>NC_089500.1:30124939-30788356 GCF_036850765.1 Saccopteryx bilineata | reverse complement strand
CCGATACAGGGATTTTTAAAAAGTGGATATGTGGGCCCTGGCCGGTTGGCTCAGCGGTAGAGCGTCGGCCCCCCTGGCGTGCGGGGGACCCGGGTTCGATTCCCGGCCAGGGCACATAGGAGAAGCGCCCATTTGCTTCTCCACCCCCCCCTTCCTCTCTGTCTCTCTCTCCCCCTCCCGCAGCCAAGGCTCCATTGGAGCAAAGATGGCCCGGGCGCTGGGGATGGCTCCTTGGCCTCTGCCCCAGGCACTAGAGTGGCTCTGGTCGCGGCAGAGCGATGCCCCGAAGGGGCAGAGCATTGCCCCCTGGTGGGCAGAGCAGTTGCCCCTGGTGGGCGTGCCGGGTGGATCCCGGTCGGGCGCATGCGGGAGTCTGTCTGACTGTCTCTCCCCATTTCCAGCTTCAGAAAAAAAAAAAAAGTGGATATGTGTTTTACCACCATCTTTTTACTTATATTGGGTGTAAATTCTTTCTTAGCTATGTTATTCTGTCTTCCATGATAAAGTTTATTAACATTGTCAGAGGAAGCAGAGCAAAAGAGAAAGTTAAGAATTGAGATTTCTCACTACTATCTGTTAACCTGATATTATCTTCCCAAAGCAATAGTCTTATCCCTGGCCTATTGTCTTTAAAAGCACACTTGTAGTTTTTATGGGAATTTTAAATATCTTCAGTCTGGTCCAAGCTATAGGCTTCCTGATATCATTTATATACTTTATATGCATATGAAACGAGTGAGGGGAAGTAGTTACAGATCACGTGATCTTTTAGGCTTCAGGCTGATAGAAGATCCAGGAAGAGCTGTGGTGTTTAATTTCGAGAAGCAGGTAGAGTAATTGGGTGATAGCCCTTCCACACAGGGAGCTGTAGTGAGCCATCCAGCAGTGTACAATTAACTGTAAGGCAAACTATAAATTTTCCCAAGAAAGCACAATAAAGGTCAAGGAAAAATATTAAGCCCTAAGGCCATCATAAGCAAATTTTGAAGAGGGTTGAGACTTTTTCACTAATATCTTAACGAGATAGGAGGAATAGCTTGATTATTCTGAATCATTATAGGAAGAAACTGAGTCACAGAGAAAATAGCATAGTTGGTCAAAAATTATACACTGACACATGTGAAACTGAATTCAGGTTTCCTAGGGTAGGACTCCTGCTACCTTTCTTTCTCTGTTACACACACGCACACACACACACACACACACACACACACACACACACACACACACACAGCCTTTATACCGGTTACCAATCCTGCTGTTTCTCCTTCAGGTCCTGTGCCCTCCTGCCGGAGGTTGTCACCTGTCTTTTCTCAGAAGGCCTTGGTAAAGTTACAAGCTTAGCCTGGCAGGCACCTGCCCCAGGCCAAACAAACAAACAGAAGAGAAATCTTTCAGGCTGGGCACCAGGGAAAAGTGATCTTGATGCCGTCTCTGGTGTGAGCGGAGGCAATTGATGACTTGGCATTCTGTCCTCGAGTCATCAATCATATAGAATCAATCTCAGCTCCCGCAGGAGCTGGCCCCCGGCTTACATAATTCTCTCTCCTGCCACCAACCTGAACGGTCTGATCCCAGTGGTGGGGACTGTTTTGTTCTGCGTTCAGCATTGATTCACTTGGCCTTCAGTAGTATTTTCTACCTTCCCCAGAAATGTCACTTAATTTATCCTCTCCAAGGTGGCTAAGTTGCCTGTGCCTCACTGCATCATATGGTGCAGGTGAGCAAAGAAACGTGTCTGACTTGTTACACCCACGACATGGGCCTGAGGCCTCCAGACCTGGAATCAGGGGTCCACTATCAGGCTCTGCACTCTTTGCTGAGATGGGCCAGGGGTTGAGCATGCAGGCCAGAGCCTGGGGCTTTATGTCCGATGGTCCTGAATTATTTCCATGACACTGCCACTTCTCAGCTATGTGATCTTGAACATGGTACCTAATCCCTTAATGCCTCAGTTTCCTCATATGTTAAATAGTGATAATAATACCTACCATATAGAGTTGTAGGATTGCATTGGATGAGAGCATAAGTGCTTAGGACAATTTGAGGCTGCTGAAATCAGTAAGTATAAGTTATTAATATTGTGGCTATTAGAACACAATTAATATCTGTAGGGTTGACCATACGTATAATAAAATTGGTGACCATGAGGAAAAAGGTCATAAGAAAGTGGTCTATGCAGAAAGAACTACTCTTCTAACTTGTTCCAGAGCCCAGTATTTGACTGGCTCTTAGTTCAATACCTCAGAATATGAGTTTGCCATGATGGAATGTTTGTGTGCCCCCAGAATTCACATGTTGAAACCTAATCCCCAATGTGATGGTATTAGGAGGTGGGGCCTTTGGGAGGTGGTTAGGTCATGAGGGTGGAGCCCTCATGAGTGGGATTAGTGCTCTTATAAAAGAGGCCCAGTGCCCTGGCCTTTTCACCCTGTGAGGTCACTGCAAGTGTTGGTCATCTATGAACTGAAAGCTAGTTCTCAAACAGACACAGACTCTGCCAGCACCTTGATCTTGGATATCCCGGGTTCCAGGACTGTTAGGAATAAACTGCAGTTTAGTAAGCCACCCACAGTCTATGGTATTTTACTATAGCAGCCCAAACAGACTAAAACAGAGCCCTTCTCCTTCCAGGCAATGGGGAGTAGACCCTATAGAAACTGCTGAACAGTTTGTGGCACGTAGTGAGTAGATGAGGAGGAGGTAGAGGATGTTTCCATGAAAGTCGCTGAGCTCCACGAGCTTTCTGCAAACCAGCTCAGAGGGCTCTGCACAGTTGAAGGAGGCCTCCTTCTCTCCATGCAAAGACCTCCCTATCCCTCTTCGTGAAAGGAGAAGAGGCAGGAGTCCTGCTGGTAGGTGATGGGGACCTTGTGGGACCAAGTGGGGGGGGAGAGCAGGACGATGGGTGCCGGAGTGGGTCAGACTTATACCTCTGAAAGGTGGCCCAGCCCTGAGAGGGACAGCAGGGTCCTTCTCTCTCGGGCTTGACCTCTGGGTGTCCCAACAGCCGTCTGTCCCTCTCTCCTAGTAACCAGAATGGGCTTTCCAGGAGCTTTTGAGGCTTGCTTTATTTGTTAGGAGACAAGGAGGCACTAATAAATTCCTCTGTGTGAGGTATTTAATTACATAATAATGTGTACACTAATCAGGGTAAATGTGTTTGTGGAAACACCTTGATATGGGAACAGTTAATCACCCAAGGCATTGCTTCTTAACACACCTTGGAAGTTAACTTAATTAAATTAATTAGAACAATGAAAAAATTGAACTGTTTATTGGTCCACAATGGCCTGGAAATGCTCCCCCTCAAATGCGGGAACATCTCCCACACTGCAGATCGTTCTTCCCCAAACCCTCAGCCTTCTGGTTCCAGCTGCCCCCCAGGAGCTCGCAGCTGCAGGGCCACCCCCGCGCCACACCTCGGAGTCACTTCCTGTTGGAGACAGGAGGCAATCCATCCACGTGCCTACATGAATGCATGTGCACACGCATACACGAGAGCACACGTGCACATGCACATACACATGTGCCTCTTGTGCACCAGAAGCTCAGGGAAATCAAGAAAGCTTGTACCCAGGAGTCCTCAAATGTACACTTTGCAGTCAACCTGGGCACAGGCCAGCCTGTGCGTTCTAAAGGGAGGGAGAGAAGAATGTTTTCTGAGGGATTATTATAATCACCATCATTGCCATTATCATCATCATTATCTATTAATAATGATGATGTTAATAATCTGAATTTGCATAGTGCTTTAAAAAACCTCATCACTGTTTCTTAATCCCGCCTACCTCTCTACTTGGGTTTTGCATAAGGTGATTGATAACTCAAGACGCCTGCCTCTGGGGGCCTAGAGGCTACGGCATCTAGCCCTGACAAGAACAAACTTAAAAACCATTTCGACGACTGAACAAACATTGAGTAGTGTGAACATAAAATTAATCAATAGTGAGCTTGCACAGCATGGAAGCTCAGGGCCTCTTGGGGCAGGAGTCTCATTTTGGGAGAGGAGTGCTTAGAATGATGAGGGCAATGGGACTCCTAGAGATTGTCCCCCAAACCTAGGAACAGGAAACCTTAACCATCTAATGAGATGTGTACTCTGCAGTCAGCTTCTCCCTTAAGGAGCATTAGGTCAGCAGTTGGCACTTTCATATAAGAACAACCCAGACACCCAGTAGCAAAGCCACCTCCCCGGTGGCCAGTGGCTAAATGCAAAGCTACTTCTGTAGCCTGAATTTTTTTACGGTGGAAATAAGAGGCTTGATGTACAGCCTGAAATTACTTTTTACATGTGTCTTCTCTGTCTCTAGTTCAAAAAATTAGAATAGGAATAAACATAAAAGCTCTCATGGGCACAGCATGAATCTTCCTTTCTGAAATTCTTATTAGCTCCAAGATAAGAACATGGGCCAGGGGAGAATGCACAGAAGAGGCCTCCTCCCACCAAGTGCAGAGGGGCAGGGCCTATGGGTTTTCTTCTTCTGAGATTTTCCCCTGGGCTCACCATAAACTTATTGATGCAGCTTTTCATGATTTTATTTGATTAGTCAAGATGGAGGCTTAAGATTCTGAGCAGATCTATGCAAGCCTGTCGCCAACTAGCCTAAATACCCAAATATCCCAGCATTGCTTGGCACATTCAGCGGTTGGGCTGATCCTGGATCAAAGCATAACTAGAAAAGTGGTCATCATTTTTTCTCCCTGAATATTTCTTGGGTCAGCGGGACCTTGTGTCAGTGAGGGTCCTTGCAGGAAATTGGTACAACACCGTAATGGGGTAGGAGATTGGCGGGGTTACGCAAAAATCAACAAAAGATGTGGAAGGTTTTCCAGCACTGGCAAGAACAGGGGAGGAGGCATTACCAGCGCGAGCCATTCAAGGCCTGAAGACACAAAGCAGCTGCCGTATCCAGAGGGACACATAGCTACAGTTGGCGAAAAGGAGATTTGGTGGAGAAACAGCCCCAGCTGACTGGCCGACTGCAGCGAGGGAGCGAAAGGAATTAAGCCTGACTGCTGTCTCCACCCACCCCCATGACTCCCACCAGGGCCTGGGGAAGTCAGAGTGCTAGAGAGCCTGGGTGGCTTGGTCCGTGCAGCTCAGCCTGGGGCCAACCATGGGAGGGACGGTAGAGAGTGGAGCTCAGACCAACAGAACGAGTGAAAGAAAAATATTCTGTAAAAGGAAAATAAATTTTAAAATATATATCATGAATTTCCTTCAGATGATTCACCCCCCATTGGGGTAACAAAGTATCTGTCCTATACTATTGTTTAAACTCTCCATATATTGAAAAGACACTCATGTGCTAGCTAGTGCCAGGCTATATAACTTTAGTTTTCACAACTTCTCTCCAAGTAATTCTCTATTTGGGTGTGTACTGGGGAGGTGCTTGCAGAAAGAGATTTCTAGTAGGAATGTTGGTCCCACACCCCAGCCCACAAAAGACGCAGGAAGAAAGAGAGAACCTGGAACTGAGAAGAGGGTGCTGAGCAGCCAGGCAGCATGGTGATGAGAGTTGGCTCTCTTCAGATCCCCGGGTTCTCCGCTTCTGCACCGAGACCGGACCTGCAAGGGGCAGTCACACCTCCGCCCACCAGTTAGGCCAGACATAGCCCCAGTTATTCATTTTAAAAGTTAATTAATCAGGCCCTAGCCAGGTAGCTAAGTAGGTTAGAGTGTCATCTGGATACACCAAGGTTGTGGGTTTGATCCCTGGTCAGGGGACATATAAGAAGCACCCAAGAAATGCATAAATAAATGGAACAACAAATAGATGTCTCTCTTTCTTTCTCTCTCTCATCAATCAAAAAACAAAATTTATTAAAAAAAAAAAAAAAAGTTAACCAAACTAACCTATACCAAATTTCTAATCTGGATGAGGTACATAATAGGTATGCTATGCAGCTTAGAGTCTAGTAAGGAATTCAGGTCAGGTAAGTACATAACCTCAGTTAAGGCAATATATGTAAGATGCACACCTTGAAAGGCATGGAAACAACTGATTATCAAGTTCAGTGGAAATAAAAGACTCTAGCTGGGGGAATGAAGAACATCTCCATGGACAGAGGTCTAGTTCAGGAGGTCACAATGGAGTTTGTCGGAGGAATTCGTTCTCAGCACCCCTTTCCCTTGCCACAGTCACTTAAACTTATGTGCCTTTGGTATTTAAGGCCTACATGAAGTCCTACCTATTCCAAGTAATTGTTCCCTTCTGTTCCAAGCCACACTGACCTCCCAAATTTGAGGCTGATTCCTCCAGAGGCTTGACTCAACTATTCAAACCCCTTCATGGGGTGAGACCTGTTTTTCCCAACCATGTGAAGAGAAGGTGCCATACTTTCTTCGTAAGTAGCTTCAATGCTGCCCACCTGTATTCTGTGAGAGCACTTTTCAAATGGGGCCTGGGAGGGCAGACAGCTCAGCGCTGTGCTACCGCACAGGGGAAGTGCACACAGGAAAGCCAGAGCTTCTGCTGGTGAAACAGGTGGTCTGGATAAACTCAGCCCAGTTGCAGGGACTCCACACCCACTGAGCCGATGATCCGAGTTTCCAAGCCATTTATCCATCTCCAAGTTAACGTTTTTCTCAAAGATGATTATGGAGGAAAGATGCGAACGTAAGCGGAAAAGGTCCTCTGTGCCTCATCAGCGCAATCCTCCTGTAATTACCGCCCCATCAGATGGGAAGGACAGACGTGCTCCTGAAACATGATTCCTCAGCACTTCTCGTTCATCATCACCTGCGCGCTCGCTCCCGTCCCTGGACTCCTGCCCTTCGGCAGCCCCTCCTGCCTCCTCCGGACCTGCCTCTGGTTCCCTTCCTGCGTTCCCCAGGGTCTGGCCTCAGGGCCTGAGCCCCAGCCCTTCCTGTGGGCAAGGGAAGAGCCTTAGGGCTGCTCTGGGTCCACTCCCTGCTATTGCTGTCCCATCATTCTTGATAGCTTGAATTCTTGATAGCTTTTCAATGTGTTACGTCTCTCAAGGAGTGCAAAAGGCTAAAGGCCAAAAAAAAAAAAAAAAAGGAAAAAAAGAAAAATTCCTTTTATTTCTTTCATTCACAGCTGGTTGCCTTTCCCCCTAAAGGTCATACATAAAAGCCCAGAATGGCAGGTGGTGCAGTGAGATAACACATGCCCAGAGGGAGGCAGGTGGCGCCCTGAGGGGCTGACTCCTGTGACCCTAGCTTGTTTATCGGGTGGTCACACGCCCTCACATGCCTTCCACGATTACAGAAATTGTGGGTTAGCTCGGATGCCTTTTTGCGACTGACACCTCCAACTGGGCCAAAGCTGATCTAAAAGTCCTGGAGGAAGTTTCCATCTCTCTAGTTGAATTTGGTCCAAATCTGTTCACTTCTTCATCTCACAGTTCAGTTCTGTTCCTTCTATCCTCTTCAGTTCAAATGTATGTTCAGTCTAACCTTAAGAACTTTTCACATTGGTTCTCACGGACAGGTGTAGTATCCCAGCAGCAGCGAAACTCCACCGCTCCCTGCCTTTTCTCCGAAACCAGAAACCAGGGAAGTGGAGAGCAAACACAAGGGGAGCGGGGTCTCCCCCCACCTTTCTCCTCTAGGCCTGCACCTACAATTGGTCCAGAGTGTATTTGATTTCCTGTATCCATTAGTCAATGGCTTCATTGCTCATTCCTTCATGGATCCAGTCAGCTCACTCTTATTAGTGGCAGTTACTGAGCTCAGTGCTGGGAGGATGATGATAAACATGAAAAGGTTTTACTTTCATGGAGTTAGGACAATCCTTGGATTATCAACTGTCCCCTTCTGCCTTTCAAAGGGACATGCCCGTGAGCCCCACCCTCTTTGGCTCCTCTAGCTCTCCTGATTTTTAACTTTCTTATTTCTACATGACGTTGGGTGTCATGCTCAGGGGTGTGGAATTTGCCCCTGAGTGAAGGATGTTAGTTGACTGACAGCCAGGGAGTATCTTTCTCCTATTTTAACTGGCTCTTTATACTGGCTTCTTCTCTGTGGGCCTTGACCTGTCACTGATTGCATGAAAGTTCAGAGTGGTACTCTTTCCTGAGTGTGTCTTACACCAGGCGCAGTGGGAGAAGGGGTTTTGAGGATAAATAGGACTCAGAGTCTGCCTCCATGAAACTTGTAATTTAGGTGGAGGAAATCACACCTACACATTTAATAATTTTAAAACAAAAACGAGGATTCCTAGAAGGTTATGATTGAAACTTTTTGTTAGTTTAGAATTAACAACGAGGCTTGTCAGGGCTTCAGAAAGAGAGGATTTGCTCAGACCTTGAAGAATAGTTAGCATGAAGGAGAATATGTCCATTCTTCCATCATTCCTCCTGTATCAGGCCTGCCTGCTTCCTCCAGTTCCTTCTTAGCTCCCTCTCCACCCCAAGAAAGGAGAAGGAATAGCCCGTGTCCTTAACTGAGTCTGGCACAATTGGTTGGGTTATATTTACTGGTGGGCAGGATCCATGAGTTAAAAGGTATAGACCCATGAGCTGCTTTGATTCTCTTTCTTAACACAAAGCTGAATGGACTTGCGAGGCAGGCCTGGCCCTGGGCACTGTCCTACTGGCCTTCTCTACCTCATTGGTGAATGCAGCTGGTAGAATTAGCTCTGTCCCACCTTACACTGCAGACCTGTTCTTCATGCTTCTTCTCTTTTCTCAAGTGACTTCTACAATGTTCCTGTTTAGAGGGTTATAAGATTTTTATCTTGTTGGTACTGCTGTTACTTATTAGGGAGGTGGCTAAGAAGCTCCAGAGGTCCTCAGGCCAGAGCTCCTTACTTCCCTGTAGCCTCATAGGCACTTTGTATTGGAGAATGCATCTGGTGTATGCTGTCTTATTTGGTAGACATCTGTGAATGTCCTATTCCACCCTTACCCCTGAAATATGGTCAGAATAATGTTTTATACTTTTTTTGTTTATTTGTTTGTTTGCCCCAATACTGTATGGTAGAGTAGAAAATGGATCTTTTAAGAAAAATAAATGGAGTATTCAAGTATGGGTAATATGTGGCCCTTGTTTTCAGCATGCCTTTGATGCGCTCCCTACAAACCGATTCCCTGTGACCTCAGCAAACGGAAACATATTTCTATCAGCTTACCATGCTCCCAGTAATTCAGGCTTGTGCCTGCTGGGTCATGGATAACTACCCTTTTATTCTCATGCTTCATATAGGGTTGGTCTCTAGGACTTGCCAAGTCTCTCTCCTCTTCCAATTTTATGGTATGTTGCTGAAAGCCTCCAGTAAGACCTCTGCCTTCTGGTCCCTGCTCCAAGCAGACTCTCATCCAACCCATGGTCTCCAGGTTAATCCCCCTAAAACAGCACATATACATTAGTACTCTTGGACTCCTCATTTTCTATGGCATTCTCATATTCAAGCTTTGCCAGACTGTGAATTTACTGTTCTTCCCCCAAGTTCACTTCTCAATATTCCGCCAAATAAATGGCCAATTTTGATTGACCTGATCATGAACATGATTCTACCAGAATTAAAGTACTAGTTGTTAAAAGTCTTCCAAGTGCTCCATACAAAATATGCTTCTGTAAGAAAGACTTCATACCCTAATAATAATTGTGGAATCATTGCTACTAATTAAAGGACATAAAATTCTTTAGCAGAAAATGATGAAAGCATAATTAGGATGGGTTATGTATTGAGGTGAAAAAATCAGCCAATGAAAAGAAGGCATTACATATGAAGTTTGATTATAATGTAGTGTTCATATCAAAGGATGATGACGGGTGAGTCCAGCAATTACATGCATGTCACCACCAACCTGGATCCTTTTCGCTGTTTTTCCCCTGCATAACAGAAGTATGAAGAAATATAGATCACAAAACATGGCATGGCAGAGATTATTTTGATCAGTTTTTCCAGTGCTGGAGACCTGGAGATGGTCAACCAGGGACAAGACTTTAAGACACAAAGAATTAAATGAGGTTTTTTGGGGCCTCAAAGGCCTCCCGAAATTCCTTTGTTAAATCCACTAATTAACGATAGATCTTGATTGCCTCATTCTCATTAGTAGCCATGGTTCGTTACTCCCAGTCTTTGTACAGCTTGATCTGGGGGTTTATTCTTATCCTCTTAAATGTTTTTCACCTGTGGAAAGTTGAAAGCCAGGGAGCTATTTAACATGAAAGAGAAAAGACCAAGGAGACAAGGAAAGCTATAGTGAATGTTAGGTTATCAGTATAAGGAGGGGTGGAGAGACTGGGTCTTTGAATATATATTTTTTGCTGAAGACCATTTCTCTGCCACGAATTGCTGGATCAGGGGTTTGATACTGGCTTGGAAGGACTGTAGCAAAGTTCTAGAAAGGAGGCCAGAATGCTGGAGTTCTAAGTCCTCCCGCGCCTCCTGAGTGGGCCATTTCGGACCTCCTTTGTGTGCTTTTTACTTCTTCCGCAGTTGTGCCTGATGCTAATGTGAGCATATAATAGTTAAAGATTATTATTGACTGATAATATGTTTTTAATAAAATTTCATTTGTGTGAATGGATATTGCTCTGTATAAAAGAGAAGAGAGTCTCAAAATACGGAATCTTCCAGTAAAATGATGAAATTCATTCCAGAGCCCAGAATAAATGACTTTAGGGTTATTTACTACTATTGGAAGAGCCAGAATATACCTCTCCTATGGGTGTTATTTATAGAAAGGATTGGTATGTACCAAGCACTAGAATGTGATCTATCTGGGCTGGTGTTTGTGACAGCATTATAAAATTGAACCCTAATCATAATGCTGTATGCCACGTGTGGTGAGGTTTGCTTTTCAGCAGGGGATGGTGCGCTGGATCCTGACACCCCACAATTATATGTGCTTTATAAGGAAATAAACATTCACAGTGGGAGAATTCAGAGTCTGAAGATGGTGATGTCACCAGCACAGGATCCTTGGGTGCTCACTGTTGTAGGGCTTTCGGATGAGACTTTGGTGGAATGTACCCAAAGCTGAGATTACGGAACCTGGCCTTGTGACTCTTAGCTTCTGTTCTTTGTAGTTAGACAGAATAATTGCTTCAGGAGGCTCAGGGATCTGTTTCATCCCTTAGGGAAGATATGGCTGTGACAACACTTATGTTGCATGGTCTGCGAGGATAGGTAAGAACAAGAAGCAAGGATAACTCAGGGCTGTCTTGTGAAGAGCCCGCATGCTGAGTTCACTAGAGTGAACATGGTGATGTACCCCGGCCTTGGCCCGGAGCCTACAGCCATAACCATATTTATAATATCACTCTGAAATGTACTGAATATTAAGGAAATTGCTTTTTTGTTGGTCCCTGATGTGCTCAGGTTAGCCCTTAGCAAAATCCACAGTGCCCACCCTTTTCTTGCCTTTCCTTGCAGCCTTCTCTGCCCAGATTAAATGCTAGGACCTCATGAGGACGTTGCTGATTGCCCTGTGGCACATGATTGTTCCTTGGCCACCCCCAGAGCATTGTAGCATTTTGCTTACATCTTTCTTATGGCTCTCACACAAATTCCTGTCTGTGGGGCTCCTCTCCTCTGTGAGCTTTCTGGCCTGATGACTAAGGAGCATTACCGCCTCTCTGGACCATTGGGTAACAGAGAAGAGCGTGTTACCTCTCCCCTGGTATTCGCCTTCAAATGAAGCTTCTCTGGGGCTTGAAGACACATCAGAATAAAGTGCTTATGATAAAACACCCAGGAGGAAAATTTTTAAAATGAGAGTTTGAACTTTAATATATAGCTTTAAAATGGTTTCCTCCTTCCCCTGCTCCTAAACCAATAAGCCCACTTGGCTACTTGCCCCTGACCCTTTCCATATCCCTCTGATTTATAAGTCCTGTGGGTGGCACCATGCCTCCCTAGTGACTCTGACCCACATCTTGGAATCAGCATGAAGCCCCCCTTTTCCCAGGTACCAGCCATTTGAACAGTACTTTCCGTTTTACTCCTTTAGTGACTCTTCTTTCCTTCCCAACCTGCCCGGTCTCCCTCCATTCAGCCCCCATCTCTGCCTCAGTCTGATCTTCAACCTCTAGCATGCTGTACAACCTACCGCTGCCTTCCTCCTCTGAAGGGTAACCTGCTGTGCCCTTCCATCCTGAGCACTTTGTCCCAGTGCCCCCAAATGTCAGAGAATAAACCCCTAGTTCAGTGGGTCATATACATGCTGTGCTTCCCAAGATTGACTTCATGCTTCCAACTTTATTTCCCATTTGTCTGCTTTATCCACATACATACATACACATTATACAAACACACACACTTGCATACAAAACATACATGCCCACTTACATATATATACACATGCATTTACACATAATTGCACACGCAAAGACATGCTTATGCACATGTATTCAGACATGCACTACAGACATACATTCACTCTTACAAAGCTTGTCTCTGAACCTCATACTTTATACTTACCTGTCTCCTCCAGAACCATCTCTTATCCCCGTCTCTACTGGATTGGCCTGGGAGTTGAGTTTAGGGATTACCTATGTCATGTGACCCCCACTGATTCTCTTCCAATATAGTGTTTCCCCATTTTCTAAACTCTAAGGCAGGGCTGAAGAAAAGTGGATTACTATTTATTGAATATGTGCTTGAAAACAGTGTATTTTGCATATATTAAAAAAAGATCAATTTTTGTAATAGCTAAAGAGGTACTACTGTTCTCATTTTGCAGATGAGCAAAGAGGCTTTAAGCAGTTGGGTTGATTTCTCTTTCTTTCTTACCCATCACTTAGCTTATAAATGTCAGGGACAGGATTAATTTTTCTAAAATTCAAAGCCCCACTTTATCTCCTTTCCCTGGGGTTTGTCTTTCTTAGGAAACGTGCCCCCTTTCCCTCGCCTTATTTCCCTTAGATTTCTTCGTGTGTAGGGCCAGTGCCTTGCCCCCAGTGTAGACTCATGAATTCATGCTCTTGAGAAATAACTGAAGTTCACATGGCTTTTAATTTTGGTTCTATATTTCCAAAATGGAATTAAAATACAGATCTTCCTAGTCTACTCTAAGGATTATTCTGGGAGCACCTAAAATTTCCTGAGATGGGGAACATAGAGGCATTTTATGAACCACCAAGCACCACACATACTTCATTCAACAAACATTTATTAAGCATCTAATATTTCTGGTGACACACAAAAAAAGAGACATGAATCCTGCTGTTAAAGAGATTACATTCCAGGAAGAGTCAGAAATGGAAAAGATGGTCCTGGCTGGTTGGCTCAGTGGTAGAGTGTTGGCCTGGCTTGTGGACATCCCGATTTTGATTCCAGGTCAGGGCACATAGGAAAATGACCATCTGCTTCTTCCCCCTCCCCCTCCCTTCTCTCTCTCTACCTCTATTCCTCCCATCTCCCATAGCCATGACTCCATTGTCTGGAGTGAATTGGCCCTGGGTGCTGAGGATGGCTCCATGGCCGCCACCTCAGGTGTTAAAAAAATAGCTTGGTTGCCGAGTAATGGAGCAATGCCCCAGGTGGGCAGAGCATCACCCCATAGGTAGGTCCTGGTTGGGGCACATGCAGGAATCTGTCTCTCTACCTCCCCTGCTCTTACTTAATTTAAAAAAAAAAGAAAGAAACGAAAGGCAATAATCTCAGTATAATGTGAAGCATATAACCACTAAATTATGACCACACTACAAAGATAGGCAAATAGGTGGCTGGAGGTCAGAGAAAGTGTGGTATCTGACGTAGAAGATGGGTCAGATCATCAGAATTTTGGAGAAAATGATGGAAAACAGATATTCCAGGCAGTGGGGTCAGCAGACGTAAGTATAGGGATGATTCTCTTTTATTGAAGTAATAAATTAATTAATGTGTGGAAACACTCTGACCCATATAAGGCAATCCCTGAAGTTATTCACATGAACCCTTGTGATGATTTTCAAGGTCTAGTTAGGAAGCATTCTCCCGAAACTCACCCTTTCCTTTGCTCAACCAAATTCTACTCCATCAGAATTTATTTAGAACTTTTGGCACTTGCTGTTCAATTGTTGTTGTTTTGAAGAAGTTAACAGTGAAAAATAAGTATCATTTATTACATTTTATTTAAACAATCATGCAAGGTGGAGTTCACTGTGTTCATTTTAGAGACCAAAATAACTGAGGCTCAGAATGATGAAATAGTGACCTCAGTGTGAAAGAGCCAAACAGTGTTGGAACCAGACCTACACCTGCAACAAGGAATGTGCTCTTTCTCTGTGGGTGGGTTGAAGCCTGTGACAGGCAGGAACTTCGGGGTCAGAGGGAGACTGGAGCTGTGGCTCAGTTGTCTTTATATCGTGATTAGGATCTATGTAGCCAGTGGGAAGGTTTTAAAAGAACCAGCATGTACTACATCTTTCTTCTTGAAGTAGTGGTTTCCCATGCTAGAAAGGAAACATTATCATCCTCTAAGTCTCATCTCTCCTCCCCTCTCTCCACACACAGTATGGTTTTCAAGACAGTGTTGCTTGATTTTGGGCTTAAGTATAAGGTGAAAGCATGGATTTATGTCTGATTTCTCTTGGCTCTCTGTTGGGCCTACCATAGTGTTGTCATATACTAGAGGGCCAATTGAAATGTGATGAATGGATGAGTAAATGCATAGACTTCAGGTCTCAGCAGCACAGGCAATTTTCTGTGAATCCAGCTTCTGCTAGGTTCACAGCCGCCTGTTCCACAATCCAGAATGCATCCAGCAGAACCGTGACTTTCAACTGCCGGATCAAAACTCCCTCCAGCAAGGCTTTCCGGATCAGCCTTGGACTTTCAATTATTTCTCCATTCTCATTTCTTTGCCTGGAAACTTTCCCTTTTCTTACACCCCCCTCTGTTCCCTTTGCACACTTCGCTCCAGTCTTACTGAACTACTGCAAACTTTCCACAAGCCTCTTGAGTGTTCTTTCTTGGGCAGGAACATCTTGCTCTGTGTCATTCTCTTCTCTTCACCAGGTAAGTCCTTATTTTCCTTTCCTGATTAGCCTTTCCTGATCCTTGTGTCCCAAGTCTGAGTTAGATGTTTTTCACCTGAAGCCCGAGGACCCAAGAACTTTCCTGCCATTAATCTCCCATTTTCTCCTTTGTTTTCCCTATTAAAGTTTAGGCACCTTCAGAACAGGGAACTTCGTTTATGGTCCCAGTAACTAGGACAGTGCCTGGTGTACTCTTGATACTCAAAATATACCTATTGAGGTAACACATGAATAAATATATAGATGAATACAACCAGACTCCATGCATGTGTGAGTGTGGGTGACGTGTTGTTAGAGTAACACCTTCTCACAGAAATGCTGCTCTGAAGACACAAAAGCAACCGAGTCAGAAGATAGGAGAGAGGCTTATGAGGCTCCTGTGAAATTGTAAGAGGCCCTTTTTATATTCTACTTCATTAATAAAGGGAAGAATAGAGTATTCCAGAATCTTTGTCTCCCATCTGTACTCAAATACAACAGGATTTCTCCCCAATAAAATTTCATGGTAAATTAATGATTTTCATTTTCTGAGAAAATGCATTTTTCCCTGAATGGATAGACTGCTGACCCAACACATCAATGTGATTTCCTGCTTAATAATGGGTACTAGATAATACTGTGCATTGTGAAATGAACTTTGGTTTTATCACGAATCTGTGAGCTTTGGGTTGAGTGGGGTCATCCTCTGTACAGACAGGTATGGGGCTACAGTGTAGGTGCTCCTGTTTCGGGGTCACCACTCCCTTGACCCAGTCAGTCTTCCTGGCTTTGATGCTTTCTGTCAGCTCGCAGGAGGTGGCGACTCATCTCGACCTGTTGGGTGACTGTCTTCTTTGCTGTCTCTCAGCTGTGAGTGGCTCAGTCTTGACACATAAATCACTGGCCTTGAGGGCATTCTTATGGAGGTTTTCATGAGCATTTAAACACCCGTGACAGTTTAATGAATGTGCTTCTGAAATACACAGAGAAAATGGAGAAGTAGGTTGAGGAAAGGGTTGGCTATAGATACCTGTGAGGGAAGAGAGAAAGCTTGTCCCACAAGTGCTGGGACTCTGGAGACCAGGTCAGAATGTACTTTTCCCATGCAGAGGGTAAGAATTTGTGACAGGCCCTCAGGGAAGTGCAACAAAGCCCAGGGCCCCTGGAGGTAGTCTGTGGCCAGCAGAGGGTCCCTAGGAGGGGCTGTGGGGGAAACCAGGAACCTGTTCAGTTGTTGCAGGGTCTTTATTTCATTGTACATGAACTTAGAGCTGCATTCAATGAAGCAGCACTGAGGCAAAGTGTTGATGACCTATGACCAAGAGGATTTCACAAACCAAAGCATCCTGCGGGTTGTGATGTTACTGTTATTAACACCTAAAAGTCAGCAAATGCTGGACACAGGCCAGTTTTATTGAGTTCCAGCAGGTAAAAAGTGAAACTAATTATAGGGCGTGTATATGGCAGGGTGGGAGGACATGGGGAAACCGCCGAGGATGGTGCAGTATTCCAGGGTGTTTAACAGTTGGAGAGTTACCGCCCTTGGCCTGAAGGAGCAGAGGCAGGGGGTAGTTATTAGACTCTGAAAAGAAAGCTGTGTGGAGGAGCATGTTGATAGTAGCCGAGACCTTTGGAGGGCTTCAGCCAGCCTGAGATCACGCTGAAGAGAGGGAACCAGGACAATTAACACCCCTCAGATCTTTGTCTCACGTGCCTTATTGGCTAGAACCAATCAGAGGCCAGAAGGCGCCCTGACTGTGGCTCAGTGGATAGAGTGCCGGCCTGGAGTTTGGACATCCTGGGTTCAATTCCCGGTCAGGGCAGACATGAAAGATAACCATCTGATTCTTTTCCCCTCCCTCCTCCTCTTCTCTGGCTTGACTGTTTGAGTGTGACCCCAGGTACTGAGGATAGCTTGGTTGGTCTGAGCATCTGCCTAAAGTGCTGAGGATAATTCCGTTGTTTCAAGCATTGGCCCCAGAAGGTTGTTACCAGGTGGATCCTGGTCGGGGCACACATGGTAGTCTGTCTCTCTATCTCCCCTCCTATCACTTAAAATTAACCCAGAAGGCCAGGGGCTTCCTTAATATAGTTGATGTAGGTCAGTCTCTTGGGGCGCAGAACAAGTAAGACAGGGGAGGGTACAGAATAGATCTGGAAGGGAAATGGGAACTAGTCCATGTGCCTGCACAATCTTATTTAAACTGTACAGAAATCCCAGGCGGAGGGTGTTATTATGCCTATTTACAGATGAGGAAACTGTTGTACAGAAAGGCTAAATAACGTGTGCAGACACACACAGTAAGTGGTAGAGCCAGGCTTTGAACACAGGCAGATCTGCTGGGACCTAACTGCTTAGCCACGACTCGAAGCTAACACATCAGCAGCTGAAAGGACTCTTTTCGGGGTAGTGGGGGGGGGTACAATATTCTCTTTTTCTTCATTCCTGAGGAACAAGCGTTTGAACATGCTGGCCTTGTCTTGATGGAGTTGGGGTTAGTCTTTTCTGTATCTGGCCCTCCAGAGGTTGGAGGTGGGCAGGTATGAGTGTGAGAACAACCATCTTGGTGTAGAATCCTGGAAGGAATTGGGTCCTGCACTGCTCAAGTTGAAGTGCCTGGAGAAAATGATGCCACAGATGAGAATCAAGTGGAGTGAAGAAAACTGGTACGCATGCCCTGAGGTCCCTAACTGTGAGTTCACTGACTGGTAGTAATTCATTATAGTGGATTCTACTATGTAGCTATATTTCCCCTTTTGGTTCGTTGTAGGCAGATTTCAATATGACCCTGAAGATCTCCAGGGATACAAACCTTCTCCTTTTTTTTTTTTTTTTTTTTTTTTTTTGGTATTTTTCTAAGTTGGAAACGGGGAGGCAGTCAGACAGACTCCCGCATGTGCCCGACCGGGATCCACCAGGAATGCCCGCCAGGGGGCGATGCTCTGCCCATCTGGGGCATCGCTCTGCTGCAACCAGAGCCATTCTAGCGCCTGAGGCAGAGGCCACAGAGCCATCCTCAGCACCTGGGCCAACTTTGCTCCAATGGAGCCTCGGCTGCAGGAGGGGAAGAGAGAGACAGAGAGGAAAGAGAGGGGGAGGGGTGGAGAAGCAGATGGGCACTTCTCCTGTGTGCCCTGGCCGGGGATTGAACCTGGGACTCCCGCACGCCAGGTGGACGCTCTACCACTGAGCCAACCGGCCAGGGCCAGTTTTTCTTTTTTTAAAAAACATTTTTTAAAGACTTTCTTTATTCATTTTAGAGAGAGAGAGAGAGAGAGAGAGAGAGAGAGAGAGAGAGAGGTGCGGGGAGGAGCAGGAAGCATCAACTCCCATATGTGCCTTGACTGGGCCAGCTCACGTTTTCAAATCCGCAACTTCAGCATTCCAGGTCAATGTTTTATCCACCGTATTACCACACGTCAGGCCTCTCCTAGTTTTTTAATCAAACATTAATCTAGGTACTGCTGTGAAGGAATTTGGCAGATGGAATTACATTCCAAATCAGTTGACTTTAGAATATAGAGATTAGCTGGATGGGTCTGGTTTAATCACATGAGCCCTTAGATCTGGGTCTAGAGATTATTGGAAGAAGAAGTCAGAGATTCAAAATGTAGGGGAGTCAATCCAAGAGAGGTTCTCTACTGCTACAGCGGGGCCTTTAGGAGCTGAGAGCAGCCCTGACTGACAGGGAGGAAATGACCTCAGTCCTACACCAGCAAGGACCCGAATTCTGCCAACAAACGGAGTGAGCTTGGAAGTAGGTTCTTCCTGGAGGCTTCAGATAAGAATGCAGTCCAGCTACCACCTTGATGTCAGCCCCATGAGACTCTAAGAGGGAAGCCATTCAAACCCAGCTGGACTTCTAACTACAGAACTGTGAGCTGATAAGCATGTGCTGTTTTAAGCCTCTAAATGTGTGCATCAGTAACTTCTTGTGCACCAATAGGAACTAATACAAACGAGGTCAAAGTCACTCATTTTTGTGGGTGCCTGAAGTACTCAGAACCATGTCTCTTTCCAGAAATCATCCTCGGCTGAAGGAAGCTGGCTTGGTCTAGTGACATCTTCTTTTTGAGGCAGCCCGAGGACTGACTGATAGAGGAACACAGTCTTGAGCCCCTTGCCTCCATTTGGGACAACTCTGATGGGCCAGCCCAGATTTTGAGCCATCTGTGGGATGATCTGGAGCCTCCATTACATCCCTGTTTAACTCCTCTCTCCGCTTAGGCCAACTTCCTTTATTCTCTTACAAATGGTCTTTCTGAGAGTATGTCCCAATAAGCTTGACATGCAAATTCCCATTGCCAACCCTTTCCCCATGGGACCGGATTTAAGACAACGTGCTAGATAAATGTCAAGTGGTAGAGGAGAAGCAAGATGTCTTGTCCCATCAGAGTCCAGCTGGGAAGAGCAAATTCCCACAGGGAGCGGAGAAATAATGACATTAGGCGCTGCAATAGAAAGGCCTAGCATTTGCTGCCTAGACCTAGAGTGAGTGTGTGTTTCAGTTATCCCAGGATATACTGTTTATAGCTGTTCCCTGGCAGGCATTATTAATAGCTACCCATCTGACTCTCAAAAGTGTTCCAGTTTGGATGGTAGATTACAGGGTCATCATTCCCAGATTCCATGAGCTATGGGAGTGGCTGGGGTGGCTGAAGGGGTAGAGAAGTCTATATATGGTGACCTCTGAGCTAGACCTTGAGGGATGAACAAGAACTTTGTTACATGGACGTGCCCAGGTATACTTGGTAGAAAAGGGAGAAAGGATGGATAGGGAGGGACAGCGAGGACTGTGTGTGGGGGGAACTGGGAACAGCACCGGCAGCAGGAGGAGAGGCTTGCATTGTTGGAATGGCATAGGAGGCTTGTTAATCGGTGTGATTTTATGACTTTATGAAACCAGGAAATTGGCACACGTTGGTCATAGAGGAGATGAGTGCCCACATGCAGAATCATATGGTATTTCCTCATGTCTTGGGGAAAATGAAAAGGAGAAAAGGAACAGATGGCTGGCCTCCCACTGTCTGAGGCCAGACCATGTTGCTTATCTGGGCAGCACTCTTCTTTTATCTCTACCGAGTCTGCTTGTTTGTCCTGTGAAGATGCCTTTGTGGGTTGGTGATAAAAATCATGATGCTGATGGTAATGACCATGCCTTATCTTGCAGCCCTTGAAACACTTTCAAAGTTGTTTCATTTCATATAATCCGAGACTCTCTTTTGTCATCCTCACTGCCCAATGTAAAAGGGTATTCTTTTCTTCATTTGACTGGAGAGATACCGTCATTAGTTGAAAAAATTCTCAAGGGTAATAGGCGTGGAGCTCAGACTGGAACCTGTGCGTGGTGGCTCCCACATCAGTGGTCTTCCCACCACATTGTGAGAGGATGATGGCGGGTCTTCACCCAGCAGCAGCCCAATCAACCCTTCCCTGCGTCGATCCTCCTTTGGCTTCCCTGCCTGCAGTTTGGGCACTCCATGGAATGGTGTCCCCTATCCCCGCTGCTGCACACAACAGAGTTTACTCAACTGTCCACCGGAAGGTTTCTCTGAAAGTCCATGAGGACTAAAGTCTGAGTAAATGATGCTATTTCATTCCAGATTGGAAAGAAGTATTACAGTAATACAGTTCCTTATTGCTAGATGCTTTTACCTTCAGTCTGGTTGACAACCTTGCAAAGGAGGGGCCTGTAGCTTACATGTGGAAATTAAACTGAGTGTTTCATTCCTTGCCAAAGGCCACAGATGATGTTGATCTGACTAAGGATTGAACCTAGTTCTGTGTGTGTCCACATTCAACACCTGTTCTCTAAGCCACTCTGGCTCTCTGGAGTCTGGTGGCCTCAGTGGGCATCAATCAAGGTAAGGACCCCTTAAAGCTCTGACTTTTTGGAAGACTTAGAGGACTTTGGGGATAAAATATTTTAGCTATAGACCTTCTCTCTGGAAAAAAGGCACATTTCTTCAATATTTTATATAAAATTTCAATGGACTAATGGACTGCCAATGCAGATCTGTAGTCTTCAGGTCAGGAAGTCTTGCCCCAAGGGAGGTTAAAACTCAGGAAAACAGGAGCAGAAAAGTTTCGGTAGCTCCACGGCCACCAGGAGCGCCTCATTTTAAAGGGTTTGGGTCTTTGTCTTAATAAAAACAGGTTATTACCTAAAAGGCCATTAAAGCAGCAGGAGAGAAGGCTGAGCCAGCTGCTGGGCAGAGTGGCAACCTACTGTTCTCCCCCCCTGAAAATCCGAGCTTGGGGGAAGTCTCAATTAGGGGCACTAATGTTCTGTTATTTCAGAGCACAAAATCTGTGACAACAGTGAGGCCTGGGCATTTTCTGTGACTCCTGCACTCTCCCTCACGCTCCCTCTTTGGAGCGACCATCTGAAAGCAGTCAGTGTCAAGTCCAGTTTTTCCTGAATGAGATTTTTGTCCCAAGGCTGTGTCGAGATGATGAAATACTTCAGGTTGGAAAACAATGGAGAGGGCTTTTTTTTTTTTTTTTTTTCATTTTTCTGAAGCTGGAAACGGGGAGAGACAGTCAGACAGACTCCCGCATGCGCCCGACCGGGATCCACCTGGCACGCCCACCAGGGGCGACGCTCTGCCCACCAGGGGCGATGCTCTGCCCATCCTGGGCGTCGCCATGTTGCGACCAGAGCCACTCTAGCACCTGAGGTAGAGGCCACAGAGCCATCCCCAGCGCCCGGGCCATCTTTACTCCAATGGAGCCTTGGCTGCGGGAGGGGAAGAGAGAGACAGAGAGGAAAGCGGGGCGGAGGGGTGGAGAAGCAA
The DNA here is from genome assembly GCF_036850765.1 of Saccopteryx bilineata. NCBI lineage: Eukaryota > Metazoa > Chordata > Mammalia > Chiroptera > Emballonuridae > Saccopteryx > Saccopteryx bilineata. Next base: position 30,766,638 of record NC_089500.1, on the reverse strand, counting down.
ATGGGCGCTTCTCCTGTGTGCCCTGGCCGGGAATCGAACCTGGGTCCTCCGCACGCTAGGCCGACGCTCTACTGCTGAGCCAACCGGCCAGGGCCTGGAGAGGGCTTTTGACTGACTTTTACGACACCTATATCTAACTATGAGAGTCTACTGATATCCAATCACAATTTTATGACCAGATAGTTTTAATATTTAGATCAGAGGTCTCAAACTCAACTCAGCATGTGGGCCGCAGAGCAAGATCACAGCCATTTGGCGGGCCGCACTAGGTCTACAAAAGGCAACTGTTACACAACACTTTTCTCACTGCAGTTGAAAACAAAAAAAAATCAGTACAACAAGCACAATCATACATGCAGTTTACTCAGTGTCACAAAACAACCAGAAACTGTAGTTCGCATCACAACTGCTGTTAACTAAGCTAATATCTAGCTAGGATGCTAGAGAAATGAAAAATACAAGTAGGCCCCTAGGCTTACTTAATTTTATCCAAAATATTTTGAACTTCGTGGATTAGTCTGTGGGCCGCACAAAATTGTTTGGCGGGCCACATGCGGCCCGCGGGCCGCGAGTTTGAGACCCCTGATTTAGATAAATATTTAAATATTTATTTAGATGGAATATTTAAATATTTAGGTATTTTAATGGGGACTTCCTCTTTATTACTTCTTTCTCCAACGTAATGGACACATCCAATCTCATCTCAGCTTTCCTACCCCATTGTATCTCTCATTGCTTGTAGACAGACATCCTTGGTCTCATTCAGGTCCATGTTTCTACTCTGACTTTGAAAATGGCATTCCCTAACCACCTAAAGTTTTTCTGTCCCGTCTGTCAATCAAGCCTCATCCGTCTGGTCTTGGGAGGCAGTCAAGGGCTGGGACAAGTTTTAGATGTGGTGTGCCTCTTTGCTCACCTTGTTGAGCTCCATTTGTAGTAGGGAATGATAGTTCCTATGTTGTATTATTAAAATTCAATGAGGTAAGCCCTGGCCGGTTGGCTCAGTGGTAGAGCGTCAGCCTGGCGTGCGGAAGTCCCAGGTTCGATTCCTGGCCAGGGCACACAGGAGAAGCGCCCATCTGCTTCTCCACCCCTCCCCCTCTCCTTCCTCTCTGTCTCTCTCTTCCCCTCCTGCAGCCAAGGCTCCATTGGAGCAAAGATGGCCCAGGCAATGAGGATGGCTCCTTGGCCTCTGCCCCAGCCGCTGGAGTGACTCTGGTCGCAACAGAGCGACACCCCGGGTGGGCAGAACATCGCCCCTTGGTGGGCATGCTGAGTGAATCCAGGTCGGGCGCATGCAAGAGTCTGTCTGACTACCTCCCCGTTTCCAGCTTTGGAAAAATAGAAAAAAATAAAATAAAAATTCAATGAGGTAGCATACATAAAGCAAATGACACTCATAGCTACTCTCAGCTTCCTTCCTCGAGGCTAGAGCAAGTATTAACTCCTTCAGAAGATCCTCCTGGAAGCTTAGCTGTATTTTTTTCCTTTTTCTTGGTCTGCTTGGTTGCCATAACAAAGTAATATAAATTGGGTAGCTCAGATTTGTTTTCTCATGGCTCTAGAGCCTAGAAATTTCAGCTCAAGGTCCAACAGGGTCATTTTTTTGGTGAGAACTAACGCTCTCTCCTTGGCCTGTGGACAGCTCCTTTTCACTGTCCTCACATGGCCTTTCCTTAGTGCATGCACATGGAGAGAGAGCAAGAACAAGCACTGTGGTATCTTCTTAAAAGGACACTAATTCTATTGCATCAGGGCCCCATCTTTATGACCTCATTTGACCTTAATTACTTCTTTGCTCCAAATATAGTCACACTGGGGGTTAGAGCTTTAATGTCTGAATTTTATGGGGGCCACATGCATTTAATCCTTAACTTCCTTCAATGTAGAACTTCCTTGGTACTTATAACAAACACCCTCATATTTTACTATTTAAATGTTTTTCATTGCCTCCTTCCATGATATGTATATTTTCAGCAAAGATAGTAGCCTCCCTGACAGAGACCTGCTTGTCCTTTTTATGTGTAACCAGCATAAAAGTGAACACTTTTTATGGTTAATAAATACTAGTTAGTGAACTGGCTGGTTGCTTTACCAACATGAAACTAATCAATTTGAATTTTGTTTTAGAAAATTGTGGGGATGTCATGAGTGGATGTATGATTCAGGATTGACTATCTTATGCATGAATAACAAATAACCCCTAATTTTCAGTGATTTTAAAAAATTCTTTCTTCTCATGCTATGTATCCATCACGGGACAGTAAGGGGGGGATTGCCCACTCAGACATTGCTGGTGGCTGTGCCAGAGAGAAAAGAGAGCATTATAGGGTCTGGCATCAGAAATACTGGTAAATGCTCATTGCCCACCATTTCTTGGTCAGTGTTGGGCAAATGAGTTTGTAAAATTTGTATTTTTTTAGTTTGCTCACTTTTAGTGTTAAAAAATGGTGCTGCATAGTGCCAGGCATGTGATCTGTGAAATTGCAAATTACTTTCCTGCTTGGGAAGGGCCATTGTCTTGCTGCAAGAGAGATTCTCCCCCACCACTGAGAGATGCGGTAGGATTTCATTTTTTCTCCCTGATCCCTTATCCTCCACGGGAAAACCAGGTTTCTGCTTTTCCCTTGGCTTTTCTTGTGGCTTGCCTGTCTTGGTGAGGCACCAATAAACAGAATGGCCCACCATCCTCTGGCTCTGCTTTCTTTACCATCTGCCCGAATTCAATGAGAACCTGCATGTGAATGGCCACGATGGCAGAGGACCCTGGTCTTACAGTCAGCAAGTCCTAGTTGCATGTTCTCACTGTAAGGTATTTTTCCCGGGTGGGCGGTGGCTGCCTGGCCGCTCCTGGGTTTCGGCACCAAATATGTAAGGTATTTTTCCCCGCCGAGAAGGAAGGAACAAGGCTCGGAACCGCAAAGTGTGGAATAAGTAAACGGCTTTATTGAGTACAGAGCGCACACCCCGCCCGGCAAGGTTCCCTGGCCCCGAGGAAAGAAACATGGAGGCCAGAGAAGTTGCAAAGATTAAACCGTGTGGCAGATATTTAAAGGGTCCCTCTAGGGAAGTGGCGCTACTGTGACGTGGTGAAATTTCACTGGCTGGCAGATGATCGCTTCTTTCCAAATGGTTCCTGGGAAGCTTCCTTTGGCGGGCTTGATTGTGGGCGGTCCTAGCCAAAGTGGGTGGGTCTGAGTCCCTACGCGACCATGCCTCTATCCACCAACCTTACACTCACCACCACAGGGATGAGATGGAAAGCAAGCCCACCACATGTCCAGAAGGCATAAAACTGGAAGTATTTGGGGAACATCATTAATGACCACAAGAATGGATGTTTAGTTTTCAAGGAGGCCGGAAAGTTGACACTCATTTTATAATATTTATCTTTTATGCAACCAGAAGACTGGCTTTAACATTCTTCTCTCCCTTTTCCATGCAAAATCAGCCAGGAAGTTTCACACCGTGCACGAAGCTTGGATTGGTATCTCTAGTTCATAGCTTGTTGTGTTTGGAGGAAACCTTACTTTCCATCTAATCAGAGGACTTGCACAGTGACTCAGATTATCCTAGAAGTGGCTCCACTGGGATTTGTCCAGGGAGGGTGGGAGAAGGGCTTTGGTGAGATGAGAGGGTCCGTGGATCGTATCTTGGCCTTCTGTTTGCCTGACTTACTTGTAGGGCTTCTTTGTAATATATATGTTTTGAAAATATAAGTGGTGCTACAGAAGAAAATTGAAAACCATTGAATGTAGTCCAACCACATAGGTAAGACATAGATGCTTCTATAATATTGTTTCCAAAACCTGAAGCCAGGCCTTCTGGACTGAATTGATACTGTCCCTGCAGTGCCTGGCACACCGTCTCTCCTACACTTCAGGATACTCCCCCCTGCTCTTCTGGTGACTGCGTTGAGCTGGGTTTCAGGGCTCTCTCCTGGCCTGGGGAATTACATTCACTCTGCCTCCGGCTGCCTCTTCCCTCATCAAGCTGTGAAGCTGAGCATTAGCATTGCAAACAGAGGTGCCTCCTCTCAGCTTGGACTCCAGGCCTTGGCTTGTTTGGACCAATATATCATACAAATAAACTAAGGCAGGATTAGAATATTTTTATCTGCTGTGTCTCCAAAATCGGAGAGTCCCAAAATGCTTAAGATTCTTTGAAAGTTGTTTTCCTTTTGTTCCTTTAAAGACTCTCTGAGCAAGCTGAGGGCTGCTGAGCTGTCCCCAAACTGCAACACTTGCATGCAAATATGGGAGAGTGACAAAGACCTTGATTACAGCCTCATTTGCTTTATGCAAGCCTCCAAAGCCAGTTAAAGGCACAGAAAATGTGAGTAGTGGGCTCCCACAGGGGGAGGTGGAGTCCTTGGGTTGTCTGGCAGGCCCTTTGTGCATCATCCCCCTTTCCCCTGGCAGCATTGGCTCCAGGCTGGTAAAGGACACCTTAGTGGTTCTCTTCATGCTGTCCCCACTCAGAACATCTTTCTTTCCTGCTGCCTGGGGTTTGAGGACTAGAGTTGGTGTCCATTCCTTAGGTTTTGCATTCACGAATGGCTCCCACCTGGAAATCTCCATGGCCTAGCTGTCATCGTGCATGGTCTCCGCAGTGAGAATGAGTCCTCATGTGCGAAGGAGTGGGAACGAGTGACTTCTCTGAGGGCTTGGTGACTGGGGGTCTGGGCATTGGGTTGGGAATAGGGAAACTAGGTAAGATTAAGTTCAAAAGTAGAAACTAGTGGAAGTCCTTGACTTTGGGGTCACTGGGCCCCATTCTTTTATCAGGAGAACAGAAAGTAAGTCCCAACTTTTTTCTTGAAATCCATTCGTAGGCAACTTGGAATCCTACTGAGTGAAGCTGGGGACTAAAGAACTAGGAAGTGGCCTGACCTGTGATGGCACAGTGGATAAAGCGTCGACCTGGAAATGTTGAGGTCGTCGGTTCGAAATCCTGGGCTTGCCTGGTCAAGGCACATATGGGAGTTGATGCTTCCAGCTCCTCCCCCCTTCTCTCTCTCTGTCTCTCTCTCCTCTCTCTCCCTCTCTGTCTCTCTGTCTTCTCTAAAAATTAATACATAAAATAAAATAAAAAATAAAAAAAAGAACTAGGAGGTATGTGCACCTGGAGTCCTTACCACCAAAGATGTTAATTAATTAATTTAATTAAGTGCACAACCAAACAGCAGCCATTTCACATATATCTTCCCTAATAAAAGTATGCAAAACCCACTGCAAGTTCTCCTGATTTATCAAATCAAATTATGCAACTCAGTCAGTAAAGGGAAAAGCCCCTGCACTTGGAGGAGAGCTACCTCTGATTGAAGGGAGTACTAGTCCAGCTGGGAAAATGTAAACCTGGTTCATCAGGAAAACACAGAGCTAAAGGGTGGTGGCCAAGGGCCCAGGGTAGGGCCAGGCCGCTTGCTTGACTTAGCTCTCCAGTCCCCGCCCAGTTCCTGGCACAGAACAGGGGCAGCTGGTGTGTTTTTTTAGGTATGAAAGCGCATCTATTAATGAATGAATACGGTGATATGGTAGCAGGGTGGCATTGTGTCAAGGCTCTTTGATGTCACAAATACCATAGATGCCCCTCTTATTTTTGACCTTTAGACTTTACCAGTGAGAGGCCTAAGTTGACTACAAATAGGTCTTAAGAAAAGAGTTGAGGCTTAATTGTTATCCTGATGCCAGAATAACAGAATCTAGTGACTGCAGAAACTGCATTGGATACATAGGAGGGTCTCATTAAATCAGTGGTTCTTAAAGTGTGCTCCAGGGCACACTGGTGTACCCTATATTTCCAGGTGCGCCCTATGGTATTCCAGAGATATATGTGCCTATTGGGGACCAAAAAACCAATAGGGTTTTTGGAGTTTCAATTTTCGGGGACAGAGGTATGGGGAATTGGCTGTAAACTGACAGTCTACCCAACCCCCCACCTCACTTGCCTGATTAGGTTGCAAAAGGCTGTTAAGCTGTGGTGCTATATTGTTTACACTACCCCCCATGTTCCCCGGAAAGACTGGAGGCAAGTTTCTTCTATCCTTTGTTTGGTGTCAAGTTAAGATGATATGTATGGTGGGGGTTCTCTGCACTCAACACAATTAAGAGGAAAAAGAGAGGAATTCTTCAATGTATTGATGAGGAAATGAGAGTTTGTCTTTCAAATATATGCCCAAACATCGAAGAAATCACTAGGACACATCAGGCTCATGTTTCTCATAAACACAAGAATAAAAAAACACATTCGTGCTAGGACCTGCCGAATTTACTAAATCTTACTAAGAATGTATCTAATACTATATAAAAAGGTAAGTTTTTGTCGGTTTTTTATTTTTAACCCCTTTTTTTTACAAATTTAAAAAAGCATAACAAAAAATGTAACATAAAAATGTTTTTTAATGTCAGAAAAAATTAATTTGTATTTATTTTGTTTAATTACCATAAAAGCATGCTTGGACTTTATATTTATTTTCTTTAATATTTGACTTAATTATTGTAACATATTTCTCATAAATTTGTATATAGCACACCTACAATTATTTGTTGGATTTTTAAGGTGCCCTGACTTCAAAAAGTTTGAGAACCACTGCACTAAATATTTGCCAGAGTAGAGTTTGCTTAGCATCATCTATTAAGACATAAGTATTTCTTTGTCCATAACTTATCACTGATAGACATGATCTTGTGGACTTGGAGCCTAAGCTGGGGGTATTGATAAAGAATAGGGCGAGAGGGAGACTGGGGCCACTTCCTAGAGATGTTGGGCAAGAGGACAGAGGCCAGGTAGCCTGAGGAGGGAGGGAGCTGTAGCTCTCTGAGGAGGACATGTGGGTCTCAGAGCATCATTCCTTTAGCAGCTCTCACAGCCTCTGGCGCCTGGAATTCAGATATGGGCAAGCACATAGCCTGGTCTTCCTTGGTCCCCTCCTGCTCCGAATAATGGGGGGCATCTACATTTTTATATTAAACTTCAGCAGGAAGCTGGCCTTTCCAACCTGGTATAAGTACCTGCAATCCTGAGTATCATGAGTGTTTATATAACCCTTTAAGCCGTGGCATAACTGGATGGTCCTCTCACTAGGGTCCTGGAGCAATTTCCCTGGCCTCCTCTAGCCCCTGTGTGATGTAGGTTAGCAAAGCAGTTTATAGCCAGTTTCCGACTGGGTCCAGATCAAATACTTCAATCATAGCTCCAATTTGCAAATATTAAAATTAGCTCAAAGTAATTATAATAATTCCTATAATTGTTTTCTTCTCTCCTCCTCATTTTCTTCCTCTTCCTCCTCCTTTTTTCCTCTTCCTCCTCCTTCTTTTCTTCCTCATCCTCCTCCTTTTCTTCCTTTTATTCCTCTTCCTCTTCCTCCTCCTCCTCCTCCTTCTCCTCTTTCTCTTCTTCTTTCTATTCTTCTTTCTCTTCTTTTCCCCCTCCTCCTTCTCTTATTTTACTGCCACTGAGGCATGGAGTATTTTTAGAATCCCACTTACTAAATCCTATCTCTGTCCACTTTCTTAAACATACTCCAGCCCGTTACTTCTAAGCTTATATTTCTCTTATCCATGCTTTTCAAAGAAGCATTTACTGGGGAAGGGAGTTGTTCTGGCAACCATTTCTTTTTTTTTTTTTTTTTTTGTATTTTTCTGAAGCTGGAAACAGGGAGAGACAGTCAGACAGACTCCCACATGCGCCTGACCAGGATCCACCCGGCACGCCCACCAGGGGCGACGCTCTGCCCACCAAGGGGCGATGCTCTGCCCCTCCTGGGCGTCGCTCTGTTGTGACCAGAGCCACTCTAGCACCTGGGGCAGAGGCCAAGGAGCCATCCCCAGCGCCCGGGGCCATCTTTGCTCCAATGGAGCCTCGCTGTGGGAGGGGAAGAGAGAGACAGAGAGGAAGGAGAGGGGGAGGGGTGGAGAAGCAGATGGGCGCTTCTCCTGTGTGCCCTGGCTGGGAATCGAACCCGGGACTTCTGCACTCCAGGCCGACGCTCTACCACTGAGCCAACCGGCCAGGGCCGGCAACCATTTCTATTGCACAATTGATTCTACTTTTGTGTCCACATCTTCCCAGTGATCATGATTATTCTTTTATTTCTGGATTCTCTTTCACGTCATATACCACTCGTATTCTTAACATGGTAAGAAGAATTGAAGGGCATCTGTTTTCCATACTCCCAAATCAGTGGCAGTACCAAGGTTGGCTTGGAGAAACTAGAGCTTTCCATTACTTCCATAAGTTATACTTAAAGTTACTGAAAATTAATAGAAATTACATGTGAACACAGTATTCTTACAAAGTAATTGGAACTTCAAACAGGATCCTCTAGAACCCCCTTGCAATTGACTTGCATGCCCCAACCCTTACTATAGTTTCTGTTTCCCTTTATTGTATTTCCTTGTGGGTGTTTATGCTATCTTAAATTCTTTGAAACATACTTTATAATAAATGTCCTTCAAGGGACGTGTGCATTATCACTGGGTAAGGTTCTGTCTCATATTCTCTGACACATAACAGGAATTGATTTCCCTTATAAATAATTAGTGGGCATGCAGCATAGAGCAGGCTTGGGGGGGACCAGACTCAGAACTTGCATTGATGATGGGGATGGGCAAGGGAAGAGGCAGAGAAGATGGAGGAGGAGGACATTTATAGCAGAAGCATGCAGCAGAGTTGAGGGAAGCTTTAATAGGGGATTAGGACAGCAGGGGAGAGTCAAGATGTTCTGAGCAGATGACCAGGATCGGGGGGCTTCATTACGGCTTCCTAGTAGATGCTTCAGGAGATGCCCACTGAGCAAGACCAGGAGAAACTTAGAACCCTCAACTTTCAGGCTTGATAGAACCTTAGAGTTCATTTAGTTCAGTCTCCATGTAAAGCTGGAATTATAACCAGAACAACTGAGGTCTAGCCTCTGCTTCAGCACTTCCCAGGATATAAAAGGGTTGCTAGGGAGAATGAACTAATTCCATTTTTAAACATTTCAAGATGGTGGGATTGTGACTCTACATAATTTCCATCCAGAGGCCTTTGTTCTGCCTTCAGAATCATCATCCCCAATATGCCTATGACCCTTCCGACATGACAGGTCTTCAAGTACATATTTTGGCAAAAGCTCTGATACCCCCAGGATAATTTTGTCAGTTTAAACACTCATCCTGAACACCTTCCCATCTCTTCCAGTCCAGCAGAATGCCAGTGAGTTCCACCAGCGGTTTAGTGAGGACAGTGATGCCTCTTCTTATTTTAGCACATCCATGTTTTAGCAGTTGAAACCGAATGAGTGGAGTCATCTATTTCTTATATACATATTTGTTTAGAACAATTTTTCTATTAGATATCATCTTTTGCTTATTGTTCAAATATCAAGAACTTTTAAGAAAAATATGTTATAGCATTCATTCATTCATTTATTCATTCAATTATTAATAGCATTTCAGGAATAACTATCTGCCAAGCACTCTTTTATGGGCCAGTTATGTAACTATGAGCAAAATAAAGTGCTTTTCTTCTTGAAGCTTACATGCAAGTGAAAAGAGAGCTAATTGATGATGAAGAAACAAGTACGTAATACATGGCATAAAATAAAACAGGCTATGGTAATAGGCAGAGCTGGGTTAAGTTTCTTCTCATATGATTCTCCATGTGTTGCTCTTTCATAAACTGCATCTCAGCCTCCATTTTTTCTCCATGCATGATGTCAGCCACAACCATGGGGAGATGATTTTGTATGATGGTGACAACTCTTGGCCTGGCTGATGCTACCTACTGCTTGTGCATTTATATCATCAGCCGCACAAGCCAGAAGCTCTGGAAAGATCATGAGCTTTTCGTGGCCAATCCTCTTGGGTCTAAGAGCACTTCTTAGCTGTGCAAATTAACCAAGGTTTTAAAGTTTTTGAGCCTTAGTTATTTGTTCAGTGGGGATAAAAATAACACCTTTTAAGGCAGTAGTGAGGATAAGATGAAATACTACATGTGAAGAAAGTTCTAGATCATAGCAGACAGGAGGTATGCAGCAGATGTTAGCTCCGACTCCTTTCTCTTTTCATATGCTGATAAAAATGTCCAGTTGAGAGAGGCTGAGACTCAAAGCACTAGAACTGTCTCATATTGACCTTACTCAATAATTTAGAGTCTTTGAACATGGTAGGCAGCTTTGGAGCCCATCTAAATACAGTACCAATTTCTCCATGTTAACATGTCTTTTTCCAGAAACACACCAGCTCAGAGAAGTAATAAAATTATTGTTATGTATGGAATGAGCTATTAAGAGGTTGAACTGAATTGTGAAAGTATAAGATATGATTGAACAGAAGAGTTGTAATCAGTGTAGGATATTGGAATAGACAGAGTGAGATAGAGTGAAGGGGAGAGCGCCGTGGAGTGGGGTGATCAGGAGTGAAGCAGGAGCAGGGTAGGAGAACAGTATGGAAGGCAAGTGGGTTGAGGCCAGGTGGATCTGTAGAGTAATCAGAGAACAGACAAGAGTTTTTTTAGTTTCTTTACTCTTCCACCTCTTTGTTTTCTGCAGAGACTCTGAACATAACTGTCATGAGCATCCTGGATTTCTGTGTGTTTTGCACAACCTGACACCAGTGTTGACAGAGACTTAGTGCTCCCATCAAGGGATTTACACTCACTCTTTAATGTCCCCCTTCTGTGGTGGCTTTACTGCCCTGCTTTCTGACTCAATATCTGCAGCTTGCTGTTTGGCATATAAGTCTCTCTTTGTCTCAAACGCATGAGGAATGGGGAGGGAAGGAGGCCCTCTGTGTGTGACAGTTGTGTTTGTTAATGGGCTGGGTCTGGGCTGGGGCTCAGTGACCAGTCGGCCCTTAGATTTTTTAACATTTTCCTGCCCCAGAGGGTTAGTTTTTCCAAGGAAATGCTGTTTGTAGCATCTAGACAAGCCCAAGGATCTGTCTCTAGGTCACTGGAGAGCACGGCTCCTCTTGCAAATGTTCTTAGTCTCTAAAAGTTGATATGTTGAGAGCTAATGCTTTGGCACCCCCTCTAGCTCCAGCAAGGGCTACATTGTGCCCTAGCTCCTGTTGACATGCGAGTGTGACATGGCCCCTCCAAGAACAGTGCTGGCTGACAGTGATTTGTCCATCTTGATTTTCCTGCTCTGCCTCATCTGAGCATCATCTGGGGTTATGGCCATCAAGCAGTTGGGAGCTGAGATTCCCAGGCTGGAGTTTCCCTGGGAATCATTTCTCTCTCTGGGCTCCTAATGGGCTGATGTGACTGTTGAAAAGCTGGCCACAGAGAATATGTGTGTGATGTAAGAGGGAATATGGGTTTGGAGTCTGACAGCTTTGTGCCCAGGGCCAGGACTGCAGGGGAGAGCAAGGCAATTCCTCTCAGGCTCATGCAGGTGTAGGGTCAGCACCTGAGGACAAGGACCTCTGGAAATCTTCCCCTTCAGGCGCTCTGCGTGCCTTGCACTACTCTGGCTCTGCTGGCAAGGTTCAAATCCGGGTTCAGCCTTTCTACCTGGGGCCTTGGAAGAGTTATTTAACCTCACTGACCCTCATTTTCCTCACCAATAACATGGGAAGCCTGATGCTCACCCCTCCGAATTCCAGTGAGGATGAGACACTGTGAGTAAGATGTCAAGTAAAGGCGGTGCTATAGAACAGTGTCTCTCGATCTGTGGCATACACCTGTCCCGGGAAAACAACAGCAAAACAGACCCAAGTGCAGTGGTTAAGGGCTGAAGTTGATTTCCTCATGGAGACTGTTTTTGATCTGAGTCCCAAGAGATCCCTCCAACTTAAGCAGATCTGTCACTCAAAGTAGGAACCAATGAGCTACAAAAGCTGGACTGGGACCTGGGGCCAAGTACCTGGGTTTCAATGCATTGCTATAGTTCACAAATAGGCCATCCATCTCTCTGCCTAGAAAGGGCACACAGGGGCATCATTACAGAAAGCAGGGTCTGTCTATGATGCTGCCAGCTTTGCCTCTAACTCTTTATTTCCTAAAACACAGTTGCTGCTATCCCCAAGTGGTATCCAGCCATCACATATAAGTGTGTCTGATAAAGGTCATTTACAGTGAGGTTAATGTGCTGGTCTTTTCTCATGACTCTTACCCCACCTGCTATGCCCTCCCCACCCACTGCTTCCAAATCCCACCTCTCTTAAAGTCTATCTTAGGGTCCTCCACTCTCTGTAGTTCTCTTGGCCATTCCACTTCATCTTTGTTCTTTTGCCCATTCTGCTCTGAGAGATGATCAATTCAAGACCTTCTGGGGCTGGGACTGAAATAGATTCAGGGGCTAAGATGTTGGTGCCAACTGTGGGTTAGGCACTGTGCTAGGCTTTGGTCTCTTCTGATGTCAGTGAAGTTGTTCTAAACTTCTTTTCCAACTAAAAATCCCCCAGTGGAAGTAGAGGACCTCAGACTCAGGGCAAATCTTTGGAAACAAGTGATTCTCAGGGTCACATAATAGCTGAATGACAAAATCTAAGCTAGATTCCAACTCTTCCGAACCAAGTTCATTCTCTACAATTATTAGTAATCATCTCTATGTGCCACTGCCTTGTAAATATCTGCTGCAGGGCCAAGTAACTGCAGGCCTCCTACAACTTCCCACATAGTGATGATCTTAAAGGAGGAGGCCATGCTTGATCAATGTATCCTCATGATTTCCAGCACAGCATCTGATACAGAGATGTTCTTAAAAAGATCGCAAACAGGGTCCTGGCCAGTTGGCTCAGTGGTAGAGCGTCGGCCTGGTGTGCAGGAGTCCCGGGTTTGATTCCCAGCCAGGGCACACAAGAGAAGGGCCCATCTGCTTCTCTACCCCTCCCCCTCTCCTTCCTCTCTGTCTCTCTCTTCCCCTCCCGCAGCCAAGGCTCCATTGGAGTAAAGTTGGCCCCGGCGCTGAGGATGGCTCTATGGCCTCTGCCTCAGGCACTAGAGTGGCTATAGTTGCAACAGAGCGATGCCCCAGATAGGCAGAGCATCGCCCCCTGGTAGGCATGCCGGGTGGATCTCGGTCGGGTGCATGCAGGAGTCTATCTGACTGCCTCCCCGTTTCCAACTTCAGAAAAATACAAAAAAAAAAAAAAAAATCGCAAACAAAACCCCAAGTGCCCAAAAACTTACTGATTTGATTTAATCTGTACCAGAGGCTTTCACGTTCCAAAACTGATTCCTACATGGGCAAGAGTTGTGCTATCTAATGGGATTAGTTTCCAAGGTCAGCCACTCTGGAAGTCCTGCTGGATGCAATATTTTGGGGTCAGAGGGGCCTTTCCCATGTCTTGCATATCTCATAACATAGTCTGCTACCCAGCCCCCACTGTTGAGTCTGATGATATCCAGGTGACTAAAAAATCTAATTAATATGGTTTTAATTGTGGTAGTAATAGTACCTACCTCCCAGTTTGAGAAGGTAGGATATTAAGTTAGTAATACTAAATTTCCCAAGAGTGCTGAGACCCTTTAAGATGAGTTCATTTGAAAGTTACTAATATGATTAGAGAACAGAAATAGGCATATTTGAAAGGTTTCAAAGGGGTAAGCAAACATCAATATACTAGTCAATTGTGCCATCAGTCAGTCAGCAAACTAAGACGATGGTAAGCTCTGGCTGTAAGAAATAGATGATACTACTATTTTTATGCTATATATGATGAGGTAGACCAGGTGAAATGTAGGCCCTGGCCCCTCCCATTAGTTCAGTGATCTCTTCTTCCACCGGGTGGAAAATGGGCTTGAAGTCTGGCAGGCCTGGCTGGAAGCCTGGCTCTGGACTGCTCAGCAGGGCCTCTATGGAGACGGCACAGAGCTACCGTGAACTTCAGATTTCTCATCACTTTGAAGAGCTGGGAAGGATTCAAGGAGATTATAAGTGTAAAGCATCTAATTTATGTCTTCTTTAGAGTAGATTATGCTTATTCTAGCTTTCTTGCAAGTGTGGGATTATGCATGTATGTGACACCTAGGAGATGCCTATACACAGCTGAGAGTCACCCAGGAAGATGGCAGAGCAGGAGAGGACGTTGCTGTAATGTGGGGACACCAGCATTCTGGGCATGGCCTGAGTCACAGAGGCAGAATGAGAGCAAGGCAAGCCAAAGATGGAAGGATGCTGAGAAACAGGTGGACACCAGTGTTTTAGGCTGGAGAGAGGTCAAAGAGGAAAAGCTCTAACAACCAACTGCAGGATCTGCCAGACAATCCCTTAGTGCCCCAACCAGGGGTGGGTACCCTCATGAGAGGGACGTGGAGGGAGAAGGAACAAGGGCAGGGAGCATGAGCATGCACTATGCTTTCAAGAAGTGTGGTAGTAAGTGTGTGTGTGTGTGGGGGGGGCGTTTGAACCATGCCTGATCACAAAACGGGATCTTTTTTGTTGTTGTTGTTTTCTCTTTGTTTGACTTTCTGCTGTTGTTGTTGAATGTGGAATACAAGAATATATTTCCATTTGGGAGAAAGAAGCCAGTAGAGAGAAAGAATTTGAAAATGCCATGAGTAAGTCATGGTGGCTAAGTGCTGTTCGGTTCTGGAGTCTGGGCTCGAACTGTGGTTTTGCTTCTCGGTAGCTGTGTAATCTTGACCAAACTCCTCAGCCTCAAGTGAAAAATGAGGACAGAAAGAGCGCATCCTGTGCTGGTTGGTAGAGAAGCACAGAAGGAGAGCTGGCGAAGCACTTCGTGCATAGGGGGCTGGACAGAACTCTGAGGAAGGAGTTGTTTGGGGGCGGCAGGAGGAGGCGTGGCCTGGCCCCCTGTGTGTCAGGAGGCAGCCTGTTTTAGAATGAGACGTGAGTTTTCTCTTCTGCAGGAGGAGAGGTGGGGGTGCGTGGCCTTGGGTAAGTACAGAGGTAGGTTAAAGAGCAGCGGGAGGAGTTGGAATGGCTGTGGACTTACCTGTTAAATGCGGGTCAGCTCATCTGCAGCCCAGTGGTTGGGGAGGGCGGAAGTCCCTGGGAATCTCAGAGACAAGTGAAAGGGATCCTGAGATGTGAGGAGCATGAGGTGGTGCTGGGAAGGGCCAGCTTCATGGAAGTCATGCAAGGCCCCACGGTTGGGGTTTAATGATCTGCCATCTCCATCATGAAATTTGAATATATAATTTTATCTTTGAATTGTGTCTTGTGAGTCCAGCAGAAGAATGCGGCCTGTGTTGGGGACTTGGAGCCTGGCTCATGCTGCTGTTCCAGCCTCCCCAGGACAGCTTCTCTGTCTGCTCTCCTGCCCCCAGCTCCCTGAGCCTGGGCCCATAGGAGCGGGGAGGCTGAAGTCAGGCAGGCTCCCAGGCACTGAGATGTGAGGTCAGGTGAGCACTTGCTTGGCATGTATTCTTATACTGGAGGGAGTGTGGCATTAGATAGCATATGAAAAGCTAGAGAAGAAACAAAAAGACTTTTCTCCTGCTTTTTGCACTAGGGAACCTATATTTCCACTTTGTATTAGGGCCTCACAAAATAGGTAGCTGGTCCCACGGAGGAGAGTCACCTGGAGAAGTAAGAGGGCAGCAGAACCGGCTGCAAGGGGCGCTGGACTCGGAGCACCCCAGGTTCTAGTGGACACAGTAGGACCAGATTCTCCAGGGGATACATCAGCCCAGACATAGGAGTGTGAGAAGTAGAGGGCAAGAATTAGTGAGGGATGGGTGTGAGAGAGTGGTGGAACTTCAGTGGGGCAGAGGGACTACTTGGTGCTAATGAAAGAGAAATGCAAATGTCTGTGGGCTAGACAGGGTGAGAAATAATTCTTTCAAAGCAGAAGGAAAAATTGTGAAGATGCAGGAGGAGAAATAGGTTTGGGAGCTGGAGAAAGGAGGCTTGTGGCTGACTTGGCCAGAAAAGGGAATTTGAGAGTTCAAATTTCCAAAGTAGAATATTTTCAGAGCAAGTTCTTTAACATCTCATTAGTAAAGTTTGTAATTTGCCTTTTTTTTTTTTTTACCCTGCATTTGCAAACAAAACATTGCTCTCAGATTCAAGATTTAGACTTCTGAATCATAGTACAACTCATTTTTTTTTTGTATAAGTAACATATGTTTGGCGTCTTTAAACACAATTACTTTTGTATAATAAAAGTGTTGATTTGATGATGCGACATTTTCTGCAAGTGTGTTTAAGAGAGTTTATGTTTTCATAAGTTGCAATGAAACTCAATTATGTATGTGTAATAAGGCTTCTGATTGTTACACTTAGACTTTTCTGTATAATGAAGCCAGCAATTAGAATTTGCTGGCTCTATGGCTTAGGAAAACACACTTGTTTTGGAGACAAAAGACTCTTAATGAGCCCCCTTTTTTGTTAATTTTTTTTGTTGTTGTTAAAAACTGGTCTATAACTCAAACATATAATTAGATTTCTTAAAGGTCTGGATTTTTGTTGTTGTTGTTATTTTTTCCCTCTAAACACAAAACAATGCAAAAAGCAATCACGTTAAGGCACACGTGATTTCCAAACTGACTCTTGCTACGATCTGCAGTGGACCTTTGAGGCCCCTTCAATGCCGACTGGCATCCAGCTTTGCGCAGGAGACAGAGGCCAGGGTACGGCAGCTATCTGAGCAGAGAAACAGTCTTCCTAAGCACTGCGTACGAACTGGTCTGGACACTAGGCCTGGACTTGGGCACTGGATCCTGCTTGCCTCTTGGCCTCAGGGCTAGTCTGAGGTTGGCTCAGGAACAGAGGCCCACCAGGGCTACTATTGCTTCAGAGGTCTGCTAGTGTTAAGAGGGACAAACCATTGCCTGGGCTGACCATGTGAGTGCTGGCAGAGTTCTCTCTTGGCCTAATGAACCTTCCTTGCTGTCTCCCTTGCATCTCATGTTTTGCACCCGGAGTGGCCGCTTCTTATGGTCCCCCGTGCTCTTGGTCATTCACTTCACTGCTGGTCGTTCATGTCGCTTTTACAGAAGGCTGTTTCTCCCCTGCGTGTTCAGAGGTGTGAGGAAGGGCCCGTAGGTTAGCACTTCTCCGTCATGTGCCAGTGTGGAGGAAACCCTTCTACCTTCAGAGATGTTTTCCTATAAGTCCACTATGGAAAAACCTCTCCTTTTAGAATTGCTACACCATTTTGTTGTTATTGATCATCAGTAACTTAATGAAAAATTTGTTTTCATAATTTAAACTATACTGAGAAGACTTTTACTGGTATATCAGTGACTGGTGAGAAAAATGGAAAACTCGAGGTATTTCAAGCAGAAGAGGACATAGTGTAGGCGGCTGGTTACATACATGTTAGAACGGTGCTAGCGTGGCTTCCCAGGGCACAGAAGCACGGACATGTGTTGACGTGGCTGGAGCTCAGCAGGCAGGGTTCGCTGCCACTGGGCTCACTGCCCTCTCTGCCAGCAGGAACTGGGGAGATCCTGCCCCTGGTGGTCAAACCCCCAATGATATTTATTGCTTGAGGCTTCAATTCCTGGAAATCCTATGTTGTTGCAAAGCTGGGAGCAAAGTGGCTCCCCTCCCCACGCCCTGCCTCCCAGGCTCCAATGAGTACCTCTCAGCAGGAGCCTGTAGGTGGCCAAGGACTCCAGGATCTATGGGTTTCCAGGCTTTCACCCCATAGGATAAACAGAAAAGCAAAACAGGGTAGAAGAGGATCTGAGCAGCAGCGTACAATATTTGGCACATTGGGGGTATATGACAAGAATGGTCCACATACAACCTTGTAGTGATCGCCAGAGACGGCTCCCTGCAAACCCCAACCAGAGCTGTGGATTTCATGTTCAATCAGCTCTCCGAGCAGTGGGGGAGGGAAAACAGGGCGGGCTTTCTGTCGGGAATTGTCAACATAAAGGAAAGACAGGTCATGTCTGTTTCCCGGAATTAACAATCTCTAAACCCAAGACCTGTTCCATTCAGCCTCTTTGCAGAGGCAGACTTTTAAATTTTAAACAAAGGATCCAATTAAATTTGATCCCATTTAAATTCATTCAGTTCAGAAACCTTTATTAAATATCTACGATGGATTGAACCGTGGGTTAGACAGTTGCAGAAGTTTACTCATTGGTGGCCGGCAGGCAAGAGCTTTAGATCTGGGTGGGAATAGATTCCTGTTCCCCCAATCTCCCGGTTTGGGTTTCTTGGTTGTTTGATTGCAAAGAATGTGTATCTCCTTGGGAGAAGCATTGTCACCCCCATGTTTCGCATAAAATGCCATTTACATTGAGAATTTCTTATGTGCTTGGTACTGTGCTAATCACTAAAATAAGCACCACCTCATTGCATTCTACCAGGACCCTGGAACTCAGCTGTAGCTGCAAACTTTATTATTTATTTCCCCAATAGATGAAGGAAGTCAAGCTCTGAGAATTTACAATGACCTGGCCAAGGGAGCTCCAGGCTGTTGGCAGGACTGCTAGTCTTCAAGCCAAGGGTCACAACTCAGATTTGCTGCTTCTCAGGTACGGTTCAGAGCCAGTCGGAGGTGATGTACTGTCCAGTTTAAAAGAATTTTCCACTTGGCTAAACAGAGCTGGACTTGTACAAACCTGACTTTTGTCCCAGCTTTGCTGTTCCTGGGCCACACTGCCATCTGTGGCCTTCATTATCACACACGTAGAACTAGTGGTTGAACAGGAGACTTTCCACGGGGAAGCAAGGCTTACATAGATGCGTTTAGTTGCTTCGCCTCTCCATGTCCCAGTCTCAGTCTTCTTTTCCCACACACCAAACCTATCTCCTCATCGCCTGCTTCACACCTCATTCTTGCCTCATAGTCTCATCATGTGATTGTATTATTGCCCCTCCTGGACTCTGTTCCCTTTCCTTCCTGCTTGTCTAGACTGGACTCATCCTCTAAGCCCCACCTCCTTCAGGGAGCCTCCAACCTCACCTCCAGAAACACAAAGTTCTCCCCTTCCTCTGAGCTTCCATATTTTTGTCTGAAGATCCACCTGACACATACGAATGACTGGGTACTTTTATTACCTTTTCACACGGGCAACTCTTGGCTCCCCAGTATCTGGCCCTTAGAAAATAGGGCAATGCGTGTGACCTGCTTTGGACTCCGATAGTGCCTAATATGGAGCTCAGCACATAATGGGTGTTACTGATTACCAGTTAGTGAAGGAGCAGGTTGGACAATTTCCATATGTGTTGATTGTTCAGGGGACAGAGAGGCCAATGTGGACTATGAGGGTTCAGAAGGCATCCCCTAAGAAGGTGGGCTCAGAGTAGAGTTTTGAAGTTTGGAGAAGTCTTAAAAAGTCACAGGTGATTGAGGATGGAGAGAGAATAGATAGCAGAGCACAGATGAAGAGGATGCAGGAAAAACAACAGTGTTTTGGCATTTGGGAGAGGCTGCAGGGATAACTGGTTAGTTGAAACACACAAGCGGATTAGACTGTGGGTAAATGGGTTCAAGATGTGGCACCCCGGGGAAACTGACTGGCATCAGAGAGTCAGGGGGTGGTTTATTCAACCCAGAGAGTTACTCAGCACTTTCTGTGTGCGGGGGAGACAAAGTGAGGAAGAGGTAATCCCTCCTTTATTATACAGGAGTTTTTAATTAAGGCAGGGGCTGGAGACAAGATCCCAAGGAGTTCTCATACCAGGTGGAATATGATTTATGTCAACAGGAGAGGTACTCCTGGGACTCGATGAACCCTGGAGAGTACGGGCCCTGGGCGTGGGCCCTGGATGCAGGGACCTGGGTTTTCATCTCCGCTCTGGCACTTACTGCCTGACTGAGGGAAGATTCCTTGGTTGCTCTGGGCCTCTGTTTCATCATCTATAAAATTGGATTAATAATAGCACCTAATCATAGGGTTACTGTGGGAGTTAACTCAGATCAAAAATACGAATGAGCACAATGTAGGGCCCATGAATGTACTGCATCATTGTTAGCTGCTATTTATTTAGAAGGAAGAGAAGATGACCTGGGATTGAAAGAGATTGGTATAGACCTTGTGAAGGTGCCATGTGGGCTGGACTATGAGCAAAGGGAGAACGTAGTAGGTGGAGACTTGAAACTGGGCATGCCTGGGAGAGCCAGGTGCTCAGGAAACTGTGTGGAGGTCAGCATGTGCCTGACCTCTGTGGGGAACAACAGATAGCCCAGTTTTCAGAAGAGAGGGTGAATGACAAAGAAGATGCGATCATTTCGAAAGTCAGGGAAGGGATCTGGAAAGCCTTACTTGCCAGGTGGATAAGCTGGTTCTTAGTGGTGCAATCAATAAAACGACTGTAGACATATGAGCCCAGCATTGCTGTGGACAGAACCAGGTGGCACCAGGCATGGCCCCAGATGGGACCCAGCTCTACCTCTCAGGCCTGCACTGGTTAACCGATGGAAGCAAATTCACTTTTTCAAAGTCAGTCTCGCAGAGAGACAGCCACGTGAATCCAAATATCCGGGCAGCAATCCCCAGCGGCGCCCAAGGTAATGAAACATTGGTATCTGCCGCTCCTATCTGTTATTGCTGATAGTCAGATAATGATGCCAATACCAGCCTGGGAGGGAGGAGGAAACGCTGCCGGGCCCGCCTGCTCAGCTCATCTCCTGGAGGGTCGAGGGGAGAGCGGACAGACAGGAAAGGAAGAAGGTGACCCCAGGAAACAAACCCTCTTCCTCATTCCGGTGTAGGGTAAAGGCAAAATAAGTTACTCCCAACCACCAAGAGCCACCTGAGAATGCTGGAAGTCGCCCCCTACTCCCCAGTTGGCTGTGGTACTTGAACCAATAACAATTCCACCTCACAGCTGAATAGTGTTTTATAACTTTCAAAGTGCTTTCATGTCTAGTATTTCATTTAGTGTTCATCATGAGAGAACCTACACTCAGGAGACGCTAGGATTTCGGGAACTTGCCCAAGTCCCATTTTGCCACCTCCAGGTCATCTAGGACATCTTGAAGGAATTCGGTCCATGTAGGGAGGGTGACAGATGGGGATGCACCCCAGGCAGTCTCATGTGCAGCCAGGATCAGAGCTGAGGGGTGAGGAGCTTGTCCACACCTGCGGCCGACATTGACCGTGGATCGTGAGGGGCTTCCTCTGAGCCCTGACGAAGCCTCAGGGTCCTTCTCAGAACGGTGCTGGCCAGACACTACTAATTGATCAGAGCTGGCACTCAGGATGGAATCTCTTTGCTCTCCCTGCGTTCAGGCGTTGTCCAGAGCCTCTTCTTGTTACAATGTCAATACTTGTGGAATGTTAACATATTAAGTCATTATCAGCCCCTGGCACTTTCTTGTGAATTCATTTGTCAGATGGCTGTGTGCAAGCCCTCAGAGAAACGAATCTGGGACAGAAGAGTTTGTTTACTAGGGAGTGAAAGGCCTAATGGGAGCATGGCATGACCAGTGGTGGCTCCTGTAGCAGATATTCAGATTGTTGAATCATCTGCTGGGAATATGTATTGACCATATTTAAGAGATAAGAATCTGAGACCTTGTGCAAATTACTTAACCCCGTTAGGTTCCATTTCCTCACCTGAAAAATGAGAATAATGACATTAGCTCCTCCCAGTACAGAGGAACTGCGACGGTGACAAGCTTCTGCATGTATTTTGTATTTTATAAAGTATCATACGAATGCAAGGTATGATCATTTAGTTACATTAGGAAGAGACAAGCTCTCATTCCTCATGTCAAATGTACATGAAGGGTAAGGAAAAGAGAGGGAGAGAGGAATTAATATTTATTAGGTTCCCAATTGCCATTTATCTTAAATATATTAGCTCATTTAATTTCCACAGCATCCTGTGAGGTCAGTACTGTGGAGCCCATAGTCCCATAGATCATACAGTCAGTATTTCTCAGAAACAAGATGTGAAGCCAGGTGCATCTGAGCACTCTTCCGACAGCACAACCCAGGGCCTCACCTGCACACACTGGCACTCTTTCTTTTCCTGAATGCTCCCTGCAGAATGAGTTGGGGCCCAAGGTCATAATGAGACAGGTAGGGAACAGACAGATGCCCTGTGATCAGAACCCCTCCTGACAGATGATGCTGGCTGGGAGACCCCCAGGAAATGATTTGGAAAACAGGCCTGGGATAGAATGAGGGGCATTCATCTAAGGCAGAAACGTAAAGAAGACCTTTGGTCCCAGAGGGGCAAGACTGGATTTCAAGTGGCAACAGCATGTGTGGCCATAAAGGGTGTGAATGTAAATCCTGAGACAAGCTTAAATTTTCCATAGTCTCTGAAAACATCTTAGGCATCTTATCATCTATGCAAGTTACTTGCTAGCATTGTATCAAAATATATATGTGCATGGCCTGTGGTGGCTCAGTGGATATAGAGTCGACCTGGAATGCTGAGGTTGCCAGTTCTAAACCCTGGGCTTGCCTGGTCAAGGCACATACAGGAAGCAACTACGAGTTGATGCTTCTCGCTCCTGCCCCCACCTTTTTTGTCTTTCTCCTTTCTCTAAAATGAATTAATAAAATCTTCTAGAAAAAATAGATATGCAGTATGAGTACATATGACCCTATTGATAAATGTTCATTGGAACACTCAGCAGTACAGCACAAATAAACACAATTATCTAAGGTGCTTTTCATTTGGCTTTCATGTGTTTGAGGAGTTGCACGGAGTTTGGAACATCATGATAAAGCAAACATACCTATTTGCTGCACACTTGGTGTGACTGTGTGGGGTCTGATGGTCTGGGATACGTGACCTTCATCCCTTCAGTGTTCCTGAGGGAGCTTATTTCAGTGTAATGACTGATTTTTTCATTCTCTTATACTTTATGCCTCAAATAAAATATCTTTGACATGGTGAAACAAATAATATGAAATATATATTAGTCAAGCGCAGCTTCTACCAAAAGACAAAGCTAGGATTAGAAGAAAAAAACGAAACTCTATTTCCAGTGGTATGGAGCTGACCCTTCCATGCCCACGCCCCCATGGCTTCGCTTCCCCCTGGAAGGGAGCCCAGAGTGCTTACTGGAAGAGGAGAGGCATGGAATCCGCTGGACGGAGCGGCGCGGAAGGAGGAATCTGCAGAAGCATCATCTCTTCGGGCTTCTTCACTGATGTGCAAATCTAGAGTCGTGCTGCAGGGAAGCTAAGAGGAAAAAAACTTGAAGGACATGGATTGAAAGAAAGAAAAAACAGCAGTACAAACAAGAAAAAGAGACGGGAGCAGGCAGAGTTAGGAGATTGTAACTCAGCCTGGAGGTTGAGGAGTTGTTATATTATACATGGATGCAGATTCAAAATAATAGCCTCAGCTTCTCCTACACTTCAAAAGAGTTCCCAGATAGCATTCACAGCTCGCCCAAAGCCATGACTCCAGCAAAGGGGGGCCCGGTGGCATCAGGCTGGTCAAGGGATCAGAAGATATTCTGGTTCTTTTATGAATGAGATCATTAGTCATCAAGAAAAGGGATTCAGCTTGTTTTGTGATGGTCCCAAGGGTTAGAAGCAGGACCCAGAGATTGACACTGTGGAGAGATGTATTTTGGATCATTATGTGTTAGATCATTCTAATAAAGCAGAATGGCACAAAGAGGGAATATTTTGCATTAAGCTATTATGACACAGCTAAAGCTGTGTCACCAAGGATGAAGTTTGCTGAGGTGTTAAAATTGTGGTTTCCAAACATGACGGCTTACCCAGGGAATTTCTTGAAAGATACAGATTCCTGGCCTCATCTCCTAGAGGATATGCTTCAGTAGGTAATGTGTGAGAATAAATACATGCTTTTATTTAATAAGATTCCCAAGTGACCCTTGTTCATGGAACAATATCTGAAACAACGTTTTATGAGTAATATTAAACCCTTGTTTGGGTAGTTGAGATAATGTTCTCCAAACCCATTTGCTAACTGAACCCTAACCCAATTAGGATCGTAACCTTAAGTTCACCCCAGATCTCTAGCTCCTTCCCCTGAACAAGTCAAGTTCAGTGGCTACCTGACTGCGTTCTGCGCTCCTCTCTCAGGTACTTGCATGATCTCCTGTTGAGCTTGATCCCACAGCTGTAACTCCTCCCCAGGTTTTGTCTGGCACATTTCCTTCAAGAGGAAGGATTTGATGCCTGTAACAGAAATTCCCAGCTGAGATTAACCACATGAAAATATTCTGGACTTTATATTAAAAAAATGCTGATATGTATCCAGGAAACACCCATATAAAAAGAAAGTAATCATCTCATTATTTTCATTAGTATTGATAATGATTATTTCTCAATTTTATGCATTAATTTTTGTTTTAATTCAAGGAAGCAACTATCCGGGGTTTATGTCAGTTTTTAATCAATATACCAATTACTTCCTCCACCATCCACAAGTCATTTTATCTTGCATATATTTGATGGGGTATGAGAAGAATTCTTTTGCTGTTATGCATTTGTATACAAAATAAATAGCAGGAAGAAGAAAATGTTCACCTCACATTTCAATTATTCTAGAAATTTCTATTATCTCTGGGATGACCAGAGTGACTTATCAGAATGTGACTCTGGCACTTGGATAGGATAACATGCAGGGTTTAACAATACTTCCTACCTATGGAGAGTCTCAGTGTGCTCAGCAGACAAAGCCTTTCTAAATATCATGGCCTATTGGTCATTTGGCCACACCTCCTGGGGTCAGGTATGTGCAGACATAACTTGTAGTTGGTAGGTATTGCCTGACAAAAGCCAATTACAGAGAGGAGGATCAGGACCTTGTGAGGGTGGTCAGAATGAGCAGTCTGGTAATGCGAGGCTGTACTTGTACACTTCCTGACCTTGTATCCCCTCCTGGGGGACTGATGCTCCCTGTGAAGGGGACAGCATTGGGCTGCTACACGTCACCTGCTGAAAGAGCTAGTCATCAAAAAGAGAGAGAATTCCAGAATTAGGTTCTGAGAGCTTAGGGTCTCCCCACTGGCAATAGTGACAACGGTCAAGGATCTGAATCCTTTAGTCAAATGTCAAGTGAGCCACACACTGTGAGAAGCCCCCAGCAAGAGTGAGGTGGCTACACTGCGGCAAGGAACAATAGGCAGAAATGGTGTGACCCCACAATATTTAACGGGAGAAATGCCCCCTTCCGGCATCCCATTGTGACATGTGGAGAGCAGAGCAGAGGTCCCCTCTTGAAAGGGGAACATGTTAATTCTGTGACCTAAAGGGCAAGGACAGGACGATAAAACCCTGAAGGACCTGTGAGTGACAGGCCCAGGGGGCACTGAAGGTACACAGGATTTACTCAAATCATTGTGCATGGCACCGAGAAAGTCATGACAGCAGTGAGAGAGAGAGCTGATTTGGCTTGGGAAATGAAATGGATTTGGAAGGAAAAACAGAGATAACACCAAACCATAATACAATGTGTCCGTAAAGTCATGGTGCACTTTTGACTAGTCACAGGAAAGCAACAAAAGACGATAGAAATGTGAAATCTGCACCAAATAAAAGGAAAACCCTCCCAGTTTCTGTAGGATGATGTGGCAACATGTGCGCATGCGCAGATGATGACGTAACACTATACAGCGGAGCAGCCCACAGCCATGCCAGTCGAGATGTGGACGGTACAGAGGAAAGTTCAGTGTGTTCTGTGGCTCTCACTAAATTCGAATCCATGACCAAAGTGCAACGTAAACATTGGCACGTTTATAACAAAGCGCCGCCACATAGGAATAACATTACTTGGTGGGATAAGCAGTTGAAGGAAACCGGCAGCTTGGTGGAGAAACCCCGTTCTGGTAGGCCATCAGTCAGTGATGAGTCTGTAGAGGGAGGCTATATGGGATAGCTACCTAAGGAGCCCTAAAAAATCTGTGTGTGAGCCCACATTGAACTGCACTGAATACGGATGAAACTGGGAGAGTTTTCCTTTTATTTGGTGCAGATTTCACATTTCTGTCGTCTTTTGTTGCTTTCCTGTGACCGGTCAAAAGTGTACCATGACTTTATGGACACACTGTACTTAACCCTCTTCCTTTTCTTATTGAGAATTGTGTATCTTCTAAATCAAACCAGTTATCAATATCAATGCAGCCTCCTTTAAGTAAAATAGCAAATCTCAAAAGCTAAGGATTCAGGTATTGCAAATTAATTCAATGAAACCACATGTTTTCAAGTTCCAGTGCTGATCTATTCCCACACCCTCTTTGTTTTCTGGATCTCATAACGGTTGGCATTCCTGTCACTGCACTTATCACTTTTCAGTTTGCCTTATAAATGATATTTATTGAGAGAATGCCACAGATCCACAGTTGATGTTTGGCCTTGAGGACAAGTGGGGTCCTCCTCATCCCTATGCTCTGCACACTTTCGGTCACATATCGGACAACATGTGCTCTATGAGAACAACACACCAGGAACTGGGCTGTCCTGAAGAACAAGACAGAATCACTGCTCTATTGTCTGGTTATTATAAAAAAGCAGTACCTTTTCTGGAATAGCTATTACCACTAATAATAATAGTAACATGTACTATTAATTCTTCTGATGTAATGCACAGATATCTTACAGGTTAGTGAGAGATAACAAGACTTATAAACACGTTAGACAAGAACCTGTTTAAGCAAGATGGCAGAGAAGGTGGGTTTTAGAGACTTCATGAGGGGAGGCGTGAAATGAGCTGGTTATTAGAAGGATCAACTGGATTGTATAAATAGAAGTCAGTAGGGTATATGCTTGGGAGGAATTTTACCCTCAAGCTCTGTAGTAGTTAAATATACAGCTCCTAAGTCAGGCACACTCAGTTGGAATTTTGACTCCATCTCTACCCTAGGGAATGGGTGTCTTTCAGTCAAGTGTACGACCTGGAGCAAGTAAGTTTTAATATGCTAATTCTCAGATTTCTCATTTATAAAAGAGGGAGAATAATATTTAACTAATCTTGTTGTAATGATTCAATTAGGTAATATGTCAAAGTACTAAAGAGCCAGGTACTTTGTAATCACATAACATGGATCAGTCAGACTTATTAGAGCAATATTGTATGATTAGTATTGCTTTTTTACTTGCATGGGTTGGACATGTAATCTGCTCAAGGTCGGGGCCATGCCTCTTTATCTTGTGAACCGTATAGCACCCAAATGCACAGTAGGTCTAGTAATTCCTTGACAGTTTGCCCCTCTTGGTTCTTCTTACACATTCTACTGAATCACCTTGCCTTCTGCGATGCTATTCTGGCACAGGTGTTTTCATCCCCTTCACGATTTGTGTGAATAAAATGTAGCAACGAATCTAGTCATAACATTAATTACACATGGTTCATGCAGTGTCTGAATTGAGGAAGAGAAGAAGGAGATTTTGATTACTCCAGGGCATCAGGGTCTTTCAACCAATAATAATTTACTGTCTCTACTAAGTACCTTTGGATGCTCTCTGCAGAGGGGACACTCAATTTTATGTACCAGCAGCATAATCCATTCCTATGAGATCATGTGGCCAGAGTCAAATGTCCAACACACAGAGTAGATAAAGGGGAAGGTTTTTCTTTCCCAATAAGGTCACATTTTTATTTTTTCTTTTCCAGAGCTGTGAGACAGGGCACACAAGAGGAAGTAGTATTTTATAAGGTCAGAGAGAAGGGGCACGTATGGAAGCAGTGAACTGTCGGTTCCAGGTGCAGAGACTTATACTAACATTCTGAGATTCTGAATGTCAAAGCAAAGTTGTGTATGCATGCATGCATGTGTGTGTATATATGCATTTGCACACATAATGCTTACATATGCATGTGTGTGGATATATAATATATAAGCATGTGTTCATGTGAGTGCCCTGTGTGTGTTCTGGTCTTCTGTCACCTGCTCCTACACCTCTTTCTCTTGGGTTATCTATCTATCATCTATCTATCTATCTATCTATCTATCTATCTATCTATCTATCTATCTATCTATCTATCTATCTATCTACTATTTACCTGTGAATTGTCTATCTATTTTTATTGAATAGCTATATTTTATTGAAAACATTCTGCCGCAGGCACAATTAAATGTACCTGTGTAGCAGTCCTCTGAGGTCTCTTTTATAACTGCAGGTTACCCAAGATTTAGGGCCTGACCAGGCGGTGGCACGATGGATAGAGTCAGACTTGGATTCAGAGGACCTAGGTTCAAAACCCCGAGGTCGCTCACTTGAGCTTGGGCTCATCTGGTTTAAGCACAGCTCATCAGCTTGAACCCAAGGTCACTGGCTTGAGTAAGGGATCTCTCTCTGTGCTGTAGCATCCCGGTCAAGGCACATATGAAAAAGCAATCATTGGACAACTAAGGTGGTGCCGCAACAAAGAATTGATGCATCTGATCTCTCTCCCTTCTTGTCTGTCTGTTCCTATCTGTCCCTCACTCTGTCACTCTCTCTCTCTCTCTCTCTCTCTCTCTCTCTCTCTCTCTCACACACACACACACACACACACACACACACACACACGACACAGGAAGTAGAATAATTTGCCCAAAGTCAACCACCTTGAGAGTGGTCCAGCAGGGAATCAAATGCAAGCAAGCACAGCTCCATATATACAGTCTACTTTAAAGATTCTGCCTTTGGACCAATGTGTCCTCCCTGTAACAAAATATCCCTTTTATCCAGAACCCCAGTCACAATCCCCTTGCAACGGTCTGTGAAGTCAATGTTCAGTCCCATAGTCAGGTCACCGTCTTTCTCCTGGGGCAGCCCAAGGCAGCATGCTAAGCACCTGCTTCAGAGCAGTAGGTGTCCACCTCCCTGACCTTGTACAGAGATCATTCCTTTTCACACCTCAGTTCCAGAGCCTTTGCGGATTTCCACAGCTAGTTTACAAAGCATTAAGATCAGGCATGGGTCAAGGAAGGTGGCCAGAGGGTAGCACTGACCACCTGTTCAGAGAGAAAAGAAGTGAACAAGCTTATGTGACTCTGAGCCTCCTGGGTAATTCAGGATTTCCTTGGTGCCACTAGCAGGCCCTACTGTCCTAGGAGGATTTTTTGAGCACAGAGAGCCTTCCAGACTGAATGTCCATCAACCTCTCCAAGACAGGACAGGGCTTAGGCAAGTAGGGTGGGTTCCAGAGTGGAATGGGAATTTCATATGCAGACTTCCACCCAATAAGTCTGGTTTGAAAGTCAGACAGATTCTCTCTGCTCCCATAGTCTCTCTCAATAAGCCGCCTCGAAATGTGAAAACTCCCACGCTGAGATAAAACATTACCTGGGCAGGCTGGTATAGCAAATAACGGCTGCCTAAGACCAGCCTCTTAAGATGAATCAGTGTATTGGACTAGCCTTTGAAGGAAGCAGTGACCTGAGGCGCTGAAACTGAACACTGGCGCGTCTCAAGAGCAGAGCGGTCCAATACAGTGCCATTAACCATAGGCCACTGAGCACTGAAAATGCAGCCAGTCTGAGTTGATATGTAAAATAGACAATGGGTTTTGAAAATGTATTGAAAAAATAAATATAGCATACCTCGTTAATTACTGCTTTAAGCTGATTGCATGTTGAAATGATAACATTTTGGATATAGTGGGTTAAATAAAATGGTAAAATTAATTTCACCTGTTTCTTATTACTTAGCAAAATGTGGCTGCTAGAAAACTTAAAAATTACACACGTGGCTTACATTTGTAGCTCCTGTTATCTTTCTATTAGAAAGTGCTGCTTTAGAAGTCTAGTCCAGCGAGGGCCTTTGAACGATAGGGGTAGGGGGTAGGGGTGGGGGTGGGGCTTGGGAAATGTGAGGTTGCTGTGTGACAAGTTGATGGTGTGTGCTAGAAATATACCTTTCCTGCATTCCAGCCCACTTGGGCAGAACCCACTGGCATTGGCTTATGAGACAAGTCTCTTTGGGTGGAGCAGTGTGGCTCATACCTGTGTGTGGCTTGCCACTTTCTTCTTCTAGTGACTCAATCAGCCATTCACTTTTAAATCTAAAACGTCTTTCTAGGGGATCCGTATTCTCTGTCACCTATCTCTACCTGGTCCACTTCAACAGGCTGGTCTCCAGCTCCAGTTGCACTCATTCCTTGTTTATATACAGCTGTCTGTTTCTCTCTCTTACATGATCTCACTTGTTTCTAAACACTTTAGATCTCACGAACCCTTCTTTGACTGTGTGGTCTCATTAATCTCCCTTTACTCACCTTCTTGGGTACTTTGTTTCTGAGCTGTAGCTTAGATCACACACTGCCTACTGTTTATTTATTTTTACTTTTTTATTAATTTTAATGCAGTGACATTGATAAATCAGGGTACATATGTTCCGAGAAAATATCTCCATATTATTTTGACATTTGATTATGCTGCATACCCCTAACCCAAAGTCAAATTGTCTTCCGTCACCTTCTATCTGGTTTTCTTTGTGTCCCACCCCTCCCCCTACTCCCTCCCTCTCCTTCCTCGCCCCCTTTTTACCCCTCCACCCCACCCCCTGTTACCATCACATTCTTATCCATGTCTCTGAGTCTCACTTTTATGTCCCATCTATGTATGGGTTCATATAGTTCTTAGTTTTTTCTGATTTACTTATTTCACTCCGTATAATGTTATCAAGGTCCATCCATGTTATTGTAAATGATCCGATGTCATCATTTCTTATGGCTGAGTAGTATTCCATAGTATATATGGACCAAAGCTTTCTAATCCACTCGTCCACTGATGGACACTTGGACTGTTTCCAGTTCTTCGCTATTGTGAACAATGCTGCCATAAACATGGGGGTGCATTTCTCCTTCTGGAACCATTCTATGGTGTTATTGGGGTATATTCCTAAAAGTGGGATAGCTGGGTCAAAAGGCAGTTCAATTTTCAATTTTTTTGAGGAATCTCCATACTGTTTTCCACAGAGGCTGCACCAGTCTGCATTCCCACCAGCAGTGTAGGAGGGTTCCCTTTTCTCCACATCCTTGCCAGCACTTATTCTGTGTTGTTTTGTTGATGAGCACCATTCTAACCGGTGTGAGGTGATATGTCATTGTGGTTTTAATTGGCATTTCTCTAATGATTAGTGATGGTGAGCATTTTTTCATATGCCTATTGGACATCTGTATGTCCTGTTTGGAGAAGTGTCTATTCATTTCTTTTTTCCATTTTTTGATTGGATTGTTTGTCTTTCTGGTGTTAAGATTTACAAGTTCTTTATAAATTTTGGTTATTAACCCCTTATCAGACGTACTGTCAAATATGTTCTCCCATTGTGTAGTTTGTCTTTTTATTCTGTTCTTATTGTCTTTAGCTGTGCAAAAGCTTTTTAGTTTGATATAGTCCCATTTGTTTATCCTGTCATTTATTTCACTTGCCCGTGGAGATAAATCAGCAAATATATTGCTGCGAGAGATGTCAGAGAGCTTACTGCCTATGTTTTCTTCTAAGATGCTTAAGGTTTTACGGCTTACATTTAAGTCTTTTATCCATTTTGAGTTTATTTTTGTGAATGGTGTAAGTTGGTGGTCTAGTTTCATTTTTTTGGAGGTTGCTGTCTAATTTTCCCAACACCATTTGTTGAAGAGACTGTTTTTACTCCATTGTATGCCCTTACCTCCTTTGTCAAATATCAGTTGTCCATAGAGCTGTGGGTTTATTTCTGGGTTCTCCGTTTTGTTCCATTGATCTATATGCCTGTTCTTATGCCAGTACCATGCTGTTTTGAGTACAATGGCCTTATAATATATCTTGATATCTGGAAATGTGATACCTCCTCCTTTATTCTTCTTTTTTAATATTGCTGAGGCTATTCGTGTTTTTTTTTGGTTCCATATAAATTTTTGGAATATGTGATCTATATCTTTAAAGTATGTCATTGGTATTTTAATTGGTATTGCATTAAATTTATAAATTGCTTTGGGTAATATAGACATTTAAATGATGTTTATTCTTCCTAACCATGAGCATGGTATATGCTTCCACTTGTTTGTATCTTCCTTGATTTCTTTTATCAATGTTTTATAATTTTCTGAGTACAAGTCTTTAGTCTCCTTGGTTAAATGTACTCCTAGGTACTTTATTTTTTGGTTGTAATAGTGAAGGGAATTGTTTCCTTAATTTCTCTTTCTGACTGTTCATTGTTGGTGTATAAAAATGCCTCTGATTTCTGAGTACTAATTTTATATCCTGCCGCCTTGCTGAATTCATTTATCAGGTCCAGTAGTTTTTCGACTGAGTCTTTAGGGTTTTCTATATACAATATCATATCATCAGCAAATAATGATAGCTTTACTTCTTCTTTTCCCACTTGAATGCCTTTTATTTCTTCTTCTTATCTGATTGCTGTGGCTAGGACTTCCAGGACTATGTTGAATAAGAGTGGTAAAAGGGGGCACCCCTGCCTATTTTCTGATCTTAAGGGAATTGCTTTTAATTTTTGCCCATTGAGTATGATGTTGGCTGTGGGTTTGTCATAGACGGCTTTTATCATGTTGAGGTATGTTTCCTGTATTCCCACTTTGTTGAGAGTTTTGATTATGAATGGATGCTGGATTTTATGAAATGTTTTTTCTGCATCTATTGAAATTATCACGTGGTTTTTCTCCTTCCTTTTGTTTATGTGATGAATCACATTGATTGATTTGCGAATATTGTACCAGCCTTGTCTCCCCAGAATAAATTCCACTTGATCATGGTATATGATTTTTTCTATATATTGTTGGATCCGGTTTGCTAATATTTTGTTGAGGATTTTAGCATCTATATTCATCAGGGATATTGGCCTATAATTTTCTTTCTTTGTGTTGTCTTTGCCTGGTTTTGGAATCAGAATTATGCTCGCCTCATAAAAGGAGCTTGGAAGTCTTCCTTTCTCTTGAATTTTTTTGAAATAGCTTGAGAAGGATAGGAGTTAGTTCTTCTTTGAATATTTGGTAGAATTCACTTGTGAAGCCATCTGGCCCAGGACTTTTCTTTGTTGGGAGTTTTTTGATAACTGTTTTGATCTCATTTGGTGTAATCGGTCTGTTTAGGTTTTCTGATTCTTCCAGATTGATTTTTGGAAGATTGTATGTTTCAAGGAATTTGTCCATTTCATCTAGGTTGTCTAGTTCTTTGGCGTACAGTTCTTCATAGTATTTTCTTATAATATTTTGTATTTCTGTTGTGTCAGTTGTTATTTCTCCACTCTCATTTCTAATTTTATTTATTTGAGCCCTCTCTCTCTTTTTCATGGTGAGTCTAGTTAAAGGTTCATCGATCTTGTTTACCTTTTCAAAGAACCAGCTCCTAGTTTCATTGATCCTCTGTATTATTTCTTTAGTCTCTATGTCATTTATTTCTGCTCTGATCTTTATTATTTCCTTCCTTCTACTACATTTGGGCTTTGCTTGCTGTTCTTTTTCTAATCCTTTTAGATGTAGGGTTAAGTTGTTTATTTGAGCTTTTTCTAGCTTCTTAAAGTGTGCCTGCAGTGCTATGAACTTCCCTCTCAGTTCTGCTTTCTGTGTCCCATAAATTTTGAGTTGTTGTATGCTGATTATCATTCGTTTCTAGGAATTTTTTTTATTTCTTCTTTGATCTCACTCTTAATCCATTCATTATATAACAACCTGCTATTTAGTTTCCATGTGTTTGAGAATTTTTGAGCTTTTCTGTTGTGGTTGATTTCTAGTTTCATGCCATTGTGATCAGAGAAAGTGCTCAATATGATTTCAATCTTCTTAAATTTGTTGAGACCACTTTTGTGCCCTAACTTGTGGTTTATCCTAGAGAATGTACCATGAGCACTTGAAAAGAATGTATATTCTGCTGTTTTAGGGTGAAAGGTTCTGAAGATATCTATTAAATTGAGTTGATCTAGTGTGTCCTTTTAAGTCTCCTGTTTCTTTGTTAATTTTCTTTCTTGAGGATCTATCTAGTGATGTTAGTGGGGTATTAAAATCCCCCACTATTATAGTATTGCTGTTGATCTCGCTCTTTATATCCATCAAAGTCTGCTTTATTATTTAGGTGCTTGTATATTAGGTGCATAGATATTTATAATAGTTATATCTTCCTGTTGGATTGCTCCCTTTATCATTATGTAGTGGCCTGCTTTATCTCTTACTATATTCTTTGTTTTAAAGTCCATTTTGTCTGATATAAGTATTGCTACCCCAGCTTTTTTTTCATTTCCATTTGCATGAAATGCTTTTTTCCATCGTTTTACCTTCAGTCTATGTGCATCTTTTGTTTTAAGATGTGTCTCTTGTAGACAGCATGTGTACGGGTCCTATTTTCTTATCTATGCAGCTACCCTATGTATTTTTATTGGATAATTTATTCCATTTACATTTAAGGTTATTATTGATATTTAGTTGTTTATTGCCATTTTATTATTTAAACTGTATTCCTCTTTTGCTATATTCTTTTCCCACTTTGATCTGTTTATACCATGCCCCTTAACATTTCCTGCAGCATTGGTTTGGTTGTAATGAATTCCTTGAGTTTTTTTTTGTCTGGGAAACTTTTTATTTCTCCTTCAATTTTAAATGATAGCCTTGCTGGATAAAGTAGTCTTGGTTGTAGGTTCTTGTTCTGCATTACTTTGAATATTTCTTGCTATTCCCTTCTGGCCTCAAATGTTTCTGTTGAGAAGTCAAATTTCATCCTTATAGGGGCTCCTTTGTAGGTGATAGCCTATTTTCTCTATCAGCTTTTAATATTTTCTCTTTATCACTTAGCTTTGATATTTTAATTATGATATGTCTTGGTGTAGGTTTCTTTGCGTTTCTTTTAGTTGAGTTCTCTGTACTTCTTGAACTTGTGAGAGTTTCTCCTGCATTAATTAGGAAAGTTTTCAGCTATGATATGATTGAAAAAAATCTCTATCCTTTGTTCTTTCTCTTCTTCTTCAGGAAACCTTATAACATGGATGTTATTTCTCTTCATGCTGTCCCAGAGCTCTCTAAGAGTTTCCTCAGACTTTTTTAGTCTCTTTTCTTTTTTTTCTCTGCTTTCATGTCTTCATTCCAGTTGTCCTCCAACTCGCTGATTCGATCCTCAGCTCTATCCATCCTGTTTTTAAGTCCTTCCATTGTGTTCTTCATTTCTGATATTGTATTTGTCATCTCCAACTGATTCGTTTTTAATATTTTAATATTCTTTTTTATACTTGCTATTTCTTTATTGAGGTGTTCGTGATGGCCATCCATTGTTGTTTTAACATCCCTAAGCATCCTTACAATCATTATTTTGAACCCTGCATCCGGAAGTTTGATTATTTTCTATATCACTCAGTTCATCTCCTGAAGGTTTCTCTTATGGTTTCATTTGGATTGCACTTCTTTGTCTTCTCATAATTCTGTGTGTTTGGGTGTGTAGTTTGTAGAGCTGGTTGAGTCTAGGCTTGGTGTTGTCTGCCTCCTCTTTTCACTTGTGTTGTTTCTAGGTCTTCTTGGGTTGGCATCAGCTATTATTTGTAATCCACTTTCAGATTTGGGCCGCTTTGAAGTCTTGATTTGTTTGTTTTCTTAACAGGTGATTGTCTTGTTTGCTGATCTCAGCATGGGGCTTATTTGAAACTATATCCAGGAATGTGGTGGGCGTAACCTGAGGCTCTGAAGTCCTCTTCTGCCAGTTAATCTCTCTGGGGGTTGGTTTCTTTCTCAGCTTCAGTAGGGGGAAGTGTATCTCAGATCTCCATGGAGACCTGAGTTACTACCCCTCCTCCCCACTTCTTGTTTTCAGCTGTGTCTTGTTGCGCTGATTGGAGCTGGAGAGATGTCTATTTCTGTGACCTGGAAGTACTTTTGTATTTTGCTTTGTGGAAGGATCAGCCCCTCCCCCAGTTAGGCTACCTCCAGCACTGAATGAGTCAGCTTTTTAGGTCCTACCCTGCATTCCTCTCCCCCTCACCATCTGTCTCTCTCTCTCCTTTCTTTTTGGAAGACAAGCAGGCCCTTTCAACACATCTCATTCCCTGGTCACCAGGCAAGTGGCTGTGAGCAGTATTTACTGCTCTTTTGCTTGGAGTGAGAGCCCAGCCTCACCCCCCCCTTCTGTTCCTGTAAACAGAGGAGATTCAGCATTCCCTATCAGGTTTGTTGTGGCTTCTTCTTTGCTCCTTGGTTTTTGAGAGCTGTTCTTATATTCCAGATTTGGTTTTTTACGTTGATTGTTCATAAGTTAGTTTATAATCCAGTTCGGTGGTGTGAGCTGGGAGTCTGTGCGTCTGCCTACTCCACTGCCATCTTCAGGTCTCTAACTGTTTACTTTTTATGTCATGTGTGGAGATCCTTTCTGTAGGTACTAGTTTATTGTCTGCTGGGCCAAGCTGACTTAATGCTTTAATAAATACTTGATTGCCAGCATCATTGTTTTGCTCTGCTTTATCATGTCCTCACATTAAATTTCTACTCCTTGTGGAGAAGGACATTGATGGTAGGCAGCTAGAGGTCCCATGCCTTCTGAATTTATAGGCTCATTTTTAAGCTTAACATCTTTTACCCAAAATGTGTCCAAGTGTTACAAGACGAAGGACTGGCCAGTTTCTGACCTATTGTACCTTGTGAACACTGGCTGGGCTAGCTGCCATGTATGTGTCCCCTATGGGCCTGACATGGTGCCTGTGACTCCATCAGTAGAGATGCGTTTCTCTTTATGACTTGGTCTTCTTTGGATGTGTAAAATCCCTGTGAGAAGGGATTCCCCAGAAAAGAGCAAAGCTGTTGGCAGGTGCCGGGGGGGAGAGATGAGAGGTCTGAAAGAGAAAATACTAAGGAAATGTGGGGTAGGGGTAACTAAAAATACACT
Organism: Saccopteryx bilineata; assembly: GCF_036850765.1. Lineage (NCBI taxonomy): Eukaryota > Metazoa > Chordata > Mammalia > Chiroptera > Emballonuridae > Saccopteryx > Saccopteryx bilineata. The sequence continues at coordinate 30,730,060 of NC_089500.1, read as the reverse complement.
TGGCCTTTTTCCCACATATTCTGGGGGGCTAGCCTTTTACTGGTTCTAGAAAGAGTTCACATCTTGGCTCTTTCTTCCATCCCTGCAGAGCCAGACCTGAGGAATAAGTCTTGCGTCAGTAAATCAACAGAGCTGAGAGATCAGTCAGTCAGTCAATCTTAAGAGCATCCTTGGATTTATGGATGCCTTGAGAAGGATGCTTAGAGAAACCGAGGATAGGGTAGTTATTAAAAGAGATTAAAGGGTATTAGCTAGTGCCTCAGCAAGTTGTAATTAAAAAGAAGGAATGGGAAGGAAACAGGAGACAAATTTTTCCAGTCGCTGAAATTTCAAGGAGGAGTGAGCTGGCCTGTGAACCATTACCACTTTATATTAATTCTCCTGTATGGTTAAAGCTAAACCCAAAGACACGTCTTTCTCACTTGGAAACATCCTAGTCAATTTCACTGTATAATACAGAGAGGAGGCAGCCTGGGAGACCAGACAGCCATGCTAACCTCAGATGGTATTATTCTCTTGAGGATTTTAAATCCCGTTCTGAACAAAAAGTGAGTTGTTTCTAGGACACATACTTAATATGAGGAAGAGGAATTATTATGATGTCCATCTGGGGGAAGTTGAGTCCAAGAGAAGTAAAAGAAGACATCCCACAAGAATACCCAACATTCTAGTATTGCCAAGCATACTGTGACATGCATAGTACTGATTTAGGCCCTTTGCTAGTACAAGGACTGCAGAAAGAAAGGTAGGAGGTCACATACCTGATGAGGTTTAACAGGGTCTTTTCAGTTCTTTACTCTCCCAAAATCTCACCTACCTTAGTCAAAGATCTACTATTCCCCATTAGATCTTCTGTTTGATAACGTAAGAGATCTCAGTTAACACGCAAACTATCTGAGTAGCACCATCTCTAATTGATGCCCTTCATTTATCCTTAGGTAAGGAGTAGAGGTCTGAAAACTGTTTTTGGAGAAAGATGCTACATCATTAGCTTACTGGGCCATTGATGCAACAGAGGAATATACCAAATTTGCCATCTTCAATTTCATTGCAGAAGTTTAGCCTCGATTATAATTATGTGCATCTTTATGATTATAAAAGATGAAGCAACAATAGACCTAAAGCTCTTGGTGTTACTTAAGAGAAAATATTTTTAAAAACCAGCCACACATCTAAATATACATGAAGCACACATCTGGTCATATGGAGAGCACTGGATTACTGACTAACTTCCTCATCTTTAATCCCTGATTTCAGTTATATGAATTTGGCATATTCTCACAAGAGTTTCCTATACCATAGCAGCTTAAAAAGAAGCAACACAGGCAAAAGTGGCAGAACAAGAAAGTGACAACCAACAGTCTTTCAGGAGAAAAAAAAGAAAAATTTTCAAAAAATCAGACATGAGGTATTCTGAAGGCACAGCAGTCTGAGATTAACTGTGATAGGAACTAACAGCGCTTTGTATGTCAGGACCCCCTCAGATATCACTATGTGCCAGTTAAACACCCACTGCTTTTCATTGGGGGTGCCTGCAAAACATAAGAAAACATTGAAATCAGATTGAGCTTCCTTGTCTGAGCTCTGAACTGAGGTAGATGATTCACATCTATAGACCTTTTAATTCAGGGGTCGGGAACCTATGGCTTGCGAGCCAGATATGGCTCTTTTGATGGCTGCATGTGGCTCGCAGACAAATCTTTAATAAAAAAATAATAACATTAAAAATATAAAACGTTCTCATGTATTACAATCTATTCATTTCCTACTACTCATGTTCATGAATGCAGGTGGCTGGAGCCAATTACATCTGTCCTCCGGGACAACACCAAATTTTTATCAGATAATGCATAATGTACATGGATCGTTGTGAGGTCAGGAAGTAAACTTCCCTCCTTTAATCAAGTAGTCAGCTAGCTAATTGCAGAAACCCTGTTGACGAATAAGATGGCTAAAAGAAAAAAATTATGAGGAGTATTGTACTTTTTAGCAGGAATGGACAGAGGAATTCGTCTTTGTGGAGAGAGCAGGTTCTGCAGTGTGTCTAATATGCGATGATAAAATTGCATATGAAATGGTCAAATATAAAGCGGCACTTTGACACATGCCATACTACATTTGCATCGAAATATCCAGTGGGGGGCAGCAGGAAGAAATCATGTCAAGAGCTACTGTGCAGAGTGCAAGTTAGTCAGCAGCAACTCTGTGTTTGGACCCAACAAGGTGACTGGAATTCAGCTAGCTTTGCTGGTGCTTTAGCAATGGTGAGAAATAGAAAACCACACACAGATGGGGAGTATGCCAAAACATTCATGCTTGATGTTGCCAATGAACTTTTTGACAACTTTTCAGATAAAGACAAGATAATCAAATGAATAAAAGACATGCCTCTGTTGCCAAGAACTGTTCATGATCGTACCATCATGATGGCAAATCAAATTGAGGCAACACAAGTGAAGGACATAAATGCAGCACCATTCTTTTCTTTCGCTTTGGATGAGTCAACAGACGTAAGCCATTTATCCCAGTTTAGTGTGATTGCAAGGTATGCTGTTGGTGACACACTATGTGAGGAAAGTCTTGCTGTTTTGCCTATGAAAGAGACAACAAGAGGGGAGGATTTCTTCAAGTCTTTCACTGAGTTCACTAAAGAAAAAAATCTACCGATGGATAAACTTATTTCGGTGTGTACTGATGGTGGTCCGTGCATGGTGGGGAAAAACAGAGGATTCATAGCACTTTTTCGTGAACATGAAAAGAGACCCATCCTAAGTTTTCACTGCATCCTACATCAGGAGGCACTTGGTGCTCAGATGTGTGGTGAGCAGCTCGGTAAGGTGATGTCGCTGGTCATTCAGGTGGTCAACTTTACTGTTGCCTGAGCTTTAAATGATCACTAGTTTAAAACACTGCTGGATGAAGTTGGGAATAATTATTCCGGTCTGCTTCTGCACAGCAATGTGCATTGGTTTTCAAGAGGGATGGTGCTCAGCCATTTCATGGCTAGTCTGAGCGAAATCCTGACTTTACTTGAAATGAAAAACGTCGAGCATCCTGAGTTAGCTAACACTGAGTGGCTCCTGAAGTTCTACTATCTCATGGACATGACTGAACATCTGAACCTGCTCAATGTGAAAATGCAAGGTGTTGGAAATACAGTCTTATCCCTTCAACAAGCAGTGTTTGCATTTGAAAACAAGCTGGAACTCTTCATCACCGACATTGAAACAGGTTGTTTACTACACTTTGAAAAACTGGGAGAGTTTAAAGATGCATGCATAGCAAGTGACCCTGCTCAACATCTTGATCTCCAGCAGCTAGTGGGCTTCACATCTAATCTCTTGCAGTCATTCAAATAGTGCTTTGGAGAATTTCGTGAGCACACTTGTCTTTTTAAGTTCATCACCCATCCACATGAGTGTGCATTGGACAATGCCAACCTGAGTTACATCCCTGGTGTCTCCATCAGAGATTTTGAGCTACAAGCTATTGACCTGAAGACCTCATACATGTAGGTGAATAAGTTCAAATCATTGAATGAAGATTTGGAAAGACTTGCATGACAGCAAGCAGAGTTGGTTAGCAAACACAAGTGGGGAGAAATGAAAAAACTTCAACCTGCGGACCAGCTGATTGTCAAAATTTGGAACGTGCTTCCCGTCACATACCACACACTGTAGTGTGTATTGCTGTACTGACAATGTTTGCCTCTGTGTATGCATGTGAGCACTCTTTCTCACATCTAAAGAACGTTAAGACCAACCTACGATCACGTTTAACAGATGGAAGTCTCAACACCTGCATGAAGCTTAACCTCACCACGTATCAACCAGACTACAAAGCCATCAGCAAAACCATGCAGCACCAGAAGTTGCATTAATGGTAAGAAGTACTTTATTCATCATTGGTTAGCAACAGCATAGCAATGTTATTAAAAAGAATTCAGAGACTTATTGTACTTTAAAAGTGTTGGTCTTACATAAAATGCACACATTTACTTGTATTTAGTGTTAAACATATTATATGGCTCTCATGGAATTACATTTTAAAATATGTGGTGTTCATGGCTCTCTCAGCCAAAAAGGTTCCTGGCCCCTGCTTTAATTTCTCAGCGTTCCTATGCAGTAGGCATTTTACGGAAGGAAAACTGAAGCTTGGTGGAAGAATAAGATGAAGTTCCTGTGTCTGTATTATATGAGTGCCCAAATCTCTCAGCATAGCACACCCCTTTCTTGCCACCAGGGAGAGGTCACTGTTGCTGTTCCCTGTACTGTGATTGTTTCCTTCTTCTCCCTTTTTACCGACTTGCTTCCTGAGCTCAGAGCACTACCACTTTCTGTCTGCATTTCTAGATCCTTTCTTCATCCAGGGTCTAGATGGAGACCCACTTCTTCCCTGAGGATGTCTCATCTCACATCACACCGCCTTCCTCTTTGTCTGATTTCCACAGCTCTTGCAGCATCCCTGCGATGGTTTGGTGATTGTTGCCTCTCCTCCCCTGGGTTTAGCATGCCTTACCCTGCACAGCCTGGGGTTGGCTTTGCCTCCCCATTTAAAGGCTTGCTTCCTTAGGTCAGGGAACTTGTCTTCTCCTTCTTTCTTCTGTTTCCAAATTCCATACAAAACACTTATTTATCCTGGCAAATTCTTGGTTGTTTAGAATGCTCAGAGGTGAATCTAAGTACTCTTTTCTGCAACTTGTGCCTTCTTGGTTGGCTGATGCCCACTTGTGTCCTTGTCTATGAAATACCAACTCCTAAAAGCCTGCTACAGGAATGTCTAAAGTAGTTTTACACATTTTCCTTACTCCTTGCTGGTTTGACCCCTGGCACATCACTGACCTTGTTGACTAAACTGTGCCCAAGGAGGGAGACATCTTCTTCTATGGCTTGGAGTCCCCAAGGATAGTAACGGTGTTGAACATTGCATCAATTAACTGTTGCAGTCCTAAAAATTAGAGCAAAGACAAATGTCTCCCCTATAGTCGAGCCTCGCTGTTCCAATATCTTTGGCCAGAGTAGTTTTATCCCCAGTTTGTCTGCCCCTCTCTCTCCTTCCTAGTTCATAGTGAGTTTCCTGCCTGTAGCTCCCTCTATCCCCAGGAGTCACTGTCCTTTGCTAGCCCAGGCCTTTTCCTCCCTTCCATTTTCTGCCGGTAAAGTCATTTCATCAAACTAAAGCTCATTAAAGGAAAAGGCAGAGAGGCCATTCAGCATCCTGACCCCAGATATTGTAGTGAAAAAACCCTTTGCCTTTTATATTTCAACCTGAATAGGTGTATGACTCAGTAGTGGAAGGATTTGTAGCTGACACTCAATAGAAGCTGCTCTCGAATTTTGACAAATCCCATCTTGAGCCAAGAAGAGCAACAGATATTGATCCTAAGTGTACCTAATTCATCTCTGCACTTGTAATCCCAAAAGAAAATGCCTTCTATGACCAGAGGGCAGTCAATATTTTTTCCATCTTGTAAAATAAATAGCAGTTATTTTGGTGTGTCTTCATGCGTCTGGGGCACCAGAAGTAAACAAAGAGTTGATTTTTCCTTTTTCTATAGCCGAGTTATAATAACTACTGGGTCTCTTGTTTGGTCTAATTAAAACCACATCAAATAATTTGGATTGATGAGTGACTGGAGGCAATTGTATTATACTTCAGCCGCATTCACAGGGAAGTCTCATTCCCCAGGCTGGGGAGTGGTGTATCAGCAGAGACTTAACTGGAGACACGCAATAAATTGCTAGAGAATTCATTTCAGGGGACACTCTTCGACTCCAGCAGTCTTATAGTTTTAGCCACACAGGGGAGGTGCTCATATCGGCCAGGAGTCCACTTACAGATGTGGTTTTATTTTTTGTTCTTTCTCTCTTTTACCTGTGAGACTAAAGTTAGTTATGGGAGAACTTCCAGAAGGTCAGCCCATCAGTCTAGGTAGAGAACTGTTCTGTTTCCACAATCATTCTGTCTATTCTTAACCCAGATGGGGGGTCACAAGTTGTTGGAAATACTGAAAAACTGATTTGTGTCTGTATTGATCCAAGCCCTGCACCATTTCTTACCCACCCCAGGTCAGTTCCTACAAACAGGCACAGAATCTCTTCACACATCAAACGCTGCGCCTACATGTGGGCAAATCATCTGCTCAATTTCCGTTTTTTCTACACATTTATAATTGTTTTGATTATGACACCTGAATAGCTCACTCAGATAAACCAACCTTCTGGCTTCTTAAAAATTAAAAAGAATATCAGAAATTAAATTTGGATTATTCAGGGCTTTGAAGGGATATTAATTTCAAATTAGAAATCATTTGATTTTGAATCATCAAACAAAAAAATATACGGATTTCCTGCACATATTCTTAGTTCCCTGACAGGAGTTTTCTTTGAATATGCTGTGAGTATTACAGAGGCAATCCTGATTTCCTCATGGTCTGCCAGATCTACTGGGTGTTGAGCAAAGAAGTCCTCATGACACATGTAAGGCCAGGAGCCGCCATCGTGGCCATTTACATGCAGGTTCCCATTGGATTCGGGCAGACGGTAAAGAAATGGCGGAGTCAGAGGATGGGGGGCCATCCTATTTATTGGTGTCTCACCAAGACAGGCAAACCACAAAAGAAGACAAGGAAAAAGCAGAAAACCAGCTCTTCCCATGAAGGGCAAGGGATCAGGGGAGCCCCTGCAATTGTGATAGCAGGAACTGTGTGTCCAAGCTCCTGGTCTGTCCCACTTTATAGTGTAGAACACCAAAATCCCTTAATCCAATATACAAACAAGGAAGTCTCCAATACAAAGTCACTTATCCAAGGCATAATTGGATTCCTCATGAGAGTGCACCACCCAGATCATACAATCAGTCAAGGGTGTGGGGAAAAGCCCAGTCCCAAAACCAAACCTTAGGCTACAACAACCTGGCCTGCCCACAGCCTGTCCCCCACACCCATTATAAGTCACAAGCAAGCAAACATATATATCATGTTTACAAACTTATTTGACCAACATTCCACCCCTTTTGCTCGCTTTACAATCTAAACCACAGGCATCTTCCGTGATGGTCACTGTGCAAGGAATAGGATACATTGCATAAACAGAAATAGTACCAACTACAGCAATAGGATTAACAGATCAAACACTATGGGCGAAATGAGAGAACTGTCAGTGGCACCAAGAGAGGCAAATCTTTTCCCTCTGGCAGAATACAGGCCAGAATTTTGTCTGCAGACAGCACCGTAGCTGGCACCAGAGGCCACCCTGAGCGGGCATACCAAACCTTATTGGCCAATACACCAGCATCTGCTGGTTCTATGTGTAGTAAAATAGGGGAACTCATTATTGGCCATAAAGAAATTACAAAGGTGCCCTTCAAAATGCTGTCCCCTTGAGCACTCAAGGGATAATACACTTCTACCTTAGGTGGCCAGGTGCTGGTTGCCCAAGGAGTTAACTGGAGGTCCACCTCTAACCCCTTTCCCCATGGTGCCAACAAGGCCACCCATCTCAGATGGGGGGCCTGTACAGTCCAGGGCCAAGTCCATTGAAGCCGTTGTCCTTTAAGAAGGGCTGTTGGAGCAGGCAAGAGCACGTTGCCCTGCTGTCCGAAACCTGGCTTGAGTAAAATGTCCTTGGTGCGTATCTGCAACTGAATAGGGGCAGCTGTCCGATGCAGGAGGGCCTCTACTGGAGCTGGGCTTCCCCGTCAAGGTCGCTCATTCAAAATCCGAAGTACTGTCCATAAGCGGCGTGTCCATCCAGTAAGAGAGCCGGTGCCCCCCTCCTGTCGCAGTCCCTGCTTTAAGAGTCCATTATAACGCTCAATGATACCAGCAGCCTGGGGGTGGTAGGGAACATGGTACTTCCAGTCCACCCCCAGCTTTTGAGCCCATTGCCTCACCGTCGAACCAGTGAAGTGGGTACCATTGTCACTTTCAAGGACCAGCGGTCACCCGTATGCAGCACTCAGGTGGTCCAGAGCCTGTATGACTGCCCTCTGGTCAGGGTTACGAGCGGGGTAAGCAGCAAGCAGCCCGGTGGCAGTATCTACACAAGTGACTGCATACTGATACCCTTCTGACTTTGGTAAGGGTCCAATGATGTCTATCTGCCATCGTGTCAGTGGGACATGACCCCTCTGGATCTGTCCAGGTGACACCAATGGTCTCCGAGGGTGTTCCTTGGAACATACTGCACATTGCTCACAGGCTGCAAGTACCTCTGCATAGGACACAGGCAAGTTGCAAGCCTTAACCGTAGCCCACATAGTTTTCTGTCCTGCATGGAGCAGGCGCCGGTGGAGCCACTGTGCCACATCACCTGCAGGTGCAGTCTCCAACCATTGCACCCTTGCCAACGTATCTGCCTCATCATTCCCAGGATGGGCTAGAGGGGCATGCCCTGTGACATGATATACTGTTACCTGCTTCTGGTGTCCTATTTCCCATAAGTCCTGCCATATGGCCTGACCCCATAATGGACGGTGCATTACCATCCACTGGTTAATGTGCCAAGTAGCAATCCAAAGGGTCAGTCCACGATAGACAGCCCAACTGTCAGTACAGATCACCAGAGGTGAAGGTTCATTATGGGCAACTAGCCAAACAGCTCTTAATTCTGCCCATTGGCTGCTTTGGCCTGTACCCGTGTCCATCCAAATAGTCTCAGTGGCCGGATGGAAGGTGATAGCTGTCCATTTGGCAGGTTGGCCCCTGCTGGAACCATCAGTATACCAGGCATCTTCGGGGATGGGCACCCGCCCCTCCTGGTAGGGACTGACCTCAGGTTCTTCCTCCTGAGCCCAAGTTGCACCTGACTCTAAGGTCGCATAGGTGACTGGACCCAAGACTTCCTGCAGTTCTGCCCTCAATGGGCTGGTGCTAAGAGCACAGCGTTGTTGCAGATAGGCACCCCACTTGGCCAGGGTAGACATTTGGGCCATACCACTACGTGGTTTAGTTGCCCAATCTCTCACTCATCCAGCTATAGGGTATGTTGTTTTGACTGTAACTGGTATTGTGGTTGTAATACTCTCAGTTGCCAGGAGGGCAGCATACACAGCTGCCAGCTGCTTCTCTACTAATGAGTAACGAACTTCAGCACCTTTCCACAATTGGGACCAAAATCCAATAGGTTGCCGTAGGCGCTCTGTCTGCTGCCACAAGCCCCATCCAAACCCCTCCGAGGTTACATGAACATCTAGCTCACAGGGCCTGGCAGGATCAAACACATTCAAGGCCTGTGCCACCTTGACAGCTCTCTTAGCAGCTGCAAATGAACCTTGCGCCTGCTCAGTCCAATCCCAGCGAACCCCCTTTCAACATTGTTGTAAGGCCAGGAGCCGCCATCGTGGCCATTCACATGCAGGTTCCCATTGGATTCGGGCAGACGATAAAGAAATGGCGGAGTCAGAGGATGGGGGGCCATCCTATTTATTGGTGTCTCACCAAGACAGGCAAACCACAAAAGAAGACAGGAAAAAGCAGAAAACCAGCTCTTCCCATGAAGGGCAAGGGATCAGGGGAGCCCCTGCAATTGTGATAGCAGGAACTGTGTGTCCAAGCTCCTGGTCTATCCCACTTTATAGTGTAGAAAACCAAAATCCCTTAATCCAATATACAAACAAGGAAGTCTCCGATACAAAGTCACTTATCCAAGGCATAATTGGATTCCTCATGAGAGTGCACCACCCAGATCATACAATCAGTCAAGGGTGTGGGGAAAAGCCCAGTCCCAAAACCAAACCTTAGGCTACAACAACCTGGCCTGCCCACAGCCTGTCCCCCACACCCATTATAAGTCACAAGCGAGCAAACATATATATCATGTTTACAAACTTATTTGACCAACAACACAACACTCACATGTTTGGTGATTGTGAAGTTGTGTTTTACTCTCCAGCCAAGACAAGCTGCTCCTTCCTCCTGCCATTTGATGACAGACTCACCTACATGGGCTACTGTTTGCTCCCAGAATGCTCTCTCTGCCATTAGTTTATGTTTAGTTAATATCCTTGCTGGTTTTTCCAAACCCCAACAGAACAGACCTGCTGATTCTGTACTCCGGTGCTGGAATGTTTCCTCTGAAGCTGTGGAAAGTACTGGCCTAACGTTCTTTCTGTTCACCAGTGTGGAAATGAGTGGAAATATGCTTGACAACACTAAACAAGGTTGTTCCTAAATGTAGAAAATGCCGACCTAACATATGGATTTGTAAATAACTGTCAGCAGCCTAAGTCAGATATTAAAGCCATAACCCTCATTAATGTGAGTGGGCAAATGATACATTGAAATGAAAGAATATAATTTGATGAAGAGCTAGAAGTCTTGAAAACCATCTTTGGCCTTGGCCCAAAGTAATTCTGTGTCCTTAGTTAAATCACTACATATTTCTGGGTTTCAATGTCCTCATTGTCAAATGAGAGAGGGTTGGGATTAGATGGCCTCCTACCCCCCTGACACTGTAATAGTCTATGATTCTGCATCTCTCTCAAAGGCACGTAAATAAGCCACTGGGAAGATTTGCATTGTTTTCTTTACAACTAACAGACATAGAGATACTGGGCTTATCTCAGCATGGTTAAAACTCAAGAAATATCAAGCTTATGTTGTGAATCTCTTTAGCAGATAAAGGCATTTACCAAGGTTCTTCAACATATTTCTCTTCTAGAGTTCCAGGGATGAAAAAAAGTGGTGCATGTTAGCAAAATGAATATTTTTTATGGTCAAATTGCCTGTGGCATTTCATTTCATAACAGCTAGTGCATTGTCATGCACATATATGCTGTGTACTGGTACATAGTCATGATCAGGGGTTCTTATGTTAAAAACAAAACAAAACACCTCAAAGATGATTGCATCCTGCCCCTCCTTTCACAAATGAGACTATAAATCCAGAGAAAAGGAGTTGCCTAAAGCCACCTAAGTAATTTAAAAAGTTGAGAATTGAATGGTTTAGCGGATACTCCTCTAATCCTTTTTTGTTTCCTCCCACAATTCCACTGGGTGTACACATCATAAGCATGTAGACATTTTTAAGATTGAGATAACATGCAAACATGTTATCAGTTATTTGTATACTTGTAATGTATACCTAGCAATAAAAAAATACATCTTACACCATTGTAGAATTCTTAAAGATTACCCACAGACTTCAAACCTCTTCTTCAATCTCTCTAGGAACCTCATATAGCCAGTACAGTTCCTGGATTGTAATTTAGTCAAAGTTTACTAGAGCTGGGTTTAGTAAACCCAGGTTAAATCTAGATTTTTCTCTTCATGGGTTATTTTCAGAATTGGACCTGGAATATGGAACTATTAGTTTGTGGGCTGTGTTTCTTCTCTTACAGCAAGCTGGCATTCATTCAAATTTTATCACTTTTCTGATGTCTTATCCAGTGTTTGCCTGAATACTTTATTGGGATATTTATAGAGTCCACTACTGCCAAAACTAGCTAATTCCAAAGAAGGTTGTTTCTGATTTAGCCCTTAAATTAGATTCCTTGTGAATCCCATTCAGTTTCTTAGTCTGTCCTTTGCTCCCTTGTTGTAGTGACAGCCACACCTTGACACCCCTTATATATTTGAAGGCCACCATGGTGTTCCTGTTCTGCTGTTAGCAGCAACACAGCACCAGAATGTTACCAGACCATGGTTCAGCAACCTTGGTACTTGAGTTTGTCAAAGTAAGAATTCAAAGCCAAGGAACTCAAATGATAAGAGAAACTTTATTTAGAAAGTCATAGAGGTAGAAAAGGTGAGCCAGCTGGGCTGTGTGGGCTCAGGAAACAAGTTACAGAGGCAAAAAAAAGGGCCTTTGGAGCTTTGGAAAAAGAAAGGCAGAGAGAAGCTGTCTGAGGGAAGGGGAGGGAGAAAGGTGCTGCTGGGATCTAGAGAGAGAGCAGTTTAGGAAAAGAAGGGTGTGGGAAAAGGCACTGGGTCCTGTGTCCTAACGGTTCTAATACCACTCTAAAGGTGGGGATCTTAGGGGAGGTCCCGGGGAGGATCTCAGTAGAATATTCATTGACTTTTCCAGGTGTGTCCTTTCACGGTCACAGTATCCACTGAGTGGCCAGTGCTAGGGGAGGGTCATTAGTCAGTGCATGTGGTCCTGATGTCAGGCCCGGCATCGCTCCTTCTGGTTTTGCTGCTTTCCTGGTCCTGGAGCTGAAACACAACTGAGGCCTGGATGTTATGTCTAGTTTGACCAAAACTGTCTCTGTGATCAACAGACCTGAGACTCTGTTCTTAGGATTGTGTGATGTGGGTCAGAACCTCATTGTCCTGAGGGCTTAATGCTTAAAGGAGTGGTCTACAAGATCTTGTATGGGAAACTATGAGGCTGTTCTCCAGCCACCTTGTTCCTCCTCTAAGGGGGTCTACCTCATGACTAATGATATGAAACCACGTGACCAGCAATATACTAGGGGAGGAAAGGTTACCCTGGGGATGAGTTGTTTGTTTTCCCAGTTTTGCCTGTTGCTAGGCATCTGGGGCTTTCTGCTCTATTTTCTATTTGGCCTATTGTTCCAACTCTGCTCCTGCCTGTCTAACTGCCCACTACATGGCCACCCTCCAATCTTACATTACTGGGTTCAGCTTTCCTGTTCTATTCTCCCTTTCATTCTTCACACCTTGTTTCCCCTCCTCTGGGTATTTCTCATTGTCCTCAGGAAAACATTGTGCCCCAAATAGAACATGATTCCCTAGGTGTCCTCTGATCAGTGTAGGGTATAGAGAGCTGTTATTCACTATGAACAGTATACTACCTTTCCATCAAACACAGACTCATCAGTTTTCACTTATTGCTTTGTTAAGGGGTGATGAATTTGCTCAATCCTTCCCTTGGTTTCTCAGCAGAAGGCAGGCAGAGGAGCAATGGGCTTCATTTCAAGAATCTCTTTTCTGCTAGAACACTGAAGAGCTTGTCAATATCTTTTCTAGGTGCGTTTTGTCAAACCGATATTCCAATAGACAGACATTAGCACCTCACCCTATGCTTCAGAATCACATTTGGGAGAATTTACTTTGACTGATTACAGCTTGCAGGGATCATTTGGTTCTATGGATCCAATCTTATGTTTCAAAAGCCATTTCCTATCAGGGATGGTGTGTACATGCCTTGCTTACACTGATTTGTAAAGAGCAGGATAGAAATGCGTCCTTTAATTTTCTTTGAGTCTTGTTTAGAGAAAAGAACAATCTCTCTCCCCACCTCTCCCTCAGCCACCAAGAGCCAGCCAGTAACGATAAAAGATATCACACCTCCTAAGAAATCTGATAAAAGCAAATTGCCACCCTATTGACATATTGAGATGGCAAACTACACAGTGCATTTCTCAGGCATCAACAAAATGGATATTTTTTTCGTTCCAGAAATGTATCTGATTGGGGAAGTTTATTGTCCTGTAGATTGTAATGTGGTGATCAGTCAGATAAAACTATCAAAGGCAGAGTAACTCTGATTCTTATAATAAGCTATGGACGTATTTTCATCAGGGCACCAAAGAAAGATAAAATACCTAAGCAGAGGAGAGTCAAGGATTTGATTCTTTTCTATGGGAAGAGCATTAATACAGGGGAAACATAGTTTAATCGGCCAGGGGAAGAAAAATCCAATTGGTGACAAGAACAATAGATTTTACAGAAAAATATGTGGTAAGAAAGAAATGCTGCATTGTTTGGGACACCTGTAGTTAATTATTGCAGCTAAAGACATTAAAATCAGTTTCTTTGCTCATATATCTTCATAGACTGTTTGGCAATATTAAATGACAAAAGCTTAATAATCAAAAGTACTGAGTTAGCAAATGTTTTCTAATTTTAATAACTTCTTATTGTAATTACCAAGTCTTAGAGTGAAATGATTTAATTAGAAAGTAATCAAGAAGTGTCTACTGTTAATTGAAGGAATTATAAAAGATCTACATTTTTAATATATTTTGGGGGCAATAAAATTAGAATTCACCATAATTATTTTTTAACCTCCCCGATGAGGAATGTTTGATGTGAGAACAAAGCATTTGATACTTCCAAGTGTGGGACCCATTGTGGAGAATATGGTGGGATTACAAGGTCTTATCCCTTTTGTTTGGAAAATAATAATAATAACAGCTAATATTTATTGAGAACTTACCACCTGCCAGAAAAAATAAAGGTGGTTCAGAGCAGGAACCATACCTGTTTTATTCACCAATGTACCCTTCGGTGCACATAATAGACTCCTGATAAAGAATTTGAAATCATGTTGAATGGACATGGTGCAGAATCCGAAATAAAGAAGTGTGACGGGGTCCCCAAGCTCAGTTTTAATGGAGTTGGTCAGCTTACTCCCTCTTATCATTAGAGCCCTCTGGCTGGCAATGCTCTTTTGGGATTAATAGACTGATTTATATTTTCCCTCAACTCCAGAGTATAATACACATTTCTACACACAACGAGTTCAGGCAAAGTGACAAAGACTTTGCCACAGACCCTGGAGAAAAATATTTTACTGTTTTTCTGCTGTTGTTTCTCCTCATAATGTATAAGCATTCAAGCACCAAGTATTAATGGGTATTTGCAGAATAGAAGTAAATGATAAGGAAGGGAATGCAGACAGGTACAGAGAAGTTAGTGTCAGTTCCATGAAAGTAGGAGTGGCACTATTGGATATTGCAAAGATAAAATTACTCAGCTTTATACCTCTGCCATGAAGTCAAGAAGGCAAGATATACCTTTAAATACCTAACTGTTAAAAAGCAATCATTTTTATGAGCTCTAGAAGATTCACATCTTTACTAAACACACCCATCTCTTGCTGTCCCTCCCAGGCCCATCACTATGATATGCCTGCCTCGCCATCCACAGTCTTTAGCCACAGTGAATTATCAGGGACTTAATAGTTATGTGGGATTTAACAACTCTTCTCTGCATCTTGGACCATCAACTCCTCCTGGACTCTCATTAATCCCGGGAGCAATGGCTTAGACCATGATCATTATTGCTTTAACAAATACTTCCAGAGTACAATGAAAGTGACTTTCCATTTATCTTCCATGGAAATTCATTCTGCAGGAGTGACATTGTCTGCTTAAGAGACACAAGCTATTATCTCAAAGTTTTTAAAGAAATGGTGGTATTGCTCTCTCTACTTATTTTACCTACTGAAAGACAAAGAATAATTAAATGTTTTGTTTCCTGGCTCCTTAGATGATGTTTCTCAGATTTCTCTCCACATCTGATTTTATCATACTGGTTGTCAGCAAACCCAAAGCATTTCTCTCTTAATTTCTAGTTGCACCCCCCTTTTTAAGTTAATGCCCCTTTTCATTCCCTCTACACCAAATGTATTTCTGACTTCTCTGCTCATACTATAAGAATATATGTTTCCTTGTCTCCTAGAGATTTTTCTAACCTTCCAAATCCCCACTGCCTAGTAGACTTAGGTAAACTCTTTGTCAAACATCTTCCAGTTTACCCAGGAAAGCTGTTATACAAGTAACATAATTTTGAAACTTTTTTTCACTGAAATTGCTGAAGTTATCCCCCTTTTGTCCAAGTCCAAAGTGGAATGACTGGTGTTTTAAAAGCCTAACATGTTCATTTCTCACCCAAGTGATGCAATGTAATCTTGCTTCAGAGAAGTATAGCATATGAGACTCATCTGAAACACACTATGGCCAGAATGGAGAATATTTCTCCACATCTGAATTTCCCAAGAAAAACACATTTTTAACAAATTTGCAATAACCCAGCTACTGTCTGTGAAGAGCATGGGCTTAAGCAACATTTCAATAATATGAATGAATTTTAACATGACGGCATGCAGGTATATAGATTTGTATATTTTAACTGACCCCCCCCCCAAAAAAAAAAAACTATGAAGGTAGAGAGGTAGATGTAGTCATGTTTATAAATCACAGGCCCCCAGTTTTAAAAACTGACAGGGATTGTACGGAGTCATTTGGAAAGGTTTGGCCTAACTCTTGCTCTGTCTGTCTAGAATGGGTTAGTCAGCTATCTGATAGCCACTTCCCTTCCTTCTGCTGAAACAGTGACAGGGAGCAAATCAAGGAGGTCATTTGGAATATGAACATGGTAACCAATGCCATCAGCATCAGAATGACTGCATCACTATGTCCTAAAATCACTTACTAACAGGTTCTTAGAAGCTGCCAGGCTGCCCAGAGGACAAACAAATAAACTGTAAAAAATAAAATTAGAATCATAAAGTAGAGTGTGTCTTTTCTGTTCTGATCCTTCTGCTTCTCACCATCAATGTCCATGATTTAACCCAAGTCAGTGCATGTGACTATTTCCTATTGCAAAATTCACATCTGGAGGAGCTTGAATGGGTGATTAGTAAACAGAAGCTTCATATTAGGCAATGTGCTCCCTCATCGGGCCTATCACCTCCTGAACTGTTGAATGAGCAGTTTTCCTGTGCCTCTATCTACTTTCTGCCCAGGGTGCTACGTAGTTTAAGTATTCCTAGTTAACTAAGATCTTTTTCTTTCTCTTTTCTTTTCTTTTCTTTTCTTTTCTTTTCTTTTCTTTCTTTTCTTTTCTTTTCTTTTCTTTTCTTTTCTTTTCTTTTCTTTTCTTTTCTTTTCTTTTCTTTTCTTTTCTTTTCTTTTCTTTTCTTTTCTTTCTTTTTCTTCTGGATGTGCTCCAACTGGGATCCACCTGGCAACTCCCGTCTAGGGTGATGCTCTGTCCATCTCGCAATTGAGCTAATTTTAGCCCCTGAGGCAGAGGCTCCACGGAGCCATCCTCAGTGCCTGGAGCTGATGCACTCAAACCAATTGAGCCATGGCTGCAAGAGGAGAAGAGAGAAAGAGAGAGAGAGAGAGAGAGAGAGAGAGAAGAGAGGAAGAGAAGCAGATGGTAGCCTCTCCTTTGTGCCCTGACCAGGAATCAAACCTGGGACATCCACATGCTGGGTTGATGCTCTACCACTGAGCCAACTGGTCAGGACCATTTTTTTTTTTATTATTATTAACAGACTAATGGTTTTTCTGTATTTATTTTTTTTTCATTTTTCTGAAGCTGGAAACAGGGATAGACAGACAGACTCCCGCATGCGCCCGACCGGGATCCACCCGGCACGCCCACCAGGGGCGGTGCTCTGCCCCCCAGGGGGCGATGCTCTGCCCATCCTGGGCGTCGCCATATTGCGACCAGAGCCACTCTAGCGCCTGAGGCAGAGGCCACAGAGCCATGCCCAGCGCCCGGGCCATCTTTGCTCCAATGGAGCCTTGGCTGCGGGAGGGGAAGAGAGAGACAGAGAGGAAAGCACGGCGGAGGGGTGGAGAAGCAAATGGGTGCTTCTCCTATGTGCCCTGGCCGGGAATCGAACCCGGGTCCTCCGCACGCTAGGCCAACGCTCTACCGCTGAGCCAACCGGCCAGGGCGGTTTTTCTGTATTGATTGAGATGGACATACCATTCTATTCCTCTAATCTGTTAATGACTTAATAAATGGATTTACAGATTATGAGGTAAT
Source organism: Saccopteryx bilineata (assembly GCF_036850765.1). Lineage (NCBI taxonomy): Eukaryota > Metazoa > Chordata > Mammalia > Chiroptera > Emballonuridae > Saccopteryx > Saccopteryx bilineata. Next base: position 30,712,584 of record NC_089500.1, on the reverse strand, counting down.
CTAGCATTTCTGAGTAAAATGCTACGTGCTAGTGATAAAATGCACATAAAATTCAAAGACTTAATGCTTTATTTAGGGGCTTTGTGTTCATAAGAGAGTTAGTCTATAATTTAATTTTCAGAATTGTCCTTGTCCAATTTTTGTACCAAAGTTACACTAGTTTAAATTAAAATTGGGGTTGTTTTTACTGTTTTTCCCTTCTTTGAAATAATTTGTATAATAAATAGATTATCTTTCTTGTCATCTGAATGTTATTTAAGTACTTTTCTGTATTTTCTAGTTTCTCTTTTTTCATTTTTATTGTCAAAATTTTTAGGTATTATATTTTCATGGTTACAAATCACATTTGCATTTTTCTTACGTATGCTTAACAACAAAGTACAAATAAATTAAAATTTAGGTTATAGAAATATTGGTTTATTGTTTTTATATCTCATATATCTTATTAATTTTCTTATTAATTATTAATGTTGTTTATTTTTGCCTTTCTTGTCTGGTTTTTTACTTGTTTAAGTGAGAAGTTTATCTTAATAATTTTTCCAAAGAAACACCTTTTCTTCTTTGTTCATCCTCGGCTTGCTTCTTTGTTCTTTTTCTGTTTAATTATAAACATTTTAGCCCATGATTATTTACCAATGATTATTTAGCAATCATTAAAATAATCTAAGCTTGTTTTTATCGTCCTTCTTCTTTAAATTTTTAATTTAATGGTATTGTGGTCAATAAATATGACCTTTATGATATTGTTTGAAATTGATTGATCCTATTTGACTTCATTCATAAGTGGTAAATTAAGAAAAATTTTATATGTACCTGAAAATGTCATAAAATCATTTATTTTTCTGAGCCAGAATTGTTCAAATGTCCATTAGACAAATATTTTTATTTTGTTGTTTAAATCTTCCATGTTGGTAAAGATTTGTTGTCATTTGAATGTGTCAGTCCCTGACAGATGTGTTTTAAAATTTCCACTATAATTATACCTTAGTCATTTGTTCTGGAAATTCTGTCAGTTTTAGCATGACATATTTCTTCACCAAACCATCACCCCCCTTTTTTTAATTAATTTAAAAGTGTATTTTTAGTTTTTAAGATAAAGGTTAAATTTATTTATAATCCACAGCTAATTAAACTTACTGGTATTTAAAAGCCATTTCTGTGCTCATCATTGTGAGACTTACCTCTAAGTACATGTTCTTCTTGCTGAAGTGGATACCTTAGTAATTTTTATGAGTTTCTATGGGCAATAAACTCAGTATTTATATAACTGAAATGGTCTTTTCAGGGAAACTCCTGGGGAGAGTCATCCACATCATTCTGTTCACTTTTTTCTCCTCCCCAGTCAGGCCTTTGTTACTTTCATTCTACTGAACCTGTTCTTATTAAGCAAGGAATGACCTCCAATGCCAAATCCAATGGGTCGCATCTCAGTGCTCATCTTCTCTGACTTATAGGCAGCATTTGACCTGCTTTGCCACATCTCCCTCCTTGAAATGTATTACCCACGTCCTCATTATGGTACTGCCCTTCCCGGGTTCTGCATCTACTTCGCTGGCCTGTTACACAGGCTCCCACACTGGTTCCTTACTAAGGAAGCACTTTTCAAATGTTTCTCTTTATCACTATTCATCCTTGGTGTGTGGCATTAATTAACATCGAGATGCCAATGTGTATCTCCTGTTCCAACCTTTTCCTCTAGATTCCAGATTTCTATATCCAAATGTCTAAGATTTGAGTGTCTGATTAGATATTTTATGTACAAAAACGACCTTCATCTGCTGAGTTTCCTCCATTATATAAATTGTAATCCCATTCTACCAATTTCTTTAGCCAATTACTTTAGAGTCTTTCTTCTTCCCTGTCCCCTTCCTCCATCTCCCTCCTCCTCCCCCCCCTTTTGTTCTTTTAAGGTCATTCCTGAGTCTTCCATCTGGAATTCATTGCTTCAGACACTTTTATGGATAACTTCTCGATTCCTCTGGGAATCTGATCAAATGTCAGAGCCTCAGAAAAGGCTTCCTTTATGTCTCTTCGTAAATGACATCTTCCCATCACCACTCATCCTGCCTTTTTTTTTTTTTGATAGCACTTACCACTTCGTGGTATAGTGTCTGTTTATTGTCTGTCTTCATTAGAAAAGTAGCTTTGTCTCTTTTGTTTCCTGATACATCCTAAAGCCTAGAGCAGGAGTTGAAATGGAATAAATATAAAGAAAATTATTTGCTGAATGAATAAATTATGCCTTTGTTTTCTGACCCTTTATAATTCTATAATTCTAGACTTACAGTTATTCTCCTTTAACACTTCTAATATATCATTCTATTATCCTTTGGCACCTACGGTTGCTAAAGGGAATTTTCCTTGCTGTCATACTAATTGTCATTTCTGTTTATTAAGAGTAATCTATTTTTCAATGGTAATTTAATTCTTGATATTCTACAGTAAACTCAAAGTGGATTTTTAGAGTTATAAATAGATATATATATAATCTATAGTATATAATAGTATAGAACCTGTAATATACATATTAAATATATACACACATATACACATATTGCCCTATAGTCTAACTTTCTTTTAAAAGTTTCTTTTAAATTTGAAAATAATGTTTTCTTTAAATGTTCTATGATTCTCAGGTATTTCCCTCTTAAATATTTTTTCTCCACCCCTTCACAGAAATCTTCCACCCTGTTTTCTAGGCCTTCAGTGACTTTTTCCCCATATTATAAAAAAAAATTCTCTAAATTATTCTTAAGTTTACTATTTCTGGTTCACAAATGTCCAGAGTAGAGTTTTAAACTTCCTTTAAATTTTAAAGATTAAATTTTTATTTTCAATATTTTTAATTTTTTAAAAATCTTTTTGCGCTTCACTCCTGTTTTTTACATAATTTTTAAAAAATAGTGGTTATTATGCTTTTCTTTATCTTTTAGACATCATAATCATTTAGCTAAAAGCCTTTGCAAGAGTGGTCTATAAAATAAACTTCACCTGGCTGGAATCCATGTTATAATTTTTAAAATTACAAATGACATGTTTTGGAGGAGTTTGAAGCACTGGTGAGAATCCAAGAGCTAGAGAACTTCCAAGATTTCTTAAAGACTGCAGGTAACCTGACGCAGGCTACGGAACTACCTCCACTTAGCTCTCTGCTTTTATGTGGATAGTAAGTGGGGAAACTTTCTGGTTATAGTAGAGATTTGAATATCTGAACTTATTTTCATTATCTTATTTTGCATTTTCACTTCACTATGTTTTAATATATTTTTTATTATGATTTCTGTGGGATTAAATATATCTTTATACCCCATTTTTTTCTAAACTGAAGCAGAAAGGTATTTTCGAAAGAGAAAGGTACACATTATATTTCTATTCTTAAAAGCTGTGTCGAAATGTATATTTACCTAAAACTAGTTAAAAGTTAATAAATACCTTACTTTATGCCAAGTACAAGACCTTAGTATCTTTAACACTCAGGTTTCTTTGCATTCCATTCGAATATTTCCTGCCTTATTTCTAAAGCCCCAGTTTATGTTTTACAGTATTTTCCATCAATATTTGTTTTAATGCAAATAATCATTTCCTATTTTTTCCCCATGTGCCACTCCTTTCTTCTATCAAACTGTGGGAGAGGTATTATTATGTTCAAACTATGCGCTGTCACTCCTGTCATAGAATTATCTTTCCTCTTGGATATGAGGGTTGGTTTGGCCAATGAACTGTGAACAGAAGTGACGTGCAGCTGCCGAGCTTAAGCTCTGATAGACTCTGCTGGGAGGGCAATGGGACCGTGAAGTGAGGAGGGCGTGGGGCACAGCCTCAGCTGCCCACAGCCATCGTGGGCACCGTCTACCACCATTGATCGGTGCAGCATAACCCAGCTCTCCTCAGCCTCTCCCCATTGACATAAGAAAGTTTATCTTTTAGAGCCTTTTCATTGAAAGTTGGCTTAAATAAGATCTTATTGTTTTTGTAAGGAAAATATTATTACTGTTATTATTATTTTAATCCTGAAAAGCAGACAGCTAAACCACTCCAAGGTAATAAGAATCTAGGCAGCTGAGGGTATGGAGCAGTGGATCAGAATGGGGGCTTCCCCATAGCTTTTGTATGGTACCCTCACTCTATGACCAAAGGCACTGAGGGTTTCTTTAGTCAAAAAGGAGAAAGTGAAGAAGAGGGGGAGTTGTTGGGGGGTGGGGTGAACAGAACATGAAAGGTAATTGTTGCCTGTTTGAGTCCAGAGAAATATGCCTGGCCCTGTGTGGGAGGAAGAAGCCCCCCAGGGAGCTGCAGGGAGGATGGGCAGGGGTACAGTCCTGGGATGACCCGGTTCCCTAGCACCCCAGGATGAGGTGGGGTGCAGGAAAGGGCTGACTTGACACTGGTAGAAGATGCTGTTGGTGACCGTCCAGGGGCATTTGGGTCATACTGGCTGCTGTGCACTGTGCCACCCTGGGAGTGGCCGGACTAGCTCAATTAGGATGGTGAGCACTGGCCCTGATTCTGAAGGAGCTGGTTCCAGTGCCAAGCATTCTGCCGATACTGGTTACAGCTGGCTGAGGGTAGGTCTGTGCAGTGGGGGCAGCAGGGTTCGGGGGACTGTTTGCAGCCTCTGGAGCTCCTATAGTTGTAGATGCTCTCGATTTTCTTTCTTTTTATACTGAAAGAAACTTTAAAAAAATCATTAAGAATGCAAATAACTTTTTTTCTTTGAACCTTTGTGAGCTGCTGACATTATGTTTCAACACTTCTACAATATAAGGATAGCGCAGCCATCAGAATCGGAGAAATCGCTCTGGCGACTCACTTCATCATCGCGCCGTCATACCCCTACACTTTTCAGCCATGATCCTGATTACAGCAAAAGGATTCCGTGCAGGGTCACACGTTGCATTTAGTTGTCCTGTCTATTTAGTCTCTTTCAAACGGGAAGAGTTCCTCATTTATTTCCTTGACTTTATCTTTATTATCAATATTATCTTGATCTTTATTACCTTGACACTTTTAAAGGCTACTGGCCAGTTATTTTGAAGTATGTACCTCAATTTAGGTTTGTCTGATGTTTCCTCATGATTAGCTCTAGATTGTATATCTTTGGCAGAAATGTCACAGAAGCAATGCAGTATCCTGCTCATTGTGTCTTAACAGGTGGCATCATTTGGATTTGTCCCATTATGAATAATATTTACTTTAATCTCTTGACTAAGCCCGGTGTCTGCCAGGCTTCTATATTATAAAGTTATTCTTTTTTTCTCATAATTATTATTTTGTGTGGAGATACTTTGAGAATATGAACATTCCATTACTCAATACACTTTCAGTCAATTCATTCATATTTTAATATCCATGGCTTCTTAATTTTATTCAATGAGTTACAATTGAATACTATCATTACTTATTTTGTTGCTGAAATTATCTTAGATTAGGCCAGTAAAAGACCCTTAGAAGTTGGACTCTGTGTTCTTTCGACACATCCTGTCATTCTTTGAGCATGTTCTTGCTCTCAAACACAAGGTATTTCAATTTTACATTAAAGTGCCCTAGCTCTGGAATCAGCAATTTCTCCAAGGAGACTGATTCATTTTAGTGGTTGGTGACATCTAGCAAACCAGATTTGGGTTCCAGACATGCTCATTGCTATTGGTATGTTACTGCCCTTAGGCCCTCTAAGTGGACCAAGCTTAGGAGTGTGTGTACATATGGAGGGGGAGAAGGTAGATACACATGTATATTTAGATCTCTCTCTCTCTCTTTCTATTTATCAAATATCATTTATCTATCTTGAAAACCCTGAGTTTATATTGATTATCCAATTTAATCTAACACTACAGGATTCATTCTCGTTAGGGTTTCATATTTATAATCACCTTCCCTGAGAATGAGAAACCCTGCACCATATTACCCTCAATATATTTACAGTATTTATTTGCCTAATCCCTTTGCAAATATCCAATCTTTAACCACCACTAATAACTATTGTTGCTTAAGTTTACTGTCATTCTAATAGGCATTCCTCTGTAGGTAGTATTTTTAAAATAAATTAAAATTTTTAGAAAAATTTTAGATTTAAAGAAAAATTGAGACTAAAGTAGAGAGTTCTCATATACTGCACTCATATTCCCTACTTATTAATATCATATATTATTTTGGTACTGTTTTTATAATTAATGAACCAATATCTACACTATTACTAATTATTCAGGTGTCTGTAGTTTTTATTTGATGGCTGTTTTCTATTACAAGATTCCATCCAGAATAACAGATTATGTTTCATTATCCTATTTCCTTAGGTTTCTCTTGACTGTGGCCATTTCTCAGGCTTCCCTTATTTTTGATGACCTACACACTTTTGAAGAGTATTGATCAGGTATTTTGTAGGATGTCCCAGTACTGGAAAATTTCTATTATTTTTCTCATGATAGAACTGGAGATATGGGTTTTTGGGAGGAAATTCAAAGAAGAAAAGTGCCATTTCATCACATCACATCAATGTTACATATTATCAATATGACTTACAACTGTTGTTGACCGTGATCACCTGGCTAAGGAAGTGTTTGTCAGGTATCTTCACGCTAAAGCTACATTTTTATTTTCTTCCTTTTAATACTCTTTATAAGAAAGCCATTCTATGAGACCACTTCTCAAGAGTAGGGGGCTATAAGCTCTACTTTCTTGAAGGTCGAATATCTACATAATTAATTGACATTCTTCTGAACTGGAAATTGTTCTCTTTTCCATCATATATTAATATGTTAATTTATTTAATTATTTATATCAGTATATACACATGTATATTTATTTATACTTTTGGTTAAAGACACTGTTTCTTTTGTTGCTCAAATTGTTCTATCTTGGCCATTGGGCTTCTCCTGGTTGGTTCCTGTGCTCCTTTCGCATATCACCATTATTGTGGATTTTTATGTCTTTTTCACTCTTATTTCCCAGTACTACAAAATATTCCATGCTCATCTTTACACTTCCTGCTCCAATCCTAGAATCAGCCATTTTCCCAAAGAGTCTTGGTTCTTTTATTAGAGTATGGGATTTAGACAATAAAATTGGACAGATTTGTTTGTTGCCACCAAAGTATTATTTCTTTTAGACTCTCAGATGACAGCAAAGGATTACATGTGTGTATACTAACCTATATACATACATATATCAACAAATGTTTCTATATGTAACCATCTCTATCTAAATTAAGCTAAACATAAGTTCATACTGGTATGTCTACTGCTACCTGGCTCATTTTAGCCTCTCTTGTTTATCTGTATGTTTACAATTAATTGTGAGAATTTTATTTGTGATAATTTTTAGATTTTTTTCTCTGATACCTTTTTAAATCAAAACTGGTTGAGGATTTAATTTACTTTATTTAAAATTAATGTGCTCTTTCAAATGAAAAGACTTTTTTTTTTTTTTTTGTATTTTTCTGAAGTGTAAAGCAGGGAGACAGAGAGACTCCCACATATGCCTGACCGGGATCCACCCGAAATGCCCATTAGGGGGCAATGTTCTGCCCATCTGGGGTGTTGCTCCATTGTAACCGGAGCCATTCTAGTGCCTGAGGCAGAGGCTATGGAGTCATCCTCAGTGCCCTGGCCAACTTTTTTCCAATGGAGCCTTAGCTGTGAGAGGGGAAGAGAGAGACAGAGAGAAAGTAGAGGGAGAAGGGTGGAGAACTAAATGGGTGCTTCTCCTGTGTACCCTGGCTGGGAATCGAACCCAGGACTTCCACATGCTGGGCTGGCACTGTATCGCTGAGCTAGCTGGCCAGGGCCTAGAGAAGACTTTTTAATATTAAATTATGATTCTGTCTCAGACTTAAATCTCTGAGTACTATAGTTCCCCTTTATTTTCTACTCCTGGAACCCCAGTAGATATAGTTGGAATTTTTCATTTTGTATTTTATCTTTTATCTCTCTTACCTTTTTCTTATAATTCCCCTCTCCTTATATCTTATACTTCATTCAGATGAATTCTATTTGTGTCAAGTTTCATAGTTCATCTCTCTTTCTTTCTTCATATAAATACCATGTAAATACCACCCAGAAAAAACATATGAAACATTTCTACCATCACAAAAGGTTCCTTTATATTCCTTCTAAGCCAATATTTTCCTAAAGTGTCCTCTATAACCATAGAGCCTCTGTGTGAATTCCTGTAATGGAATATTGAGTTTATACTGCTTCTGTCTGGCTTATTTAATTTTGTCTAAGTTGAGATCATTTCAGACATAGAAATGATCAAAATTAGAAAGAAGTTCCAATAAATCTTTCACTCAGCTTCCCTTTATGTCAATAGTTTATATAACAATATGTTTTAGAAGATACAAGTACACATTTCAATTAGGCATTTACCTATGTGGTGAATTGTTGGGTTATATGTGTATTTAGCTTTAATAGATTCTGCCAACTATTTTCTAAAGAGGGCAACTCTTCATTATATAAGAATTCTAACTGATTCATATTCTTGCTAAACCTTGATACTGAAATTTTTTATAATTTTTGACATTCTTCTGGGTGTGCAGTACTATCTTATAGTGTTTTTTATATTCACTTTGGTTATAACTAATAATTTTGAACATATTTTTCAAATACTTATCAGTCATCTCGATATTCTTTTTGGTGAAGGATCTGTTCAAATCTTTTGCCTGCTATTTTTTTTTCTCATATTCATTAGTAGGTGTTTTAAATATATTCTGGATAGGAGTTTTTGTCAATATATGCATTGCCATTATTTTCTTCTAATCTGAGCTATCTTCTGACTAATATAAAAATTAAAACAATGTTTTAGAAGAAAACATAGGAAAAATACTCATGACTGGAATAGGCAAATACTTGTTAAACATGACATGGAAAACACCAAGATTAAGGAAAATATTAATAAATTTTATTTCTGTTGTTACTTTAATATACTTATTTTAAAGTCTTTTTAAGAGTCTGAAGCAATCTTTCCTTTGTTATTGCCGTTATTATGTGTATTGATTCTCTCTCATGGAGATTTGTTTCTTCAAATGGCTTGTGATTTATTATTATTATTATTATTATTAATCTGCAGTCAGTAGAATTTATTTTCTATTTGAGCCCAACAGTTTCTGTACTGTACAAAAAATCCTTTAAGAATAGAAGATGATTTTGTCACTTCTAAGCTTTCTCCAGTTATGAGCCAATTTTATATTAATTCCCAATTTGGGGTCTCTATTACACAGTTATGAGCCAATTTTATATTAATTCCCAATTTGGGGTCTCTATTACACAAGTATGAATTTGGAACTCACACCTACACTTAAAGCAGGCTTGAATATCCAATATATTTTGAGTGATCAGACCCATGGTGTTGGAAAAAGAATAATTCCATGCTGTTTTCCTTGGCTGATGGGTGGAATTTTCTAGTCTTCACTTAATAGATAGGAAAATGCTTGACAAATGCCAGATTTTATAGACAACTCAGTCCCCATTCCACATGCAGAGCCCTGTGACTGCACTGCTCTAGCACGGCTGGAAGGGAAGCAATTCCGAATCAGCACAGCCTCCAGATTCGACTAAAAATGCCTGCTGTGTGTTCAGCTCTATGTTCCAAAACACAGAGATTTTAGGGCTACCTCCGTAGACATCTCTGAAAAATGTATTTTAATAAATATTAGACAAGAGGTCAGGGTCTTAGTCGTCTCTGTATCCCTAGCCCCTAGCATAATAACATAGTTTATTGATTATGTGAATAAATTAAGATTAAGTCTCATCTCGAATAAAAAATAAAATGTGAGAAAATGTAGTTGGAATCCATTTTCCTGAAAACTGCCTTTAGATTCTGTTCATTTTTGTGTAAGTTACGACTATTTGACAAGAGTCCATGAGAAAGAGAATATGATAACCCTCTTGTCAATACCATGGATATGTCAATAATGAAAAAACTCTTATGTGCAGCCTGTCCTGGGAACAACAAAGCAGACAATACCTATTATCCATGTGTCACTTCCCGGTTGAGGACATAAAAACAGATCAAGGCAAAACCCAGTGCGTCTTTAAATTAGTGGCACAGATCGATGCCCATATTTCTCTGTGTCATGTTTCATTATGTTGAACTATTTATGTCATAGTAACCCAAGGCATCTAAATGCAACCTGACATTCAGGTTATGTTGCATTAAAAAAAATAAGAAGCTATTGCATTTTGTTAATGGAGTAGAAAAGATCCCAGGTCTCTCTTTTCTGCATAGTATAGAGTTATCCTATGTTGTGGGTGTGGGGGTTCTGTATCAAAGGTTGAATGGTCACAGACCTTTGATTTAACTCTGTCAAAAATGGTCCTTTAGCTTGACCTCTCACATCTATTTTATGTCAGTAGTCAAGGTTTCAAGACTAGTTTTGGTTGGTAGAATAATTCTTTATGATAGTGTTTAGAGATGAACATTTAGATTAATAACAGGTATAACTAAAGAACCCCTGTTGTTGAGAGGTGGGGGCGATAAAGCAAAAAAGGACAAAAAAAATATGGACATGAACAATAGTGTGGTGATTTTCAGAGTGCGGGGGAGGTTGAAGAGGGTGTAGAGGGAATACATGGAGACGGGTGAAAGCTTAACTTAGGAAGATGAACACACAATATGATGTACAGATGATGTGTTGTAAAATTGGGCACCGGAAACCTGCATAATTTTGTTAACCAGAGTCACCACAATCAATTCAATTAAAAAAAGAAACCCACAAAACTTCTTATCAAAGGAAATAAAAATTAGAGTTAAATGGACATTTATAGATAAATGAAAGATGAAGGAACTTGTCACTGGCAGGCCTGAACTATAATAAATATTAAAAAAAATATTAATCAAGCTGAAGTAAAATGATAACCAGGTGAAATTTGGTTCTATCTGAAGGAACGAAAAGCTCTAGAACTGTTAAATACACAATTTAATATAAAAGCGTAACTTTGAAATGTTCTCTTAATTCCATTAAAGGGAAAATAAACTTTAAAGTGAAAATGGCACCTTTTAAAGACTGTATTAAAATATATGTAGAAATAAATATATGACAATAATACTACTAAAGTTGGTGAGGTAGTAATAGTGAACTGATGTGATGCTCTGATATTTGTGAAACTGGAAGTGTGAGCTGGTGAAATGTTAATTGTAAGCATATTCTGACAAGTTAAGGATGTATAAGGTCTACCGGAAAGTTCTGTTCGTTTTTGGAATAAAACAAAATACAAATTTTTCTTACCGTCAATAAACTTTATTAAATAATATAATTGCCATTATTATTAATGATTTCTTGCCAGCGTGAGGGCAATTTGTATATCCCATTTTTGAAAAATATTTTCTTTTGATGTGAAAAATTGAACTAGTGCTTGTTTGATATCTTCTTCATTTTTGAATTTTTTGCCCTTCAAAAAATTTTGTAAGGACAAAAACAAGTGATAGTCAGAGGGTGCTAAGTCCGGGGAATATGGTGGATGCTACAGACATGCTTCTGTAGCATTTCTTCCTTGTTGAAATTCGTAAAAATTACAGTGGCGTAAATGAACTTCATCAGTAGCCATGGGTACACTATCTCTTCACACATAAGACTAACGTGAATCAACTTTGTTTTAGTTAATTTGCTACGTCAGTATGTATACATTAAGTGATAAAAATAGAGAGGCACACGTGTGCCAAATAAACATGTGCTTACATGTCAAAACTTGTGATAGAAACAGACAGAACTTTCTGGTAGACCTTATATATTGTAAGTCCTAGAATAAGAAGAAAAGATAATAATAAAAAGCAGTATAGCTAGAGAGCCAATAGAAAAAATAAAATACAATACTAAAGCTGTTTAGTTAACCCCCCAAATAGCAAAGAAATAAAAACCGAAACAAAATAGATAAATAAATAGAAAATAAATAGCAAGATAATAGATTTAAACCCAACCATATAAATAATTATACTAACCTGACCTGTGGTGGCACAGTGGATAAAGCGTTGACCTGGAAATGCTGAGGTCGCCGGTTCGAAACCCTGGGCTTGCCTGGTCAAGGCACATATGGGAGTTGATGCTTCCAGCTCCTCCCCACCTTCTCTCTCTGTCTCTCTCTCTTCTCTCTCTCCCTCTCTCTCCCTTTCTCTCTCCTCTCTAAAATGAATAAATAAAATTAAAAAAATTATACTAAATGCAAATAGACTAAACACTCTCATTCAAAGGCAGAGATCATCAGAATGAATATAAAAATAATATATATGCTGCCTACAAGACATAATTTAAGTGTAAACAGTGTGAATGAAAAGGGATATATAGTTGTGTGTGTGTACATATACACACAGATATATAATAAAATGTTAACACTTTCTCTGAGTAGTTAATTTAAGATATAGTGAGTCTAAACAACATTATAAACCATGTTGACTTAATTGATATGACCAGAACACCATGCCCAACAGCTGCAAAATATACGTTATTTTTAAGTGCACACAGAACATACACAACTAAATCATGTATTATCCATAAAACACATCTCACAAATTTAAAGAAATTAAAATCTTACAAAGTATGTCTTATGACCACAATGGAATGAAATCGAAAATCATCAACAATAGGATATAAAGAAAAAGATCCCAAATATTTAGAAATTAAAGAACATATTTCTGCCTGACCAGGTGGTGGCACAGTGGACAGAGTGTCAGACTGGAACGCAGAGGACCCAGGTTTGAAACCCCAAGGTTTGAGCATGGGCTCATCTGGTTTGAGCAAGGCTCACCAGCTTGAGCCCAGGGTTGCTGGCTTAATCAAGGGGTCTCTCTTTCTGTTGTAGCCCCCTGGTCAAGGCACATATGAGAAAGCAATCAATGAACAACTAAGGTACTGCAATGAAGACTTGATGCTTCTCATCTCTCTCCCATCCTGTTTGTCCCTATCTGTCACTCTCTCTGTCTCTGTCACCAAAAAAACCCAAAAACAAAAACAACAACAAAAAACACAGTTCCTTAAAGCTAAATAAAGTAAACTCATTTCTTCATTTTCTGTCATCCATTTCATGCTGTAATACTTGAGTTCTCGCTCTTGCTAATGCACTTTCCTTCCATCAGAAAAGCCTCCCCCAGCCTGTTTGCCTTGTAGTCTCTCCTTTGAAAACCCAATGACACAAAACCCTTACCAGCTAGGGTTGTTGTTAGTATCTAATAATGATTTTCCCTTTCAATTCTGTAGTTCTTACTGACTAATCTATTCAGTCTGGCATTCAAATACATCCCAACTATATGGCTATCTCTTTTCCATGCAGGTATATTCTCCCCATTAATATTGAAAAACATACTTCTCAGTCTCTGGTAGCCTTTCCCTCCTACCATGTTAAATAAAATTAAAATGCTTAATAATGTATTTTTAAATTAAAGACATAAGATTTGGTGTTTGGTGAAAGAATTTAAACATGGACACTCACAAACTATGTAATATCAGGAGGTGTATTTTTCTTTATCTATAAAACTGGGAAGAGTAATTTTTCCCCATAAAGATATTGCAAGCATAAAATGAAGTACATTAGCCACTTAGGACATTGTCTGGTGCTGCATAAGCATTTAACAAATGGTTGTTGACAAGATTGTTGTTCGGAATGTGCCATTATTGTGTAGTTGTGACATTATTATTTGTATTGTTAAAGACTATACAATATTAGACTGATGGGAATTTAGGAATTATACAATCCAACCCATTTGTTACTGTAATTAGAAAACCGAGGCCAGAGAGGAGCAGCCTGCTGATTGATTATTTTGTCTTAGGAGAAGAGTTTACAAGTTTCAAAGTTTATGTCCTGATTACATTATGGTGCAATTTTAAAACCATATTTGCTTCATACAGAGACTATTTCCCAGTTAGAGGAGTAAAATACTACTTTCAATTTACATGGAAAATAATCCTTGTAATTTCTTAGTTTTTTCCTCCATTATCTTGGTATGAACTGTCTTTGTTAAAATATACACCCTAAAAAGTCATAGGGGGGCAAACCTCTCCCCATCATGCTGTGATTGCAAGTATATCATACATGCAGAAATTCCCACATGTTCAGGTCAACCTCATTAAGGGACTAAACAATTGACTATTCACCCTGTGCTGTGACTGCAATAGTCAACATAAAGTACATCTGACTTATTTTGGTTGTGTGCCCTTAATCAGTTGTTTAGTTCTTGACCTTATCCTGAAAATGTGCAGCTTCCCAATTTGGAGGCCTCTACAGCTCACAAGTGAGCCCATTCCTCCTCCATCAAGTGTGGCGCAAAATACCCTGCTGAGAGGAAGACTGTATGGGAATGTGCAGATGATGAGAGATGAGAGAGATGGAATCTGGAACGTGAAAAATAGATGTTTTAAATACTAAGACTTTAAGAAAGAATGAATGAATTAGAACTTGTGAAATTAGATCTTGGACTCCCAGTGTGTATACAGAATGCACAGATCAATAACTGTACTGTCTTTGCTATGCACTCATTCTATTTTCCTCTGGAATGTTGGGTAGATTTTAAAAGTCCATGAACTCCTCAATGGGGCTGCAGTCACCACCCTCCCCCATCTCTTCCCCCTTGCCTTGGGACTCCATGGTATCTGTGGTTAAGTGCCCCTAAGAGCTGCTGATTATTATGATTTCCTTTAACCAGCTCCACACATTCTTTGCTTTTCAATTTTTGATGTCAGTTCTAATGAGTTGGGCCAAACATGTTGGAACTTGTTAACGTTTTCCAAATAGCTTCTTTGTGTTGGAGGAATCACACCAGTGACAGGCCCTCCTCTCCTCTCCACAAGCTTTTATGCAAGTGCTATGTCCCCTACTGTCCCCATCACTCTGTCTCGCAGAGGAACTGACATTTAGCCCCAGAACTCAGATACCAACGACACTATTTAAAAAAAAAAACCCAAAAACTTTGTTTCTCTCTCTACTTCCACCTTATTCCATTTAAATACTGAACATAATAAAGTTGCCAGAACTCTCCCTCCATTGGAGTGAAAACCATTCATTTGTCGTCTCAATTTAAGATTCCTAACTCCAAATAGAAGGATATTCTCTGTGGACGTAATGGGACATTTAGCAATTCATTCATTTTCTTCACATGCTACTTATTTAGGCGCTCAGCAGTTGGCGGCTTTGATGTGGAGTAGTGAAATTATAAAGACATTACGTATCATAAAAATATAAATGAAAGAAAACACCGACCCTTTTTTATATCAGGCTAAATTGACTGCTGTCATATTAAGGGTACTTTGTTTTATAAATTATACCTGTTTCAAGGTATTCCCTTGAGTGAGTCACTATATTGTCTTTTATTTCTTTCCCTCCCCCCCCTTTTTTTTAAACAAGAAAGGCTTTCCCTTTCCCATACCATCAGTGTAAGGAACTGTAAGGGGTTGATACCAAACTTCACCTGGAATTTGCACTATTGGGCCAGCAAGGCAGTCAAGACATGCATAATTTGCCAACTCTAACTTACATCATTATATTGTTGGACATAACAAAAGGACTGTGGAATAAAAACCAGATTCATGAATTATATTCTTCAACATTGAGTTTTTGAAAAAGTTCCTCAAGTATGACTACTTCTCTTTATTTGGGCTGCTATGTCAAACTACCACAGCCTGAGGAGCTTATAAGCAGCAAGTGTATTTCTCACAGTTCTTGAGACTGGAAGCTCGAGAGTCAGGCACCAGTCCCATTGGGTGAGGGCCTTTCTCCAGATGGCAGGTTTTCCCCTGTATAATCACTCACATGGCAGCTCAATGGGCTCTCTTCTATAAGAACATGAATCACCTCCCAAAGATCCCCCCTGACTTCCTAACACTATCATTCTGGGGGTTAGGTTTCCAATATATAAGTTTTGGAGGGATACAACCATTCACTCCATAGCACTGCCTCTTTAATATTTGCTCTATGGGCCCTGCCTGGTTGGCTCAGTTGTTTGCATGTCGGCCTGGTGTATGGATGTCCCTGGTTCAATTCCCAGTCAGAGCCCACAGGAGAAGTGACAATCTGCTTCTCTACCCTTCCCTCTCCTCCTCTCCCTCTTCCCCTTTTACAGCCAGTGGATCAATGGGTTCAACTGTTGGCCCTGAGCACTGAGGATTATTTGGTTGGTCCCAGAGCATCAGCATCAGGTACTACAAATAACTCAATTTATTTGAGTGTCGGCCCCAGATGGGGGTTGCAGGGTGGATCACAGTCAGGGCACATGCAGGGGTCTATCTCACTATCTCCCCTCCTCTCACTTAAAAAAATTATTTGCTCTATGAAGCTACAGTTATTTTAAATACACCAACTCCTTCAATGATTCATTCTGTGTCTGTCCTTCATAAACACTCTTAATCTTGTTACCAAGTTTGCTCCCTGTGGAGTGCGCATGGCCAACATGGAGGAGATAGTGTATCCAAGCTGGAAGACAAACTACCTGAAGCAAGAATGTTGTCACAGAGGCCACCTGTGGGGTGGGCCTGTCTGCAGAGGCCAGTAAGGGGACTTGTTCAGTTACTGTCGTAAATACTTAAGATTGAGTAGCCCCAAAATAAGCCAAGCTGGAGGAGAAACTGGAAGAGGGCTATGAGGTCATATAGAAGAAGAGAAGAATGAAGGTAACAGACTCAGCTGAGAGATGTCAGGTCAGAACAAACAATGGGAGTAGGAATAAAACCAGGGCCGGCATTAGGTAAAAGCAAAGATGAGATTTGTTATGAATGGTCTGAGACAAAATTATAAGCCAGACTTTCCACATTACTTGTTATTTTTAAATATTAGAAACTCCTTCCTTAGGATTGACAAGTTTAGTGTAGATTTGACTGTTTTTATTAGCCAACAATATATATTTAGGAGTAAGTACTTCCTGGGATCTAATGATTTAACCTAATACTATTTTGTTCAATCTTCAAGAAAGGCTTATTCTTCTTAATATTATAATATTCAATAAGCGATACATGTTCCCACCCTCCATTCCTCCTTCTCTTCCTTTCTAATGGATCGCTGCCCACACTGCATCTCCACATAAGAGTCTAGGTCATTTGAGCTGAAATTCTCTTGGTGTTCTTCAGCCTGCACCTCGGGGTTTGAGGATGGCATAACATAGGGGGTTTCTTCTAGTTAGTGACGGACTCTCGATGAGAACCCTGGCACCTGAACTCTCCCTTGTGCCGTACTGCCTTTAGCTTAGAGTTAAGACCCATGGCGGCTTAGACACCCTTGCCCCTATCAAGCTACTCCCTCCTGCCTTGTTAGAGCTTATCTAGTAACTGTGGCAATGATTTGCAAATTATAGTGTAATAAATTCATAATCCAGTTTTGTTTTAGCATCTTCATTAATTATGTGGAAGAGGGACACAACCGCCTGCTAATTAAATTTTCAGATGTTGCTAAATTGGGAGGAGTTGCAAACCCAGCCAAGAGCCAGAATGCGACACAAAGGAATCTGGATGAGTTTGGGGGGGGGAGAGTGCAGCTGAGGTTAAAACTGGAAACAAAGACTTCAAGGCCATCTACAATAGAAAGGAGAAATAGTACTCCATAAACCTACAGGTTGGGAGCAGCCTTGGGGAGCAGGTCAGTCATGGACTGTGACAGAGTGGTGACAATTTTCTATTTTCTCCTCTCAGAAAGGAGCTGTGCCTCCTCTCTGGCAGCTGTGTCTGATGGCCTTAGGCCTGATAATTTTGGTCACTATGATGTGTAGACGTGATGGGAGAGAGCACACCACCAAGTCAGGGCTGGTGCAAAGCTTTGCTTCTTGCATTCCTCACACTGTGGGAAGGGAAAAGATTATTGTTATTTTTTTACAGTAATGATAATTATTATCAATCTTTGTTCAGTTAAATCTAATTGAAGTTGATTAGGGGGAAAATGGCATATGTGGGCAAAGATAGCAGAGGAGAAACAACAGCTAAAATGATTAACGTGGGTTTCTCCTTCTAAATGCACTGACTTAGGTTTCTAGGATGCTCAGGCCCTTCAGTGCCTGACCTGTGTCCCAAGGGTGAAACACCTTTGGTGGTTTCATTAACTCTTTCAGGTCAGGTAATATGGAGAGTCAGGAAGAGTAGCTGCTGAGGCCAGGATAGTACATTTGAGCACTATAAATATTATTGAATGAAGGAAATATACTTTTTCTAGAACTGCCATTTGACTCCCTCAGCCTAGACATAATCTCTTCCCACCATCAGTCACATTGACCTTAGTCAACTCCCTATTGTGGGCGCATCACCTCATTGTGGCATGACAGTGTGACTCAAGCCTGTACTTACTTGTTCCTGGTCTCAGAAGTCTCTGAATAGCACTGCAGATTCTACTGTGAGCCCTGCTGAGTATCCTTTCTGTTATATCCCATTGGTCACGAAGGACGCTAAATGGAAGGGTCCGGGGAGATGCACACCCACCCCCAGAGCAGGATAATCCTCCAAGATGGTACTTATCCCACTGAAAAGGAAGAGGTGATTAGATATGCAAAATAGCATTAAGATTTTCTTTTCCTGAAGTAGAGTTTTACCAGAGGCCATGGAATATCGCTTCTCTTTTTCTTTTAACTTCCACACTGCCTAACAAGGTATGAACACAGAGAAGCACTCAGAAACTGATGGGTTGTGTTTCTTTCCAAGTAGAAAAAAATAGGAACAAATGTGCTTTATTTTTTTTAACTCTCTAAAAGAAAAGAAGGGTGGGTGGGTGACTATGACACATTTCTTAGTTCTGTAAAAGGCAGGTAGATTGTCCACCAAAAAGTATCAGATGGCTCTGCTAAACACATGTTGGCTTTTGTCACCTCCTGGCTCCTACTTGGTGAGTCAGGGAACAGGAGAAATTGAAATAGCCAACTGGTAGGTTTAGGATTATATGAAAAGAAGCTAATTGGTTTTTCACCTTATTTTCTCTGTCATTCCTTCAAGGATTAGGCTAAGCCTCTGTATATGTTTCATCAGGGAGTCATTGGGATTACCCCTTGCCTTTCTGTCTATCTTGCCGACAGCACCTGTAATGTTGACTCGATTTTGATAAGCCCCACCACTCGTCATGCAACATCTTTTAGTCAAAACAGGTATATAATTTATGGTGCCCAAAGCGGTTGTTAGTATACAAGAATTGACTGGGAGGGAGGCCCACGTGTACTAAGACAGTCACTGAATTGTTAAGTGGCTCTTCCTGCTTGCTTTGTGGAGATTGTTTTTTTTCCTTTGAAGTTCTTAAGCAAGGGATAGACATATTTGACATTTAAATGTGGTATCTTTTCCTGCTTAGGAAAAAATAATTTTTTAAATATCCCCCATTCCCCAATATTCAATGTTCTGGGTATTGAAAAATACTCAGGTATAAAAATGGTTGAGAGGACTAGGGTTCGGCAGTGAGCCAGGGGAGTCAGCACCCAAAAGATGGCTGTTGAGTGAGTGACAGTATGAGGGTGAGTGGTGGTAGGTGGGGTGTGTGCGACAGATCTGAGGCATCAGGTGAAGTGAGGAGTAGCAGGAGTCCAGTCTGGCAAGGGCTGTCAGAATAACTGCTGGGACACTTTCTTTAGAAATTATAGGTTGATGGAGTAAAGAGCCTGGGTCAGTCTCTAGAAGACATCAGGGTAGGTAGGCATCTGTGGGGCTTGCTGTTTCCAAGGACACTCAGGCACAGCACTGCTCAGATTCAGAGGCTGGAAGAGCATATCCTAGATGACCCAAGTGTTACGGCTTGAACTGTGTCCCCCCCAAAAAAAAGATATATTGTAGTTCTGACTCCCGGTACCTCAGAATGTGACCTTATTTGGAGAGAGGGTCTTAATAGAGGTAATCAAGTTAAAATGAGGTTCTTAGAGTGAGCCCTAAGACAATATGAACAGTGTTTTTATAAAGCGGGGAACTTTGGACACAGCAACTTGGACACAGGAAGAACTTTATGTGAAGATGGAGGCAAAGATCAGGATGATGCAGCTACAGCAAGGAATGTCAAAGATTGCCAACAGTCCTCGAGGAGCTAGAGGAGGAGCACAGAACAGATTATCCCTCACAGTTCTCAGGAGGAACCAGTCCTGAGTTGTCTTGATATTGTATACCTCTGGCCTCCAGAACTGTGAGACAATAAATGCCTGTTGTTTAAAGCACCTAGTATGTGGCCCTTTGGTACAGCAGCTCTAGGAAGCAAAGGCCCCGGCAAATCTCAGCTGGTCCTGCGTAGTGAACCCACTGCTCCCAAGAAGTCACCCTGCTTTGCAGTTCCAGTTCCAAAAGGGGAATATGATGTTTTTCACTCACACAAAAATCCCTAGAGTCTGTCTGCAAGATTAGTGGGATTCACACTTGTTCTTTAATTAGAATTAAGGAGAGGTTAAGCAATTCAGCCAGAACCCAACAGTGGTGTGGTTAGGATCCAGACTTCGTCTTTTAGATATTCTACTCTGAAACCATTGTTCAGTGGCAAAGTCAGAACACACAGCAGGCTGGGGGGTTTCCTAGGGTTCAAGGTCCTACCTTACTCCTGAGGTCTCTTTCACCATAAGTCTGGTTGTCTTCTGTCTGTGCACTCTGTACTCAACTGCTATTTCAGGTTCATTGACCTCAAGGCAAGAGTAATTCTTCTAAAAACAAATAATTTGTCTAACTTCCCCAGGAATGAAGCTTCCCATGTATGCAAATGTACCAGATTTCTTATACATATTCTTAAAGTTGCTGTATTAACTTTCAAAATTTTAACAAATTTAAATGAAATTATTTCTAAGAGATATAATACAAGCTTAGGCAGATATCACTATTCCTTTAAGCAATGTTTGAGTCATCACAATGGCTTAACATCATTATAATTAATATTGGTTAGTACACTCTATTGTAACAAAGAAAGGTCCTTATTGTTTTTCTGGGCAGGATCTAAACTGCTTTATTCTGTGAACTTTTAGTTGGGAGTGAGGGAAAATATTTTAGTTACTCATTGCTGCATAATGAACCACCCCCAAACTTAGTGGCTTAAATACACAGTTTATTATTTCTCCAAATTTTGTGTTTCAGGAATTCTGACACTGCTCAACTGGGCAGTTATTTAATGTCGTTAGGTGCCAACTGGGATCCATCTTAAAGCTACTTTTATCTGAGAGCACGACAGTGGCCGGGATGTTCCAGATAGCCCTACATCCTCCAGGGCCTCTCTTTCTTTTAAGAAGTACTTTCTTGCAGCATGATGGCCAGGCTCACTGTCAAGGAAGCAGAAGCTGCCCATCCTCATAAGCCTTCTGGGCAAAAGAGTTCCAGAACAATGCTCTGTCACATTCTATTAAAGCAATTTCCAAGACCGCCGTGAGTTTAAGGAGGAGAGGGTAATCTCTACTTTTGATATGACAAATAACATGCTTTAAAGCAGGGGTCTCAAATTCGCAGCCCACGGGCTGCATGCGGCCCGCCGAACAATTTTATGCGGCCCGCAGACTAATCCACAAAGTTCAAAATATTTTGGATAAAATTAAGTAAGCCTAGGGGCCTACTTGTATTTTTCATTTCTCTAGCATCCTAGCTAGATATTAGCTTAGTTAACAGCAGTTGTGATGCGAACTACAGTTTCTGGTCGTTTTGTGACACTGAGTAAACTGCATGTACGATTGTGCTTGTACTGATTTTTTTTGTTTTCAACTGCAGTGAGAAAAGTGTTGCGTAACAGTTGCCTTTTGTAGACCTAGTGCGGCCCACCAAACGGCTGTGATCTTGCTCTGTGGCCCACATGCTGAGTTGAGTTTGAGACCCCTGCTTTAAAGGGAACGGATGATTTTTGGCAGCCCTATTTGAAGACTTACTGATATTCTACCATCTAAAGCCATTAAATAGAGGTGATGTAATCTGAAATCTTCCCAGGCTAATCACCTCTAGGAACCCCTTTTTCTCCCAGTGTGGTGGCTAAAGTTACTAACTGCAAAGAGAAAGAACAGTGGCCATCAGAGTATCAGGTTTTAACAGCTGCATGGCCACCCATGAAAGAGATCTCTGAGGTCTAAAATTTAGGCTTGTGGCTTAAGTAGGATCTTCTATTTTTCTTTTTTTCACAACCCTGCATCTAAATCTTTAGAGGAAGGAAATTGAAGTGAGAGAAACAAAATGCTTTTTGCCTACCTAGAAGTCTTCCAAAATAGCTGTAACACTTTGCATTCTCACCAGCAATGAATGAGAGTCACTATTGCTCCACATCCTTATCAGCATTTGCTATTGTCAGTATTCAGGATTTTGGGTATTCTAATAGGTGTGTAATGGTGTCTCATTGTTATTTACATTTGTATTTCCCTAATGATATAGGATGTAGAGCAGGCATCCCCAAACTACGGACTGCGGGGGAGGGGGGGGCTCATACGACCCCCTGAGGCATTTATCCGACCCCCCACCGCACTTCCAGAAGGAGCACCTCTTTCATTGGTGGTCAGTGAGAGGAGCACTGTATGTGGTGGCCCTCTAACGGTCTGAGGGACAGTGAACTGGCCCCCTGTGTAAAAAGTTTGGGGATCCCTGATGTAGAGCATCTTTTCATATGCTGTTTCCCATCCATATGTGTTCTTGGATGAGGTGTCTCTAAAGGTCTTCGGCCCATTTTTAAAAATCAGGTTGTTTGTTTTCTTATTGTTGAGTTCTAAGCGTTCTTTGTATATTTTGAATAACAGTGCTTTCTTAGATGTGTTTTGTAAATATGTTCTCCCAGTCTGTCTTCTCATTCTATTGCTATTGTCTTTCATAGTTGCATATGTTTTTAATGAGTTCAATTTATCAGTTATGTCTTTCATGGATTATGTCTTTGGTGTTTTATCTAAAAAGGCATCACCACACCCAATTTTATCTAGGTGTTCTTCTATGTTATTTTCTGGGAATTTTATAGTTTTACACTTTACATTTAGGTCTATGATACATTTTTTTTTGTATTTTTCTGAAGCTGGAAATGGGGAGAGACAGTCAGACAGACTCCCGCATGTGCCCGACCGAGATCCACCCGGCACGCCAACCAGGGGGCGACGCTCTGCCCACCAGGGGGCGATGCTCTGCCCCTCTGGGGCGTCGCTCTGTTGCGACCAGAGCCACTCTAGCGTCTGGGGCAGAGGCCAAGGAGCCATCCCCAGAGCCCGGGCCATCTTTGCTCCAATGGAGCCTCGGCTGTGGGAGGGGAAGAGAGAAACAGAGAGGAAGGAGAGGGGGAGGGGTGGAGAAGCAGATGGGCGCTTCTCCTGTGTGCCCTGGCCGGGAATCAAACCTGGGACTTCCTCACGCCAGGCCGACACTCTACCACTGAGCCAACCGGCCAGGGCCCTATGATACATTTTGATTTAATTTTGTAAAGGTCTCTATTTAGTTTATTTACGTATATGTACTACATGTACATTTTTGCCTTTGTCTGTTCAGTTACTTCAACATCATTTGTTGAAAAGACTATCTTTTCTCCATTGTATTGTCTTTGTTACTTTGTTAAAATCAGTGGACTATATTATGAGGGTCCATTCCTGGGCTCTCCATACTATTCCACTGAACTGTTTGCCTATTCTTTCACCAATAACACACTATATTAATTACTATAGCTTTATAGGAAGTCTGAATTTGGGCAGTGTCTTTTCTTCAACTTTGTTCTACTTCAGTGTTGTGTTTGCTATTCTGGGTTTTTTGCCTCTCTATATAAACTTTAGAATTAGTTTGTTGATACCTGTAAAATTACTTTCTGGGTTTTTTTTTTATTGGTATTACACTGACCCTATAGATCAAATTGGGAAGAACTGGCATTTTGACAATATTGAATCTTCCTATCCCTGAACATGGAATAGCTCTTCATCTATTTAGTTCTTTATTTCATTCTCCAGAGTTATGTTGTTTTCCTTATATAGATCTTGTATATATTCTATTTTATTTATACCTAAGTATTTAATTTGGGGGTTGCTAATGAAAATGGTATAGAGTTTTTCATTTGAAATTCCACTTATTTGCTATTGGTATATAAGAGGATAATTGACTTTTGTATATTAACCTTGTATCCTGAAACTGTTATAATTACTTATTAGTTCTAGAAGTTTTTTTTTTTGTTGTTGTTGTTTCTTTGGATTTTCTATATATCAATTAAGTCATTTACAAACAGAGCCAATTTATGTTTTCTCCACCTATATGCCTTTTCTTTTTTTTCCTCTTCTCTTCTCTTCTTGCCTTATTGTATTAGCAAAGGACTCTAATACAATGTTAAAAGGCATGATGAAAGAGGACATCCTTGCCTTGTACCTGAAATTTATGGAAAATTTTCAAGTTTTTTTACCATTAAGTATGATGTTATCTATAGGTGTTTTTTTTTTTGTAGGTAGTCTTTATCAAGTTGAGAGTGTTTCTGTTGATTCCTAGTATACTGATGGTTTTTATCATGAATCATTGTTGGATCAGCTCAATTTTAACTCTTCTTCAATACACTGTTATCTTTCATTATGAACATATAATTCCCAGCATGTATATTAATTGTGTTTTCTATTTATCTTTATTCAATTGTTATAGCCTTGTGACATATCTTACTATTGAGATCTAGACAAAGTGTTTCTTATTTCTCATACAGAGTCTAGTAAAGTGTTGAGCACATGCCCATAGTCTACAACTATTTAATATGATTTATGATAAAAAGTGGAGTTCATTCTGAAGTAATCACATTAATCCTTAATGGTTGAGTGTAATGTGTATTAAAATTGTACTAAACTTATGTTACCCAATATAAATTACAGTGGTTCATACTTAAACAATACAAATTAACAACATTAAGAATGTAGGTGAGCTTATGTTATAGTGGCACTAGCTTATAAAATATATCTCCATTCACATTACAGTATAATAAATCATGTCCTATGTATAAGTCAATGTCCTTCAGGAAAAACAGAAGCCATTCTAGGTATTACATATAGAGAAAAGAAAGCCTAGAAATGTAGTTTTCAGGCTTTATACTATGACAGTATATTAGAGCAAGTGTGGAACTGAGAGATAAGAGACACAGAGTGATACAGTTCACCCCTTTGAATACTTAGCATTCATATACATCCCCTTTAGCCTGCAGCTAAATTTCTATATAATGATAATAAAAACATCTTGCTTCTACCTTAGAGACTGCGACTAACCCTCATACTAATGAAGGTATGCTTATCCTCTTCTAAAAAGTGGAGACACGAAATTATGTGTATTTAGGTTTGGGTAATGTTAAGGTAGTCACAATTTTATCTATATATTTTATAACCTGAAGACTAAATTCCTACATTAAGGATCACCAATATACCTTATCCAAAAACATAGGGAAAAGAGAGAGTAAAAACTGAGTGACACATACGAATACATGCATAAAGACGAAGAAGAAAATATGTACACCATTATTGTTCTCAATTCTTAAAGTGATCATGAGTCTGTAGTTGATATTTATAACTTTCTTATTTTAGTATTCATTTATTCCACATTTTCTTTGCCCTCAGTGAACAACTCAGTGTTTTACAGCTTTTTCATTGGTGGCTAACTTACATTTCATTTCCATAAGTCTGAGTCTTTAGTAAGTCTAATTTTATTGGGTTGCTGTAGTTTTGTTTACTATTAAACTTAGACATAGTAAGATATGTTACTGAGCATCACTTAAGTTCTAGAAAAATGTTGTCCGTACTAGAATCTATGGAATCACAATTGCCACCCCATCTCTACTTGGCAAAGGGCAATAAACTCTCTGTTCCAGGGTCCCTTTCCCTGTTTTCCCCTGCCACCCTAATATGTGATAGGTTACTTTTCTACCCTGATTGTACATTTTGAGCGGCAAGTCATTTGTAATGATTTATGGCAGCTGTGCTTTTGCCAATCTCACACAGTATTTTTCTTACTACTTAATTGTTTTAGCAATGCTTCAGCCATTAGTTTCTGAGTTCTGAAAACAGGAAACAGAAGTCTTCTATTATAGATGCCTGCCTAATTAGCTCAGAGGCTGTCTAATGGGGGCTATTAAAAATGCAAATGAGGTGTGATCAAACAGTGAAAAGTTTGGTCCTGACAGGATATACTAATGCATTTTCCCCCTTGCAAAATCTACCACAATCCTGAATGTAGATTCCGTCTTCCCTTGCTTACCATGTGGGATAGTGTTTTCTTGGCGATTGGGTTCTTCCTTCCTCACCTGTGCTGGGCTTCAGGTTGATAAGAGTTCTTAGGGAAACCGGTCTGATTTTCCACCCCCTAATCTAAGACAGTGGTTCCCAAACTTGAGCACGGACTGACTCTCAAAGTTTCTAATTCTGGCGAGAGACCCAAGAACTTGCACTTCTATCAAGTTCCTAGAAAATGTCAATGTTGCATAATTCTCTGGGGACTCTTCACTTAGAGAACCAGTTGTCTAGAGCCTTGTAGTTTCTTGCTCCTCCTCTGAGTTTGAAAGCCTCTTTTTTCTCATCTTTCCATAACATTCTCCTCTGGACATTTTTTCTTTTTTCTTTTCCTGTCCTTTTTTTTTTCAGTGAAAACACAATACAAGATCTACCCTCCTACCAAATATTTAAGTGTAGAACACTATGGTTTTATGTGTAAGCACAGTGTTTACATTAGATATCTTGAACTTATTTGTCCTGCTAATATTTTATACCTGGTGATAAGCAATTCCCCATTTCCTCTTTCTCCCAGCTCTGGGCCATCACCTTTCTACTCTTTATTTCTATCAGTCTAACTCTTTGAGGCACCTCCTGTAGGTGGAATCCCATAGTATCGATCTGTGATGGGCTTATTTTACCTAGCATTATGTTCTTAGGTTAATCCACACTGTCACATATTACAAAATTTCTTTCTTTTCTAAGGATGTATTCATCCTTAATACTCCACTGTGTATATATGTAGCATTTTTTAACATATTCATCAGCTTCTGAACATTTAGGTTTATTGCACATCTCTACTACTATGAATAGTGCTGCAGTGAATGAATATGGGAGTGCTAATATGTCTTTGAGATCCTGATTTCAATTATTTTGGATAAATATTCAGAAGTGGAATTGCTGGATAACATGGTAGTTATTTTTAAGGAACCTCCATACTGTTTTCTATAGTGATTGCACGCACCAACAGTGTACAGGGGTTCCAGTTTCCCCATCCTTGCCGATACTTGCTGTCTTTTTGAAAAAAAAATATCATAGTCATTCTAGTAGGTCTGAGGTATCTCATACATTGTTAAGATGTCCCTAAGGTACTCATAGCGATATATCAATGCAATCGCTATGAAAATTCTATTACCATTTCTTACAGAAATAGTAAAAGTAATTCTAAAATTCATAAGGAGCAACAAAGACTCTGAATAGCCAAAACAATCTTGAAAAAGAACAAAGCTGGATTCATCATACTTTCTGATTTCTGAATAGATTACAAAGCTACAATAATTAAAACATTACAACACTGGCATAAAGACAGACATATAGCTCAATAAAACAGAATAGACTGCTTAGAGTTCATGCACATGTAATCAGCTGACATTCGAAAAAGGTGCCAAAAGTACGTAATGGGGAAAGACTAATCTCTTCAACAAGTAGCATTGGTGAACAGGATATCCACATGAAAAAGAATGAAATTAGACCCTTTAATCAACAGGGTGAGAAGGCAACCTGTGGAATCAGAGAAAATATTAGCAAATCATTTGTCTGAAAAGGGGCTAATTTCCAAAATATAAAAGGAACTCCTATAACTTAATAGCAAAACAATAATAATAACCTGATTAAAAAGTGGACTAAAGACTTTAATAGACATTTGCAAAAAGAAGATATACTCAAGTGCCCCCCAAAATATGAGAAGATTCTCAGCATCTAATCATCAGAGAAACGTAATTCAAAATCACAATGAGATATCACCTCACATCTAATAGGTTGGCTTTTTTATAATTAGCAATCTGAGAAAGGCTTAGTTAAACCAACGTTGGCTCATTGGAACAGCTTCTCTGACCCTCGTTCAACTCAAATCAGGGTTATGTGCACATCCTTTATGATTATATTATCATACTAATCAGCACATGAAGGGTAGATCTTGGTTTCATGGAATCTGAAACTTATATAAGTTGGGGATCCTCTTAAAAGAAAGAGTAACAAATTAATATAGACTTGAGTGAGGATTCCTGAAGTTTCTCAGTTAATTAGTCCTTGCACCGTGTTATCTGGACTACCTTATTTTTTGCATTTTTCTCTCACTAATTAGTTCCTCATGAGCTAGAATTAAAGCTTATTTTTCTCCATGGCCCCATATCCTATACAGTGTCTAGCACATAGTGGATGCTCAATAGATGATTGTTGACTTCATCTGTTTACATCAATTTAACATTGAAAAACTCTATGCTAGATTTCCTTCTCCCATAGGAGGGGGAAACTCTCTGGTCCAGGTTTAAGACTTGGACTAATCATCAGAAACGTAATTCATCCTTCTCCCAAGAAGCAATCTGATGTCCCTCCTTCTCCTCAAAGTCTCCCTCTTTGAGATGTGACCTCTTATCTTCCTTTCAGTGCTACTTCTTAACCACATTCTTCACCACCACCCACAACCATGACCTTTTGGAGCCCCATAAAACTTTCCATTTTGCCCAAGCACTTGAGGTTCTTTTATGTCTCCTTGCTTTTCTGTGTTTCTTTTTTATCATCTGGCAAGTTTCTACTCATACTTCAAGATCCACTTCAAGTTTCATCTACCTCTGGAAAAGCCCCCCCTGAGTTTTTCAGTCAGAAAAAGTCCTGCAGTGCTTTGTTTAGACATTCCTTGCAGCATGCATCAACTTGCTCTGCCCACCACTTCTCTGCTGGCCTGGTATGGAAGGTTTTATAGGGATGGGCAAACAACCGGAATAACCATTCTTGGGCACACAATTGGAATAACCATTCTTGGTCACCCAACTCCCTTTTATTCATCTCTTTGACCCTAGCATTCATCACCATAAATTTATGATAATGCAAATAAATAAGTGAATGGATAAAGGATAAACTTAAAAGAAGATCTGGTATTCCAGAGCAAGAAGGTATATGGAGAAGGGGGATGCTTCCTATGGCCAAGATCTCTTTGTAGCTCCCTCACCCCTTCACTCTGTTTTAGTGAGAGTTCAAGTTCATCCAGGCGGCCTCACTCCTATCTTCCTTCCTCCCATTCTTGTGCTTGACAGTGACTTAGGAGTTCCACTGTGTTTCTCTTTCTTCTTTCTGGCTGCCAACACACAGCTCAGTGCCTGATTGATTGTATGTACCCTCTTGAAAGAAAAGGATTTGAATTGGCACTCAGATCCTGGGACTCCTGCCCTGGAGGACCCTTGCAACAGCTAGGACCTAGCCCCAGACATGAAGAAAGACATTGGCAATTAGATTCCTCTGCACATTGGATCTCATAGAAAAGCATTCTCCAGATGCAACAAGATGTAGTCAAGTGCTGTCTTTTCATCCCTTTATTGGTGCATTAATGAAAGAGAAGCATCCTGTTGATTACAAGTCTTATCGCTGCTGTTCAAGCCTCACCCGATGGATTTGGGTATTCTGAGGAGGGCTCTGGCTGGAAGGTGCACCAGTGGCCAGCTGCCTGCCACTCTCCAGGTCTTCGTGCCTGTAGTGCTCCTTTGTGGTCAGAATGCAAAATGAGGCAGAGGTAGTGCCGGGCAGAGTTTGCTGATAGGTAAGCCTTTCCAACAGAAACCCTCTGGTCCAGTCTGAAGACCTCATCCTGCTCCCAAGAATCAGTCTGCTTTCCTTCCTGGTCCCCAAAGACTCCCTCTTTAGAATCTGGGCTCCTTCCCTCTGCATCACACTGAAACCGCTGTTTCCCCCACCAAACTGGTAGCTGGCTGGGTGGAGGAGTCCCTTCCTTTCTTCTAGCAATCATACCTCATAGAGAACCTGAGTTCTGCTTTCAGGCAGGGAATTCTGAGACTGAATTCACTGCCTCCTAACTGTTCTGGCAGGGACGTTCTTGGTGACTGCCGAGTCTGTCACAGGGAAGGCAGGACCATCGCAGACACTGACGGCACTTCTGCCACCCACAAGCCATGGTGCTTACTCCAGAACAGAGGGCCACAGGTGCCTTTGTTTCTGGATCACCACTGTCCTTGCCTGCCATGAGACCTCTTGGTACTTGCTGCCCATCTTGCCACCTCTTCATTTTAAATGACCCTGTTACAACTTGATCCTTTAATTAGACAGTTAGCACATCTTCACTAAACAGGATTTGTCCTTGTTGGACTAGGGGGAAAGTTGCACATCGTGGGAAAAAGAGGAAAGAACACTTTAGTGTACAGGAACTGGTTTGGCCTCTGTGAGGAGCGGTGGTGGAGTGGACAGCAGCTTCCGAGGCCACTCTGCCCACGCCACAGGTGAGATCCAGTTCTTCACAGTCAGCAAACATACACTGGGTCTTAAGGTCCTTGAAGTGGGCCCAGGAGGGATTCTTCCTTGGTGGGCTCACACTTCTGCCTACCCTGTCCTTCCTCTCTCCAGGCTTAATAACATCAGCTACCATTCATTCTCTGTGCTCACACCCATGTTAAATCCTCGCCTCTCCCAGATGACCCCCTACATCCCTCAAGTTCCCACTCCCATCTCCCTAGGCAAACACTGTCCAGAACTGACAGCTGCTGCCACGTTAGAATACAGCTTATAGGAAAGCATAATCACAGAGTGGAGACCCCACCTGCATGGTTCCATGGGTTCATGGGATGCTGACAATTACAGACCCTCAAGACCTGGAGGAATCTTCCCCAAATGCTTCCAGGGTGAAAAAGACTAGTTTGTCACCTCTGTCCAGGGCTTTAAGAGTTATTTTTGTCCTTGAAGTCTAATAGCGGGTTATTGGTAATTATAGGAAAATAGATGGAGTGGAAATAAAGGGTCTTTTGAAGGTGGTTCTTTTTTGGTCCCAATATTATATTTTGAATTTCTTATTTAGTTAGATACAACTCCTGAGACCATGACCTCTGTTATTATAGTAGAAAAAGGCCCCTATTGTCCAAAAGCCCATGATTTCTACTTCTTTTTCTCCCTCAAACTGGCATGATTTCTCTGGACACTGCAGAGAAGGGATGTTACCTAAATGCTTGTTTTGCAGGGTACCATTTCCATATGTCAAGTTCACTTGAGGCGAGGGCGCACAGAAGCCTAGAAGGTCTTCTTTCCTTAGTCTTGATTCAGAGAACTGAGAACATTTTCTCTGTCACATGCTTTTAGTGGATCCCTACTTCCTACAGACAGTAGGAAAAGCCTCCCCCTTACTAGGCCTTCCGTGTCCTCTGCAGTTGGCTTACACACTTTCTCAGTTACTCTGTCGCATTCTTTCATTGATTTCTCCATTCATTCCATAAGTGTAGATTCTCTACTTCTTCTTCTATGTTGCAGAATCTGTCCTAGATTCTATGGATATAAACAAGAATAACAGTACTCTCTTCTCCTGTTCTCAAAGGTCTAATAGTCTAGAAGAAGACAAAGATATAAACCAAAATCACAAGAAGCATTGTCTGCAATTGTGTGATGGAGGTCTGCTCAGGGCAAAGTAGGGGCATAAATAAAAAAGGGTTAGTTCCATTACACTCAGGTGTGGATCTGGCAGGTGGACCAGAAAGGATTTACGAGGAAGTGGCTCCAAGATGTAATTGTAAGTGTAGAGAAGGCATTCCAGCTAGAAGCAGTGTCTTGAGTAAGGCCATAGTGGAATAATGACCACAGATACTTAGGAATTATAAGCCAGAGCCCAGCTGGCCAGAAGGCTGGATGAGAAGGCAAAGATCCAAGTGTATAGAGCAACATGTAGACTGCTGGAGCCGCTAATAAATGTTGTGTGTGTGTATGTATTTGTGTGTGTGCAGGGGCGTGTTGCCATGATTAGATCATAAGCCTCAAACCTCAGAGTGGAAGACTATATTCAACTTGCTAAAAATGTGTGCGTGTGTGTGTGTGTGTGTGTGTGTGTGTGTGTTTAAAGCTTGTGATTAGATAACAAATAGTTCCTTGAATACTTAAAGGAGCAGCACAGTTACAATAATTACTTTAAACATGAAAACTATGAAGAGCCTAGAAGACTTCCAGCCCCTTGACTTAATCATGAAATGCATAGTCTGAAACTTTCTGACTCAATATCCCCTGCTTTGTATGCAGCTGAACCTCACATATCGTTGCAAAGGTCACTGGTTATTTGGAGAGTCCCTGGGGGACTCCTGGGTTGTCTCTTCTTCAGGGGCACCACGAGGCTACCACCCCCTTTGCCTGCCTTGCTCTGATATCCTTTGTTGTTTCCATGTTCACTCTCCCACCATTTGTGGGGACACTGGCTTCAGGGGTCAGTGGCTGGGTGTGCCTGTGCTCTAGGCTTTGGCAAGTCAAACATGGAAAGGGCCCCACTTAGAGGAAGAAAGAGTTTCCCCCAAGTTCGTCACCACCCAGATCCCAAAGCCTCTGAGTTTGAAGCAGAGACTCACAGCTCTTCCCGAAAAGCTGCATCCACCTCTGCCTTTTCCCGTGGCCAGGTGATCAGCACCTGCCCTAGGGTCAGATCCCAGGTGGAGGCTATTCCTCTCCCTCTCATCCTGACTGCATCAAAACATGTCTTGTATCTTCCCTAGTTAAACACAAATGCTTCCGTGTTGCTGCTTATTCTGACAGCAGTAAGGTAATCCCATGTCCTGTTACAGAAGCCAAAGTCCCCCACATCTGCACATTCGGAGCAGGGGATATTGAACTCAGAAAACACTAGCAGTAAGAGACTCAACTTGCAAAAGCCAGGATGCAATTCTCAAAAAAAGAAGAGCAGATAATGTGAGAATGCTGGGAATCAGCTTCAATATATTGACTTGACTTCAACTTGGATGATTAGAGAGAAATGCAAAATGTTTATTTGGCAAAGTATTAGAAACAAAAACCATAATCTTAAAATACAAATAACCACAGAATGTATAAGCAAAGAGATTGCCTCTATAGTCAAAGACAGAAAACCGAGACAGCAGAGAAAATGGCAAAGCAGTGGACAGTTTACCCCAGGATGAGATGGGCAGGGTGAGACCGTTACTCTGTAATTATGCTGCCTTAACTGATGACTTCCTGATGGAATAATGATCGTCAGAGTGAAGGAGTCACCTATTCAAGATGGCGAAGAAAGAAAAGTTAGAGAACAGAGAATGGATAAAGGCAAAAGAGCAAAACACAAAGGAAATTAGTCCTGGGAATGGCGATATTGGTATATGTATAATTATAGTGAAACTCATTAAAATCAAATGGTCAAAGAAGGTTTATCAGGTTGGGAAAATATTACTTTAAAGGAAATTAACATAGAGTAAGGGGAGACAACTGCCCTAATAGAACCTTCATTTGAATTCACCTTTGCTATGAAGGGGAGAATGGTGCAGTAAATATTGGAGATAATATGTTAAAGGAAGGTTAAAAAAATATATATATATACATTATTGATTTTTGATTTTTTTCTTTTAAGAAGAAAACACAGGTTTCATGTAGAACACTTGGAAAATAAAGAGAAGTAATGTAGAAACAATGAAAGATTAGCTACAATCTCAGAAGCCAAGGGCAGCCGCTCCTGTAACAGTGCCCCCCGCCCCCGCCAGGAGTGCTGTGGGGGACTGGCATGGGGGAGGGGAGAGGGGAGGAAGCAGGAGGGCAGTGGGTGAATGAATATTCAACAGAGCGAGGAACTGAGCTGTGAGCTTGGTCACTGCTTATCTTCCTGTCCCTTATCTGACCCTAATGTCTAGAAGCACAAGACTCTGCTGCCTACTTTTTCCTTCTCTCTTGAAATGCTCAGTGTAACTGAGCAGGGGTGATGATTCGATGAGGATGAGAGAGAGAGAGAGAGAGAGAGAGGAAGGAAGTCTGCTGATACACAGAATTCTTCCTTTGTTTTTAAAATAATGGTTGCATTCACTTTAAAAAAATCAGAGAACATATAAAACTCTCTGAGGAAAGATGTCCAAGAAGTAACAAAGACAAGGGACAAGGGAAAAACTCTGGACCTGGCGTGTGACTTTCTGCCCCAACCTTTAGGGACGGAGAAGGAAGAGCAGGTGGGACAGGCAGGGAAGGAAGTGATGTAAAGGTGGGCTTCCTGGGGTACAGGGGGTGCGAGAGCACTGGAACACAGAGAAGCACTCCAGACAAGAAGCTCAACGGCAAAAGGAGAGCCGAGAGCAATCCCCAGAAGGAAGAAACAATTTGCTTAGGATATAGTTCCCTTTAGTCAGGCTTGGCCTGCAGCCCCCAAAGTATCTTAGCAGTAAGCTTGCTTAGTTTCAGTGGCTTCCAGGTCGATTCCCAAACCAACAGTGCCTTCTTGAGGGGGCTGGGTGGTCACCAGGAGCCCACCAAAATGGAATGATTGCTCAGCGGAGGGATGGGATTGAGTCGGGCACCATGCCCAGGAAGGCATACGTGTTCTGTGTCCTGTTTGATTTTTTACATCAATGCAAGCTTTCTCTGAGTAGAGGCAGTTTAACAAATATAGAGGGGAAAGGGCCTTTTTAATTTGGGGATTTTATGTGAGCAGTCGTCTTACAATAACAGACCGGCAGTGCTCTCTAATGGGTCTCTGGGATTGAGAACAGAAAGTGCAGAAGTAGAGAAGGTGGTAGGTGGGAATATAGATTAAATGTGCTTTTGGCTGTGTCTTCCAGATAATTATTATGGAGTCTGCTTCTCCTGACCCGTGCCTGTCATCCTCAGTGTTCAATTATGATGATGATGATGATTACTGATAATTATCCCTTTCATGTACTCGGCATTTTCTACTTTGCACTTACACGTGGATCCCCTTACCGGGAGCCTAAAAGACAGGAAGGGCAGGCACTGCTCCACCCGGCTTTGAGATGAGGAGCAAAGCTGCTGTGCCCCTGCCCTGGGTCACTTAGCTTGTTAGAGACCCCGGGCACCTAATGGTCTCCGCTTCTATGTCTCAGGGGAATATTTAGTTCTTTAGATGGCTAGGTGTTTCTTTCCACATTTGAGAATATAATGGATAAGTATATGAATAATGTATCAATAATTGAGCTGTTGGCCCTGGCCGGTTGGCTCAGCGGTAGAGCGTCGGCCTGACGTGCGGGGGACCCGGGTTTGATTCCCGGCCAGGGCACATAGGAGAAGCGCCATTTGCTTCTCCACCTCCGCCCCCTCCTTCCTCTCTGTCTCTCTCTTCCCCTCCCGCAGCCAAGGCTCCAGTGGAGCAAAGATGGCCCGGGCGCTGGGGATGGCTCCTTGGCCTCTGCCCCAGGCGCTAGAGTGGCTCTGGTAGCGGCAGAGCGACGCCCGGAGGGGCAG
This sequence comes from Saccopteryx bilineata, assembly GCF_036850765.1. Lineage (NCBI taxonomy): Eukaryota > Metazoa > Chordata > Mammalia > Chiroptera > Emballonuridae > Saccopteryx > Saccopteryx bilineata. The sequence goes on along the minus strand of NC_089500.1, from coordinate 30,677,370 downwards.
AGCATCACCCCCTGGTGGGCGTGCCGGGTGGATCCCGGTCGGGCGCATGCAGGAGTCTGTCTGACTGTCTCTCCCTGTTTCCAGCTTCAGAAAAATACAAAAAATAAAAAAATAAAAAAATATTTGAGCTGTTATACTTTAAGTATATAGGACTATTAAGTTTAGAATGTATCCCTTCTTCTATTTCTCTCTCTCTGTCTCTGTCTCTGTCTGTCTGTCTCTCTCTCTCTCTGTCACACACACACACACACACACACACAGGCTCAGTCATTTACTTGTGAATTTCAAAGCATTTTCCAAATAACAAGACATTACCTCCTTTGTCAATTATGATGGCTAGAAGTTTTGGCAGGTTTATCTCGGCTTTCTGCTTCTTCTGTGTGTTACAGAGCCCAATCCTGGGATAGAACTGGGTATCAGCATTGCATTTAGGAAACTGAATTTGGAAGAGTGTGCATGTGAGGTACCACCTGCATTGCGCCTTGGCTGACTGCTGATTATTCTCCATGATCTGGAGCTAATCCCGGGGATTAAGTGAGCATCTGCTCCCTGGTGCCGGATGGGGCCAAGCCATAAACAGAGTGGGTGGATCAGGCTCAGGCAAACTAGCCAATGTGGGGAGGGCTAGCTTCCTGGAGAGCCCTGGAGATTTGACCTAGGCTGCTCTGTCCTGCCCTTCTACACCGTGTTCCATTCTGCCCTCACCCAGGCTCCCAGCCTGCTCGCTGTGCTCGGCGGTGGCTAAGAGCGAGGGTCAAACTGCAGGAGTTCGTACCTGCTAGGCAGGGTCTGTGTGCATTGTGTGACCGTGGGCAGGTTGCTGTGGGCATGAGGCCTCAGCTCTCTCACCCTTGTAAAATGGGCATCATGGAAGTAATCTGCTCCTGGAATCACAGTGCCAATTAGGTGAGATGGACCTCTCAGTGAGCCTTTGCACTAATTGTTGCTGGGTTGTATATCATCCTGCTGCTCCTTCCTCCTTTTGTTTGCTGCTCATCATTTCTGCTCAGGTGCTGCTTCCCAGGCCCTCAGCATATAGAGTCTCCTCGTCTTCTGCCACGTGTTATCTGGTCCACTCCTTTTGGCATTCACCTTGATAGGGTCATGCATTTATCTGTCTAATGCATCTCAGTGAACTGGGAAGGGTCCTGGGAAGGGTTCGTGTCAGATCTTAATTTTCTATAGAAATGCATGCACACAGGAAGAAAGGGAAAGAAAGAAAGGAGGGGAAAATGAAATGAATGACGACACTACCTTTGTTTTAGTCAAGCCAATGTTAGTTTCTCTCCCACACTTCCTCTTCCGTGGACAAAACAGTCTTGGGGAGCTGCACCTACCAGCACAAACTCAGCAGAAAGTCATCAGAAAACACTCTCAACAGCCCAAAGTTTGGAAGTAGAAAAAGATCCTAACTGTGTGGTGGGACCCAAGTAGCGGTGGTGAAGTGGAAGCCCTGAGTCACCGGGAGGCAGAGGGTCTTTCATCTTCCTTTTCAGGCTCAGAGCACGTAAGGCTGCACCTCGAGCTTTCTCCCGAGCTGGAGCTTCCCTTTACCCCTGGATACCCTCTCTCCTCCTCGGGGTGTCTCCCAGAGATGGGCACCAGGCAGACAGCATATCAGAAGTGGGGAGCACCACCAGCAGGGCCCCAGGTGCCAGCAGGAGCAGTGGCCTTGGTTCGGGAGACCACAGATCCTTCTGGACCACCTTGGGGAAGTGGCCCCAAGGGCCATTCATCTGGAAAATGTAAGAGCCCGGGGTCTCCTCCAGCTCTGACACGAGGCGGCTTGCCAGGCCCCTGCAGACATTGCTGCCTCTGAGCTCAAGACAGCAATTAGCGTTGGAAGTAATGGCAGTGAGTCATCTAGAAGTGACGACAAAAGAAGTTGCTCTGATTTATTCACGACTGTGCATCCACATGTCGGGACCCTGAGAGCCGAGGGATCCGCAGGGCTAAATCCTCCAAACAACTGAACTCCATCTACTTTTAAATAGGTGAACTAAATTTTCTTCTAAACTGAAAAAAATATACACAATCTTCTTTTGGATTATTTTCTCATATTATGTAATGTTTTGTTCTAATAATAATTGTTTCTCTTTAGAAAGGAGAGGAGAGGATCCCCTGCAGTTCCCTGGATGACTCAGGGCCATCATTCTGAGCGTAGGTGCTGGTTGTGCTGGGTTACCCTCCTGGGATCCTGGGCTCTCCACTGACCTCCCCCATACTTTTCCTTACTCCCTTCAGTCTCTGAGGGTGTCACCGGGCAGGGAGTAGAAGGAACAATGCTTTTATATATGCAGCCTCAGACCTAGAGCAGGACAGGGATTTCCATAGAGAGCTGGTCAGGGCATTGCTGGGGGAGAACCAGCTCTTTATCTTGTGAGCCACTGTCTTAGAGAACTCCTGATACTGCTCCCTAATTTGCAACCCTCATTTTCCTTTTCAGAGGGTCTCTAAGCCATCCAATTCAAGTTTCAAGGTTGGCTCCTCATAGAGTTGATTGATATTGTTGCTGATGAAGACTACCCCATCATAGAACCGACTATATATCATATTTTCACGTTCTTCAATCTAGGGAGAGTCTTCGGTGAGGGCTAATAAATTAAAAAACAATTGCCTACTGCAGCAACCTGAGATCCTGTTCCTGCTTGAATACCTGGAAGATAGCTGTCCTGAATCCCATATATGCATTTTATCTTTTCTTTTTTCTCTGTCTCTGTCTCTCCCTTTCTTCCACCCTCCCCCTTCTACCCTTTCCTTCTCCTCCTACTCAGACTCCTCCTTCCTCTCTCTTTCCCCGTCTTCCCTCTCTGGCTGGTTGAAGAAATCTAATAAAGTGAAACTTATTCCTGGTGTAAATCAACCATGATGCTGCCCTTATGTTGTGCTCTGCATGTCCAGACATCCAGGGACCATTCACTTCCTCACAGCCTTTGGCTGGCAGCATTACACCATCCGAGAGGGGCAGTGGGAACTTCGTTGCCACCGTTTGATCCAGACAACCAGGCGCAGCCCAAAGTGTGACAGGGAGGTGGCCTCTCAAGACCATAGGGGAGATAAAGTTTACATTACCAAATGTCATTATCTCCCTTTGAAAGAGTGGCTCTGCTTTGTACCACATACCCCCTTTTCTCTAATTCACGTGTAAAGGAGACATATACCCAAAATATGTGATTATAGGCTGTAGTGGATTTATTCAACTTAGGCTGAATTTCATTTTCTGCATGTTTTGGAGAAGGTGAACCACAAAAGTGATTCTGATGGGAGGTTTATTGGGCCAAAGGGAAGCATCCATTCAGTCATTTAGTATCTAATACACATTGTCACTTTCTGCTGACTCGCTCGCCTTGATGTTGTGAGACCACTGCTGGGCCTGCCACTGCCCCACCTTCCCCTGAACCCTGGAGCAAGTTGAGCTCTGAGACCAAGGGTCCTGGCTTCTGCAGGCTTCACTTAAGGTCAAAACAAATAAGAACTCAAACAAGTTTCAGTACATTCTCAGAGGCTGGCCAGCTCATGCTAGTGTGTTCTAGCTTGTTCTTGTTCTTGCCCTTCATCTTTATCTTATAATCAAGTCCCCAGGGATCTTGACTGCCTTTCCCTTCCATAGGACATCATACTGGTTCATTACTTGGATAGTATTATGCTGACTGGATCTAGCAGTCAGAAAATGGCAACTACTCTATAGACCTTGTTAAGGTATTTGCATGCTAGAGGGTAGGAAATAAATCCTATAAAAATTCAGGGGTCTTCTGCCGTTGTGAAATTTTTAAGTGCCTGCTCATCTGCAGCATGTTAAGATATCCTTTCCACTGTGAAGGGAGAGTAGCTGCATCTGACCCCTTCTACCACTGAGCAAAAGACACAATAGCAAAGGGGCTCTTAGGATTTGAGAGGTAATATTTAGGTCATCTGAGTGCGCCTCTCTGACCCATTTAGAGTGACATTAAAATCTGCTAATTTTGGGTGGGACTCAATAAGAGATGGCTCTGACATTGGTCCCGACTACCAGGCAAGCTTCTCTTGGCCACTTGGGCCATACATATAGTCCAGCAGACCCATGGTGCTTGGTTTCAGTAGCAGATAGAGGTGCCATTTGCAGTCTTTAGAAGCCCTTATAGGTCAATCACAGAACAGACTCAGATTTGGGAGTAAAACTCTATTATCTCTTTATATAATTATTCTCCTTTTGAGACACAACTTTGGCTTGCTACTGGGCCTTAGTAAAGGGTAAATTCTTTTTTCCTTTTTTGTATTTTTCTGAAGTGAGAAGTGGGGGCGGGTGGGGTGGTGGGGGTGGCAGACAGACAGACTCCTGCATGACCCTGACCAGGATCCACCTGGCATGCCCACCAGGGAGCAATGCTCTGCCCATCTGGGGCGTTCCTCCGCTGCAACTGGAGCCATTCTAGCACCTGAGGCAGAGGCCATGGAGCCATCCTCAGTGCCTGGGCCAACATTGCTCCCATGGAGCCTTGGCTGTGGGAAGGAAAGAGAGAGAGATAGAGATAAAGGAGAGGGGGAAGGGTGAAGAAGCAGATGGGTGCTTCTCCTGTGTGCCCTGACCTGGAATCAAACCCGGGACATCCACACGCCAGGCCAGCCAACGCTCTACTGCTGAGCCAACTGGCCAGGGCCGAGGATAAATTCTTTTTTTTTTAATCTTATTTTTATTAATTTTAATGCAGTGACATTGATAAATCAGGGTACATATGTTCCGAGAAAACATCTCCAGATTATTTTGACATTTGATTATGCTGCATACCCCTCACTCAAAGTCAAATCGTCCTCCGTCACCTTCTATCTGTTTTTTTTTGTGCCCCTACCCTCCCCCCAATCCCTCCCTCTCCTTCCTCGCCCCTTCCCCACCCCTCCACCCCACTCCCTGTTACCATTACATTCTTGTCCATGTCTCTGAGTCTCATTTTTATGTCCCATCTATGCATTGGTTCATATAATTCTTAGTTTTTTTCTGATTTACTTATTTCACTCCGTATAATGTTATCAAGGTCCATCCATGTTATTGTAAATGATCCAATGTCATCATTTCTTATGGCTGAGTAGTATTTCATAGTATATATGTACCAAAGCTTTTTAATTCACTTGTCCTCTGATGGACACTTGGGCTGTTTCCAGTTCTTTGCTATTGTGAACAATGCTGCTATAAACATGAGGGTGCATTTCTCCTTCTGGAACTGTTCTATGGTGTCATTGGGGTATATTCCTAAAAGTGGGATGGCTGGGTCAAAAGGCAGTTTGATTTTCTTTCTTTCTTTTTTTTTTTTAAATGATACTTTTTTATTTTTTATTATTATTTTTTGTTTTTTTCATTTTTAGAGAGGAGAGAGACAGAGAGGAAGAGAGAGGAGAGAGAGACAGAGAGAGAGAAGGGGGGAGGAGCTGGAAGCATTAACTCCCATATGTGCCTTGACCAGGCAAGCCCAGGGTTTCGAACCGGCAACCTCAGTATTTCCAGGTCGACGCTTTATCCACTGCACCACCACAGGTCAGGCCCAATTTTCAATTTTTTGAGGAATCTCCATACTGTTTTCCACAGAGTCTGCACCAGTCTGCATTTCCACCAGCAGTGCAGAAGGGTTCCCTTTTTTCCACATCCTCGCCAGCACTTATTCTGTATTGTTTTGTTGATGAGCGCCATTCTAACCGGTGTGAGGTGATATCTCATTGTGGTTTTAATTGGCATTTCTCTAATGATTAATGATGTTGAGCATTTTCTCATATGCCTATTGGCCATCTGTATATCCTCTTTGGAGAAGTGTCTATTCATTTCTTTTGCCCATTTTTTCATTGGATTGTTTGTCTTTCTGGTGTTGAGATTTACAAGTTCTTTATAAATTTTGGTTATTAACCCCTTATCAGACATACTGTCAAATATGTTCTCCCATTGTGTAGTTTGTCTTTTTATTCTGTTCTTATTGTCTTTGGCCGTACAAAAGCTTTTTAGTTTGATATAGTCCCATTTGTTTATCCTGTCTTTTATTTCTCTTGCCCATGGAGATAAATCAGCAAATATATCACTGCGAGAGATGTCGGAGAGTTTACTGTCTATGTTTTCTTCTAAGATGCTTATGGTTTCACAGCTTACATTTAAGTCTTTTATCCATTTTGAGTTTATTTTTGTGAATGGTGTAAGTTGGTGGTCTAGTTTCATTTCTGCAGGTTGCTGTCCAATTTTCCCAACACCATTTGTTGAAGAGGCTGTCTTTACTCCATTGTATTTCCTTACCTCCTTTGTCAAATATCAGTTATCCATAGAGCTGTGGGTTTATTTCTGGGTTCTCTGTTTTGTTCTATTGATCTATGTGCCTGTTCTATGCCAGTACCAGGCTGTTTTGAGTATAATGGCCTTGTAGTATAGCTTGATATCAGAAAGTGTGATGCCTCCCCCTTTATTCTTCTTTTTTAATATTGCTGAGGCTATTCCTGTTCTCTTTTGGTTCCATATAAATTTTTGGAATATGTGATCTATATCTTTAAAGTATGTCACTGGTATTTTAATTGGTATTGCATTGAATTTATAAATTACTTTGGGTAATATAGACATGTTAATGATGTTTATTCTTCCTAACCATGAGCATGGTATATGCTTTCACTTGTTTGTATCTTCCTTGATTTCTTTTCTCAATGTTTTATAATTTTCTGAGTACAAGTCTTTAGTCTCCTTGGTTAAATGTACTCCTAGGTACTTAATTTTTTTGGTTGTAATAGTGAAGGGGATTGTTTCCTTAATTTCTCTTTCTGACTGTTCATTGTTGGTGTATAAAAATGCCTCTGATTTCTGAGTACTAATTTTATATCCTGCTACATTGCTGAATTCATTTATCAAGTCCAGTAGTTTTTTGACTGAGACTTTAGGGTTTTCTATATACAATATCATATCATCTGCAAATAATGATAGCTTTACTTCTTCTTTTCCTACTTGAATGCCTTTTATTTCTTCTTCTTGTCTGATTGCTGTGGCTAGGACTTCTAGGACTATGTTGAATAAGAGTGGTGAAAGGGGGCACCCCTGCCTTTTCCTGATCTTAAGGGGATTGCTTTTAATTTTTGCCCATTGAGTATGATGTTGGCTGTGGGTTTGTCATAGACGGCTTTTATCATGCTGAGGTATGTTCCCTGTATTCCCACTTTGCTGAGAGTTTTGATCATGAATGGGTGCTGGATTTTATGAAATGCTTTTTCTGCATCTGTTGAAATTATCATGTGGTTTTTCTCCTTCCTTTCATTTATATGATGAATAACATTGATAGATTTGCGAATATTGTACCAGCCTTGCCTCCCCAGAATAAATCCCACTTGATCATGGTGTATGATTTTTTCCATATATTGTTGGATCCGGTTTGCTAATATTTTGTTGAGGATTTTAGCATTTATATTCATCAGGGATATTGGCGTATAATTTTCTTTCTTTACGTTGTCTTTGCCTGGTTTTGGAATCAGAATTATGCTCGCCTCATAAAAGGAACTTGGTAGTCTTCCTTCCTCTTGAATTTTTTGAAATAGCTTGAGAAGGATAGAAGTTAGTTCTTCTTTGAATATTTGGTAGAATTCACTTGTGAAGCCATCTGGCCCAGGACTTTTCTTTGTTGGGAGTTTTTTGATAACTGTTTCGATCTCATTTGGTGTAATCGGTCTGTTTAGGTTTTCTGATTCTTCCAGACTGATTTTTGGAAGATTGTATGTTTCAAGGAATTTGTCCATTTCATCTAGGTTGTTTAGTTTTTTGGCATACAGTTCTTCATAGTATTTTCTTACAATCCTTTGTATTTCTGTTGTGTCAGTTGTTATTTCTCCCCTCTCATTTCTAATTTTATTTATTTGAGTCCTCTCTCTCTTTTTTTCTTGGTGAGCTAGTTAAAGGTTTATCAATCTTGTTTACCTTTTCAAAAAACCAGCTCCTAGTTTCATTGATCCTCTGTATTGTTTCTTTAGTCTCTATGTCATTTATTTCTGCTCTGATCTTTATTATTTCCTTCCTTCTACTACATTTAGGCTTTACTTGCTGTTCTTTTTCTAATTCTTTTAGATGTAGGGTTAAGTTGTTTAATTGAGCTTTTTCTAGCTTCTTAAATTGTGCCTGTAGTGCTATGAACTTCCCTCTCAGTACTGCTTTTGCTATGTCCCATCAATTTTGAATTGTTGTATGCTCATTATCATTCATTTCTAGGAATTTTTTTATTTCTTCTTTGATCTCATTCTTAATCCATTCATTATTTAACAACCTGCTATTTAGTTTCCATGTGTTTGAGAATTTTTGAGCTTTTCTGTTGTGGTTGATTTCTAGTTTCATGCCATTGTGGTCAGAGAAAGTGTTTGATATGATTTCAATCTTCTTAAATTTGTTGAGACCACTTTTGTGCCCTAACATGTGGTCTATCCTAGAGAATGTACCATGAGCACTTGAAAAGAATGTATATTCTGCTGCTTTAGGGTGAAAGGTTCTGAAGGTATCTATTAAATCACGTTGATCTAGTGTGTCCTTTAAGTCTGCTGTTTCTTTGATAATTTTCTTTCTTGAGGATCTATCTAGTGATGTTAGTGGGGTATTAAAATCCCCTACTATTATAGTATTGCTGTTGATCTTGCTCTTTATATCCATCAAAGTCTGCTTTATATATTTAGGTGCTCGTATATTATGTGCATAGATATTTATAATAGTTATATCTTCCTGTTGGATTGCTCCCTTTATCATTATGTAGTGGCCTTCTTTATCTGTTACTATATTCTATGTTTTAAAGCCCATTTTGTCTGATATAAGTATTGCTACTCCAGCTTTTTTTTTTCATTTCCATTTGCATGAAATGTTTTTTTCTATCCTTTTACTTTCAACCTATGTGCATCTTTTGTTTTAAAGTGTGTCTCTTGTAGACAGCATATGTATGAGTCCTGTTTTCTTATCCATGCAGCTACCCTATGTCTTTTGATTGGATCATTTAATTCATTTGCATTTAGGGTTATTATTGACATGTAGTTGTTTATTGCCATTTTATTCTTTAAAGCTGTATTCCTCTTTTGCTATATTCTTTTCCCACTTTGATCTGTTTACACCATGCCCCTTAATATTTCCTGCAGCATTGGTTTGGTTGTAATGAATTCCTTGAGTTTTTTTTTTTTTTTTGGTCTGGGAAACTTTTTATTTCTCCTTCAATTTTAAATGATAGCCTTGCTGGATAAAGTAGTCTTGGTTGTAGGTTCTTGTTCTGCATTACTTTGAATATTTCTTGCCATTCCCTTCTGGCTTCAAGTGTTTTGGTTGAGAAGTCTGATGTCATCCTATGGGGGCTCCTTTGTAGGCGATAGCCTTTTTTCTCTCACAGCTTTTAATATTTTCTCTTTATCACTTAGCTTTGGTATTTTAATTATGATGTGTATTGGTGTAGGTTTCTTTGGTTTTCTTTTTAGTGGAGTTCTCTGTGCTTCTTGTACTTGTGAGAGTTTCTCCTGCATTAATTTAAGGAAGTTTTCAGCTATGATATGATTGAACAAAGCCTCTATCCCTTGTTCTTTTTCTTCTTCTTCAGGAACCCCTATGATGCAGATGTTATTTCTCTTTATGTTGTCACAGAGCTCTCTAAGAGTTTCCTCAGACTTTTTGAGTCTCTTTTCTTTTTTCTTCTCTGCTTTCATGCCTTCATTTCAGTTGTCCTCCAACTCACTGATTTGATCCTCAGCTGTATCCATCCTGTTTTTAATTCCTTCCATTGTGGTCTTCATTTCTGATATTGTATTTGTCATCTCCGACTGGTTCTTTTTTAATATTTCAATATCCTTTTTTTATACTTGCTATTTCTTTATTTAGGTGTTTGTGATGACCATCCATTGTTGTTCTAAGATCCCTAAGCATCCTTACAATCATTATTTTGAACTCTGCATCTGGAAGTTTGATTATTTCCATATCACTCAGTTTATCTCCTGAAGGTCTCTCTTGTGGTTTCATTTGAATTGCAATTCTTTGTCTTCTCATTGTGGCTACCCAGGGTGTTTTCTTTGTAGAGCTGGTTGAGTCTAGGCTTGGTGTTGTCTGCCTCTAGTTTTTACTTGTGTTGTTTCTAAGTCTTCTTGGGTTGGCATCAGCTATTATTTGTAATCCACTTTCAGATTTGGGCTGATTTGAAGTCTTGATTTGTTTGTTTTCTTAACAGGTGATTGTCTTGTTTGCTGATCTCAGCAGGGAGCTTATTTGAAACTGTATCCAGGAATGTGGTGGGTGTGACCTGAGACTCTGAAACGCTCTTCTGCCAGTTAATCTCTCTGGGGGCAGGTTTCTTTCTCAGCTTCAGTAGGGGGAGGTGTATCTCAGATCTCCAAGGAGACCTGAGTTACTGCCCCTCCTCCCCACTTCTTGTTTTCAGCTGTGTCTTTTTGAACTGATTGGAGCTGGAGAGATGTCTGTATCTCTGTGACCTGGAAGTACTTTTTTATTTTGCTTTGTTGAAGGATCAGCCCCTCCCCCAGTTATGGCTGCCTCCAGCACTGAATGAGTCAGCTTTTTATGTCATCACCTATATTCCTCTCCCCCTCACCATCCATCTCTCTCTTTCTCCTCTTTTTGGAAGACAAGCAGGCCCTTTCAACACACCTCATTCCCTGGTCGCCAGGTAAGTGGCTCTGAGCAGTACTTACTGCTCTCCTCCTTGGAATTGAGATCCCAGCCTCAACCCCCCCCCATTCCTGTAAGCAGGGAAGATTCAGGCACTCCCTACCAGGTTTGTTGTGGCTTCTTCTTTGCTCCTTGATTTTTGAAAGCTGTTCTTGTAGTCCAGATTTGGTTTTTCACATTGATTGTTCATAAATTAGTTTATAATCCAGTTCGGTGGTATGAGCTGGGAGTCTGTGCATCTGCCTACTCCGCTGCCATTCTTCAGGTCTCTCCAAGGATAAATTCTTGATCACAGGCCACCAAATTACCTACCATGTGACCTAACTTCCCATCACAGATTGGTGTTGTTTAGTCAACCAAACCATGACACTGAGCATGGACAGGAGCTGTCCATTAGAAAATGAAAGTGATATATATGAGATTGGGCTGAAGCACACTCTGAAGGCACAGTATGTTGCATGGGGAGGTGGCCCAGCTCTCCGTGGCCCCAACTCCTGTTACACTGTCCTCTCTCTCTCAACCTATGGTCTGACAAGGAGCTCCCTATAATCAGTAAACAAAAAGTGAAAATATGATACTAGTGTTTTACAGATATTTCTGCATGATATACAGTCTTCATTAAAAAGTATATGGCTACTGAACTACAGCTTCATTCCAGATGGCACTGAAAGGCTGTAGTGAAGCCACCCAAGTGGCAAGATATTGGGCAGTGCTCAGGAGAGATGGTAAGAGTTTCAGCTTTATATCAGTTCATAGACTGAATGGTTTGGCTTGCTGGTTAGGGACTTCAGAAGAATATGAATGGAAAACTGGTGACAAGAAGGTCTGGGAAAGAGGCATGTAGATAGACTTATCAGAATGTACACTTAGTGCTAAGATATTGGTGTTTCTTATGCATGTTCACCCAAAGGAGATCCCAGTAGTTGTTAATAATCATGTGGATAGAAGGACCTCTTCTGTGGATACCAGTCAGTCTTCTTCCCCAGATACTCCTGTCATTGCCTAATATGTTAATCAACAAAGTGGCCATGATGGCAGAGATGGAAGGTATATGTAGGCTCAGCAACATGTGCTGCCACTCACGGAAGATGAACTGGCTACAGACACTGCTGAGTACCCAATCTGGCAGCAGCAAAAACCAACACTGACATGGCAGCATTCCCCAGGGTGGCCAGCCAGCTACCTGGAGGCAGGTTGATTACATTGGCCTGTTTCCATTATGAAACTAGTAGCACATTGTCCTTAGTGCAAAAGACACTCACTCTCTATATGGTTTTGCCCTATAGATACATTTTACCTATGAGAGCCCACTGAAAGGTTACTTACAGCAATTTTCTTTGTATGATTACAAAAAAATAAAGAAGGTTGGTTATCTTATGTCCAGGACCTTGCCGCATTAGAAGGTTCAGATTAGAAAGTGGCGAAGTGCTTTTTCCAGGGTAGGCTGAGCTATGCTGCACTAATGGACAACTTCAAACTCCTGATGGCTTCCCACAACACTTCTTCCTCTCTGCTGTCATTGTAGGCTGGCTGGGGGCTCTGCTTTATAACCCAGATTGAAAAAAGCAGCCACCTTCTGGAGCATTGCCAATCACGATGGCAGAAAAGCTCATGAGGGTCTTATACTGGTGACAACATTGACAGGCCTAGGCCACGTTCCCCTAACCCTGAGGGAATCACCAGAAAATTTAATGCTACCAGAGCCAGAACATTCTGATGATCAGAACTAATGAATACTCTAGAGGTGAGGGAAGGCTAAACTGGTAGGGTTCCCAACAACACTGAAGAATGACAGCTGTTTGTGAGGGAAGAGACAAAGGAAAGATAAGCAGTCAAGATGCAAAACTGGAGCATTTAGTTTCAGGGCAGATGGTGAGCTAAAGAGACCTGAGCTATTCGCGGCTCTCCGGTCCAGGATGGCAAAGGATACTCAACGCGGCTCCCAGTCAGCAAGGAAAAGTACAATTGTGTTTTGTATAATCTGTTTAAGAGGGCTTGAATATGTTACATCTTAGAATTACTTCTATGCAAAATCCCTAATATATTTTATTTTATATGTAGAGAAATACTATGTTTAAGTTATTCTTATTCCACAAAGATGTTGTTATTGTCATAGTCAGTATACCCGTACTGGACCTTATTCCTAGTGAATTAAGTCACAAGAAGCAAGGAAGAAGGTCATAGCCTCATTGGAGAGCATCCACTCATTTAAGTCTGACAGTTGGCTACTCTCTGCTGCATCAGTTGCAAACACATTGGGATAACATACAGCCCTAGATAAGATTATTTTGAACAATATGAGAAATCAGTAGCATTCAGACCAAATTAAATCTAATTTACTCAACAAATTGCCAAACTATCAGTCCTATTAAATCTGTTTATTAAAAGGCAGGAGAGTCGGCCTGGGTCGCAAGCTGTGGCTCGGATAATAAGATGAAGTTGAAGCCCACTAATGTAGATAAATCATGTTTGATTTCCAGGCCAGAGGTAGCCAATGTGAGGACTTTCACCTTGCCTTCCCTGCCATCCAGAGGTGTCTGTGAGCTAGTCAGAATGTCCCCAGAGTCAGGCTATACTGATTGATTTCCATGGCACTGGGAGGCCCATGTCATTGCCTCCAATCTAGGGTCATTAATAAAACCAACTCTATTTCTCTCTAGGTATCCATTCTACAAAATATGATTTAAGGAGGTCTTTATGATGTAGAGGTGAGTAGGATAAGAAGGGAAATGTGGCAGAGAATGGTGGCGGTAGTCGTGAGAATAGGAGGTTGGGATTGCTATACTCTTAAATCCTAAGGTGTAGATAGGACAGGTAATAGTAGACCGTTATTCCAAAATTACTTGGGGTGAGTCACAAAACTTGGCAAGGTTCTGGGCTAGATTTTTACATATTAATAATTGCAGGCATATACATATAATGAGGGGAAAAGGGCAATGCTAATTAAGTTCTTATTCTTTAAGAAAGATCAGTTTTAATTTATAGTGCTTACCTGCTTAAAATGCTCTATCTCGGGGTCTCCAGTTACTAAATCTACTCATCCTTGGAGGTCTATCTTAAATCCCCTCTGATCTTGAGAAGTCCTCATTTAATATTCCAGTCCTCAGCTTTCCTTTTTTTTTGAACTCATGTCCCACTGAATATTAATAGCACTTGACTTGACAATTATCATATTCTTCACCACATGGCACTTGCACTTTGATAAATCTCTTTATAAAATACTTCCCTGAAACTACAATATAAATATGTGGAGAGATCCAGTAACTTGCCCAAGATCACACAATTAGTAATGCACACTGTTTCTAAGCTCCTCATCAGTGTTTGATTCCGGGGGCTAGTCTGCTCTTAAGGGGCAAGAAACTTCATTAAGGATGTTAGCTGGAGGGGGCTAGGGACTGGCTAGGGAATACAGTGTGAACTGTACTCTTCTTTCTGGTGCTAGAAAAAGCAAGGCCACCCAGTAGATGTTAAGCAATGGACCTTCAGCCAGTGCAGGCACACAGGCTGGGTTGAAGTTGAATGACTGGGCTCACTAATTCAGAAGAGTATTCCGTCCCATTGAGATTTAGCCTGCAAGTATCTCGCACACCCATATCTGTGTTTTTCACTTTGTTGCAGGCAGCCTTCAGCTCAGCCAGCCCTTTATAGTGGATAGTTTCTTAAACTTAGGAGTAGGGAGTATGAATGAGCAGAGTGAACAACCCTTAAACATACAGCCTCAAACCTCAGATCTTAACTCTATTGAATAAACTTGTGGGTTTGGGTTACCACTCATTCAGTACAATCCAGTGCTAGGTTCAGGAAACCTCTGGAGGAAAGTTGAGGTGGGAGAAGGCAGGGATGAAAATCGCTCACAGTAATCCAAAGGGTTTATTAGTCTGTAATTAGGAGTGATGGGAGGAAGCCAAGTGAGGGAAAATTTAAGCTGAATTGCCAGAAAAAAAAAACGAGTCCCTAACAATGAAGAGTATTCAACTGTGGAGGTGGATGACAGAGACAGAGCAGCGGCAGTCACTCGTAATTTCTTTATTGGTAATTTGGTCTCTATATTTTGGATGAAATACATATCTGGGAACCATGCCAAGTCATGCAAGGGATGCCCTTTAACCAGCATTCAGGGTGATAGCATTAATGGCTCTGGGAGAGGAAAATGAGATAATCTTGAGACCCAGCTGAGAATGAGAAGTCCAAAGAACAAGGTGTTCTCTTAGGTTTGGGTCCCAGCGCTCACTGCACATCATTTGAGCTACTCAAAGTTGGGGGTTTGCATCATTGGAACAAAATCCAGTGATATCTTATCTTGCTTCCAGCATGTCTAGAGGACACCTTGTCCTGCGTCCAACCTTAGAGAAGTCTGAATTTTCAGGATATAAGTACTCTAGGAAATGAGAATTAAAACGTGACTCTGTTCTGCTTAATCCATTTATTTTGGAAGAGAAAGAACAGTGCAAATAAGGTTTTACAATAAATTTGCATCACCCTTCTGGTAGGACTTATTTATGAAGACAGACCTTAGATGCTTCCTAACCCTGAGCATTTCAACAGCTCATTCTTCCTTTAGTCTCTCATCCAGGCAGATTTTTGTGTGATGTTTTCATGTCACATCTCTGTTCACAATCTTTCCAAAGACTTTTACAAGCTGTTCTCAACCTACCTTTGTAGCCATTGTCTACATTACTCCAATCTCCTCTTTGAGTTATCCAGTGTATTTAATGTTTACCTTACACACACACACACACACACACACACACACGCACGCACGCACACGCCTGTGCATACACACTTACAAACAATAAAAACAACCATTTTTTCCCCTCTTTTCACTTAACATCTTCAGAGGCCAGTGTTTCTGAGGACATAATTTGAGGAAATGTCTCTTTTGTTTTTATACCCAATGTACCTGTTCTTCAAATCCCACTTCCCACCTCTGCTAAAAAAGCACATGTGAATTTAGTCACAAGTGTTTTTCCTCCTGGAGCTCATCTTAGCTCAACTCTTCGTATAAGAAGGTGGTCTTCCCTTTAATACTCAAGTCCAGCTCTACTGCTAAAAAAGTCCTTCCAGCCTCCTCAGCAGGAAGAGGTCACACCTCTCTCTGAGACTCTGCAGCCGGTGAATACCCCAAGGATGCTCAACACATCCGCCTCCTGTAGACGGTCTCTGTACTCACACTTCATCTATGTGACTAGGATGTACTTTCTTTGAAGTTGAGGATCATGCTCCACACAGCTTCACACTTCTCACAGTACCCAGCAAGGTCCTTTTAACCTGGTGGGTACTCAGAACTGTTTTTTATTTTTTAGAGAATGAATAAATTAAAAATCAGAAGATGAATTTTTCATTATGTCACTCTTCCACTTAGGACATATTCTGCTTGATTTTTCCTTCAAGGTCTCATTAGGCCCTGTGATTCCCCTAAAACCACTTGTCACTTTGGTCCATAGATCCCCGCTGGTCACGAACATCCTCTCCTATTTCTCCTAAGTGCCTTCTTTCCACCGCTCCCCTGCAGAAGCTGTGTCCTGGCCCGAGAGGGATGGCCTCGTTCAGCTGCCCTTCAGGGCTGGCCTAGCTCTGCCTTCTCCCAGAAACCTCTTCCGGCCATCCCAGTTTTAACAAACTCCTAAGTTCCTTACATTTTTTTTGGGGGGGGGGGGTAATTGTCATTAAGCTGCATACTGTCACACAACTATTTTCTGTTTAAAAATTTTTTTTCTCTAACTAGACTATAAATTAATTGAGGGACATATAGAAGAGTAGGATAAAAAGCTTGAACTTCAGAGTCAGCCACTTGATTGGCATCTAATTCTGACTCATTAGCTGTGGATTCTTGAGCAATTATTTAACCCCTCTATGCTTCATTTTTCTCATAGGAGAAATGGACATAAAGATAGTACTTACTTTATAGGATTAAATAAAGATTAAATGAGCTAATACACAGTGCCAGGTGTATAGAAGCAATGCATATGTGTATATTATTATCAAGTGTAGGTTGAATTTTTGCCCTATTCTCTATCGTCTCTTCTAAATGTATAGTAGAGTGCCAGGCACATGATATATAATTAATATATTCCATATAAATTATTCACTCAACAAATATTTATTGAGCACTTCCTTGCTGCTAGGTTAGTTCCAAAGGCTAGAGATTCAGAAGAGAATGAAATAGGTAATGCCCTGTTTTTAAATAACTTTTATTTTATGGGTAGCACATAAATAATGACCAAATAAATATAATAATATGGAATATGTAATCTATTGCATATCATTATAATTATACATTCAGCATGTATATTACATATAGTCATATAAACTATTGAAATAATGCATATTTATAGTGTGAGAGTATACAGTGTGTCTATAAAGTCATGGTGCACTTTTGACTGATCACAGGAAAGCAACAAAAGATGATAGAAAAAAAATGGGAAGAGGATATGAATAGACACTTCTCCCAGGAAGAAATACAAATGGCCAACAGATATATGAAAAGATGCTCATCTTCTTTAGCTATTAGAGAAATGCAAATCAAAACGGCAATGAGATACCACCTCACACCTGTTCGATTAGCTGTTATTAGCAAGTCAGGTAATAGCAAATGTTGGAGAGGCTGTGGAGAAAAAGGAACCCTCATACACTGTTGGTGGGAATGTAAAGTAGTACAACCATTATGGAAGAAAGTATGGTGGTTCCTCAAAAAACTGCAAATAGAACTACCTTATGACCCAGCAATCCCTCTACTGGGTATATATCCCCAAAACTCAGAAACATTGATACGTAAAGACACATGCAGCCCCATGTTTATTGCAGCATTGTTCACAGTGGCCAGGACATGGAAACAACCAAAAAGCCCATCAATAGATGACTGGATAAAGAAGATGTGGCACATATACACTATGGAATACTACTCAGCCATAAGAAATGATGACATCGGAACATTTACAGCAAAATGGTGGGATCTTGATAACATGATACGAAGCAAAATAAGTAAATCAGAAAAAATCAGGAACTGTATTATTCCATACGTAGGTGGGACATAATAGTGAAACTAAGAGACATTGATAAGAGTGTGGTGGTTACGGGAGGAGGGGGGAATGGGAGAGGGATAGGGGGTGGGGAGGGGCACAAAGAAAACAAGATAGAAGGTGACAGAGGACAATCTGACTTTGGGTGGTGGGTATGCAACATAATTGAACGACAAGATAACCTGGACTTGTTATCTCTGAATATATGTATCCTGATTTATTGATGTCACCCCATTAAAAAAATAAAATTATTAAAAAAAAAAAAAAAGATGATAGAAATGTGAAGTCTGCACCAAATAAAAGGAAAACTCTCCCAGTTTCATACGTATTCAGTGCAGTTTGATGTGGGCTCACACACAGATTTTTTTAGGGCTCCTTAGGTAGCTATCCCGTATAGCCTCTACAGACTCGTCACTGACTGATGGCCTACCAGAACGGGGTTTCTCTACCAAACTGCCGGTTTCCTTCAACTGCTTATCTCACCGAATAATGTTATTCCTATGTGGTGGTGCTTCGTTATAAATGCGCTGATATTCATGTTGCACTTTGGTCACAGATTTGAATTTAGTGAACCACAGAACACACTGAACTTTCCTCTGTACCATCCACATCTTGACTGGCATGGCCGTGGGCTGCTCCGCTGTATACACGGTGTTACATCATCATCTGCGCATGCGCACATGCTGCCACATTATCCTACAGAAACTGGGAGGGTTTTCCTTTTATTTAGTGCAGATTTCACATTTCTATTGTCTTTTGTTGCTTTCCTGTGACCTGTCAAAAGTGCACGATGACTTTATGGACACACTGTATAATGATACAAGTGATTAGACATATTCAGTGAAGGAAAATGCAGCAATGTGAAGGGGAATGAAGTGAGGGGTCTTGTTTACATAAGATAGGCAGGAAGAACTTCTAATAAAGTGACATTTCATAAGCAACTTAAAGAGGAAGCCTTTTCAGTATCTGCCTGGAAGAATGTTTTATGCAGAGAGAACCACAAGTGCAAAAACTCTGGAGCGGCAAAGTGTTTTGTCTATTTGGGTAATAATAAAGAAGCCAGTGCAGCTTGACCAGGCTGGGCAAGGGTTAAGAGTAGCAAGAAATGAGATCAGGACTTAGAATTATTATTATTATTTTAACTGAAAAGTGGGGAGGCAGAGAGACAGACTCCCACATGTGCCCTGATCAGGACCCACCTGGCAAGCCCCCTACTGGGGATGCTCTGCCCATCTGGGGCCCATTGCTCCATTGCTTAGCAACCAAGTTAGTTTAGTGCTTGAGGTGAGGCCATGTTGCCATCCTCAGTGCCCAGGGCCAACTTGCTCCAACCCAGCCATGACTGCAGGAGGTGAAGAGAGAGATAGAGAGAGAAGGGAGAGGGGGAGAGGTGAAGAAGCTGAAGGTCGCTTTTTCTGTGTGCCCTGACCAGGAATTGAACCCGGGACATTCACATGCTGGCCAATGCTCTACCACTGAGCCAACTGTCCAGGGCCTATGACTTAGAATTATAAATTTTACTGGATGGGATGAGAAAATATTACCTAATTCTTTCAGTTATCTATTGCTCCATAACAGACTACTCTAAGCTTAGTAGTTTAGAACAATGACCATTTCTTTATTGCCCATAAGTTTGCAGATCAGCGAGGGAGTTCTAATTTTCTGTCAGGTAAGCTGGGTGTGGATGGTCTCAGATGGTCTCACTCACACATCTTCCAATTAGTAGACTGGTCGAGGTGAACTTCAGCTGAGACAATTCATCTCTGTTCCCAGTGGCCTCTGTGCGCTTCTTCATGTGGCAGGCGTGGTGTACTGATCCACTTGGTCTCTGGAGGTAATAAAAACCTCTTATTTGTATAATTGCTGATTTTTGTGGCTGATTTCAAATGACCAGTGCTTAAGCAACTGATGTGCAAAATTCCTGAATATTTATCTGGCCCACAGTAATTCTGCTATTAATCTAGGTATATGCTGTTAAATTCATCTCATCTGGAGCTAGAAATGTTCCTTAACGTGGGATTATTTCTGCTTCCAGTGATAGTTTCCTTATCTGTCTCCCTCTGGCAGTTTTAGCTCTTCCCTCTGGGCACTTGGCTCCTGCTGCTGATGTTTCCTTTTCCATAGCCTATAAGCTATTTTTGCAAATGAGTCCCTCCATCAGCTGTTTCGTGCTTGTAGACACTCAGCAATCAGAGGTCTCTTTTTGTTTTGAACTTTTTCTTTTCCTTTTAGTACAGGTTAATAAAATTCCTTTAAAAAACTTGTGGGCTTCCATAATATAAGATTAATTTTATGCCATTAGATATGAAAGATGCCACACCCACATTTCTTTTTGAGATCAGCCTTTCTTCATTTGAGGAATGTGAAGCTGATGAGAAACACAATCTCTAGATTCTAGACATATTTGCTCTGTTTTGGAAACTACTGGGCACCATCTATATGTGTCTGAAGTTATAACAAATGATATTACAACCACATCCTTGATTTGATATTTACACAGAGATTATTTCCTTTTTTGAGAATATTTGGCTGGTTGGGGAGACTGGGGATGAAAAATAATTTTATTTTTCAACCTTACAAATCCTGGACCCTCCAAATATATTTGAAATTTGCTGGCAAACAAAAAAATCTCTCTTTATCTTACTTATTCTGCAATATATTATTATATATAGCTAGAAACATCCAGCTGATATTTTTAACATTCTATTTAGAGATTGCTTTAGTTAGAGCAATAAAGCCATTAAATATATTTCTATGTTCCAAGTTCCTGCCCACAATATTTTTGTAAAATTTTCTGCCATTATATAATATAGGTCTCTCCTTTTTTCTTATTCTACCTGCTGTCCAGTTTCAAACTACTGTCATGTGTTTTTATATTTATTATGATAGTATCACACTCTTGGTATTAGTTTGTTTTTTGGCTACTTATTGTTGCATAATTAACCACTACAAAGCATAATAGCTTAAATAATGATAGTTTCATTTGCTTTTGAGCTGTGGGTCAGGAATGTAGGTTGTTTTCAGGTGAAAATGTCTTCTGCTAGTTTTCTTTGAAGTCACTCTAATGGCTGTTGTAATCTGACAATTTATCCCAGACTGGATGATTTTAGATTCTCTCATGTGACTGGTGGTTAGCTCAAGATGTCTGCCGGCCCATGCTTCTCCAGTAGAGTCAGATGCTTTACTTGATGGCAATAGCATTTCAGGAGAGAAATCTCCAATGCTTAAGTACTTTCACACCTCTGCGTTATGTTGATTAATATCCTGTATGGCTTAGCCCAGAGTCCATGTGTGAGTGAACTACACAAGGGCATGGTCAACATAGGGGATATGATTTATTAGGGGCTATTACTGCTCTAGTAGAGTACCTAGAAGCAGGGTGTTGTTGTAACAGAAACCTAAATATGTGGTGTAGACTTTGGGCAGCAGGAGAGATCTGGAAAAGTAGGAAGGAATATATTAGTAAAGTTAAGAAATATAGCAAACCAAAAAAATTGAAGGCTAGACAAATGGTGAAAAACTGTTTTTGAAGACTTGAAAAACAGTGGTTCGTGGAAGTATAAAATATTGATCACATTATCCCTTGTGGTACTTGGAAGATAGAAAATGTACTGATGATCTTATGCATTTGAGTAAGGAGATTTTGAAACAGAATTTTAACAATGTCGATTTGATTCTTTTGTGTATAATAAAGTATAGAAAGAAGGAGATGAGCAAAAATATGACTAGTTTTCAGTAAAATTTGATGAAATTTAGAGGGGCCAGGGCTTTTTGGGTTGGAAAATAAAGCTGTCTTACATCTCCAGTCTCTCCAAATGACTAAAAATTCTCAAAGTAAGAAATAAGCTCAGTGAATATCAAATAAAGAGTTTTTAAAACTCTTTCTTAAGACCTCAGGAAGATTTAAGTAATGCTTATTAAAGTTTCACTGCTAAACAAAAATATTTTTAAGTATATTAATGGTGCTATTTACACTAGCCAAACACCCAAATTATGAAGATTTTTGTTTTGAAAATAATTCTGGATATGGTTTCTGGGATATTGGGTGAACACCAATAGTATTATTGGAAACCCACAAAGGTTTTAAGAAAATTACATTGGTAAAGTTAGTGAAAGATTGCCAGTTTGGACTAAAAGGGGCTGAGATAGTTCAAAATTAAAACAAAACCCTAGATTCCAAACTTCAAAGGTCAGGAAACAAGTTGAGGAAGGAGTTCATATAAAAACACTTACTATTTTGTCAGAAAATAAAGCCTTTCCAGAAGTCGTAACCAAGACGTATAAAGAAAAATGGACTAGGAGTCATACTCTGGGGGCAGAGTTAGGCCCCAATTAAGAAATGGTTTCTATCCCTGAATAAGTGGTTATGCCCAGATGGATTTCAGAATTATCTTAGTACTTTTTAGTCCAAGATTCTCTTTCACATACCACATCAATTCTTAACTACTGTAATAGCCTCTTTCTCCCTGCTTCCACCGTTATTTCTTTATGACATATACTTTATACAAGAGCCAGAGATAGTCTTATAAATTAAGTTCAATTATGTTACTGTTATGCTTAAAATATATGTGTTAGTTATCCATTATTGTGAAATCAACCATCTTCAAACCTAGTGGCTTCAAACAACAACCATTTTATTTGTAGGTCCAGAAGTTGGGTTGGGCTTAGTTGAGAAATTCTTCTGCTGGTCTTGCCTGGTCTCTCTTTATGGCTCTAGTCATCTGGGGCTGCTAATTGAGATTGGATGATCTTAGTGGCCTTTCATATATGGTGGCTTGTTCTTGCTGTCAGCTGAGCTAATGTATCTCCAATAAATTATTCTGGACTCTTTGTAAAAAGTCCCATTTTACAAGCTTGTCAAAGCTCAGTTTGTTTCATATTTATTGATGTACCATTGGCCAGAGAAAATCACAAGTCAAAGTAAGAAATAAACATGGGAGGGTACTATAAAAAAGCAGTAATACAGTGATGCATGATTCATAATAGTTTACCACAGTCGGGGCCCTGTAGTTCATTGCTCTTCCCACATGAAAAATAAACTCACTTCTTCTAAGAAAGTGAGTTTCAAAGTTTCATTCAATTACAACTCTGCCTGTAAATCCACGATATTGTCATCTGCATTCTAATGTATGAGAGTCCTTGGAACAGTCATCTCAGAAATATTCTTGATCTAGAGAACTGAGAACTAAAAAGACTAAAATTTCCATGTACCTTCAGAACACATGCAATGAAGTGGAGGCAGAAACCCACTCATAAAAAGTAACTAGTTGAAGACCTTGGCTAAGCGTAAAGGTGAGTGGATCATACAGAAAGGACTGAAGGGGATAAAAAAGCAAAGGGAGAAATCTGGATGCCTTGGACTATCTGGAGGTCTTGGGTTGATTCTTACAGATTTTTATCAAGGAAGGGAGCACAGTATGGAGTGATTCTGAGACAAGGTATGAGGTGTGGATTGGACTGAGAAGCAGAGGGACCTGTTATGATTGGCGATGAGTAGGTCTAGTTGTAGGTTTATGTTAGTGCTCAAATGAAATTTATTTCCCTGAGCACATTGAGGCAGTTTCCCTTAAGTGCATTGGCCATATTTTCTCAGCCCATATTCCTTATACTTGGTTTTATGATGGTACAGTGGATAGGACATAAAGGCTGCCTTGGAAAACATAAGACACATGATTGCCATGCCCACAGGCAGACTGGGAGCAAGGCAAAAGCTGGCTAGACAATTTTAGGAGAGGGTAGGGTGAGTTATATATGTGTAAAAATTATGGTTTAATTACAGGGTAGGTAAAGAGACCTCTGAGGATGTTATTAGCCTCCAGAGGAGGATGCATTCATTCAGCGAGAATCTAGGGTGCCAGAGGAATGAGGACAGTGGCTCATGCTTTGGGGTGGTCCATTAACCTAATTCCTTCCAATTCCATGATGTTAAACAGCAATTAGAACATCATGCATTTATTTTTCTGTCCCACCCCCCTGGGCCCCTTGAAATCACTTCATATTTTAGTCTATTTTCATCTTAATGAGACATAAAAGAGAGCCAAGAATTGTAAACCCACCAGATTGGAGAACTTTCGGGGGAACGTCTCATGAAGGGCATCTTTGTATTTCAGTAACTGACAATTATCTTCAAAGAGGTTTCAAACACTGCCTCATGAATGTAGCTTCCCAATCACGTCCTTACTCTTTAATGTGGAGATATAAAAATTTAGTTGACAGAGCTGTTATTTCTAAGAAGATATTTTCATCTGAAATAAGCACTGAAATATTTCTAGGAGAAAAGGCCCACATGGACACACGGCTCACGGAACTCTGTGATTCTGATCCGGACCCAGTAACCTCTCACTCGCCCTGCACATGCCTGGATCATGCTCACCTAGAACTTCATTACCTATGTTAGCTCTGCAGTTCCTATCATCCCTCAAAGTCTAGATAAATTTGCTTTTCTCTGAGGAAACACCCTTTGTTTCTCCAGCCCATTCTCACCTCTTCTTTATCTAATTCTTATGGCATTTAGAACTTAAGCCTCAAAATTAAGCTCTGAAATATTAACCATTTTATTGATATTAATAATATAATTTTAACATAAACTGTATTTTACACTATTGCTTCAAGTACACAAAGCTTATATCCCAAGTAGGAGTGCATAATAAAAATACCCTGTTAAGAATAACTGGTGGTAGACATTTCTGACATCGTGTTGGGCCCCTATGGGTGATATTTGGACTAGAGTTCCCTTTGAGGACATTTCTGTCTCCAGAACAGCTAGCATTTGTGTATTGGTTTTTGTGTATGCCTGTGAGCATTTGTGTGATTTTACAACTCAGTACTCTAGGGAAGCACTTTGAATTAAATTAAATTTAATTCTAAAAAAGAAATTGAATTAATACTAAGGGTTAGATATTGTGCTACATTTGTGTGTGGGAGGGAGGGATGACTTATTTGCATATACTTCTTGTGAATTCCTGACATACTACCATCCCTTGTTGTGCACAGGGGCAGTGAGCGGAGAGACTCAATTTCTATTATGAGCATCAGAGCACATGACTGTGGCCCTTAGGCCAAATCACAAACTCCTTTGCCATTAGATGTCACACATTCAAAACAGGTGCGGAACAATTGTTTCCAGAGTGATGCCTACAATCAGAGGAAGAATAAGATGACCCACTAAGGTGTGGGAAGAGAATATCCAACCTAGTAGGAAGATTAAATTACTAATATTTAAATTTTAATTTGACATGGGAGCCCTCTCTCAGTCTTTAAGACATGTGACTTGCAGTGGCCTTCAGGTGTCCAGAGAGAGATGAGGATTCCATGCTGTAGAGGATCTGGTGGGGTTCGCTGCTTCTTTATTCTCTGTTTATGTATGCCCAGATGAATGGATTGGCAGATTATACAAAGTGGGGCAAAACTAGGCAGTTGTCTGTAGGGAAAATAATACAATACTGAATACATAATAATACAAGAATAAACTTTTGTGTTTTGTGTACTTAGAACTGTAACCCTACTTTGGCCCCACCCTGTATTATCTTCTTTGAACTGAGACACCCTTCCTAGTGATTTACAGTAATCCCTGGGGGAAACCATGAACTGAAGATAATAACAAAAAGAGTCCTAGAGAATTGCCTGGTTAGGGCATGGGGAGCCAGCACTTTTTCTTCTTACTCTTCTTTGGCTCCATTGCCAGTTACAAAAAGGGGGCATCCAACCAGATCCGAAGCAGGGTTAGCCAATGTGTGCGAAAGTGAACGCCTTTTGCAAATGGCTGTTTAGAAAGAAATTTGCCATTCTTGGGTTATATTGGTGCCAAAAATGATGATTAAAGCTCTCACATAAGCACATTAAAAATGTCAGGAAAATTTTTCTAACTCACTTGACATTAGATAATCTAGAAATTGACTAGCATAATTCCCAAAATACTCTTGCTCATTGGGCACATAGGATTGAAAAGTGAATTTATGACTAGTCAAGTCAGCAGAGCCAATTACGCCTTCATCCCTGGGCACTGTGTGTCTTCATAAGGTACCTTTTACAGTTACAGCAGCCATGAAACCAAGGATCAGAATAAACTGAGATCGGTGCCAGACTTGACAATTGTTCTATCCCCACATATTAAACCAAGACTTTCTGAAATGTGAAGCATATTTGGTCTCAAGGCTTTCTCACAGAAAATATTACTGTGTATAATGTTTTCTATTTCAGCCAAAAGGCTATCATTAAAATTACATAATAAAATAAAAATGTAGATACTGGTTATTTCATTTGTTTCTCATATTTTTAAAATTTATTTTTAATGAAAATTTTATAATGAATGCCATATATTAGTATGTTATATATAGATGTATATGTATAATTATGTTATATATATGTGTGTATATACACATATACATATATATTTAATATGGAGTCAGCAAGTTCATTTTTTTTTTCCTGATAGTTGCACATGACCAAACACTGTTGGAGGCCACTGGATTTGAGAAGTATTTGCTGCTTTTGAAAGTATTTTATATGAGCATAATAATAGTAATGACAGAGAATGCTACTTAAGAGGCAAAGTACAAGGCTACTAACCCACATGATCAGTGAGGGCAACTAACAGCAAGCAGGTGCCAACAATAGATTTGATTGAAATGGGAATGTTCCCATTTTTCTAAAAGAGTATAATTCACAGTCTTTTCTCTCTTCCTCTAAGCCCTTTGCACAACCCAGCTGATTCTCCTGCTTTACCACGCAGTGTCTGTATGAATCTTCCTCTCCATCCTGAGTGAATGGCTCTGTGCCTCCTGTGGAGAGCTGGTGCCTGCTCTGTTTCTGCAGAGCTTTCTCTCCTCTTCCCTGTCTGAAATGCCGTCATGTCCAACTGACTTCTTGGTGTATCCCAATTCTACTCCTCCTTCCGGTGAAAGTCAGCTCTCTTCTCCTCCTACAATCTTCTCAAACCACTTTAGTCCACAATTTTCTTTTTCTTTTCCAAACTAATAGCAGTTTCTATCTCTGCCACTCATTTGACAATCAACTGTATAATGCATTGTGACAGCTCTGATATTACATTGTGCCGTGTCGTTATTTCCCTCTCCTGTTTTTAGGGTTTTTTTCATCTACTTCCCCTCACATTTTTCTTTCTAACGATAACTTCACTCAAACATCCTTTATAGTTGGGGTGTGTTTCCCTCCTTCTGTTACATTCTTCCTTAATCTGTGCTCAGTGAGTAATTAGACTCAGAGATGGTGTTTAATGAATATTGGTTGTTAGAATGAAGGACAGGTGGTTCGTTTGAGGTTGCATTTCCTCACCTGAAATCAGGATAGCGAGACCTACTTATAGAGCTGATAGGAGTAAATGAATGTCTATGTGAAGTGCAAGGCAGAGTGACGGCTACTTGGTAAATCATGGTAAATTTTATATTCCCCAGGATTAGCTCACTAATAGAATCTTTTCTGTCCCCAAACTATCTGCTTATTTGGAAACACTTGGACAGAAATGAATGATTTGAGGCATGCTTCATTCATTTATCCACATATATCAGGCACTAAGTGAGAGGTTTTAAAATTTTGTTTTAGTGTGCCTTCTCCTCTTCTTATTGTATCAATTATTATTCTCTGAGGTTTTTCTTCTGTGATCAAGAGAAGGAATTATTTTCTTGACTTATTAACAATGGATGCTGATAGTATGATGGTCTCTTCGACAATTCGATATACTGAGCACCATGAACAGAACACACACACACACACACACACACACACACACACACACACACACACACCTCTGCCGTGCCCTTAATGAGACCTGAAGATTCCTGCTGACAGATATTTAACTCATTAATTCTGTTTGGCTATTGGTCTGACACCATCACTATAATACAATATGAAGTGCTAATTATCACAAGATCCAATGATACAATTTACTGGGAAAACCTTTTTTCTTTCTTTATTGGAAGCTGCCTGCTTTTTCTCTTAAATTTGATCAGCATTTACTGTGATAGAAGAGGAAACCACAACACTGCCTTTGCCTTGAGCCCTAATGCAAAGGACAGTTCACTCTCAATCCATGTTATTTTTCAGATAATTCAGCCCATCACTGGGTGCTTAAGAGTTTCTGTTAGTAATTTAAGAAGACAAAACACATCTGAGATTCCGTACTGGGCACTCCGGCTGGCTGGCATGATGAGCAGGCAGAGGCCGGGACCTCACTCCTCCTCATGCTCTGAAACCATTTGTGCAGTATGAAGGGCTGGCCGTCCATTTCATCCCATTTCCTAAATTAAATGGGCTGGTCAGTTTCAATATTCTTTCCAGGTTCAGATTTCTTAGAAACAAAGCCATCATTGCCAGAGAGTGTGTGTAAACTCCGAAGTGTGGGAACTGCCAGTTGCCCCCTGGCCCAGGCTGCCGCTCCTAAGGAGTCCTTGAGAGCCTTTCCCTGAGATCTCCTGCTCCTCCCAGCAGACCACCGCACTGTCTAGCGTTCTGCTAGTCACCAAGACCCCCCGCTGACCTGGCCAATGTCTGGTAACTCCAAAGAGCATTTGTTTTCCTTTGTAGTCAGTTAACAACTGCGCAGCCGTTTTTGTACGTGGAGGCATCATTAACCTCATCCGTTTCACCTTTTATTTGCTAGGCCTCCTAAACCCTGGTTTCTCTTTGTGTCTCTTTCCCCACTGCACCCTGACAGAGATGTGGCCTGCACCCCTGAGTCCGTGGGTGCTGAGCAGGGAGTTGGAGGTGTGGAGCTGAGGTGTGCGAAGGGGTTGCTGTGGGTGGAGAGGAGAGCGGGGGAGCGGACAGAGCGACGTGCTGTTTCCCGGAGGTGCCCCCTGTCACGAGGCCACGATTCTCACGTCTCTGAGCTCCGTTTCTGTGTGCCTTATTCCTGGAGCTCACAGACTGCCACAGCAGAAGCAAGGTAAGGGGAATTGTCAGGGCACAACCTGTTTAAAAAGTTCACTTTAACTATGTGCAATGAATGAAATATTGAACATCCGGTATATTATTTTTAAAAGGGATATTAAACAACAGTGCAGGCCTGTCTGGTTATATTACAATGTCTATCTTCTCATGTGTCAGCAACAAGTAACGCTGAAGGAGGCCTAATTATCATATTCACAGTGGTACAGGTAGTAAAACAGTTATGCTTTGCATTGCTCTGGATGTTCAGAGCTGAAATAGATAAACTATGTGGGAGACTAGGAATAGGTAATTATTCTCTACTTACATATTCAGCCTCATAATTCTAAATTAAGGTAAGTGGAAAAAGCTTATAAAATATTCAAAGCTCCTTTATCTTTCCTCCTCCCTCTTATTAGAAACTGTGCATGAATTTGCATAGAATAAACCGAGCTCATAAATCAAAGGAGAAACTACAAGAATGCTCTTTGTAAGTTATAATTTAAGGTTAACTGTAGCACATTTTGCTTACTGTATTATTAATGACTTTCGTTCACTCATGACAAGATTACATATTAAAAATTGTTGGTAGACAAAACTCAGTTCATAATCAATTTGCTTCTTAATGTGGGCAATCGGCGTGCATCCCCACGGAGGAGGCAGGTTTAGAGGGGATAATGGAAGGAGTGCCTTGGGAAGGACCTTTCGCACACAGCTGGGCTCCTGCAGGGGCGTGATTGACAGGTAGCTGGGAACGGGAGGTAAGGGACTGGTGAAGGGCAAGCCTGGACTGCTCCACCAGGGCTCTGGGCTGCTTCCTGGGGTCCTGAGTTGGACTCCACCCCAAACCAGCTTCTCTCCTTCCTCCTGCAGTCCTACCGTGCTTGATGCTCTACCCTCACGGCCAGTACCTGATGTCTTCTCATCCTTGCAGCCTCATTAAAAAATAATTCATCACCTCTATTTACAAAAAAAAACTATTTCCTTTTTACTCTTAAAGGGCCTTCATGTCCACGTGCTTTTCGCATCAGGTGTCCAGGTACTCCAGTTGTCTTCATTTTTTCCCCTTATCCTTCCTCCTGTTCACTCGTTTAGGTTTCTACCCAGTTCTCTTCTTTCCTCTTGTGTGTTTCAGCATTTCTGCGTCTCTTTAGAAATGCGCCTTCTCTTAAACAAGGAATTACCAGCCTGTTCTTGAAGTTACAGATTCCCACCTTCCCGGCCCACCTATGGGTGGAGTTTGTCATTCTAGTGGGTTTAGATGCCAGCTACCTTCCGATGCGATGCATGTGTGACAGAAAGACTGGCTCTCAATCTCTCAGCTGGAGTAGCAGGGAGACACACAGAAGGTTCACAGGTTATTTTCCTGGGTGTGTCGCTACCAGTGGGTTTGACATTAGACCTTGTACTTAGGTCATGAAGTTCTGGTTCTGCCTCAGATGGATTTTTGGGAGAAGAATCACTTCTAATCTTTGTACATGCTTGAGTGTCTTTAAAGCGTAAGGAAAGCCTGAAAATCTTACACTCAAATATTATATTACTTTGTTTTGTTAGTGTTTTTAATCCTAGTTTTATATATTCAAATAAATTGCATCTAATTATTTAGAGAAATATTGAAATTATGTCAGGAGCTTTAATCACACTGGACAAACCTGAGGTTTCAGTTCCTTGGAATGAGGACTCTTTGATGGAGACATAATGGTGTCCATACAGCTGAGAAAACATTGACTATAGATTCTAAAATGTGATCAGGGAGGACTGATGCAGAGAGTTGTTTCTTGTTGGGTACTAATTTCTGAGCAATGGGATTAACTTTGTGCCTTGCGCTCTCCAGCCTCACTGGCCCCTGACTCCACCCCCTCCCTTTACATGCAAATGTTCCAGGGAAACAAGAACTATTCAGAGGAACTTTATGCAAAGCCAGAGGAGGCACAGAGAAAAAGAACACATGGAGGTGTGGAGAGGGTAGAAATGAGAAGAACTGAGCCTGAGAAAAACACTTCGGCATGAGGTAGCATAGGCATTTGTAAAGGTTGGTGACTCATCTCAGAAGGAAAGAAGTACAGGACATTAATTAAATTTAAATTAAGTAAAAGAAATGCAATAAAAAGACAAAACAGATTTTTTTTATCTGCCTAACTTAGAATTGAATGTTTAAAGGTTGCATCCTCTGTCTTCTCTTTCTTGACTCATCTGTTGGGTGAGAAGTCCCTAAACTCAGCACAGCCTACTCAGGGGTGCTTCAGGCTTGTGCTGTCAACGCTCTGCCTTATGTGTGCTCACAGTTCCTACAGGGCACCTTGAAATGATCATGTCTCAGAAGGGACTCCCCTTCTTTTCCTTCCAAACAACCTCTTGCATTTTCTGTCTCTGCGCAATGATAGTCATCTACCCAACCCCCAAGTTGCCATCTTGTGAGCCTGCCTGCCTCACCTGCTGCCTCTGTGCCCTCAGGATTCTCCTCAGCATCTTGCAAATCACCCTTCACCTGCAACCTCTTGGCCTTGTCTTAGCACAGGCTCTTATCTGGGGGCCACTAAAATTGTCAGTTTTCTGGTTCTTTCACCAAAGTTATGAACCCACAATCTATCATGTACATTGCCATAGACTGGCTTCCTAAGGAAACATTTGATCATGTTTATTTTTCGTTATTTAAAATCTTTCACTGACTTTTTGAATGATAAATTCAGATTTCTCAGCATGGCTATATAACTTTTCATGATCTTCCTCACATTTGCCTATCTGTTATCTTCTTTTTATCAACTATAGACTTCACACATTCAGATAATTTTTCTCTTCTCTCTCCCTCTGTCTCTCTCTCTTTCTTTCCTATGCACCTAATTTTTAGGCAGAAACTCTTTCTATTTCACTTTTAGCCAGAGGCAGAGCTTTTATTTTTGTAATGTTGCCAAAATGTTAATTTAATTCATTAAAAATGTATTGTGCATATATTATGAAGTTCTAGGAGTTGGTGGGGGGGGGGAGGTTGGGGAATGAAGCCAGTTGAGTAAAAGCAGAGCAAGTTGGAAAACAGAGAAGCTCCACAGGCCTTTGAGGGTCCTCAGCAGCCCCCTTCCTTTCTGAGAGCACAGCAATCAGAGCCCTGGGGAGAGGCCACTCAGCCCTGAACCAATTGTTATCCTAGATGGTCTGACCCTCTTTGGGTTGGAGACTGGGTAATGGATTCAAACTTATAACTGGTTCACAAGAGCTATATTCCCAGCTGTTTAAACTCAGAGGCAAAATACCTCAAAATTAACACTTAGAATGGGACTCTTGTAACTATGAGATTTATTTTTCATTTGGTTACATAACTCAGTAGCTGATCTTGCCTATTAAATTTTAGGCTCTTTAATTTACAGAGTTCAGTTTGTCACAGGCAGGTGTTTAGTTCCTCTATTGTCATGAAGTTCTATCAAAGAAGAAGGCCATAACGTTAATAGAAGTGTCAAGTTGCCTTTGTAAGTTGGGGGGGATTGTGATCCACACTTTCCAGCTAAATGAGAACTTTGCACTCTCATTTGAAGTGAAGTATTCCCAGAATGGTGGGGGAATAGAAATTAAGAAAAAAGGAACAAAGGGGGAGAAAAGAAAAGAATGGGTTTGTGTATTTCTTCTACTTGTTGGAGTCAAACAACAGAGTATAAACATTACACTTTAGGAATTGTTTAGTAGCTCATTTGAAAGTTACCAATCCAAAGTCACAAAATAATTCATAATTAATTGTTAGTTGATTGATGCAGACATATATCATAGGTGTTCTGAAGGAGTGAAATCAATGTGGATCGAGGCAGCACAAAGGACCCTGAAAGAAGAATGGGAATGAAAAAAAAATAGGAATGTAATGTGAAATGGGAAGAGCCTTGTGAGAGTGGAAAGGTAATGGTGTCCCATGGGTGAGGAACACTTCCTTGATGCTCCTAGTCTTGTGCTGTGCAGAAAGCTGGCTGCAGCATAATGTATACATTCAGTCAAACTGCCCTTGACTCAATGCAAGTGGAGAAAACCCTTCTTGAGGACAGGGGTTGAATTCCCCTCAATCTAGCCCTCTATTTTGTGTTCACACTATATTCTGTACGGAAACATATAAAGTCCTTCTACATTTCCACCCTCTAGCTAATTCCATTCCTCTGGAAGGTGCTAACCGCTGTTAACACTTTGTTGTGCATCCTTCCAGTCCTCTATGCCTTTGTATATATAGCTAATGATGCATATTCATGTATATACAAACATCCATACAAATTCTAAATTTAAATGGAATCATCTATCTATATACAATTCTAATGAGTTGCTTAGTTTATTGCTTACCTATGTGATGTGCTGATCCCTCCTTCTCAGTTGCCTTCATTCTTTCTAGTTCCACAGTGTCCTGTAATATGAACACCTCCGGATTTATTTAAGCAATATGTTACTGATGGGCATTTAGCTTGTTTTCAATTTTTCCCTATGGCGAAGAGCATCTTGGTACTACAATTTTAGATAAAATATGCATTTCTCCGTAGACCAGGTTCATAAAAAATTTTGAAAAAATAAAAACCATTAGATTGAGTCTCAGAAAGATTCCATCTATTTACATCTCATCAAAATATATAATGTTTAATGCCCATTTTCCCCACATCAGTGTTATCTTTTTCTGTTCAGAAAATTAATGAGTGAGAAAATGATTACATTATTCTTTAAAATACATTTTCTTGGTTACTGGTGAGGTTAATTATCTCTTTTTATGTGATTGGTCATTTTATTTTTTTAAAGTCTACTTTTATTGCTCCAAAGAAGCCATTTGTCTCCTTTCTATTCCCTATTAATTAGAATTAAATCAGTTTGACTTCCACTGAATTTTTCCTAACCATCAAATACCTAAGCCAAGTAATGTGAAAGTGTTAAGTGAGTTAAATAATCAATCGATCAATATGTATTCACTAGGCAATTAATGCCTCTAGTCTGTGCTGTATATTGTTGGGAATACAGCTCTGGCTTTTTAAAAGCTTATAAGATCTTTTAGGGTGATAAGACTCAAACTGTAATCAATGATGACGACGCTGTTTACTAGACCCCAAGGACTGTAGACAACCAGAGAGGAGAAGTTAGGAGGAGGAGCTGGAAAAGGCTTACAGAAGGGATTATAGTTGGGCTTAACTTTGGAAGGGAGGTGTTAGAGGAAGAGAGTTCATTTCAGACTAGAGAAAATAGTGAGATCCAGGGTACGAAGTGCGTAAATTTTGGCTTTTAGAGGAGAGCAAGGAAGGCAGCCATTCTGAAGCAGAGATTACAGATACCTAATGGAGTCCATGAATTCTTGGGCTACTTTGTATTCTCTCCTCAGCCCCCTCTTACACACAGTGATTCCTGTTAATGAAATCCACAATGAGGGCTTTGCCAATATTGCCCATTCTTGTCTCGGCCTGCCTCTGTGAGGCTCGGGGCTCAGGAGGACAGAGAAGGATAGGGAAAGGGTCTACCCTTTAAAGCCCCATTGGATCCCCCAGGAAGCTGCTGGTTTGGGGACCTGCCTGATTGCAGCCCCTAAAGCCTCATCATTTTGTCCAGAGGTGCCATTGCTGCAATTACAATCCAAACCCAGAGTCAATTACTCACTGTGTGAATCACCCCCAAAAGATTGCTTTTTCTTTTTCCATTAGTATCACACATAATTGCACTCTGTATGGTTCCTAAACTCTTATTCCTGACTTCAATGTCCATGAGGATCTGGGGCGATTATAAAGTCCCTTCATCTCCTACCACTGACCTCACCAACACTTCCCATAAGGTTCTTTTACTATTTTCTTCATTAACAACATACCCATCTTCTACTATTAATTTTTCAGCTCCTGTGCAAAAAAAAAAAAAAATCACTGTGTTTTCCCTGCTGATTTTTCCATATGTTCATTTTCTTTGTCTCCTTATTGATGGGGAATATTAACACTCACATGCCCTGGAGTTTTAGGGATGGTTGATTTCGATGGTTCTGTGCTTTCTCTTATATAGCTACTCTCCATCTCAGACTCCATTCTTCCCTCCCTCTTGGCCCTCAGGATCACCAAGAGATGATGACCTAGGGCAAGGCCTCTCTCAGACTTCCTCTCTGATTTCATTTCAAGGTGCAGCTAACCTCTGCTCTCACTCTTCTGCTGCTATTGTGTGTGGCTGTTCTATGCATTACCTGCCCTTGGGGCTTATTAAATGGAATCAACCAATTAATCATACACAATTTAACAGCTGCCAACTACCACAACAT
Source organism: Saccopteryx bilineata (assembly GCF_036850765.1). Lineage (NCBI taxonomy): Eukaryota > Metazoa > Chordata > Mammalia > Chiroptera > Emballonuridae > Saccopteryx > Saccopteryx bilineata. The sequence continues at coordinate 30,642,614 of NC_089500.1, read as the reverse complement.
GAGTTAACAAAGGTAAGTGTCATGCTGAGCCCTCAGCAGCAAGGGAGATAAAGAATGAGAAGGATCTGGGGTAAGGTAGAGTATTGACCTGGCTAGATGATGAAAGGGGGCAGGCAATCCTCCATCTGCTATCCAAAGGGCTATTGTGACTTCATTGCATTCCAAATTTGGGCCAGAACTTCTATGCAAAAGGCTTAGTCTGTGAAAAAAAAATTATCAGAAGAGAATTTCAGGCAGTGGTGATATTTTAAGAAAGTCAAAATAGTAGTAGTAGTTCTTGGAGACATTTCATTTGGAACACCTCTGCCATCTGAAGAGTACATGATGGGAGAGGCATTCAAAGGGCAGCCAGAGCAGGGACATGACACACACAATGTGTAAAGATTCTAGACAAGCAGGTGGGGTTTCAGTTCAGGGGCCCAGCAACTATTTAACTGGAAACCGAAGCCAATGTGTAGTCACTGAGACTAAGAAAACAGAACAGGGGCTAATAAGGAGGCATTTAGTGGGTGTAAGGGTATTTAGAGAACACAACCAAGTCTAGAATTACTTAGGAGTTTTATGACCCACCCCCCACAACTGATGTCTTACTTTATTTCAACAGAGTTTGTTGTGTTTTGGTTCTTGTAAATTGCCTTAACTGAATCTTTTCAATTTAGTTTCTGTGAAAGAAATAATTATATTTCTTTTGAATGCATAATTTTATTGGTTTACATATTAGTTAATTAAAATGTGTCATTATAATAGAAAGCCCAAAATAGCAAAAATATGTTTGTTATAAACACAACTGACTCTTGTTGAGTGTGGAACTCATAGTATACAGGCAAACTAGAGAATCACCTCCCAGTTAAATGCTTCTAGTGTGTTCTGAGTGTAAGAGAGAATACCAGTTAATCCCAAGTGTGACATGACTGTCATCTACTATCTCTCACTATATTGTCAGCCAGCATAAGAACAGTATAAAGTCCTGAGAGATAAGGGGGGATCAAGGGTTCAAAAGGAGAATGTAGTTTAAGATTAAGGATGATTGGATTTGCTTTAAAATCTTATATTTTTATATACCTACAAGTGTGTATGCATATGTGTGTACCCATGTGTGTGCAGATGTGTGTGATGCAAAGAAATAACTTACATTCTTTGTAAAAGAAACTGTAAGCAAACCGCTGAAGTTAGGGACCAGACTGCAATGAGTTGAAATGTCTAAATGGCAGAGCAGTTGAGTAGAAAGTGCAAAGTCTTCTAAGAAATTAGGTGCCTAGGTAAAAGGGAATGGTAGGGAGTTTGATGGAGGAGCAAGGGAAGATCAAGACAGATTATTTTTAAGACAAAGAAGACAAGTCATGTTTTTAGTTGAAAGTAGCATGCTGACACAGAGGGATATTGGAAGATGGAGAGGAGCTAGAATGGCGGGAGGTGGTAGAGAAGATAAGGCTGATATCAGAAGCCCAGAAGAGCAGGAATTTTGAGGCAAAAGCAGGATGTAGAAAAACACTTGGATTTCTGCAACCTCTTCAAGAAAAGAATCTATAGATGTACAGATAGGAACAATGTTTTTAATGCAATGAGGTTAGTGGAGGTAAAATACATAGAGTAATAACATAAATGAGGGAATAAAAGCTTTTTAGGATATCAAGAAAGGCTTACCAGATAGGATAAGACTGAAACGTAAACTGAATTATGGGAAGGGATGTCCCAAACAGACTGATGTGTGGGGAATTCTGGGCAGAGGAATAACAGGTACGACCTCACAAAGGTGGAAAATGCAGAGCGTCGATTAGTGGTTTGAGGTGGCTTCCAAGTAGAGTACTTAAAGGAGGGGCAAGACTGAAGCTGGACAAATCATTGGGGACAACATCTTATTTTTATTTTCTTCATTTTTCTTTTTTTAAATTAAACTTATTGGGGTGACATAGGTTAATAAGATTACATAGGTCTCAAGTGTACATTTCTACAATACATGGTCTGTGTATCTCACTGTGTGCTCACCATCCAAAGCGGACTCATCTTCAGTCACCATGTGTTTAACCCCCTTTACCCTTTTCTACTTCCTCCTCCCTTCGCTCTGGTAACCACCATGCTGTTGTCTGTGTCTGTGAGATTTTGCTTGTTTTTCTTGTTTATTCATTTGTTGCTTTATTCAATTTTTATTTGTATAGTAAGGAGATTGGATTTTTCCCTACAGTATGAGGATGTCTGTCCAGCATTGACTTTGGAAAGTGATTCATGCGGCTTGAGGAGTCATGTAGGATGGGATACATAAAACAGGTCCTTGTTCTATAATTGAGGCCTAATGAGAATTCTCAAAAGACATTTATTTTTCTGATCTAGAAAATAAGGTCAAAGGGGCATACAGGGTTACAATGCACAGGCTATCTCTGTGTTCAATAGAGCATCGTCAATTTTCAGAAAGCAGAAAGAAAGGGAAAAATAACAAGGCGGCTTCTGTTTGAGATCCCAAAGCAGAGGTAAAAGGCTGGGAGAGAAGATAAATACGAGCTATCAGCAGAGAAGGAGAATTGCTCTCCTTAACCCAGCTGTGGAGAAACGGGTCCTAAGGAAAGAAGGGTTTAGTAAGACTTTCTGAGGCTTCTAAGGCTTCTATGAGTTTTCTTTCCTTTTTTTCCCCCCCAACATCGACCAGAAAGCTTTGTTGTCTAGGAAAGGGTAAAAGGATGTCTGGCTGAATAGAAATTGACAAAACTAGGCAACTCAGAGAGGGCAGTCTCGGGAGCAGCCTTTAACCACAAAAGAGATATTGAAGGCGAAGCAATCGATAGAGCTGGAGCGGACACAGGAGGAAGATGATGAAACCCATCAAATTCGATCACTGGGCAGGAGTGGTCAGTGTCAGCTTCCTCAGGAAGGGTCACTCCATGTCAGCCTCCATTCAGGGGCTTTCACCTGTCCTGCTGATTGTGTTCTTAGGATCATAAAGTTTGACTGTTGTGTGGGAACAAGGCATGCTGCCTGCTCTAAACTTCTTTCTGGGACCAGAATCCCTTTCACTGTGGCCTATAAAAATAGTTTTCCTGGGTTCGTGGGTCACAGAACTGAACACTCAACTGCCTAGAGTACTCAACAGGTATGGCCTTATTCCCTGAAGACACATCCATCCATCCATCCATCCATCCATCCATCCATCCATCCATCTATTCAGTCATAATGTAGTCCTCTCTATTGTAGGTTTTAGAAAATCTGGCTATAAATTATTTCCAGGTTCCCCCATTAAGAGGTGGAGTCTGTTTCCCCCTGACATACCACGTGATTTGGCCCAAAAAAACAACAAGGGTAGGAAACGTGCAGAGAAGCCCTGACTGTCCCAGTCATCTCAGCCACATCTGAACTCAGACATATGTACAGATGCTGCTAACACCTTGTGGGGAGAAGTGAGCCCCAAATGCTGACCTACAGGGGCATTAGCAGACAAAATGGCTCAAAATAAACATTTGGGGACAAAGTTTTGAGATACTTTATATTGTAACAGCAGTTAACTAATATAATAGGCCATCTAAGGATAAATTTAGGAAGACTCAAAGTGGAAATGATATAGAAATTCCTTCTACTCTGTCTCTTGGAGCTACCAGAAGCTCTCCAAAAATGTTTTAAGGAGAAGGTAACTATCTCAGAACTGTTTCGATAAATGATCTATGAACATCAAAAATTTTATCATCGCATTCAGGCAAAGCTCCAGGTAAAGTTGACTGCTAAATGTCTTTTTAAATAATTGCATTGTAACAAGGAAATAATAGTCTGCATGACTATGGAGAGACCTATCAAAAGCCAATGGAATGAAGTGATTTCTGTCCCTGGGAGGATGAGGTGAGGAGTGTGATTTGGCATCTCTTGAGTGGTTAGGTATGTGCCTGTAGCAGAGTGAGATGCATCAGACTATGAACTTGAAGATGTGGTCAAGGTCACCCTTTTTCCCTCCTGGCAGTGTTTTCCTTTTTTTGAACAACCCTTGGATTATAATTTGGCTTCTGTATAAACACTGACATCTCGTCTATTTAATAGTTATATTTCTCATTGTAAATTAATGAATTGGGCTTCTGTGTTTTATAGATCATCTCTGTAAGCTTGATTAATGCATTTGTGTGCTACCAGTCTCATTTCAAGCCTGTAAGCTGAAGGTACAGAGAATGGGGAATTCACCAAACACATGCTCTTTTTCCTTGAGTGCCAACCAGGAACCCCAACTGGCAATACTTGACCTCAAGCACCGGTCAGGTCCCCTGAAGCCCAGATCGATGTTCTTTTCACTTTTCCATGTGGTTAATCTTATACTAGATAACGTTTGTTGACTGCTTACTGGGTGCCAGGCATTGCTCTCAGGGCTTTACATATATCACCTCATCCAGACTTCCCAATGACCCTAGGAATAATGCTTATTCTAATTTCATAGATGAGGACACTGGGCACCTGAGAGATTTACTATCACATAAGTAAGAATAAAAACAGAGCTGGATTCAGACCTGGGAGATGCCTGTGACTTCCAAGCTACCCTGTCCAATTAGGATGGTGCTATCTATTTATTTTATTTTATTTTTTTATTCTTTGTATTTTTCCGAAGTGAAAAGCAGGGAGGCAGAGAGACAGATTCCTGCATGCGCCTGACCGGGATCTACCTGGCATGCCCACCAGGGAGCGATGCTCTCTCTTTGCCAATCTGGGACATTGATCTGTTGCAACCAGAGCCATTCTAGTGCCTAAGGCAGAGGTCATGGAGCCATCCTCAGTGCCCAGGCCAACTTTGCTCCAATGGAGCCTTGGCTATGGGAGGGGAAGAGAGATAGAGAGAAAAGAAAGGGGGAAGGATAGAGAAGCAGATGGGCGCTTCTTCTGTGTGCCCTGGCTGGGAATAGAACCTGGGACTTCCACATGCCAGGCCAACACTATACCGCTTAGCCTACTGGCCAGGGCTAGTGGTATCTATTTTTTTATGACTCTTTTCTTTAAGAAAAAATTCAGAGCATCTCTAAACATCCATAAGATTAACTCCAAAGTCCTCTCTATGACTAAGAGGCCCTTTCTAATCTGATATCAATCTATAGATAGAACTTTAACTCATGTTTTATTCAACCTTAATAATCAATTAATTGAAAAGGTTTATATGCCATATACCAGGCTCCATAGTGATGGAGAAATAAAAGTAAGTAACCTAAATAGGCAGATGAAACACAGATCTGTGAAAATATAACTAACAAAACCAGGTGGAAAGTAAATGATACTGTGAATACTTATGGCACAAGAAACTCACTATGAATTGGTGATACTGATGACTTAGAAGATGAGCTATAAGGTCATCTCAATGAGGATTGTGCTAGATTGGGAGGGTGGAAAACAATTAATTACAGGTAAGGAGAACAGTATAAACAAAGACAAGATCTTAAAAGAAGCATGGCTATTATGGGAACAGACAATGTACATGTGATAAAAGCAAAGAGTATAATTGCAATTAATGTGAAAAAAAAAAGATTGCAGCTGGCTTGTGGATAGGATAAGATGTTTTGACTTGAAGTGATAAGTCTGGTCTAAGAAGAGAAATTACATATTTTGATTTTAAACCACCACAGTGAGTGGATGGTTGAAACCTTGAGAATTCTGGGGATCCTCAGTATAGAATTGCAAAAGCGAATGGTTTTTGAGAGAACTAATCCTTTGGTGCCCTGTTCTTATCTGACATCTGGAAACTCTGTTGGAGAATAGTGGGATGTCACAGCCACTAACTTGGTTCTTCCTAAGGTGCATTCTGGGTTTCAGTATTTACTCAAAATGCTCCTCAGTCAATGGCTTCCAGGGTCACATATGTTTGTGACAGGCCTGGTATACTCCTCTCTAAAATGTTTGCAAAACTCAACAAGATATTAAAACTTTTGAAAATTTCTGCCTCACAAAAATGTGTTTAGCTCTCGTTGGTGTAGTTTCCCAAGCTTATTATTATGGAATTTCCCTTGACCTATTATTATCACATGGGTTAGTGTTCCTTTATGTTGAAGCTTTGGGAATCTTTCGTTTAATTGATATTATTCATTAAACAAAAGCCATGATATACCTTCTTTCTTTTGGAGAGAGTAAATAGAGTACAGAACTAGCAATGGGGAAGCTGAGCTCTGGCCTTCAAAACTGACCAATAGTATGGCTTTGTATGAATACTGAAGCTTGATCAAAGTTAAGTTTTCTCATAAGTTAAGTGGGGCCAATGACTTCTGACTTTTCTTAAAGAGCATCACATGAATATATTGAGCTTACATAGCTATAGCTTTATACATACAGGGACAGTTACTAGTTTTATACACTGAAGTTTTAGTCTAAATACTGAACCTGATCAAAAATGTGTAAAGTTATAACTAGTTAATATTTTTGTACCATTTCCTCTGGAACTACGTGGCCAGAAAGAGCATGGCATTAGATTTGGCCCCTAAACTTGAGTGATCTGAGAAAGAAGAATATGCCTTAAAAATAAGAAAATGTATTTCTAACACCCATTGCTTTAAAAATGATCTGTGCACAGGTCCTGTATCAGGCACCTGGGAAACAGGGTTTTGGTGGGATCTCAAGGATTAACTGTGTTGCCTATGGCAAGTCAGGTCCCTTCTGTTTGTTACAGTGTTGTGACATTTTGGGGAAAAAAAAACCCAAATCTTCAGACTAGACCAGACAGGGTCAAAGTCTTAACTCTGTATGAGTCGTTCAGTACACAAAACCAGTACTCTATTCTCATGAACACAGAGAAGAAACACATTAGGATATGGAAGGTTTGAAATCCTGCATTATTCTGAGGAGACATTGTGATCTTACCTCCTTCCTTACAAGCATAAATTTTTCTTACAGCAGAGTCAAGATTTAGCCTGTGAGTGTAAGACCAGAATCTTGGAGGATTTTATGATTAGTATTCTGATAAATCTTCAAAGCTCATCTCCAGTGATTCTAGAACCTTTGGGTCATTTGTCCACTCTGCTTTTAGCATCTGTCTCTCTTGATGCCTGTATATCAGTTTTGAACTCACCTCCTAACTACAGAGGACCTGCCATATTAATATCTGAGCTGCAGAAATCGGGGACCACCATGCCTTGGTTGATCTAAAACCCCATAGAGGCAAATACCCTCCTCAGAGCCCCAAATAAAGAAAGTAGAAGCTGGTTTTGGCAGCTGAAAGGTAACATGACCTCAACTTCTCTATTAGGTCCCCTCCCCCATCCCCAGAATTTCCAACAGGCCAATGGGTGGGGAGGTTAGAGGGGAATTAGAAAGGCAGGAGTGGCTTCATGAATAAAAATATTTAGGTTAGAAAAATGTGCCAAGTTTAGGAGTTGTAGCAAATGTTTTATATTGTATTGTTGCTTCACTTGTACTGAGAAATCCACTCATGGAGTTAGCAGTGAGATAGTCAACCAACCCCAGGAATGCCAATATGTCAGAAGGAAACCTTTTCCCTTCAGCAAATAAAATATTAAGAGGGCTCAACGAAAGCCAGTGGGAAGTGGCCTGGAGAAGGAGATGAAAAATTAATTTCAATGCATGGGAGACTAAGTAATTCACTTATTTCACAACCTCAATCAATTTTAATATTTTAATATTTAATGCATATGTGGTGCCTCTCCAATAATATTTTAAAAGTTGTTTCTCCCTTTTTGGCTTTTGTTCTACAAGTACTTTTTATTTTCTTAGCCATTTTTCTTAGTGTTTCGATAGGGAGGTTACAGTGGATTTCACATTACTCAAAGCAAGAATTTACCCTCTCCTCTCCTCATCAGTTTTAAAAGTTATAAGATTACTAAACAGGGGAGCAAAGGCAGCAGGAAGTACCGCCCCCAAGCCAGCTTTAAGCAGACTGATTGTTGGACAGGCCACTGAACCAAGAGGCTCTCGAGTCCTCCGGGACAGGCCATTGTGTGGAGAACAAAATGCAGTCATTTAGTCATTAGTTCCTCAGATATCATCCCAAGAAAGGAAGCTGTCTGCCTTTCTCCACAATTTAGACACTTATCTTACAAATTCACCAAGCTCGGTGATTTCTGAACAATGCCAGCTGTTAGGGAGCCATTTCCCTGGCATTTTCCCCATAATTTGATTTGAAAGAAAAAGATTAAACTCAACCCGACCCAGAACTGTCAGTCCAATGACCTCAAAGAGTTTGACAGAAAAAAAAAAGGCAAAGCAAAAAATAAAAAGATATTAAAAAACCCAGAACATCTTGCAGACTCTTAGATGAAGAAATCACCTGTACCTGTACAGTAAGCAGAGACAGTAAGGCACCTTCAACAGGCCAGACAATGAATGTGGATGGGATAAACCACAGAGAGATCTCCTCCCAGAAAGATGGGTTAAAATGAAGGCTAAACTCATTGTCCTTTATAATGACCAACTTTTGAGTAATGTTAATTTTAGAAGAAAGATTAGACTTCATTTTAATGGTGATCAGCTAGTAGCAGTGTGTTAGCATTTTAAAAATATGGTAGTTATAGCAACTAAATTGTTTAGGGTGCAGTACTGATTCTTCCAAATCAGTAAGAAGCAACTATTTATTCCAGAATATCAGAATATATACACTTTGTTAAATGCTTATTTTACTTAATCCTCCCCTCAAAATAATGATTTAGACTATAATTGTACCTTTGCTTCTCGGGTAAGGTCATTCATTCCTATAATTGTTCAATTGCTCAAAGTAGAACAGCTAATAAATACCAGAGCTGGGCTTTAAATACTGAAGTTTTGGTCACTTTTATGCATTGTCCCTGCAGAAAGCAATGGAGAAGTGCTCTAAAAATTCTACTCCAATGATATGGTTTTTCCCTTAAATTATTGCTCATACTTTTTCAAAATTTAAGCATTTTAACATATCCTTCTTGAACTTGGTTTCATTGCCCTTCTGCCTTGGGCTCTTCTCAAGTTTATTAATGGATACTTTGGAAATACTACTGTTGCCCGTGTTAATCCTACCCTCTTAATTTGGAAGCAAATCTCAAATACTTCTAATTTATTTTTATAATTAAGTCAGTCTTTAATATTAAGAAATGTATTATATAATATATATATACGTATTATAACGTAACATAACACCCTTTTTTCAGTTTAGCAATAATCCGGTTCCTCTCATTTTGCAGATAAAGAGGTAGATCTAGACACTAACTTCTCCACGGTCACAAAGCTCAGGGGTGGTCAGGCCAGAGCTGACTCCAGGGCTTCCATACTCAAATCTAATTAATGTTTGTTCCAGTGTTGCATTTCAAAAGTGTTAATACTTTTATTTTGCACGACTTCTTTTTTTTTTTTTTTTTTTTTTTTTTTTTTGCATTTTTCTGAAGCTGGAAACAGGGAGAGACAGTCAGACAGACTCCCGCATGCGCCCGACCGGGATCCACCCGGCACGCCCACCAGGGGCGACGCTCTGTCCACCAGGGGGCGATGCTCTGCCCATCCTGGGCGTCGCCATGTTGCGACCCTCCTGGGTGTCGCCATGTTGCGACCAGAGCCACTCTAGCGCCTGGGGCAGAGGCCACAGAGCCATCCCCAGCGCCCGGGCCATCTTTGCTCCAATGGAGCCTTGGCTGCGGGAGGGGAAGAGAGAGACAGAGAGGAAGGCGCGGCGGAGGGGTGGAGAAGCAAATGGGCGCTTCTCCTATGTGCCCTGGCCGGGAATCGAACCCGGGTCCTCCGCACGCTAGGCCGACGCTCTACCGCTGAGCCAACCGGCCAGGGCCTTGCACGACTTCTTTGAGTAATGAAATATATAGTCTATATATATGTATGTAAATATGTGATATTTACCATTTATATTAACACTTATTTTTTCCTCAACTTCATCCTTTTTAATGCAACATTTCATATGTCTTTTATGTTTTTGACAATTAAAACTTAAGTTTCCCTGATCCTTCATTTACACTGGTACCTAGGACAGTTCTAACAAAACATTAAGTTCCTCATTAATTATTTAATGATTAATTAATTCTCTTTGAGACAAATTTCCATTTCTTTATGATTTTAAATTTCTCAATATGTCAGTTTTAGTATTTATAAGTATATATTTTTTACTGGTAGACTCAGTAGACCTCAAACTCAGAGGTCATCTTGTGGTACTGAGACACTGTGACAAATATTTGAAAAGCAAGTAGGACACCATAGTTTGGTTCTAATAGCTCATTTGACATTGCTGCAAGATATTCAGTCTCAATTTCCATTCCCAGATGCAGTATGCCTCCCAATGATCAAAAGTTATGAATCTGTAGTAAAAAATAAATGCTTGGCTTAAGACCCAAGGGGGTGCCTCTGTCTTCATTCTGAGCTCTTTGAACTTGATGGGAGGGAATGAAGAGTTAGTAGGAAAGGTCAGACCCACAGGAAGTGGGCAATCAAGAAAGCATTAGGGTGAGATGCTATGAAAAAGAATATTGGAAAGAGAAATTACAGTCCTTAATGAGGGTTTCACTCACTTGGATTCCTAAGTAATTTCTTTATTTAGCCATCTGTAAAGATGGAATTTTGTCTTTTAGAATTCCCAAAGATTGAAGGGCAAGTTAACAACCAACATATTGTGGTATAAATCATTCTACCTCAGGGAAAATGTGTATGTGTGTGTGTTTGCATATATGTGTGTATTATATAAATAGTATTTCTTCTTCATTCATTTACCTGCTTTGTGCTTGAAAGCATTGAGTATGGCATATAGAGATTCATAGACTATAATAACATAAGACACTCAGAATAGGTAAGAAAGAAAGAAAATAATGAGATTTAAAATGAAGGTAATAACGAGCACTTATACAATGCATGGCATAAAAAAAGTGTATATTTGATTAAGGTTGATCAATAGGACTCTAGTGTCAAAGTGTTCTGACATTTACTAGTTCGTTTACAAGTTAGACAAAATTTTCTATGGCCCTGTTTTCGAACACTTGCAAAACATTGTCCCTGTCCTGTAGGACCTGGCAGTCTAGATGAGAAACAATCTATTCAATGGAAACAATTGTAATTGACTCTTGTAAGTACACCTTCACACATGCTCCAACTCACTCAAACCTTGATCTTTCCTTCTTTGCTTCTGGTTCAGCCATCTGCTGTCGGTGCTTCCCTTCCCTCCTATCTTGTGGAAGGTCACGAGTGGTAACAAGTATATTCTGTCCTGTCAATTCTCACTCAAGGCATTCCTTCAGATCACCAGAAGGTTCAGAATATCCCCTTCAGCATCACCCTTTGGAGGGTGTTTTCACCACTTTTTTACATCTTTTGCTGTGTTTTTGTTGTTATTTTTCTTTAGACCAATATCAATTTCTGTCTGTTTTTTTTCCTCCCAGATCTTCCATATATCTGCATTATCTATGCCATTGGCAGCATGTCCCTATATTACAACCTTTGTCATTTCTATCACTCTCCATGGCTGCATTTGCTCTTAACCCCTGGGGTTTTACTCTCATTTAACTTTGACACATGTCTTCATTATCTCGCTGAGAGGAACTCCAGGGGCCTAGAAAGAACTGCTGGAAATGGCTCATACAGTTTCCCAGAGGTGGTAACAATTGGGCGATGCAAATTTTACAGAGAGAATTGTTAGATCTTGAATGAGCACAGCTGTGAGGCACTCTTGATACTCACTGATGGGAAGAAAGCCAGTCCTGGGCATAGACCAGGGCTGGGAGAAGTTGAGTTGACCCTAGGGACCCAGACTGTCTTCTTGAGGCCCAGGGCTCTGAGGTGTGCAACAATTCTACCCAGTGCAATCTGGAGTTTGATTCCAAGGGTATGCTATCCAAAAGGACAAAGCTATAGACATTTCCCGGAAGGAGTTGGGTTGCAGTTATTACACAAGATATTGGAGGTGCAGCGATGAACATGACACAGATCAGATCTCATAGCGCTCTCAGAGGGTCATGATTAGTTTCTATCTGAATAGCTATCCACAGCAATTCTGGTTTTATAAACTTTCTGGAAATGAGTTCACATAGGTAGAGATGTGTTCTATGTCAGGCATACACTTATGTAAATATTTTAGGTAATATATTTATGTGTATGTTTTAGCTTTTTTAGAGAAGATACTGAAAATAATCAGATTTTTATTGAATTTTCAAAGTCCTCACAACAAAATACTTAATTTTACATTTTTTAACTTAATGGTATTATTAAGAGTTATTAAGGTAAGTAGGATTATCTGACTCTACTATAAATTACTTCAAATTATAGTGACTCTTGTTTTATAAACTATTTTTTATTGATTTACTGACATATATCTCACAATAATACCATATTTGTTTATATGTGTATGAACATGTATACTATAGTGACATACACACACTTTAACTGCTTTTTTCCCAGCTTATAAAAATAGATGTGTTCCTAATTTTGAGGGTCTTCAAATCTCCAAAGGTCAATACTTTTAATATAATGTTATAATTTTTGGTAAGTTTGTACAGTCAAAATAAGATTTTTTTAATGCTTATATGAAAGAGATGGTCAGGCCATACAATTTCCCTGAAGGGTGGGTGGGATGTGCACAGAGAAGCTGTTGTCACCCACCTTTTCACTGGTAAGGGCAAATCCGAGTGCAGATTCTGCTCCCAGTCTTTGGGAAAATAGACATAGTTGGGAAAGAATGCCCCTTTACTGAATCTGAAAGTGATGCTGATTATGAACTTAGCAACACACCAAGCAATACCATATCTTGGCTTGGTGACAGTATTTCTCCTGAAGTTATCGAATAATGTGCCTTTGGGTGATCCCACTTAACAATTCCTTGGGCATTGACTGGCCTTGGGGTATGGTATAAATGCAGTTGTCTGGGTGTCTCAATCTCATGTTTGTCCTGGGTTCTAGCATTATACATTGGAGACCTCCTGAGAGATAAATCACTCAACTGAGAAGAATGTTTACTATTGTTTTGCTTCTACTTAAACTGGGAATTAGAAGACCAAAAACAGAAGGATGTCTGGAGTCAGCAGTGGAGCGAGAACAGATAAACGTCATGCACAGTACAAGTGGCAACAGGAGAACTAATGAGTGATGCTAATAATAAATACTGGCTGTCTACAAAGAAGATGCTAAGGACCAAGTGGAAACATACCAAAATCAGTATCAGGAAATGGGAGGCTAAATCAGAAACCTGAAGAGAACATGAGACTCAAAAATTTAAGAAAAAGCTATTGTGTTGTATTTCCTTAGGGCTTGACTCTTGGAAAGCAGTCTTAAATCTGTCCCTTCTCCATTTGTGCCATAAATGCTCCTTAAAGCCCAGCACAAATAGAGTTCCAAGTGGGATTTCTCAAACATCACTAGATAGCAGCCTTTCGTGGAAGCCATGTCAAAAGCATAGATACCTGATCTTCTGGTTAGAGCAAGTACATCTACTAGTTTAGAGCCTTTTGTGTATAAAAGGCCAATGGTAAATATTTTTGGCTTTGAAGGACATATGGCTCTATCACAATTACTCATCTCTGCCATCTTAGCATGAGAAAAGCCATACATAATACTTAAGTAAATGAACATAGCTGTGCCCCAATACTTAAACAAACAAACAAACAAACAGGTCGTATGCTAGATTTGGCCATGTAACATTGGTTTCCTGACCCTGATTTAGAGAAATGTTATTTTCCCCCAACACAGTGGCCTGATGCCTCTTGAAGAGAACATTAGCAAAAACACAGGCCTTCTAAATAGAAAGCCAGATGTTTCTTTTAATCACCTACAGTTTTATAGATAATGTTATTCTCTTGCCGTTCAATATCTCTGTGTATAAAGGTTGCTGAGATTTGGATGTACTAAACCGTGGCAGCAAATATAGTTTCTTTTGAGAGCTCTGGGAAGGGACCTTATTTCCCCAAGTAACTCACTCACTTGCCTGTTCTCATGTCAGAAATTCTACGTTTAGTAAGTCAATTCAGTTCATAGCAATGTTATGTTTTCTGGTACTGTATGCAAACTAAGAAAGAGAATAATTGTTCCAACTCTTATGGGGAAAGAAAAGGAAATTTCCTTTTGACAGTTTAAATCCTTCCAAGAAGGGAAACAATACTTATCTAGAGGAAAAATGGGTTGAAGACAGAATAGTGGAGATTATTCTAAACTAGCATCAAGGGTTAACAGCGAAGTGTGATTGTTTAAAAAAATTGTGTGTGTGTGTGTGTGTGTGTGTGTGTATGAGCACATGCACACAATATATGACATGGTTGTGGAGGCAGTGCTGGAATGTATTTTAAAAATGGGAAGCATTGAAATGGGACACTTCCAAAGGCATTTTAGTCAAAACCCAGCTCCACCATTAAGGAATCAGCTCATCTTTCACTTCCCAGTGGGGTGTAATCAGTTTCCTGATTAGCATTTGCAGTGGCAAGGGTTCAAAGTTGCTTCTACAGACTGTCTCAGGCACTCTTCAGGATCAGCTCCAACTGAGCTAACTCCCTGTAGCTGTTCGTCTCTGTGGGTCCTGGACTCCTGGAGATGTGCCACAGTCAAATGTAGAACAGTGACAAATCTGATGTTTGCTTTTGGGCATCCGTAAGTCCAGTTCTCTGACTTATTCTCTGGGCCTCCCTTGAGCTTAGACTATTTTGTGTCCTCTGTACATTGGCCTTAGTTCTGTCCAGAATTCCAGCCTTTCCTTGAGTCTCTCTTTCTTCACTAAAACTTAAGCCCAATTTGTCTTTCATAGAAGGATATTGTGTCCTGAGATGGGACTTAACTTATGGGAATTTGCTAAACCAATTGAGGATAGTACCTTTTCAAGTTATTTGCATTTTTTCCAGTTAAGGTATTTGCATTTTATTTGGGGTTTCATACTCTTTCCTCAGAAGGATTTACTGATTGGAAATTTCATTAGGAGATGGTCTTATAACCACCTCTGATGGAGAAGTTTTGGTTCAGAATGCTATAGTTAATTGAATACCAGGAGACCTAGGTTTTTGTCCTATCTCAAATTACTGAATTACTGACAAAACTATGTTCCCATTATGAATCTCAATTTTCTCATTCTATAAAATTATAGTTTGGAATTACATGATTACTGCTTAAAACTCCAGGATAAGCTAATTTACGCTAACGTATTAATGACTGACAGTAGTTTAATTAGTTCATTATCCAGGTACAGCAGAGTTTTGAAAGCTCTTAGACCCCAAAGGTTCCACAGTACTCTCATTTTAGACACCAATCACAATGCAGAGAACTTGCCAGTTTCCTTAAAATTATACCATGTAGGCTACAGTTGCCACTGAGTCAGAAAATGAGAAGTTTTTTTTGTTGTTAAGGGTAGATGCTTGCTGTGATCTCTGAGAAGTAAGAAATTTAGAATAGGGAAAGATCTAGGACCAACATGGAATAATTGGGCATGCTTTACATGCTGAGATTTGGAGTGAGGAAAGGGTGATACATTTGAGTTTAATCATCCCTAAAAGTTTCAAGACACACACACACACACACACACACACACACACACACACAGAGAGAGAGAGAGAGAGAGAGAGAGAGAGAGAGAGAGAGAAACTTGCATCTTCTTGGTTCTGGCAGGCAATCTAATCTGCAGAGTAATCTACATTCTCCTTCTTCTTCTTCTACAACCCCACAGGCCCCTGTTTTACTGGAAAGATGTTTCAGAAGTTTTTTAATAAACAATCATACTTAGCTGTAATGTCTGAAACAAGCATAGAATGATTACTTTTCTGTCTTGAGCCTATTTCCCCTCTCTATATATTGCTCACTGCATGAAGATAGGAGTAATTTTTCTCTTCTTTAATTTTGCATATAGCATTAAAAGCACTGTATATCTTCCATATTTGATAGAACTTTTCACTCAAATGACTGTTTATTTCCTCTTAGATGGAAGGTATACTTCTTAACATGTTGTTCAGATTCATTGTAATTCCTATTCTCATTCAATGGATAGTAATGACCACAATGTTGCAGGTGCTCACTAGGTACCTGGACTAGTGAACAAATCCACCAGGTACTGACCTCATGGAGCCTGCAATTCTGGCAGCGACAGATAACAACCCACATACAACATGTCAGGTCCTGAAAGTGTGCTCAGAAGATGAATAAAGCAGAGGGAAGGAGTAGAGAGCAATGGAGGGCTGATGCTGTTTTGACGGAGAGGCCAAAGAAAGCTGCTCTGAGCAGGGTACATTTGATCAGATACCCAGCAAGTGAGTTGGAGCACCACGTGGGATCTCAGCCAGAGAATTTCTGGCAGATATGATTTGTCCCCATGCACTGTTCCCAACTTTTAATGATCTTCCCTGTGCATTCAGCCCTTCCTGCCTGGACTCTCTCCTCTCATCACTCATTTTTAAGTCATCCCCTCCTTGGTCCAAAGGCCCCTCCTCATGTTTATAGTCGATCCTCATAATTTGCAGATTTGATTTTTGTCAATTGTTCTACTTGCTAATATTACTTATAACTCCCAATTCAATGCTCATGATAATCGTGTGGTCATTTGTGGACACACACGAGCACAAAGTGGATAGAAGTGAGTGACCTTGTGTGCACGTTCCCAGCTCTGCTGACCAGTCCCGAGGTCTGCCTTCTTGTTTTGGCTCACAGATGTCAACAAATGTCCTTGCCATGGACTACTTACCATAACATTTTTTCATATTTCTGTGAATGTTGTTGGTGATTTACCTGTTTAACATGGCCCCTAAGAAAAATGCTGAATTACTGCTGGGGTTCCTAGCAATAGATGCCAAAAGGCTGGGAGGTCCCTCATGGATAAAAAGCGTGTACTCGGTAAGCCTCTTTCAGTTATAATAGTGCTGTTGACCATGAGTTCAATGTTAATGAGTTGGCACTGCATATTAAATAAGTTGTATTTAAACAGAAACATATAACACAAGGCTTTTCATTGATTAGTTGATGAAAAAGTTGTGACCAGAGGCTAGCCATGACCTGACCTTGTGTTTACCCTAAGAACAATGGTTCAGTGTTTGTCAGGTCAGTGTTCCTGGTGACTTATAGAACATAACTACCACAACTAACATTCAGCTGTAACTTCTAGGTCTTGCCTCTAAAGTGATTTATTTTGGTGCACCTCATATTTTAGTGCCCGATTATATGTAGTCTAATGCCGTGTTATATTTGCTTTCAAGCTTTCAACAAGTCTTTTATGTATTTCCGCGCCTCTTTGGCCAGTCCTCATCACTGAGCATCTACTCTGTGCCCCAAATGGGGATGGGCTTTTCATTGTGATGGCTCTGAAAAGTAAGCATTAGGAGGCCTATTTTACAAATTAAAACCCTGAGGCTCCAGAGGTTCTGTGATTTGCCCAAGGTCACAGTGCACATAAAGGCGAGGAGTCTGAATTTGTTCCAAGCTTTGCCTGTATCTGAAGCTTTTATGTCTGACACAGTTCTGGGTGCCTGATAGAAGCTTAGTGCTTTACAGGGAGTGCTTCATACAGAAGACAAAAGAGGGAGGCGAAGTCAAGGACAATTCCCCCTCTGTGTTGGTTGGTAGCAAAGCTATTTTTTTTCCTGGAAGAAAGAGATGAAAGTTCTGATATTCACATGCTCACCCACCAGGCACCCTTCAGAATTCCCATCCATCAGCTGGCAAATGGACACGTTTTAACGAGCACAATCTCAACCAAGCAAGTTCTGGCAACAAAATATGCCTCCACTAATGATATTCAATTGTTCTAAGAAGACAAAATGGTCTGAAGTGTAATGAGATGCCAAACACACAAACGCACAAAACAGGCTGCTCATATTTAAGTCCTTATGTTTCTTGAAGTGAAAACTCATTTTAAGAAGATTATGGTGCATATATTATAAAGTGGGATGATATTCTACATTCATGCCCCACTGGGGCCTTGACTGTATTAAAAAAAAATGAAAACAAAACCAACAACAACATTTTGTTCCCACACAAGTATTTTGCTAATAGGACATGTGATGCAGCAGTCATTTGTTTGGGTTATTTTTATTGCAGGTTTTATGGATGCATTCACTCTTTTGATACACAATGCGATCAGAAAATTTCTTAACCAGGCTTCTGAGAGTGAGAATACACTAGAAAAAGGGGGCAGAGGGTCAGGGCCATTGGAACACAATTGTAGTTGATGAGGTGGGGGGAGAGAGAGAAAAGGGAGTAGATTTGGGTTCTGGGGATAGGTTATCCCCACCTTCTGGTTAGAATAAAGCAACTTCTACTGAGGCAATAGCCAGATTTTTATCCTTGACCAAATTCTATTCAACATGTTTATCAGTGGCAAAGATCAATGATTTTAAACATTTTAATGTAAGCAAAAGCCTTAATTGTGATGATGTCCATTTGCACAATGTAAACTAAATATATGAAACAAATAATAAAGGTTGAAGTGAGGGGGGTGTTTTCCAAACAATTTAGATCCTCCTTTTTCTTATTCCCCTTTTTCTCAGCAGCATCTCTGAGGGGGCTCCTGGAATCTCCTCCAACTCCAAGAAATTGTGTGAAAAGCACTGACTCAGATAAAGTGAGATATTTCAATGTCCAGGGAAGATGGGCAGAATGATAAAGGGAGGATATGTAAGTCAGGGAAAAAAAAAAAACACATGTTTCCAAAGAGAGAGAGTAAATGGGGACAGTGAGCTAACCCAGAGATTAATTATTGTAGGAAACACTCACCACTACTAGGGTTGTTGGGAAGATGTGTTAATCAGACTCTAAAAGTACTAAGCATAGGCTATGTATGCAGTCAGTACTAGAACCACGAGGAAGTCCCCATGGTTAGAATCAGGGCCACAGCCGCTTCCTGAGATGCCAATAGAGACAGAGAGAGAGAGCAAGGAAAAAAGGCTGCTTCTTTGCTATCCCTGTGTCTAACGCCACCAATACCTCCTACTGGATATGCCCAATAGGAAGGCAGCTGGGAAAACAGACTCCCTGCCCCGGCCCTACTGAGCAGAGTTGTGAAGGGCAGGCATGAGACTAAGAGACAGGAAGTCAGTGATTGGACCAGTTCATCTATTCAGCACCCACCCATATCTTTATACTCATATGTATACGTCTCATACTACAGTGAAAGTAATTTTATGTTTCTGGTTAATACAATCCAGTTCTTCTCGGTACACAGGCTGAAGCTAATACTTGCTCACAAAGGGAAGACACCGAGTTCCATCGATCAATCTCTGCCTCAGTCTCTGAGTCCTATTAGTTTCTCTTCATTTCAGTTACAAAGCTCATCTGGATATTAAGTAAATTAAAGACTAACGTTATACTATTATCCATATTCTCTAAAAAACATAATAAGGAGAAAGGACAAAACTGTGTGTTTATATGTATTTTGGGGGTGTGTGTAAGTGACAGATAGGGAAGGAAAAGTGCTTTTTTTATGATAGTATGTCTGGATCTTGTTAAAATGTCATAGTTGGTAATTATAGCTCCTTTCTTCCATTACCCATTCCAAGTTTCCTTTGCCCTCAGTCAGTATCTCAATTGGTTGGAATACTATATCTTTTGGGATAATTCAAATACTTCTTCCTGTAGTAGTTTAGTTCTCAATGGTCTTACCTGTATTTGGTTTCTTTAGTTGTTCATCCCCTTTTTACTTTATTTTGATGTTTTTAGAGGTGCCCCAGGGAGCCCCTGGGTTCCAGACAAGTTTTCCCCTCCTGCATTGTTTAACAATGACCCTCTTTCTTTTCTTTATAATCATAATCAGCCTATAAGTAACTCTCTTCTTTACCTCTTGAGCTAATAGCATGAGAAGTTGAAAATGGCCAGGTAAAAATCTTAATTTCTACTTCCATGGGGTCATTGTCTTGCCAACTGATGGAAGAATTCCTCTAAGAACATCATAGCATCAGTGCTGTGATAGGAAGCGAAATTATTTGGGTGGTTTATTAAGTGTGACAGTAAGACCAGCAGTCCCACCTCTACCTCTTCATTTCCAAACTCACACATCATTGCTACAGAAGAAATAATACTACATATTGGTTGCCAGTTCAGAGCACCTCTCACATTTTAACAGTGAGTTTGCAATAGGTCATTTTATCATTTCATGTTGGCCAAATAAATCTGGGGGAGGAACTGTATGGCATAAAACCAGGGAATGTTATGGAATTAGCCCACTGTTGCACTTTTATATTAATATAACTTGTCTGGTTAGAACTACTGTTGGATAGTATATTATGATGGTGAACAAGGTATATTAATCCATGGGTAGTGGAATTTGGATAGATTTTGAGCAGAGAAGGAAATTTTTTTTTATCAGAATAGGATTCTGTTCTTTTGAAGACATACCACTGATCCCTGTATTATATTATAGAATAAGGTCTAATATAATTAGGCTGCCTTTAGGTAACTGGATGGTCCCCTTGAGAAATAATTACCTGTAGGGC
Organism: Saccopteryx bilineata; assembly: GCF_036850765.1. Lineage (NCBI taxonomy): Eukaryota > Metazoa > Chordata > Mammalia > Chiroptera > Emballonuridae > Saccopteryx > Saccopteryx bilineata. The sequence goes on along the minus strand of NC_089500.1, from coordinate 30,622,323 downwards.
CTGTGGAAGGTTAAGCACTCAGCAGTGATAGAAGCATTGTTTTTTTTTTTTTTTCTTTAGTGAGATGAGAGCTCATGCTGTTGACCCATAAATAACTTTCCATTTCTGCTGCTGAAGCTATTTAAATGTGAGTCCACTGAATAAGCATCAGGGTGGCTAGGTAGCTGGCTAGAGGCTGGCTAGTATCCACAGGAAGGGTCATCTTGTCTACCTAACATTTGAGAAAACTTCCTCTGCCCTGGGTACCCTTTGGTAATCAACCACACAGAACATGTATATCCTCCCTTACTTTGCTCATCCTGGGAGGGTCATCACATACTTTCCCCCCTGAACTCCTTATATCCTTTTTTTTATCGAATCTATTGGAGTGATACTGGTTAACAAAATTATACAGGTTTCAGGTGCTAAATTCCACATGTCTTCTGTACACTGTATTGTCCGTTCATTCCCCACCCCAAGTCAAGTTTCCATCTGTCACCATTATTCCCCCTATGCCCTCCTCCACCCCACCCTCACTTTTTTCTGAACAATTACCTGCTTCTTAATCCAAACTGTTATCTGTTGTTTGTGAATCAGTATAGATTCATACCTGTAGCCAAATTTCCATCTGGAGAACCATCTATATAGTTCTCCACACTGGGCCAATAAGATTTCCTTCCATTCTTCTCTTTCAGGGACATTCCTGATTAGGAATGAATTACAACAGTCACTTATGATCGGTGGCAGCCTATCACATAGAAACATCTGTAAACGAGGCCTGACTGATTTCTTCCCCTGGTCATTGGGACTACCCTATAAGGCTACAGGAGTTAGGTAAAGGAGTGGTGACTGACAGACAATACATTCTATGGGAGTTCCAGGATATTCGGAGCCTCCTGCTTATTCAATTTACTTGTACCTTTAGACCTCCAACCTCTTCTTGTATATAACACTCCTGCTTGGTGATGGAGTGCTGTTTCTCATCCCCAAATTTGTTAATTAGTAGGTTAGAAAACACCAAGCACATGATGTAATTTAGATTGCTATGTCAGTTTTTGACAGTCTCTTAGGAAGATTTACTGTCTCTAATGTCAATTAGAGATTTAAAAACTCTAATATTGATTATGGGTTTTTTCCCAGCATCTTTAGAAGTGTGTACTATTCTCCAAAATCCCAAGAGAACTGCATTATGATTTTTCTATTGGCGAATCCTACAAGCTCATTCAGCATTTTTATTTGCCATAGTTTTTCTTTGTTTCATTGGTAAGGCTGGGCACTGAGGCCTAAGCTGCTGAGCAGCATCCACTAGTACCTGGATCAGCTCCAGAACCCACTTATATCTGGAAGTCTTTCTGCTAGTCAGTAAGTAGGTTGGGATAGTACCATCAAGTGAGGTATTGGTTGCCTCCCAAGAAGACAGCCATGCACTGTGCTCATTTCATAGTGATAGAAAACTCCACTGGACTCCTAGAAATGTCATTAAGGTGCTAAGTCCATATATTTTTATGGGCTTTATCCACTAGCCTGATATATTTGAATGTTATTAAGGCATCAGGTCCTGGAGTTATACACTATAACATTGATGAGATGCCTTAGGAAATGAATCCTTGTTTATATCAATAAACCTATGGTAAAACTGGGTTTGTTATATTTTCTTTAGCTTGAAGTCACGGAACATACTGAGGACATTAAGTGACGGTTTATTCTAGTTGATTCTGCCTATTCTTCAAGTCCAGTCAGCCTGAGGTCCTCAACACAGTGGAGCAGCATGAAATTCCATGGAGTTTCAATGTGCTCCAACTCTCTGCATGTTAGTTTATGACAGAGATCAGATCTCCTAGCTCTAGAGCAAGTCAGTTAAAGACTATTGCTAATTTGTCAAGTAAAGGCTTTCTGTTTCAAGTTGTCCTTAAAAATTGATACCTATAGAAAAAAATCCCAAACATTTGATATATAAATAGCTACATGCCCAGTACTAAAATATTTTGTTTTGTTCAAGGAAAGATAATACATCTGGAACATCAGCTGCCATCTGAGCAATCATCTGATTTATTTTGTGGAAATTCACAGTTATTTCCCCAAATCTAGCCACCTTCTGCACAGCCAAAAATTAGTGGCTAAATGGTTAGGTTGTTAATTTAGTTATATGATGTAATAGAACTTACCACTTTTGCAATGATCAGATTTCTTGGTACTAAATATATCACTCAAGTTTCAATCAAGATCACTGAGGAAACCTCAGAATACACTTTCAAAGACGCTGCTAGAAGCAGAGCAAAAACAAGTAAGAATAATTTCTTATCCTCTCTTCCCATATTCAAATTCCTCACTAATTCCTCCTTTGGGGAACATAATAGGTTGGCAAAGGAAACGGGAAAATTTAATTTATAGACACCCAGTGTTACAGAGCATAGAAATGTCAGTGTTGGGTTGTAAGATGCTAGGTAAGTAACTGACATAGTTACTGTTTGCATAATAAATGAGTATTGGCATAGACCTTATGAAATAGTTACAGGTGTCTCGGCTTTTCCTTATGGCATGTCATACACAGAGAAAGAGGGTAGTAAACATAATGAAATGTGTCTTAGAAGACAGAGGTGTAATGACATAAGCTTACAGGGCATGTCCTGGGAACTTTGTCTCTTTCCTCAAACCCAGGAGGTTGGGACCATGTCAAACTAAAATACATTGGTGTTGATAACATTTAGTGACATGCAACAGTTAAGATGAGAAACATACCAATATAAATGTGGGACTCAAGGGATGGGGTTTTGATTGATGTGAGTAGTTCATGTATTGACATCACTTCATTAAAAGAAGTGGTGTTTTAGGTCACTGCCTATCCAAAAGGAGCCACCAGGACATTGTGGCTTAAATAGAGTTTATTCAAAGATTATGCTTTTAGTAAAACTATTGTATTGTGTAAGATGGATTAGATCTGTCATATCTTACCCATTAATGAGCTTTACATTTTAAGAGCAAGATTTACAAGTACAGTTTATAAATGAACATGAGAATGGAGAAAAATCTAGAAATCACCCAAGGCTTGCATATTACATGATAAAGGTGAAAAATATTTAGTTGGGAAAACACTGAGTTTAATTTATATTTGTCTGTATTACTTACTCCTTCTCTTGTATTTTATTTTTTCCCTTTTTTTAAGTCCAAATTTAATAATTCTTCTCCAAAAACCTTTTAAGTGTTTCTTTTAGCACACACAGGTGTTCATTAACAATTCTCTCAGTTTCTATTTGATTGGACATCTCACATTTTACTTTCACTTTTGGAGCACATTTTCATTTGGTTTAGAATTTTAGGTTGGCAAGTGTTTTCTGTTGGCATTTCAAGGATATTATGTTATTATCTTGCTTCTATATCTTCTGAGAAGTCAGTGTTCACTCGTAGTTTCTCATCTCAAAGCAATGTCTTTTCTTTCTTCTGGTGGCTTTTTAGGTTGTCTCTCTTTCTTTTTTTTTTTTTTTTTTTTTTGGTTTTCAGAGGTGTTACTATGACATAGATAGGTATATTTTCTTTGTAACTTTTTGCTTAGAGTTTAACAGAGCTTTTGGAATCTGTGGCTTCAAGACTTATGTAACCTGGAAAATTGTTGGATATGATCTCTGCATTTCTTTAACTTCATTCTGTTTTATTTCTCTTTATGGGTTATAATTACACATATATTACAACTTTTCACCAGGACCCATATCTCTCTCTCTCTCTCTCTCTCTCTCTCTCTCTAACATTTTCTATTCAGTTCTCTCTTTGTTGTAATTATTTTCTCCTAATCTGTCTTTCACTTCATTAATCCTCTCATCAGCTGTAATACAATGGCTGTTAACCTCATCTATTGAGTTCTTAATTTCAGATATTGTAATTTTCATTTCTAGAATGCCCATTTGATTCTTTCTAATAGTTTCCACTTCTATGATGAAATGCTCCATCTTGTCATCGTTCTGAACATATTACTCAGTTATGTTAATATCCAAGTCTGATAACTAGAATGACTGTGGGTTTGTTACTATATCTGTTTTTTCTTCTTTTCATTTACTTTTTGATTAAATGATGATCTTTGAATTTTTTTAATTAAAAAAATGTACAGAGGTTCTGAATATTTTCTTCCTCTAAAGAGAATGCCTCTTTTTTGGGGGGGCAGGTATTAATAGTGAGCTGACTCTAAGTTGGATTTCTGACTTTGTAAGTCTTGATATATCTCTCATCTGCCCCCCATTTCTAACTGTAGTTCTCCAGGATTTGCAACTGACATCCTGGAGTTTGCCGGGTAACCTGTTCCTAAGAAGGTTTTGAACTCCAGTTTTCTTCTACAGAAGTATGAGACCAGTGAATGATCTGTTAAATTTTTTAACTACTTACTGCTCTTCTACTTGCAAGTATAGAAGGTCAACCTCACTTTTCTCCATCTTCTTTTCCTCAAGGATCCTAGCCTTTTAAGTCAGCTGTCTTGGTAGATCCCAACTCCAATGTTGACCCTTCTAGCTCTATGAAGTATCTGAAAGCCTGGTGGTTTCTTTGTCTCTTCTAGATAAACTATGATTGTACTTTCAGTGTCTCAACTTCCACTGCTTAACATTTGGCAAATTCCAAGTGCCCTCCTTCTAACTAGGACTTGGCTCCTCATGTCCCGGCTACCTCAGGAGCTTTCCAATGTGTTTGAACAGATTTTATTTATTAACATTTTACCTGGCTTTTTTGGTTGCTTTCAGGAAGAGTGTTACCATGCTACAAGCTACCTTGTCATAGCTGGATGTGGAAACTGGTGTGAAACTATTTTGAACAGATATATAGGGAGAGCTTAAGCATTGTCCTGTTAGGTACCAGTATATCTGTGGGAGGAAAAAAGACAGAAGGAACCGATGAAGTCTGTTCATGTTTTTCTACCTTCCATTAGTGAGAAAAACAATACCTTTACCTTCACCTTAGACATCTGGTCTAGAGTCTTGAAGATGAAAATATGAGTGTTTGTAGCCATTCTCTTATAGGAATAGTATCTGTCCTTTGAAATTTTTCAAGGCTTTTTCATGTCTTGGCACATTATTACACATTTGTAAATATTCAATTAGTACTTAGAACAAATGTGTAATCTCTAATCACTGCTTGCAAAACTCTATAGATGACCGTTAGTTCAAGGTTATTAATTATATTGTTTTTAACTTTATAATTCCTATTTTATTAATCTTTCTGTCCTATCAACAGTTTAAAAGTATTGAAATTCATTATCTTTATCTGTTTTTTTCATGTTTCAAACCTTAATATGCATCCTCTAAGTAACTTCTCTTTTTTAAATGGTTATGTGTATCTTCTAATAGCTAAGACAAATACTTTAGCATGCTTTTACTTTTCTTGGTCTCTCTATTCTAACATCTATCTTATTGAACTTATCAAGATTTTTAATTCTAGGTTACTGCTGATATTTTGCTTCATTCCTAGTTACTTTTAAGAGCAACAATCCCCAATATCAATATATTTTATATATCATATTACATATATATCATATTACAAATGATATATTATGTACAGGTATCATAAAATATGTATATATTATATATGATATGTAGTGTATACATGTGTGTATATAATATCATTACCTGGATTACTCTTTACTGTAATTTCTTTATCCCAAACTATTTTCTATATAGCTCCTTGTGTGGAAAGCTTCTTAAGCCTTCTGTGCCTAGTGGTATTTTTACAGTTCTTATATTTGAATGGTAGTTTGAGTAGATAGAAGCTTTAGATCTAATTTTTTTTCCTTATTGGAACTTCTGGCTTTTATGACAACAGAGGTTGACATACACAAATGTTAATGTTGAATTAATTACAAACTAACATGTTAATGATAAATTTGTTTTTAAAAAAACAAAGTAAATTATGCTAACTTAGAGTAAGCAAAAACTTAAGACAACCCCCTCCATAAAACTTGAATAATTTGATAAAATTTATGTCATCTATCTATCTATCATTTATCTTTCTATCTATCTATTCACTATTAATATCAATTCTGCTTTTTGTAAAACACCTTAAGTATATGAAGCAGGAAGCTGCTGACTAGAAGATTCACAGTTTTTATATTAAAAAGATACTATATCCTGAATATATAAATAAGCTGAATAATCTGAGAAGATAAATAGCCCAATTAAAAATGTGCAGAGGATTTGAAAAGACACTTCAAGAAAAAGAAGATATGAATGACCAATAAGCATATGAAATGATGCTTAACATCCATAGCAGGGCAATGAAAATTCACAGCACGATGAGATAGCCCTACAAACCCATTAGACTGGCTAATATTTTTTAAAAAGTCTGATAATACCAAGTTTTGTTGAAGATGAGAAGTGACTGAAACTTTTATACATTGCTGGTGACAAATGTTAAATGATACAACTTTTTGGAAAATAATTATGCAGCTTTTTATGAAGCTATACATTTGCTATATGACTCCACAACTTTACTCTTTAGTATTTTCCCAAGAAAAATGAAAACACATGCCTACCCAAAGACTCGTACGACATGAATGTTCATAGCAGCTTTACTCATAAGAGCTCATTAAGATGTAAATGAATAAACAAATTCTGGTATAGTCATTCAATGAACTTCTACTCTGTAATAAAAGAAACAGACTCATGTTACATAATAAATGTAACAACATGGATACATCTCAAAAAATTATGCTAAGCAAATGAAGCCAGACACAAAACAGTATGTACTGTGTGCTTCCATTTATAAATATAAATTTAAACTTATGTGATAGAAAACAGATTGGTGATTGCATGGGACCAGGAGTAGAGATGAGTTTAACTGGCAAGGGGCTCAAGACAACTTTTAGGGTCAGAGAAATATTCTATGTCTTACTTGTCATGATGGTAATGTGAATGCATAGATTTGTCAAAACTCAGTGTACTATAAATTCTTATAAATTGTGCATTTTACATTAGGGAATTTTACTTCAATAAACTTATTTTAAATAAAAAGTATTTTGATACATCAATTCTGTTTTTTCAAAGAAAATAATTAACTAAAAACATAAATATAAGCTTTATTTCATTATTCATAAATATACACTTTATTCCATTACTCATATGAGAGATAAACCTAGAAACAACACACACGATTAACAATAATAGGTTTTGTTTCACTAAGTTTGGTATATCCATATAATGTAGTCATTAAAAATAATATTATAGATGTATGCTAATAGATGTAGGCTAACTGATATGCAAATATACACTGAACGCTTTTACATTCATTATTTAATTTCAGCTTTATGATAAGATGAATTTCTAAGTAAGTTTTGGGAGAGACAAGAAAACTAAGCCTTTGAGAATTGACCTGTTATATGGATTATAATTGAATGGAGAGAATTCTTTGGGTGGAAAATGTATCTATATAGGTATATATGCTTCCTTCTTTATTGTGCTGCTTCTCTTGTTAGACTTGTCACTTGCACTTGTGTTCCAGTGTGATCTGTTTCCTTGAAGTGACAGAACAGAGCTGAGGACCTCTTGTTCATAGTGGTTGAATGTGCTAGAATCTATTCATCACTGTGGAGACATCATCTGTAACACAAATTATATAGGAAATAAGGAAATCCAAAGCTAATATTGTGTCTGAATGGCACCATTATGGACACACATTTGTCAGAATTCTGATGGAATCAAAATGAGTTTCTCTCACCAATCTGATGTCATTGATCTTTGGGGATTTTTGAGGCCAATGTCATTTTTCTATAGGGACTAAGTTAGATCTGATCTATGGCAATATATCATCAAAAGGTCAAGGTCAGCCTTTACCCCTATGCCACCTTCCATTACTTCATCCATTGCCTCTTTTTTTAAATCTTCATTTTTCTTTAACTTTTTCTAATCAAATCTTACTAATTCTGTGCTCTTGGACTTCTTTAGGATCTGTCAGTCAAAGGGTGTGTTTTAACCTCAAGTTGTCAGGAACATGTCATACTTCCAGAGGTCAGGGGGACTCGACTATAGACTTTGAAGCTAATGGAATATAAGCAATTTACATTCCCTAATGTAAAATGCACAATTTCTATAATGTTATACTGTGATATTATGATTCATAATAAGAAATATATATATTTGGTCTTTCTCCCAGTTCCTGGCACAGAGCTCCTAAAACCCTTGAAATTTCCTGTGATAAGAGCCATAGGGTGTTTTTGTTACATTACTGAGGCGACTATTGGAAAGCCCTCAGGTAACTTAAGGATGGTGGCTGGTTGCCAGGGGAACCCGCCTTGTGATGAGAGGGTTAGAACTTTCAGTACCCCACCCACATCTCAACTTCCAGGGAGGAAACAGGGCTGGAGGTTGAAATAATCACCAGTATCCAATGATTTACTCAATCATGAGTATCTAGTGAAGCCTCCCTAAAAACCCAAAAGGACACTGTTCACAGAGCTCCTGGGGCGAACTCATGGGGCTCGGGGGGAGAATGGAACACCCGTGGGGGAGCTCCCAGCCATTTCCTCTTATCTTGTTCTATACACCTCTTCCATCCGGCTGTTGTGAATTATATCTTTTTATAATAAACTGGTGATCTAGTAAGTAAGATATTTTTTTCTGAGTTCTGTGAGCTGCTAGAGCAAATTAACTGAACCCAAGGAGAAGGTTGTGGGAACATCCATTTAGAGCCAGTCAGAAGTACAAAGAACAACTGGACTGGTAACAGGCATCTGAAACCCACGGAGGAGGCTGTTGTGAAGCTCCTGTCTATAGCCATTGGGTCAGAAGCATAGGGCTTGTGACACGTCTGAAGTGGAAGTGGTACTGAGCCCTTAACCTGTGAGATCTGATGCTATCTCTGGGTGGGTGTCACAACTGGTGTCACAGAGAATTGCTTGGCCTGGGGAAACAATCTCTACACGCTTGATGAGCAGAAGTGTCAGAAGTGAAGTGATCTCTGTGAAGGTATAGGAGACACGCAGGAAAGAAAGCCATTGTAGGAAGAGCTGGGTTTTTTTTCTACTCACGAGGTGGACTTGGTTTCATATACTATTTTAGATACAGACTCATAATTATTTTCTTGAAAATCTTAGGACCAGACATGCTTTTGAATTTTGGGATTTTAGAAAGATAATGCAGTATATACAGTGAGGTCTGCAGAACAAACCTCTAAAGATATTAATATTATGAAGTGAAAACGCTATACTGTGTTAGTTCAGGTCTGGTTTTACTGTTAAGTGAATTCAGGTCAGTTTCCAGTAGTTTCTGTATATTGGAATTGTGCATAAGAATTGTGGGCCACATCCAGTTTTCCAGGAGAAAACTTGACATTTTTTTAACCTGGCTCTTCAGGCCTCTTTATTTATTCCTCAGTTTTGATATTTGCTTCAAAACTTGTTTTGGATTTGAATTTATATGTGTGCACATAGCTTTATTAAAATGTAATTTAAATACCTTGAAATTCACCTATTTGAAATTCACAATATGATAGATTTTAGTAAAGTATGTAAGTCGGAGCCACCATAACTTTCTCGGTTTAGAACATTTCCATCACCCCCAACATTTCCCTCTGCAGCATTGTCGTCAGTTCCCACTCCCACTCCAGCTTCAGGCCAGATAATTAGTGATGTCCTCTCTGTGTCTGGCTTTTTTCACTTAGCCTAATGTTTTAAGACCCATGTCATTGTATGTATCAATAGTTTATTCTTTTGTATGGCAGAGTGGTATCCTCAAATGTACATAAGTAATGAATGGGTCAAGAATATGTGGCACATAGCCCTGGCCGGTTGGCTCAGTGGTAAAGCATCAGCCTGGCGTACAGGAGTCCCGGGTTTGATTCCCAGTCAGGGCACACAGGAGAAGCGCCCATCTGCTTCTCCACCCCTTCCCCTCTCCTTCCTCTAGGTCTCTCTCTTCCCCTCCTGCAGCCAAGGCTCCATTGGAGCAAAGTTGGCCTGGGCACTGAGGATGGCTCTATGGCCTCTGCCTCAGGTGCTAGAATGGCCCTGGTTGCAACAGAGCAACGCCCCAGATGGGCGGAGCATCGCCCCCTGGTGGGCATGCCGGGTGGATCTTGGTCGGGTGCATGCGGGAGTCTGTCTGACTGCCTCCCCATTTCCAACTTCAGGAAAAAAAAAAAAGAATATATGGCACAGCTCTACAATTAAGTATCATTAAGCAATGATACGGACTTGTGTTTTTAAGCTGTTATCCAACTCACCAGTCCTGGAATCCTGCTTAGTATTCTATGCTTCCTCAGGTTAGGTGTCCCCTGCTTCCATTATGAGCCTTAGACCAGCAAGTCTCTTACTAGCTCCAAAGCCTACAGGATCCAGTTAGGCAACTGGGTTTTGATAGTACAGTGCACTGGAGAATTTTGGAAACCTAACTGCTGTTCCTTTGGGTCAGTAAATCACACTCATGACCTCCATCCAACTATGTGTCCATGCAAGAGAGTCTTTTCAATGACAATCAGTTTGGCCATTCTGAAACTGGACCTACTGGGCTCTCATTTTTCCTACTGGGCTCAAGAGGATCTTTCTGCCTCTACATGAAATTCAGAGATTCAGAGGCGAGCCTACTCCCTGAGAACGAAGGTGGTTAATAGCTAGGTCAGGTATATAGGGGGAACCTCTTGGTTCTGTGCCTAAGCTTAAGCCCTTATTCTATTGTCTTTGAGCCCAAACCAGCTTACTATCTTCAGGAAAAGAAGCCTGAAAGGATTCCCTTTAGCATCCCTTCTGCACTTAGATTTTTGCTTGGGCAATGATATGCCTAAAGGAGCCAGAGATGGGGTAGAGAAAACAAAGATGGAGAGTAAGGGTCTACAGCAGGGGCTAGTGAACTTCCCTGCCCCCAGCAGTGCCAATTCTTTTGTGCTGCTGGCTGTGAAGGGTGCTCTTTCCTTTAGGGACCAAGCCCAGGCTCAGTGACAGGGTGTCCTATTGGTGGAAGGGACTGTTCGCCACTGAGTGAAAATGATTCTATAGGGCAGGACCTTTCCAAGTTGCTCTCAGGGACTATGGAGTCTCTGATATTAGACCCATTATCATTTACACTTCATGCCTGGGGGAAGAGCTGGGGGCATGGCAGGCTATAGGAATGATAAGAGCTAGGGATGCAGCTATTTTAAATCGGCAGCAATTTTTGTCCTGTTTCACTCAGTATTTACATTTGAAGTTTAGTTGCTACTTTAGTTTCTTGCTTTGGAAAAGTGTTTAACTTATCTGCATCTAATTTTTTCTCATCAGCAAAATGGAAATAATAATTATAATGATTATTGCTGTATTTTTCTCATAGGATTGTTGTGAAGATTAACTATGTTAAACACATGTAGTGCTCCTAGGATAGTAGTGCTGGAGCCTAGTAATGTCTGAATGAAATGAAGTCAGTGTTACCTTACCTACCACTGTTTTTCAGTGTAGGGAATGTTTTCGTGAGCTTTTGAATTACATGTGGGTAGCAAAGAAGAGATAAACTGTTCAGCATCACTATGTGAATCTGTGTCGTTGTAGACAGAGCTGTATGTCTACAAATGATTATGCTGACATGGACATTAATATGAGATTGAGAAAAAGAAGACCCCTCGCCCCACACACATTCTGAATAGGACCTTGAGATGTTGGGGTCAAGTCAGTTCTTCAGACAGGGGACAATGTCTAAAGCATTCCTATAGAGGAGGTGTCTGTATGGGAGGTACAGCCTATCCTATAAAATGCTAGAAATTCTCACATTTTATAACCAGTGTTGAGAGACTTTCTCTGTTGTAAATCTCTTCCACAATCTTAAAGTCCTTGATGAAAATAGTTTGAAGCCCTTATAACTTTGTCTTATCCATTCCTGCTTCAAGTGATGTCATCTAGGCAGTGCAGTCCACAGCAGTGGTCACCTCTGAGACTTAATTATGGTTTGGTCAGAAGTGATGTAAGGGGAGAAAGTGGTGTTGTCCTCTGAAACAGCTGGTTGCCTGAGGTGACAGATGATGGGACAGGTGTAAGCATTCCGTGGGAATTCCCAGAATTCTTTGGGAGTGAATATCCAGTAAAATATTGGACTTCCTGTGAACTCAAGTAAGATGAGGAGTGAAATGATTATTAAATAAGCATTAATAGAATTTTCAAATTGGAAGTCAGCAGAACTTGGGGGCCAGGGGGATCCCTCATATTATAGATGGTTGCACACAGAGATAGTCCTTATGCTGCTCTTAGTGGTTACCTAGAACAAACTTTCCCACAAGCAGCTATTCTTGCCTTAGGGTAGAGACAGTCGAGGTGCCTGCCTATTACCTAGCCCACCTGATAGTATGGTATTTTATTAGCCTCTGCAGAGCTCCTACTTTACAAGAAAAAATGGGTGGTCACAGCCATTATTTCTCATCAGCTGATTAAAAGTCAGTGGTGAGATGATCCACTGCATCAACCACAAGACCAGTTACACTGGGTCACTGGGAGCTCTCTAGAACCTACCTGCTACTCTGAAGGTATCATCTCAAAAACCCAGTGGATGGCAGGGTCAGCACCACCAGGCCACCATTTTGAACAGTACTTAGAATGAACTTATCCAGAAAAAAATCTTCAGGATAAACTAACTAGCCAACATATCCAAATGCTTTGACTCTGAGAACTTCTATGGTGAGTTTGTGTTGTGTGTGAATATGAGCTTGGGGATTTTGTTGTGGATTCAAGTCTCTCTGAAGCTGCCATTGAAGATCCTCCCTGCCCCCATTCTCCAACACACAGATCTCTGCATTGAGAGCAGGAGGAAAGAATGGTGGTGCCACCAGTGAGGATGGCCATGCCTATTGTGGCCAGGCAGACCATTGTGCATGCAATTGTCACAAAAGTGCCACAGAAGAATTGGCTGTGAGTTATCCAATCATGAAGAAGTAACTTCTCAATTCCTTTAAAATTGGAGAAAACAGATTTCTGATTTGGGAGCAGTGGAAAGCCAACAGAATACATTAAGCCCAGCAGGCCATCCCTATCTCCATCTGCTATCATGTAATTAAGACACACAAGGATGGGGGCTGGCTATTTCTGTGACCCACGATATCACGGCCATCAAGCTGGATGTAGATATAGGAGACCATATTGAGAATTCCCCACTGAGTGCCTGTATTTCTCCTCACTCCTATTTCTGTTGGCTGGAGACCCATGTCCTCCACTTACCCAGAAGTTCCGCCAAAGCAGTAGACCCCACTTAGGCTCCCCTCTACTTGCCTGTCTGTGTCCTAGATCTCTGAACAAGTGTTCTGCTTTCTTAGAGGAGGTTTTCAGACCAGGACTGCAAAAGCTTTTTCAGCATTGTGAGTGAGACTACTCAGATGCCACAGTGCCCGGTACCTGGGCTCCTGCCTGTCAAGTAGGTAGAGGATGGAAAGGCTCCCCTTTATCTCTTTCCCCCCAGACTTTATCTTCCTCACCCTGGATTATTCCCCAGTCATCTATCAGCCTTGCCTGTATGGTGGGCTTTGTGCCTGAGCTGGCCTGAGTAATGACATTCCTGGTGCTTAGTGTACTCATCCTGGCTCTCCTCTGCACTCCAGCTCTTTACACATGGAGATATTCAGGAGAATTATGTTCTTCAGGTGTCTAGTGCTAAGACTGTTGAGCGTTCCCACAGAGTTCTCTGAGGGGAGCCCACCCATTACCTGACAATGTGGAGGGGATGTTAACAGAGAGGAGCTGGTATAATGCTGCGGAGACCGAGAGAGTGCTCATGCTTGCGTAGAGGAAGAAGCTACCTTATGCTCTGCCCCCAGGAGTCCTGGAAACATGCCCCTGGCTGATTTCTGAGATAGTACTGTCACAGCTTTATATGCCTGGCTTTTGAATTCTAACCCTGCTCTTTTTCATTTATGCATTACTTTAATCATCAGAGATTTCTTAAAATGTTAAAAAAAATATATGGTCTATAGTAAATGCGAAAAATACTTTAAACATGGGGCACATGTTTTGAGCTGAAGGCACTCACAGTATAGTGAGAAACAAGTCTTTTTTATATTTATAAATAAAAATTACAATAGAACATGATATGGGCTTTCTCATCAGTTACTTAAAGGGAGAATGAAAGCTATTTGGTTAACATTCTGGATTTTTGGGTGAGGGTCTTTCTGGATGACATTAACATTTGAACCAGTAGACTGAGGAAAGAAGATTGCCCTACCCAACGTGGGTTGCATCATCCAGTGCATTGGAGATCTTAGAATTAAAAGGCCAAGTAAAGAAGAATTCTCTCTTCCTGACTGTCTTCAAGCTGGGACGTCATTCTTTTTTGCTTTTAGAATTGAACTGGAACTTACACCATTGGCTCTCCTGGTTTTCAGGCCTTCTGACTTGCACTGGAACTACACCATCATCTCTTCCGGGTCTCCAGATTGCTGACTGTGGATTTTGGAAACCTCATGAGCCAGTTCCTTATAATAATAATAATAATAATAATAATAATAAATCTCCATGTATGTGTGTTTGAGTGTGTGTGTACATACATGTACTGTTGGTTCTGTTTCTCTGGAGAACACTGACTAATTTAAGGACACTGGGTATCTTAGTCTTCTTGGACTATTATTACAAAATATTATAGACTAGGTCACTTAAACAGTAGAAATTCATTTTTCATAGTTCTGGAAGCCAGAAAATCTAGGATCAAGGTACAAATTTAGTTTCTGGTTTCTTGGCTTGTAGATGGTTTCCTCTATTACTATGACCTCACATGGCCTTTCCTTAGTGCATGGTCATGCACGGGAGAGAGAGAGAGGTACAAGCTCTCTGGTGTCTCTTCTTATAAGGACGCTAACTTCATTGGATCATGGTCTAATGCTTATGACCTCATTTAATCTTAATTACATTTTTAGAGTGCCCATCTCCAAATATAGCAACACTGGGCTTCAGCATATGAAATTTCAGGAGGACACAATTTAGTCCCTAACAATGAGTGAGCGTGGTGGTGGGAAATACAGTCTGCACAGGTTGGCCCAGCACAGAAGGCTGAGGGATTTTAGTGTTTAGCCAGTCAGTGATTGGGAGCTATTGGAGGGGTGTGACTATAGAAAAGAAATGATAAAACTTTTAGTTGAAAGAGCATTGAGTAGTCAACCCTGGAATACTCTGTACACATTTACCAATGGAAATTTTATAACAACATATTAAAAATGAGTACTAATAACTGCTGGGAGATCTAAGGCAAACAGAAAGCCATTGCCAAAGTCTTGGAGATATTCTAACATGTATACGGTCTATGTAGTTGGCCTGAAAAAAACCTGTGGTCCATTCAGGCAGCCCCACACTAATAAACATATCAGTGGTGCTCATATACCTCTGTCTAGGGTCTTCTCCATGGCCTCAAGACCTAGTATCTATAGTGCTCTGTTGGTCATAGCACTAAAGAGATTAACCCCGATTCACTCCTTTAGTGCAGCATTTTATAGTAGTGTTTGGCCTGACCAGGTAGTGGCGCAGTGGATAGAGCGTCGGACTGGGATGCCGAGGACCCAGGTTCGAGACCCCGAGGTCGCCAGCTTGAGCACGGGCTCATCTGGTTTGAGCAAAAGCTCACCAGCTTGGATCCAAGGTCGCTGGCGAGCAAGGGGTTACTCGGTCTGCTGAAGGCCTAGGATCAAGGCACATATGAGAAAGCAATCAATGAACAACTAAAGTATCACAATGCGCAACAATCCTCTCTCTGTCTCTGTAAAAAAAAAAAGATGACCTAGACTCATTTGGCCTGACCTGTGGTGGCGCAGTGGATAAAGCGTCGACCTGGAAATGCTGAGGTTGCTGGTTCGAAATCCTGGGCTTGCCTGGTCAAGGCACATATGGGAGTTGATGCTTCCAGCTCCTCCCCCTTCTCTCTCTCTGTCTCTGTCTCTCTCTCTCTCCTCTCTAAAAATGAATGAATAAATAAATAAATAAATAAATAAAATGCTATTTATAGTAGTGTTTGGGCCCCTGCACTTTTAGATAGCAGGACAAGAAAAATTGGCTTTTGGAATTTTGCATTTTGATTGGTAAATATCATATATACAACGACAGAGACAAAAAAAATTCATAACTCACACTGGGCATTGTTTTATGATTTTTATTTTTCATTTATAATTTTTAAATGCTTTATTATTTATATGTAACATTATAATACAAGTTTTATGGCAAAAGGGTAATATGTTAATGATCTCACTGCGGCAAAACAGCCCTTGCTGTAAATTGGCTCCATGTCTGGCATTGGGCTGGTTGGATTGGATGTCAGATTGACATCCAGCTGAAGATTTCAGAAGGTTTTGTGTCTTTTAACAAGCATCAGGTGACTATGAGTAAGATTAAAGAATAATTACATATCGTGTCACTTGAAAAAGATTGGCTTGAAGTAGACACTACTCACTCAAGTTTGGAATGGCTAAAGAGAACACTAAATGTCTCTATTAAACTAAAGCAGACTGGAACCTATGAAGGCAAAAGAATATAAAATATTTTCTTGAACTTTAATAGAGAACCAAGACTTTTGACAATGATTTACTAATAAAACCAGAAATAATTTCAGAAAACTCCACGGCATGTTTAATAAAATATAAGACGTGGCCTGCATGAAATAAATATGGAGAACTGTAAGGACTGAAAAGGCTAAACTCAAACCAAAATAAATAATAAAATGGCTAGGAAGGTAAGTTGCGTTAGCAAAGAAAGGATGGCAAAAAATTAGAAATTGCAGAGGTTAAAAACAAGGCCTTCATTGATGCTAATAAAACGCAGGATTAGAAATTTCTTAATCAGTGATGCCAAAGATGAATTTCAAAAAGTTTTCCCAAAATATAGACTGTCCTGTTTTGAGAGCCATTTTGGAAGACAGCTTAGAAACAAGAGACAAATATGCTACTGGATAGTGTGGATACATACATTTGTTCATAATTTCTGAAAATTAGTGAACCAATTTTCAACATCTGTGTCACTGTGACAAGTGGAGACCACTTACACTTATTACTCAGGACAGGGATTCTCAGCATGTGATTCCTGGACAGGCAGCATCAGCATCTCCTGAGAAGCTGTTAGAGATGTGGCTTCTCAAACCCCACCTCAACCTATCTGAATCAAAACTCTGGGAATGAAGCCAAGTGGTGGGTTTTTTAACCAGTTCTACAGGTGATGCTGATGCAGTTTAAAACTAAGAATTAGGCCCTGGCCGGTTGGCTCAGTGGTAGAGCATCGGCCTGGCATGCGGGAGTCCCAAGTTCGATTCCCGGCTGGGGCACACAGGAGAAGCGCCCATCTGCTTCTCCACCCCTCCCTCTCTCCTTCCTCTTTGTCTCTCTCTTCCCCTCCTGCAGCCAAGGCTCCATTGGAGCAAAGTTGGCCCGGGTGCTGGGGACGGCTCCGTGGCCTCTGCCTCAGGCGCTAGAATGGCTCTGGTTGCAACAGAGTGACTCCTCAGCTGGGCAGAGCATCGCCCCCTGGTGGGCGTGCCGGGTGGATCCCAGTTGGGCGCATGCGGGAGTCTGTCTGACTGCCTCCCCGTTTCCAACTTCAGAAAAACTAAAAATTACTGGATTAGGAAAATGACTGTGTCCTTACTGTGATGAAGAATGTTCCTAAGCTACTTCCTTGATCACATTGTTTCCCTTATTGGTCACTGTGGCAGAGACACACAAAATCCAGAAAAGTTTGTAGGTTAAGGGCTCTGCTAGTGAGAGGTCATGTGTACCTCAAATGCCTCAATCCAAATGAGAGAAATAAGAATAGTTTGCTAGATAACTGATTTCCCCAAAGACGGCCATCAAAGGAATGTCAAGTGTAGTATATAAATACAAATAAATTAGAAGAGACATTTCCTAAAGTGAAGGAAGACCTGTATGTACAGATTAAACGGACTTTCTGCAATACAGGCAAAGTTAACCAGAAGACTCACAGCTAGTTAATTCGGGGGGGAAATAAGAGAAAAAACATCCTATAAACTTTAAGAAACAAAGAAGGAGAGAGTGAG
This sequence comes from Saccopteryx bilineata, assembly GCF_036850765.1. NCBI lineage: Eukaryota > Metazoa > Chordata > Mammalia > Chiroptera > Emballonuridae > Saccopteryx > Saccopteryx bilineata. The sequence continues at coordinate 30,604,411 of NC_089500.1, read as the reverse complement.
GGAGTGAGGGTCTGCTTCTAAGATCCTAGTAGAAGGGTCAGATCTAGTGTTGAAATAAAAATTAGGTTTAGGTTTACATAGCAAAACAGGCATTTCTTTCTCTAAGGCTATTAGTAAAACTCCATTATATGCAAAAGTTGGAAACCTTTTTATTTTTTTATTTAGTGAGAGGAGAAGAGGCAGGGACAGACTCCCGCAAGCACCCCGACCAGGACACACCCAGCAAGCCCACTAGGAGGCGATGCTCTGCCCATCTGGGGCCCTTGCTCCATTGCAGCTGGAGCCATTTTTTAGTGCCTGAGGTGGAGGCCATGGAGCCATCCTCAGCACCTGGGGCCAATTTGTTGTAATCAAGCCATGGCTGCAGGAGGGGAGGAGAGAGAGAGAGAGAGAGAGAGAGAGAGAGAGAGAGAGAGAGAGGCACGAGAGGCAGGGTGTAGAAGGGAGGAGGAGATGGGCACTTCTCCTGTGTGTCCTGACCAGGAATCAAACCCGGGACATCCATTTGCTCTGCTGAAGCTCTACCACTGAGCCAACCAGCCAGGGCCAAAAGTTGGAAACTTAAATGAGATTAAAAATTTGTAAATCACAACTTATTTCCAGGTACATGGTTTATGCTCATTTGGTGCTAGCTCTTAATTTATTCATTATCATAGCACTAAGTACACAAATAGTGAATAATGAATACCTGACTCCCCCTGGAAGGTGTCACTCTCCAGGGACTGGAATCTAGATCAGTAACAAATGTTTACTCTGAAGAAAGAAAACAAGCTCTTGAGAACAGGTCCTAATAGTAAATGAAGAAGAAGGCTAAGATCATAATGGTCCTGGGACATTTTGTGTGAATGAATCTGTTTTTGGGAAACAAGGCCGATGGAACCTGAGAGTATGGTGGCAAAAAAGCATACAAAATAAAAGGACAGGGTTACTTAAGATTTTTAAATGCTTCAAATGCATTCTAAGTGCATGTCCTTTATAGAAAAAGATATAACACATCTATCAAATACAGCAGTGGGCATACATTCTTCTCCATGGGCTTTCTTGGTAAGAAAGCATTGGAGCGATCCTGGACTCTCAGGCCCTCCCAAGCTGGGATTCAGTGGATGAGAGGTCATGTTGCGTAGGTGATACTGCTGTCGTAGTTTGATGAAGGCTCACTTTTTTTTTCCATAATGAATAACAGAAACTTTTTTTTTTTTGGTATTTTTTTGAAGCTGGAAACGGGGAGGCAGTTAGACAGACTCCCGCATGTGCCCGACTGGGATCCACCCGGCACGCCCACCAGGGGGCGATGCTCTGCCCATCTGGGGCGTCGCTCTGTCGTGACCAGAGCCACTCTAGCGCCTGGGGCAGAGGCCAAGGAGCCATCCCCAGTGCCCGGGCCATCTTTTGCTCCAATGGAGTCTCAGCTGTGGGAGGAGAAGAGAGAGACAAAGAGGAAGGAGAGGGGGAGGGGTGGAGAAGCAGATGGGCACTTCTCCTGTGTGCCCTGACCGGGAATCAAACCCGGAACTTCTGCACGCCAAGCCAACGCTCTACCACTGAGCTAACCGGCCAGGGCAGAAACTTTCATTAGATGTGATCACCCCACTCTTAAAGATTATGAAATCTAATCAGGGAGACAGCACCTAGAAACACATCCGAGAAGTTAATAAGCAGTCAAAGTTTAGAACAAAATGCAGACAATGTCACATGTGTACATGTGCTAAGTGAAACATGAATAGCTGCAGAATGACACACCACTGTGAGGTAGGGATGTCAGGACGGCTTCCCAGAGAAGGGATACAGTCTAGGACTATAGAAACAGGAGCCAGATAGACAAGGAGCGGTGGTAACACCAGTTCAGGAGGAAAGAATCCCACAGGGAAAAAACAAGGAACTATTAAGAGAACAGAGGTTAAGTTTAGGGTAAAATATTAAAGTTAAATGATAATATTTTGGGGTTTAAAATTTATCCTATGGGCAATGCAGAACCATAGAAATTTAAAGATATCTTTCTTTATATGAATTTCCAAAGATGAAAAAGCAATTTAATGAGTTCTGTATCAAATGATAGGTTCTCTTATAGCATCCTATATTTGAATATCATATATTCAGCAAGACATGATTATCCGCTTGCTGTTTCTGAAAGTTATACAATCACCTTGATATTTTTATAGCATTAAATGTAAAAAAAAAATCCTGTTTTCTTTCTTCTTCCCTTTTTTGGTCTGCTTTTAGCAGTCTGAAAATCAGCTTTCATTTTGACTGCCGCTTAACAGAATTTGATTAAAAAAGTAAACTAATTACAACGGAAATGCAGCCCTGCAAAGCTTTAAGAAAAACACATTATTTTGTTTTAGGGTTCAGTTACTATACATTCATTTATCATTTTTATAAGCGATGTGCAGGCGATGATGAATAGGCTCTAGCTTGGAATCAGGAAATGTAAATTACCCTCTTTCTTTTCTCTCTCTCTCCCTTTCACTCTCTTTCTTTTAAAACAAATAATACTAGTGAATTTGAAGCTAGCTGATGTGCCAGGAACTCAATGATGAGGTCATGTCATGAAAGCAATACAAGGACCACCCATCTAACAATCTGAAGCCACGAGAACTCCTGGTCCAGGGGATGTGTAACCCGACCTTGGGGAGAAGGTGGCGTCTTGTGGTTGAACCAGCTGGTTTGGGGCCAGTTAGTGAAGCCACAGGTGCCTCTGCTGTGGCTTTGTGTTTGAGCTTCCCACAGCCGAGCAGCCTTGCCCTGGGAAAAATATCACCTGTATTCTTTAAAACTTCCCCTATCCTGACCTTGTCCGTTTGTCATCAGGTGTTTCCCTCTCTTCTTCCCCATTCAAACAACCTTTGTCCTTCAAGGGCTACTCAGGTCTCAGTCCCATTGCAAAGCCTTCCCTGATTGCCTGGAATCACAGTCAAGCCGATTCAGATATTGCAGATCTTTAATATGTAAATGCGTGCACTGATATGCAAGATGCTCAATTTTTTTAGGATGGACAACATACCTTTGAATGTGTGGGTAGCATTTGAATAGGGAGAGAAATGGGAAAAGATATTTCCAATAACATACAACAAAAAAAAGCGTCAAGTGTAGATCATGGGCAGAGACTGGTTGAATGGTCGTTTTTATATGTATTTAGCAAAGAGACTTTTAAGAAAGATAAAGCTCAGGATGGTCACCTCAGGACAGATTTCAGGTTTACGTTACACTTATCATTTGATGTAGGAAAATAGACCTCAGTTGAGAGAAAATATCAATTTAAATGTTGGCTTTACTGGTGCAGATAGTTATGCATATTCATTTCCATTTTCAGGGGTTTTGCAATATTTACATTAACTTGTATATAGAATGTTTAAGTTATTTGCATGCGTTCTGAAAATTAATTTAAAATCTGCAATTCACTTACATTTGGGTGGCATTTATGGATAAAGACATTAGCCATAGACACTACTCACAGATAAAATTATGTGTACATCATTAATTCCCATATTCTTTATAAATTATGCCAATTTGTTCTTTATGCTGAAATTTTACACAGATAACTGTTTTCCTCTTTTAGAAAAAAACAATAACTACAAGTATTTCTATTCACCACAGCACACAGAACATATTTGCATACTTCCTTTTTAATTTCATTAACTTCTGTTTCTTCTCACAGTCTTCCTTTGGCTTTTGTTATGCCGTCTGTTGGATTGCTGAAGCAATGATTAGGCATATTGACCTTGGAAAAATAAATAAAGAGAAAGAAAACATGATGCTCTGTCACTTTAAAATGTAGTTCATTTCCACCGACATATTAAAAGTCTAAATATTTTATTGCCTAGGCACAATCTCATTTTTATTGCCCCAATCACAGCTCATTGGTCAGGATATGCTGGGCTGAGGAGTGAGCTGGTCAGCTAATGGCCTCCCTGCTGCTAAAATTAACTAATTGTTAAAGTAATAACCATGGACCCTCATGGCCTATTTTAATAGTCAGTGGCAGTCTGGGAAATTATTTTGCTGCTCTCATTTCAGTAAGTCCTCCTGTTGGCTATTTGCACCCCTCTCTATCCTCTTAAATGTCCTCTTGGTGGGAAATAGTTCAATGAGAATCTGCGGGGAGCTCTTGCTAGCTCCTCCAAGTTGCAACTGAGGCCCATAGTTTTTTCTGTGGATATGGGAATAACATTCTATAAGTCTGTATTGGGGTGCATGGGGGTGGCACTATCTACTGTACCAAACTATTTTTTCCAATATCATCTTCTAATCTCATCTCCCCTCCTCTGTGACATGTGCCACTCACATCAGTTTGTTTCATATCTTGTTATGTCCTATTCAAGCGCTACCCATGATCCTGCCTCTCCTTTTGGTGGAGACCCCTTCGTTCATATCTACATCATCACTCCTCTCCACACTGGAGGCCCAGGTAGGAGTTCACCCACTGGTATTTCAGGACAATATTATTTTCAGTCTTGGTCCCTCCTCTGATATTCCAGTATTTACTCTTGCTACAACACATTTTATCGTGTTTTGAGCTTCACATTCTCCTTTATCTGGTTGTTATTTTGTGTGTACAAATCCTTTATTCTCAGCTAAGCTTACATTTACCTAGAGAAGATTCTGTACGTTTTCCTGCACCTCTTAGTACCCAGAACTATGTTGAATACATTACCGATGTTTTATAAGCACATGTTGTATTAAATAAGTTAGATGTGGGGATTTCCGAGTTATATCTGCTATCCAGATGTGCTCTGGGTTGTTTTGAATCTCTGTATCCACAGAAGAAGAGGTAAGTTCCATAGACTCCTTCACTGGGAACTAAATTTTTATGAGCTTTGTCATTAACATGTCATTAAAATGACCCCATAGAATGAAAATTCTTTATGCTAGAATTTTTTAAAGTCCTCAGATAATGACACAGAAAACTTTTTTCTAGCCTGACCAAGCAGTGGTGCAGTGGATAGAGCATCGGACTGGGTCATGGAGGACACAGGTTCAAACCCTCAAGGTCACCAGTTTGAGCTCGGGCTCATCTGGCTTGAACACAGGTTCAGCAGCTTGAGTGCAGGGTCACTGATTGAGCATGGAATCATAGACATGACCCCATGATTGCTGGCTTGAAGTCCAAGGTCTCTGGCTTGAGCCCAAGGTCACTGGCTTGAGCTGGGGGTCATTCACTCTGCTGTAGCACCCTGGTCAAGGCACATATGAGAAAGCAATCAATGAATAATGAAAGTGCTGCAACAAAGAATTGATGCTTCTCATCTCTCTCCCTTCCTGTCTGTCACTATCTGTCCCTCTCTCTGACTCTCTTTCTGTCTCTGTCAAAAGAAAAGAAAAGAAACCTTTGTTCTAGAGGAACTTAATCTTCGAGAAAATTGAATGTAAGGCACTATTATAGGGAAAGCATGTTTGAAAGTAGAAGTGGAAGGAGACTTGGCTGATCTAAGAGGCTCACCTGTATGGCTGGCATTAACTGCACATGTTTGCTACTTATTCACTGGAACATATATGGAAGGCCTCTGCTGGATAGCTATGAGTTTGCATATCTGCAAAGTATTTTTAAGTAAGGCTTCATATCTGTTTAACATTGTCACTTATTCAGTCTTTGGAAAATGTCACATAGTTCTTTTCAGTTGTATCATTGTGACAGTATTTTATTTTATACCCACTAAGATGATTATTGCAAGTCTTTATGTGTTTTCATATTAGTACTATGTTGATACTAACTTTTTAACTTCTTTGTTTATAAAAAGTTAAGCTAAAGAGACTGAAAACCAGTCTCTGGATTTAAGATTCAATGCCAGTTGTGGCAGGTCTGTTAAACATGGAAAGCCCCTTAAGATTATATACATTTAATACCTTGGGTTAGTTATAAGTAACTAGTGGAATAGTCACATTCTAGATTAATGACAAGTTCCAGTCAAGTTTGGTGCAACCACATTAAAAAGTCCAGAATTTGCCTGCCCTATGGTGGTGCAGTGGATAAAGCGTCGACCTGGAAATGCTGAGGTCGCCGATTCGAAACCCTGGGCTTGCCTGGTCAAGGCACATATGGGAGTTGATGCTTCCAGCTCCTCCCCCCCTTCTCTCTCTCTGTCTCTCCTCTCTCTCTCTCTCCCTCTGTCTCTCCTTCTCCTCTCTAAAATGAATAAATAAATTAATTAAAAATTATAAAAAAGTCCAGAATTCTAGCCTGGTCTGTGGTGATGCTGTGGATAGAGTGTTGACCTGTAATGCTAAGGTTGGTTTGAAATCCTAGATTTGCCTGGTCAAGGCACATATGACAAGCTACCAACGAACAGCTAGAGTGAAACAACTACTTCTTGTCTCTGCCTTCTACCTGCATAAAAATCAAGAAATTAAATCTTTTTAAAAAACCCAGAATTCTATAAGTGCCATGGTTCTCATATTTTACAAAGGCTTAGAACTCAATCATTAAATGAGCATTTAGATTAGAGGAGTCTTTTTGCAATTCCAGCAAGCCCTAAGTTATGGTTTCCTCTATACAAGGACCCCTTTATAGTCCTGAAGTTTCATTTAACATTTGGATTTTATTTTATTGAATGTTTTTGAAAAACTATCAAAAATCAGGGTGAGGACTCAAACTGAGACTTGCATCCTGACTCCTCACTTACCAGCATTATTTTCTTGGGAGTATAATTATAATGTCTACCGACTTCATTATCTGTATAGGCTGAGATAAGAGGGAATATACTTTCTGATATGCTTCGGGAAGTGATGAGAATGAAAGATAATCATTTATAAAAGAATCAATAGGCCTGACCAGGTGGTGGTGCAGTGGATAGAGCGTCGGACTGGGAAGTGAAAGGACCCAGGTTCGAGACCCCAAGGTCACCAGCTTGAGTGTGGGCTCATCTGGTTTGAGCAAGGCTCACCAGCTTGGACCGAAGGTCACTGGCTCCAGCAAGGGGTTGCTCGGTCAGCTGAAGGCCCGCGATCAAGGCACATGTGAGAAAGCAATCAGTGAACAACTAAGGTGTTGCAACGCGCAATGAAAAACTGATGATTGATGCTTCTCATCTCTCTCCATTCCTGTCTGTCTGTCCCTGTCTATCCTCTCTCTGACGTTCTCTCTGTCTCTTTAAAAAATAAATTAATTAAAAAAAAAAAGAATCAATAGTCATGGGATGAGGACTCAACTGATTCTCCTATGTGGCAAAAGTAGATGTGTCAGTCAGTGCACGGGATTTTTTTTTTTACATCTGTTTTGGTTGTTTACATGTCTTTTTTCTAAACTCCAAAGTGTCATTTGGGTAAAAATAGTTGAGATAGAAAACCAACAACTCTGCGTATATTTCATATTACCATCTTCTTTGTATTCATGTAGGAAATTCAGAGATTAAGAGCAGAAAGTTTTGAGTCAGTCAAGGCTGCTTTCAACCTTGCCACAATCAGCTACTAATTACAAAACCTTGAAAATCTTAGCAACCTCTCTAAGCCTAGGGTTATTCATATTAAACATGGGAACAATAGCTCTCCCTACCTCACAGGGCTGTTACGGGGATTCTATGAAGCAATGCTGTGGTGCACCTAGCGCACTACATTACACGCAGTAACAATAGATGTTTAATAACCCTAGCTATTATTTCCAAATTATTACTAAGCACTACAAAAACAAATGACTCTTTGGCACAAAGCAGACATTCACAGAGGGTTTGCATAGCGAGACCCTTACACTCTGCAGGGACCTCATTTGTGATCAGGTGGACTGGGTACCAGAGGGAGGAGAAAAGCTACCAGGAAAGGCTGCCACCTGCTAGGAGCTGAACAATCTCCAGGGGAAACTATCACCTGGCTTTCTCTGGGAGCTTCAAGGTCTTGTGAGAGCTTTAAGAGGTGAATTGAGAAGTCTGGGACGCGGGGAGCACTTGGCTCAGGGATGTCAAGCCTCATCAAAGAAACCAGGTCATACCAAAGAAAACTGAGGTCTTTATATTCAGGAACAAAGTCTTATGCTGAGGAAACTACAGATACAGAGCCAAGCCTGAGATGCCTTCATTGTGAACCAAGTAAACCGCAGTTCTTCTCCAGCTTCTAGAACCTTGAGAGCATTCTCAGAATACAGGATAGGCCACCCCAAAATGTCACCCAATGGCATATTGATTACTTTTAATTAATTAAAGTTACTGGACAGGCGGCCAGTGCCAGAGGGCATTTTGAGCCTCCCTTGTTTCGTACATGCAGGAAATAAATGTCCCCCATGAAAAGTACCCTCCTTCCTCCACGGGGGCTAAGAGAGGCCCCTTATCCTTAGAGTTAAGGAAGCCAGGACCGAAAAGCTTGCATAAACAAACCTGGTTACCTCTTTACTAATTTACTGCTCAAGCCCCAATTTTATTTAGATTCCTCACTAATGAGTACCCAAACCTTGCTTAGAGTCCTTACTAGGGAGCACTATTCTTTGTCCTGTCAACTTTTTATAAATTTATTGTTTGTTTATGTACGAAGTCTGAAAAGATGCTTGCCCATAATTTCTGGAGTATTGTCTACGATCTCCCATGTGCATGTATTAAATTGTTTTCTTCTCCTGTTAATCTGGGCTTGTGTCAATTTTGTAATTAGTCTTGCTATGAGAACTCAAAAATGGTAGGAACTACCTATCTTCCCCAACAGCATCAGATGGAATTCAAAGAGCACAGGTCAGCAATTCTAGGTCAAAGGAGACTTTCAGATTAGAAGAGAAGTTGTGTGTGCATGCATGTGTGTCTGTTTGTGTGTGTACATGTACTCATTTTCTCAAGGCCTTGATCCAGCCCTTCTTTCTCCATGACTTATTTCTCAATAGATTACTCTTATGCCTGTCTCATGAATTCTTTTTTTTTAAATTATTTATTTATTCATATTAGAGGGGAGAGGTGGGGGGAGAGAGAGAAGTGGGGGAGGAGCAGAAAGCATCAACTCCCATATGTGCCTTGACCGGGCAAGCCCAGGGTTTCGAACTGGCGACCTCAGCAGTCCAGGTCGACGCTTTATCCATTGCGCCACCACAGGTCAGGCTCATGAATTCTTATAATACTATCACACACTGACCTGTCTCTAGTAGAGCTGAGCTGATATGTTACTTGAAAAATCTGTATTCTTTACTCACCTAGATGGTAAGTTCCCTGATATATTTTCTTCACATGTCCACTAGCAGCAGCCAACTCCATTTTACCCAGCACAAAGCCGAAATGAGTGTGTGCTTATTTCAGAAACGAGTAAACAAACTGAGAAAGGAAGGCTTGCGCAGTATGCGCTAACCATCCATGGTGTTTTCTTTCACTCTTTGTTTTTTCCCCCTTCTTGGAAGGTAAAGCTAACTTTGGGAGTTGCAGGGGAAAGTGGCCCATCTGGTTCTGTGACATTTTTTTTTCTAGAAATACCATAAAAATGAAAGTGAGAAATGTGCTACAAACTGAATCGTCATGATCCCCTCTCACATCTGAAAGGAAGACGGGGAGAGTAATGAGCATAAATCAAGGCTGAGCGTGTCCTGCCAGCGTCAAGGCAAACAGGTTTTCCTTTAAAAAAAAAAAAAGAAAAAGAAAAACACATCTGCCATAAGGGAGATTTAAATTGGGTACTCCTGTTTTTAGAAAATCTCTATTTCCTTACAGGATGTTGGCTTTGATCACTATTCCCTGGAAAATGTCTTTAAGAACTACTCCAGTTGGCAGAAGTACCAGAGAGTGGGCGTGGGCAGGTGCGGGGGAAAGAAGTGGGGGGAAACAAACAAAACCCCTCTTTTCCAAGCAGATGTATTATTTTAAAATAAAAAGAAAACAACCACTCCCAGAGACTTGGCTCTCATGATCCCCTCTGTGATTTTTCAAACAGCGTGGTCCGGCGACAGTTAGAAACTGTTTCTTGCGCAGGTCAGCACTAGCCGTCCTCCCTGCTGCTCCCTGGCCAATGGCATTAGTGCCCGTTTGTCAATACTGAATTTCATTTGCCACCTAGCCTCTCGGAGAGGGAATCACATCGTGTTGCATTTTCCTTGCCTCTCAAACTGGAGTTCCTGCTTCTCCCCAACTTTGTGTTGTCAGCAAAAAGTAACGTGTTTACAATCGGTCTCTTGATCTGAGGTAATTACCTGCCGGAGAAGGAGCGAGGCTAAGAACCTAACAAGAGAAGCCCGTGTCGTGGTGCGGTGGGCTGCTGTCCTGCAAGTGTATCAGACTTGTCAAATTGGTTCAAATTCAATTGACACGGTGCTTTCCCCACCATCACCACGTTATTATACATCTCGGAGCCCTTTCGAGCAGTAAATGCTTCTGGAGTTAAAAAGGGATGCGCAAAGGAAATTCAAAGGAGGCAGCCACAAGGACAGCGCAGATCTCCAGGAGGGGCCGTTCAAGCCGGCGCTGAGAAGGCGAAGGTTATGCTATTACTGAAGTTCAGTTGGGATCTTCTCTCAGCAATTTCTAGTTCTGTGCCACTATGACAGAGGTGTCCCTAGGCCTTAGCCAGGAGACCTTGGAACCATTTCCCCCCCTGCCTTTTGCTTACTTATTGTAACATTGTCCAGGGGAGCGGCTGGGTCCAGCAGCGGCAGCTGCAGCCTGAAGGGAGACAGAGTAATTCTAATCCTAACCTTTTTCTGATGGGCCTGGTGACCTTGGCCAAGTCATTTAACCTCAACGCACTGAGGCCGTTGTTTATAACTGAGCAGGGGGTGAATGAGCCCTGGATCACCTTGACAGGGTGTCAAGAGAAATAACTAATTAATGATGGTAAAGCACTTTACAAACAGAAAGTGCTACACAAAACGCTTAATATTAATAATAAAATGCATTCACTGCAAGCCTCTAGGCGTATGTACAGAAATAATGACAGCAATTAAAGTAACATGCTAACAAAACTCATTAACCCCCAAACCTCCTTCTGACTGTACTTGGCTGTTGGAGCTTTGCTGCTTTCTTAAGGCCGCCAAGTGGTGCAATGAGGAAGGATGACATGGCGGGGGGTGGGGCAGATCAGCCCCAGGCTTTCCAGGCAGATCAGTAATGTCACCTGTTCTAGGAGCCTTCAGTTCTGCAGGGCCGGTCTCCATCTAGCCTTTTCTGTACACTCCGCCTTATGGGCCATTTCCTTGGGTTGCGGCACTCTAGTACCCACTGCCCATGCCGTTATGTACCCTTGAGGGCTTGTCTCTATGTTCAGTGCTTCATTTTCTCCCATGTGTATGTGACTTTTCTCTGCCTACAATGTAAGTTGCTTGAGGGCAGGGCTTCCTTGTAATAAAGCCCCTTGGTTCGGGAAAGGAGACAGTGCAAAGGATGTGCCCATATGTGGTCCATGGACCACGGGGCAGATACTTTGCCCTCCCAGGTGATTGATAGGATGAAGGGGCCACACACATTGGTTATCTCGTCCCTGGCAAGTTGGCGGCTGCTGCTAGGAAGTTCAGGAGGTCTGGCAGGGAGGAAAAGTTATGACATTCGGGGAGGGGTACAAGGGGGAAGTAAGGACTTTTGAATTAGTTGTTCAGAAAACCTACAGCTTTAAAACAGTTTGGCAGGGAGGAGGGTGTAGAATAAAGCTGAAATTGAGAAAGTCATTTCTGGAAAAGAGGGAGGGAATTAATAACACCATGCCTTGGGCAAGCAGAAGACAGAGCAAGGCCTGAGGCGGGTCACAGCTAATAAGGGACAGTGAGTGGGAAAGTCATGCATGGCTGGAGACCCCCGAGTGCTGAAGAAGGACTCCGAGAACTTTGTGGAGACAGGCGGGGCACCTCGTAGAGAAATCATTTATCTTTCTATTTTTACTTTGTAAAAACGAAGGGCTAATTTGAAAACATAGTCTCTTTCCTTACAACCTTTTTCTTCCTCTTTAATAAGCTGCCATTTTGGGGTTTGTTTCTCTTTTAAATTTCATAACTCTCCTTTTCTAGAGTGCTGGCTTGTGTCACAGTCTTTGTGCTGCAGTAGCATCTTTCACAGAGAAAATGGAAGCGGTTTGGAGCCATGTTTCTGAGGCACCGTGCATTGACATCTAATCTGGCTCTGTGCTGAGTACAGTACTGTAATACTGGGTTGTGATATGGACTGCTAGATTGATAATTCAAATAGTTATTATAAAAAGTTGCCACATATTCTGTAAGAAATAGATTCCAAATTATAAATACCAAATGTAAAGCATTGCTATGTAAAGCAACTAAGCAAAGAAAAAGTCAGATATTATATTCAATTTGATAATTTAAAAGATATTCCCTGGAGAGGAGCTTGTTCATAAGGAGGGGACTTGCATATTAGAAGAAATAGCCAAGAACTCTTGGGGAGGGGAAGGGCTGTAAGGTTAAGGGCTGGGAGGAGAAAGGACGTGAGCCAGAGCCAGATAGGGTGTTCTGCCTGAGAGCGAATGTGGTTCCAGGGAGCGAGAAGGAGGAAGGGACGAGGACGGAGGGAGGCAGAAGCTAGCAGCCCACTAACATGGTGCTGAGTGATACCAGGGTACGGAGAGCAAGAAGTGGTCAGAATCCTAAGCAGAGAGCAGACAGTGGGGAGAGCGGGGTCTGGAGATCTAACCAACCTGCTAGAGGCACTTTGTGAAGAATATACTTGATTCTTGGTAGCCGCTCACAGATGATTCCCACCTGGAGTGAGCTGGAGTGAGCTGTGGACAAGCAATTTGGGAGATTACAGGTCCAGAGACAACTTGAGGGGGAAAATCCTAGAATTATAAGAAAAAAGCAGAGGAATGATATTGAGGGAGCACAAACTTCTATTTCATGGCCAAAGCCAATATGACCTGAGTAAGAAACCTGTGTCCTGCCTCCAAGTCTCTTTATTGAAGGCTGGACATGGCTTATCAGGAAGATAGTAGAATAGTCTGCATTCTGGGATCCAGTTGTGTCACCAGCTGTGTTTTTAAGCATGTCACTACCTATCTGTCATCCTGTTTTTTATCTGTAAAGCAAAGCATTTGAGTTGGACAATCTGTAAAGTTCTTTCCGCCTCTGATATCCAATGAAGTCTGTAATGTTGACTCTCCAAAGGCTGTCTCTCATACTCAGCAGCTGAGAAAATGACTTAGGTGACACATTTCATTGAAACTATTATGAGTTTACTACCATATACAGCATTAGGGTTTCATCCCAATGGTGTGTAGTGGTTATCAGCCAAAATCCATTCAGCAGCTTCTGTCCCCCTGGCCTTTTGGGACATCCTGAAAGGAGGACCTTGTCCCTGCTCTTGAAGAGCTTGCAGTCTAACTGGGGAGTCATATAAATGCATGAAAAATGACAAAATATCAAAGACATCATTAGACCCTTATGTTTCATTGCCAAATGAGAGCTATAGATCAAGAATGCTCTAAGTTAATAGAGCTCAGCTTTCTATGGGCTGAATGGCCAAAGGCAAGGGACAGATGTGAGCTAGGCCTTGGACAGTAAATACTCTGTTCATCCCAACAGTCCCTTTTTGCTTCTTGATTCCTGCTGGGTGATAGCTGATCAATATCTCTCTATTACACACACATGCATGAGCACACACACATGCACACTTACACACCCACACACAAGGTCCAAAACCCTGATACAAGTACAATGGGCTTCTTAGTGAACTTTGTTGACTATGAGGTAGAGATAGTGGAGGTGAGGGATGTGATGTGTTCAAAGCCAGAAGGCACCATTTTAGTGAGTTACAACCTCAGAAAATGCACCTGAGATGAAACACTCATAAGGTAGTATTCAACCACTAGACCTGGAGTCAAGAGTCATAGGTCCAAATCCTCATTATGTCATTTATTAGAACTTTGCATTTGGAAAAATCTCTTATGCTATTTGAGTTTGGTGTTAGATCCATGCCTTTCACAATATTCTAGTACACTATATATAAATAGCAAAGTTGGAAGTCGAGTAGCAAGTGGGGAGCATCATGAATATACTGGGTGTACAGGGCAGCTCTGGCAGACACAAAAGACAATTCAACAGGGTGGCTCTTGGGTGTTGAACACGGAGATAATTGACCTACTCCACATCTGGGCTAGAGTTGACCTTTCTTTCCACCTTAAGAAAATCTAAAGTCCCTTCATCTTAGTGCACTCTACTTTTCCAGCAAACATATTTCATCAGCAACTGTAATTACGCCTTGGATACATACTAAGTTTAACAATGATGACATAATTTATGGTCCAAACCAGAAAACTATGAAAAAGAGGTGTTTCTAATAATTATAATAGACAACAGTTGAAAAATCAAGCTTGTTCTTGGGATCCTGAAGGCATGATACCCTGTTCATAAGATAATCATGCTCCTCAACAGATCAGTTCTTCCTCTTTGAAAATTAGGAAGCTTTATCCATGTACCCGCCCAAGACATTGAAGAGTTTCTTTAAACAAAGAAAAATTCAAGCAAGCAAACACAAAGCTACCTTTTGTAAACAAAAAATCCCTAGGAAACTAAGGAATCCCTAAAGAATGCTAAAAGTCAGGAAATGGAAGGTCAGAAAGTTATTCTGAAGAAACGTGATACAGGATGAATGTATATGCACTATGCAGGAAGGAAAGTTTGTGAATACACATGTCTTTTTCAACAGAAAATCTAAAATAATGTTCTAAATTATGGCCTGTGTGTGTTTATGTGTGTGCATGCACATTAGCATAAATCTATCAATCACTAAAAGAATGTGATTCCTGAATGATAGAGAGATAGAGAGAGAAGGAAGTTCTGGAGAGGCAGGGTGAGGAGAGAGTTGGGGAATGCATGTGTCATTTAAAATTATAACTCAACAAATTCAAAACAGGAGGAGAACAGCATTTTAAAGAGGCAGACAGATAGCATCAGCTCATTAGTGGTTCCATTACAGTGTACATTGGTTTGCTTTCTTCCCTAGCACAAGAAAAGAAAAAGAAAAAAGAAAAAAAAAGTGATATATATGCATGTGGGTATAGAGGAAGTAAATTAAATAAACATAGTCCAAGCTATTTTAGGGTATTCTGAATATTAAATCTCATCCTAGAAGGTTATGGCAAGAATTATGAAATGTTTCAGTCCTTGAAATTAGTCAATGCACTTTAAATATAACTAGATTCCCAAGGTATTTATTCAATAGGTGAGGAGTGGGAAAGGGTCGGATTGAAAAGGAATGGGAGTTCTTTGTACCAGCTGGTTGGATGACAAGAGTATCTACCATGCAAGTACAGCAAGCAGGCTGTCAATGATCAGAGAACTTTGTTTGCATTTGGAAATGATTAATATCTTATTGCTCCTGTCTTTGATATGAAAGACTTGAAATGCATCAGTTCAATGTAACGAAGGTTGAATGACAACTCTATGCATGTAGTTAGCAGAGTTCATTGAGGAGAGAAGAGCACTGAATTTCAGAAAATTTGAACCATAAGAATTGAGTGCCTGATTGAATTTGATAGCTCTTAATGGGAAATTGTACTGAACTGGCAAAAAAAAAAAAAAAAAGAAGAAAAGAAAAAAAAACTGCAGTGAGATTTGGTGGAAAGGATCAAACCCAAATTTCATTTTTATAAAAGCCTTGGAATTAATCTTGCCCATTTTATTCAGTTAATAGTAGAAATTATTTACATGATGGAAGACCATGTCAGATATAGAAGGGTGAAAGTAACACAGGGAAACAAAGTTGCTTTATTTCTTCAAAATATGTCCAGCAATATTGTCTTGGAGTCTATTTGATTTTTTTTAAAATTAAAACTAGAGTAAGATTCTTACAGAGGATTTCTTCATGAAGTTTGTGTTGAGGTCACTGGCTTGAGTAATCAGAAGGGCAAATGAGCCATGCCATGTGAGAGGATAGACTGGAAGATGGGATAGCAAGCAGGTCCTGGACCCTGCCAGTGAGACCAGCTGGGATTATGAACCCTTTTAAGAGTGGCAGGTCAGCCAAGAATAAGGGAGTCATTGCACAAGGAGCCCAGGATTACAGATGACTGTTGAGGGCCTCCTAGGGATGGAGAGTTTGTCCTTGACCAGGGCATTGAGGCACACGGGATTAGATCCCTCTTAGTGACCATGGTCTGAGTCCAACATCTCTACTTTGGGCACCTGTGGCACATGATGATCTTAACTAAGGATTAGCTCTCAGATCTTTTAATCTAGTTCTGTTCCTCGCCTCCCAGCAGCTTTTTCTTTCTAAACTTTATATCTTTCAATGAGGCATCTATTTCACAATTTGCAACAGCTACCACTACCCCTTACTATCTGATATTGGACATGCCTTTTTAATTTGTATGAACTAGTCAGTTATTAACTCCTGTCTGGCCATATGTAATATAGCCTCACCACTTGGCTTTATGGAATGTCCTGGAGAACTCTTATCCCAACTTTATCCATGATGATTTTCTGAGAAGCAAGAAAGGCAAAGGCCCAGAGTGATTCACTGAAGGTACATATGGTATTCATTCTGCAGAGAGCAAACACGGAACAGGAGAAAAAGTGACAGTCACACCATTTGCATTTGGTATGTAAATTTAAGATACATATTGATTTACATGTATAATTTAGTAACCAAAAAAAAAAAAAAAAAAGCCTAGATAGCTGAGTAAACATGAATACCCACCCCAAGCTAAAGGCTGGGCTCACAGTGGTGTTTGTGAATGGCACTGTGTGGCAGCACGTCTCAGCATGCAAATGTGTACAAACTTAAAACTGTTGCTAGGTTAAACAACACCTTTCCCAGGAAACATGTTAATTTAGCAGCTTGTGCTTTATGCATCGGTCTCTAGGGCAGAAGGCCCTTCTTTCCACCTCATAGCGAGGGTGGAATGCATGATCTATCCCTGTTCTTTCCTCACTGAAATCTACTACCTTCAAGCCTTTTAAAACATTTTTCCCTTTTGCTGTTTCCATGCAGGAAGAACTTGAACATAAATAAGTTTCCTCATAATCTTGAAGTATGGTTCTCAATGCTTTAACTGGCTCCAACTTTGTCGAAACTTACTTCCTGTTCCCACCCAGCTTCCCCTTCTCCCCAGCCCCTAAAACAGACCCTCTAGAAAGAATTCCTCATTGTTCCCTGGATGTGTATAAATTCCCACCATCACACTCTTGCTAAAACCAGGAGCATTCAAGAGAATGTCTTTTCCCTTATCCATCACATTTCATTCATTTCTCAAGCTCAACTGGGACTTGATCTCCTCTACCAAACCTTTACAAAAGTTGAAGCTAGGCTCATTTCTCCTTTCTATGACTAGTAATGGCACTAGTGGTCTCAAGCTATGTTCTTAGTCTTGGTCATACACAGTATATGAGACACTAATAATTTCTTAAGTGTTGTTCTTGGTTTCTCAACCAAAGGGAGTGTTCGTGAGGGAAGGGAGTCCATCCTTTTCTCTACAAACACACCCCATGTGGTGTAAAGATGGATATATTGATGATGTCAGCACACAGTGCTGCACTAAACTGAAAAAAAAATTCCCTATTTTCACTCCTTGTTTATCATTATTTACAGTCTGCAGTAGAAAACTTGCATCAGAGACCATAGTTTTAAAAGGGAAAGTTAAGCATACAAAAATTTTGTTAGGGTATGGATTCATGACTTTTCTTTTGTTTTCACTGTGCTATGATTATTTGCATGAAGATTTTTGTTTGTAATGAACAAGCCACATGTGCATATTATAGTCAGGGTTCCTGAACCTTGACACTATTAAGACTTCGGGCAGGACAATTCTTTGTTATATGGGACTCTTTCTCGTGTAATGTAGCTTTTTAGAAGTATCCTTGGTCTCTCTCTGTCCTCTAGATGACAGTAGTTCCCCTATGCCTCTGCCACACAGTTGTGACAACCAAAAATGTCTCCAGACATTGCCAAATGTCCCTGGTGGACAAAATCTGTATTTCTTCTCTTTACTCACCCACATTGCGATACATTAAAATTAGTGATCTAAAATTCTTAAAACATTTGCTTCTTTTCAATGGGTTAAATAAACCCCTCTGACCCTTAATACTTTACTTAGGAAAATTATACTTTTTCTTTCTTTCTTTTTTTTTTTGTATTTTTTCTGAAGTTGGAAACGGGCAGGCAGTCAGATAGACTCCCGCATGCACCGGACTGGGATCCACTGGGCACGCCCACCAGGGGGCGATGCTCTGCCCATCTAGAGTGTTGCTCTGTTGCAACCAGCGCCATTCCAGTGCCTGAGGCAGAGGCCACAGAGCCATCCTCAGCACCTGGGGCCAACTTTGCTCCAATGGAGCCTTGGCTGTGGGAGGGGAAGAGAGAGACAGAGAGGAAGGAGAGGGGGAAGGGTGGAGAAGCTGATGGGCGCTTCTCCTGTGTGCCCTGGCCGGGAATTGAACCCAGGACTCCTGCACACCAGGCCGACGCTCTACCACTAAGCCAATTGGCCAGGGCCAAAATTATACTTTTTCCATATTTGTTTATTATTTATTATTAAAATATTTTATAATACTTTGTATTATCTTAACTCTTACTATTTCAAATTCTTTATAAAAATTAACTAATTTATCTCTTTTACTCATATGGTATGTACTATAATCATTCTCATTTTACAATGAAAAGCTGAGGTCCAGAGAGGTAAAGACATTTATCTAAGGTCACACAGCTAGTATGTAGAAGAGCTGGGATTCAATCCTCGATATTCTGACTCAGATGTCTTTGCTTTTAGCCATCATTCCTTTCAGAAAGGCAAAAGTTTCCTTTGGATTGATTTTCACAAATTCTGAACAGGTTTCTTTTTTTTTTTTTTGTAAATTTTTACTAATTCAGGGGGACCTAATTTGTAGATTAAGTAACTTTTATTAATCGTTTGAAATATCCAACAGCTTTCTTTCTCCATAACAACTTGCTCCTGAGTGAGCTCTTTTTTTTTGTGGGTGGGCCTTGGACACACCCTACACTGGACACAGGATTGTATATAGAAGGGTGTGCGTCAGAGATCTCGGGGATATGTCAGAGGCCATGGAAAGTAGTCTGTCGTGCCTGAATTAACCCCTCAGTTCTCTGTACCCCCAGGGAAAAGCCCTAGACTGATGACTGCATTGTATTTTCAGCGGTTTCATATTGTCAAGTGATTCCCCAGCTCAAACTCTCGAGTGGATCTCTACTTCCAGCTGCACTGAGTCTAAGCTTCTATGACATGTCAAGACCTTTCATTATTTCAGTATTCCCCACATGGTTCATCTGCTTGGTATGGGTCAGTATCCTCACTTCCCCTTCTAACTTCCACATGACCAGGTACTCCATCCATCTGTCCTTTTAAGGCATAGCACAAGTTCAACTTCTTCTGTGAGTCCTCCCCAATCACTGGAACCCTCAACTTACATTTTCTGAACTTCTTTAGCATCTGCTTTCTGTGCCACCCAAATCCACCTATTAGGATAAAACCATGTGATCTGTGTTGATGTTGATTTTTATATTTTTTTCTCAACTAGATTATATAGGCTTTGAAGGATAGAATTGTGTCTTCCCATATATAATAACCTCTGCTTCAGGCACAGATCGGGTACTCAACCAAGATGTTGACTTATTGGTAATTCACCACCAACCTTCACGTCCCTTTTATTATGAAGGAGGCCAGGCATTTCTGCCCTGGCTAGCAGTGGATGCTAAACTTCAGCAAAGTCCTCCAGCCCCTGACCTTAGTTCTGTTGGTGGTCAGTGGTAAGCTACAGGATACAAATTAATAGTCATCCCCCCAAAATACAGTTCCCTCAAGAAGGAGAAGTAACGTGTCACATCCAGTCAATATGATACAATTGCTTACCTTCAAAGCAGGGCAAACACTACAGATATTCATGTGCTCTTGAGAAAAACACAGTCAATGAGCACAAACAAGTAGTTTGGCCTTGGTGTGGGTTGTATTGGGTGATTGTATCAGATGTAGGTGCACACATGTTCTTGGGTAAGATAGATATAACAAGTGTGAGAAGTGATACATATATTTAAACTAGTTTTTCATTAGATATTTATTTTCCTTGGTGATGAGGCTGGTAATACTTTCAATGTTCATAGTATTTTGACAGTTTTCATTCACTCTCCTGTTACATACACTATACAGAAAACAGAATGTGTTACTTCATATCTATAAAACTACTGGAGTCCCAAGAAGAGATTGATTTACTTAAGGAAATACTGAGACCTCCCTAAATTATTTTGGTCTTTGGTGATTACCTTTAAGTCATTTTGGTTTTAGAAGTCACATGATACAGGTGAGAAGAAACCTTGAATGCTACAATTCACCAAGTTTACAATATAGTAATGAATTATTTATGGAAAATTTCAACATGCAACTGAATTTTTCTTTGCCTAATATCAATTAATCAATTAAAACAATAAAATATATTGAATGTCTTATGCACTAGGCATGATAGGGACATAGCTTCTTACAAGGATGTTAGCAACGTCAACTTCACAGAAAAAAAATTAACAAATGGAAATTTTTGCATGAGAGCTACGTCGAAAGAAAAACATTAGAAAATTAAATGGATATTGGTTCTGAATTGTACTGTTGTTTTTATGATCTTCTTGTATGATATATTTTGAGTGGGTAACCTCGTATTGCCCATTTTTATTTTTCATTTTTCTCATGGGTGGTAGAGATCATGTGTCTTCTCAATAATCTGGTTCATTTGCTGTTCTAACTCCCTATTGGCATCTTCCTCGGAAATTTCAGCTTCCCTATACCTGGTGGAAATCTCTGACCCTGTTTACTTACAACTGACCTGATACTCTCTGTATTTCACCATGACATTTTTATTACTAATCAGTCCTTGTTAATGGGATCTGACCCATTTTTAGTATTAATAGATGTACCACTCAGTGATTATTCATGCTTTTTTTTTTTTTAAATTAATTCAAACCTCCCAGGATTTTCTGAGTTCCAAATACTTTGCTTTTGGGTAAGTCCAATTAGGTGCATTTGGTTTGTCTCTCTTTCTCCAAGGGATCATGATTTGGTCCTGTATCCACCTTCGTGAGAAGTTCATTTTTCTAAAAATCTATGGGAGAGTGTTCTAACAATAGGATATAAGAAGATATCACTTATTTTAGAATGACATTCATGTTAGGGAGCAGAGACTTTTACTAGTGCACTCAGACTGTGTCCTCTAATAAAAGCTTCTGCGCAAGAAAAATTAATTTAAAACATGTAGCAAAGAAAGTATGCTTTATGTGTGTATGTGTTTTCCTGAGGGTTACAGTTCCTTTTTAAAATTTTTTTTAAAACTTTATTCATTGTACAGAGAGGAGAGAGGAGAGAGAGAGAGAGAGAGAGAGAGAGAGAGAGAGAGAGAGAGAGAGAAAGAGAAAGGTGGGAGGAGCAGGAAGCATCAATTCCCATATGTGCCTTGATCAGGTAAGCCCAGGGTTTCGAACCAGTGACCTCATTGTTCAAAGCGACGCTTTATCCACTGCACCACAACAGATCAGGCTACATTTCCTTGTAAAGAGCTTAGCATCCATGTGGCCATCACCAGGAATCTGGCAGCTCACATGAGGAGATGCCTTTGACCCCTGGTTGCCATCTAGGTCCCAACCGCATCATCAAGATCCTGTTTCTTGAATTGGAGGGAATATGATGCCATCACAATACTCCTTTATTAATTCAAGACATTATGTGAGAAGGGGATCTATGGGGAATAGAGTGATCCCTAATGCTAAGTCCTGCTTCCCACAGAGCTTTCAAAAAGGCCAAGTCAAGTACTGGGAATCGTGAATTTCCCAGTAAACTCTAGTATGTTAAAATTTTAATTAGGTTTGTGATTTTGTGGACAGGTCTGAATCTGAGTTCGTTGTTAAGCAAGAAAATGTTAAAATATGGCGAGGACCAACAGCAAATGACGATAAATGAGCTTGTTTATACTTCACCTGATGCTAATTGGTAATATTTATATTTATATGCTTATATTAATAACAATATATGGAAGAAAAAGGAAACATTTGTTACCATGGGATCATGGCATATGATGGTTTATTTTTTTTGGTGTGTGCTTTCTGTCTTTTCTGAGTTCTTTTTGTGAATAGATAATTGTTTTTAGAATCTAGGGGAAAATATGATTTTTAAAAAGTCTTCCCTGAAGAAATAGAAATTCATGCCTGGGGCCATATGCTATGAGAAAGACACAGCCAATGCACTGCAGGATATTAAGGGTCTGAGAGACTTTGTGGTGTAGCTGTCCCATATACATCTTTATAAGAATAGTTTTCACTTACCCATTTCTGCCCATCTCCATGTGTCCAGCTCTGCACCAAGAACTCTGGGGCTAATTAAAAACAGTGAAAGTCCTCACTCCACATTCATGACAAATCTCTAAAGAGAAGATGATGGACATATGGTGAAGATGGTGTCGCACTGCCTGATAGCAGCAAATACTAACTTTTGTAATATGATTTCCATGGATTAAAAAGTGCAAAGAGCCTGACCAGGTGGTGGTGCAGTGGATAGAGCATTGGACTGGGATGCAGAGGACCCAGGTTTGAAACCCCAAGGTCACAAGCTTGAGCAAAGGGTTGAGCACAGAGTTGTTGGCTTGAGCATAGGGTCACTGGTTTGAGTGTGGGATCATAAACATGACCCATGTTCACTGGCTTGAACTCAAAGGTCACTGGCTTGAAGCCCAAGGTGTTGGCTTGTGCCTAAAGTCACTGGCTTGAGCAAGGGGTCACTCACTCTGATGTAACCCCCTGGTCAAGGCACATATGAGAAAGCAATAAGTGAACAACTAAGTGCCACAATGAAGAATTGATGCTTCTCATCTCTCTCTCTCTTCCTGTCTGTCTGTTCCTATCTGTCCCTCTCTCTGTCTCTGACACCAAAAAAAAAAAAAAAAAAAAAAAAAAAGATGGTTGGTAATTTTATTCCAGGATAATCTCACCACTTAGATTTACCAAAAATTTAGACTTTATTCTCCCTTTCTTCATTATATGTTATTTACTAAATGAATTTATTGAGCATCCCCTCAACTGGACCCAGGTCAATAAAAAGTGAATGTGATGGAAGTGCCATCTGCCCTTCCAGAGATCACGGTTGGCTCTCTCTGTCCTCTACCACCACTGCTTGCATTTGTTTGTTTCCTTAGAAATTAGTGCTCCAGAGAAACTCCAGAGAGCTGTCCAATGGCAATAGCCTTTGCCCTCAGAACTAAGAACATTTTCCCTTTGCAGTATTCTTCTGTGTTAAGGGGTTGTAGATGCCTTAGAGAATCTATAGAAAATAAGACAAGTGAAGACACTAAATTAGGAGGTTTACAAAGCCATGGATACCAATTCAAGGACCGTTACAACAATGCTCCAGCCAGGCGGGTCTTCTCACCATTTCCAGCATGTAGTGGACCCGCTTATTCTCCTGAGAAAGGAAGAAGTTCTCCAGCTACAGACCAGGAACTGCTCATACTAACAGAAGCAACAACTGAGACTCCAAGGAAAACAGAAATATTTGCTGTTTTAATTATATCCCATTTGACTCAGTAAAGACTTCCTAAGTCCTGTCTAGGTACAGTGCATGTGCAGAAGATCCAAAGATAAGTGAAATAATTTTTCCTTTAAGGAACTTTAGGGACCCAGAATACAAGCAGCCTTAAACTCATGTCTAAAACAGTGTGTGACACAGTCTGTGTACAGTAGACATTTTTGGAGCAAATAAGATAGAACCAGCCAAGTGTTGAAAGCATGGTCTGAATAAAGATTCCCAGTTATTCAGAGAACAGAGATATAACACTGATTGGCACAGGCAGTGTGAGTTTATCAAGGAAGAGCCCTGTGAGGTACACGGTGAAGGATGGATGAAATGTAGGAAAATGGAGAGGGGGTGGAAGGCTGTGTCAGTAGAGGGAATGACATGAGCAATGGAGAGGAGCTGGGGACATGTGTCAAAGAAGAGGTGTTGACTAAAGGACAGGCTGGGTCAGGTTGTGGAGGATCTCTAGGGCCTGGCAGTGAAGATGTCCAGATGAATGTGAAGATGGTGGTGGCAGAATGCCTTTATTCTGGCCTTCTATTATTGATCTTTATTATTGGCAATGCTGGAGAGTATCACAAAAGACATAGTTTTAATGAATCAGTTTATGTTGGTACTAGGACCTACCTTTCTTCTTGATTTCTAGGCTACCCTTTCTTTATATTTGTTCCCAGTGTCTCTCTCATGTCCCTTCTTTTATTCTTTGATATTTGATTATATTGACCCTTCTCTGTTTCTCTCTCTAGCTCTCCATCTCTTCCCAAATTACAGTGTGATGAAGTATACAATAGTAAGGTGACATGGTCTAGGGAGGAGGACTGCATAATACTCAAATGAAGAAAATATCAAGGAGTTTTCATCCATTCCTTGTCAGGTTTTCTTTATATACTTTTGAGTATACACCAGTAGAGAGTATTATGCAAACACTGACTTAGTGGAAGAATCATGGCTAAACCCCTATTCTGCATTCCCTAGCAGCCAAGATTCTAATTTTTATATCACAGGAAGAATATCAGTATCTTGAAACTTTAAAATGAATTTTTCACTACTCTCAAGGGCAGAGGGAGGAAAGACTTGTTGGCTACCTGTGAAGTCCCTGAGTTTCTCTTAAGAGCCATTTGGACATCCTGCTATCACTGAGCCTCCCCATTACAGTTACTGAGATGCTGGAAAATATAAGCCATTCTCTGATCATCATTGTTGTAAAGTCCTAGCTTGCTTTGTATTCTTTCTACTCTGGCTCCTACACTGTTTCCAGTTTCCAGTTTCCAGAATCAGTAACTCTTTCCTTTCTGGTTCTGTTTCTCCTTAATCAAACGTGTTTCTGTGCCCTTTAGTCACTATAATATGGACATGGTCAGTGCCAATTTGGATAGTATATCACAGGGAAAGGTGAATTTCAACCAAAACCAAAACCTTAAATTAAAGAAAAATCTTCCTGATTAATTTAAGACCAGTGATTTCTGGGGTCCCGTCTAGTGGTGTGAGGGTTGAGCTGTATATAGGCAAAAAGCTCTTGGAAGAGTCATACTTTGAGAGGATGGTTTTGTTATCAGATTTTCAAAACTATATCAGCCAATCCAGATCAGTCAAAATTTTATGTTTTGGTCTAACAGATGATTTTCCTGGATCACATCCTGAAAATAACTCCTAGATCCAGACTTTACTAAATTGATCAACTAGAGATACTCATTAGTGATAGGTTGATAAGTAGCAAAATTACTTTGCTCTTAAATAACCAAGAGATATTTAATCTTTCTTTTACTGATTTTAGATAGTGATTACTATATTTATTAGAAGGTGTTTTATCAAAATCATTATTTATGAAAATGTTTGATTAGAACAAAATTGAACATATTTTTGTTTATAAGTTGTTTTTATTCCTTAGTATTTTTCTTTTGACTTGCTAACAGTACATGAAGAAAGAATACAAAAGCTAAAATTGTAATGGTAAAATACCTATAACAGAATAGAAAAGGCCAGTCAGAGGACACCACACCAGACAAATGACTTGGCCCAACACTTTGGTTTTTGCTTTTTCCTGAAAGCTATTCTTTAATCTATAGAAAGCACAGCCGTGATTTGGCATCCAGATGGGCTCTAATTCAAGAGATAACCAGGGGGAGGTCCAAGTGTCCCAAAGCGGTGGAATTACAACTTTTCTTGAACAGATGGCAGAGCCAGAGACCTGGGATTTCCTAAAATGCAACCAAAAGGAACATTTTGTCTTAGTGCAAACATGTTAAATATCAACATTATTGTAGAGAATGCTCTTCAGAAGCTAGCTTTTACACTGGTAAGGTATGGGAACAATTAGAACTCTTTGTAATGTCTGATGCTCAAGTAAAAAGGTCTGCAAAGTGGTCTTTGAGGGAATAGCCTTGGACCAAGGACAGGCACAGACGTATGAATAAACTAACATAATTACACTCTGACCACTTCAGGATTGTTGGTCATGGCCAAACAAACACAAGCATATTCCTCAAGCAAAGTGTTAGGCTTGTGCTGCTCATCATGGCCCCCACTTTTTTCTTTTTCTTTTTTTTTTTTTTTTAATAATTTTATTTTTTTAATGGGGTGACATCAATAAATCAGGATACATATATTCAAAGATAACAAGACCAGGGTATCTTGTCGTTCAATTATGATGCATACCCGTCACCCAAAGTCATATGGTCCTCTGTCACCTTCTATCTTGTTTTCTTTGTGCCCCTCCCCCTCCCCCTTTCCCTCTCCCATTCCCCCCTCCCCCCCGTAACCACCACACTCTTATCAATGTCTCTTAGTTTCACTTTTATGTCCCACCTATGTATGGAATAATGCAGTTCCTGGTTTTTTCTGATTTACTTATTTCGCTTCGTATCATGTTATCTAGATCCCACCATTTTGCTGTAAATGTTCCGATGTCATCATTTCTTATGGCTGAGTAGTATTCCATAGTGTATATGTGCCACATCTTCTTTATCCAGTCATCTATTGACGGGCTTTTTGGTTGTTTCCATGTTCTGGCCACTGTGAACAATGCTGCAATAAACATGGGGCTGCATGTGTCTTTACGTATCAATGTTTCTGAGTTTTTGGGGTATATACCCAGTAGAGGGATTGCTGGGTCATAAGGTAGTTCTATTTTCAGTTTTTTGAGGAACCACCATACTTTCTTCCATAATGGTTGTACTACTTTACATTCCCACCAACAGTGTATGAGGGTTCCTTTTTCTCCACAGCCTCTCCAACATTTGCTATTACTTGTCTTGCTAATAATAGCTAATCGAACAGGTGTGAGGTGGTATCTCATGGCTGTTTTGATTTGCATTTCTCTAATAGCTAAAGAAGATGAGCATCTTTTCATATATCTGTTGGCCATTTGTATTTCTTCCTGGGAGAAGTGTCTGTTCATATCCTCTTCCCATTTTTTTATGGGATTGTTTGTTTGTTTGTTGTTGAGTTTTATGAGTTCTTTGTATATTTTGGATATTAGGCCCTTATCTGAGCTGTTGTTTGAAAATATCATTTCCCATTTAGTTGGCTTTCTGTTTATTTTGTTATCAGTTTCTCTTGCTGAGCAAAAACTTCTTAGTCTGATGTAGTCCCATTCATTAATTTTTGCCTTCACTTCTCTTGCCATTGGAGTCAAATTCATAAAATGCTCTTTAAAACCCAGGTCCATGAGTTGAGTACCTATGACTTCTTCTATGTACTTAATTGTTTCAGGTCTTATGTTTAGATCTTTGATCCATTTTGAGTTAATTTTAGTACAGGGGGACAAACTGTAGTCCACTTTCATTCTTTTGCATGTGGCTTTCCAGTTTTCCCAGCACCATTTATTGAAGAGGCTTTCTTTTCTCCATTGTGTGTTGTTGTCCCCTTTATCAAAAATTATTTGACTATATATATGTGGTTTTATTTCTGGACTTTCTATTCTGTTCCATTGGTCTGAGTGTCTATTTTTCTGCCAATACCATGCTGTTTTGATTGTCGTGGCCCTATAATAGAGTTTGAAGTCAGGTATTGTAATGCCCCCAGCTTCGTTCTTTTTCTTTAGGATTGCTTTGGCTATTCGGGGTTTTTTATAGTTCCATATAAATCTGATGATTTTTTGCCCTATTTCTTTAAAAAACGTCATTGGAAGTTTGATGGGAATTGCATTGAATTTGTATATTGCTTTGGGTAATATAGCCATCTTGATTATATTTATTCTTCCTAACCAAGAACAAGGTATATTCTTCCATCTCATTATATCTTTTTCAATTTCCCTTAACAATGGTTTATAGTTTTCATTATATAAGTCCTTTACATTCTTTGTTATGTTTATTCCTAAGTATTTTATTTTTTTTGTTGCAATCGTGAAGGGGATTATTCTTTTGAGTTCCTTCTCAGTTGTTTCATTGTTGGCATATAGAAAGGCTATTGACTTCTGAATGTTAATTTTGTATCCTGCGACCTTACTGTATTGGCTTATTGTTTCTAGTAGTCTTTTTGTGGATTCTTTGGGGTTTTCGATGTATAGGATCATATCATCTGCAAAAAGTGATACCTTTACTTCTTCTTTTCCAATATGGATGCCTTTTATTTCTTTGTCTTGTCTGATTGCTGTGGCGAGAACCTCTAGTACCACATTAAATAAGAGTGGAGAGAGTGGACAACCCTGTCTTGTTCCTGATTTAAGGGGGAAAGCCTTCAGTTTAGTGCCATTTAATATGATGTTAGCTGATGGTTTATCATATATGGCCTTTATCATGTTGAGATATTTTCCTTCTATACCCATTTTGTTGAGAGTCTTAAACATAAAATTGTGTTGTATTTTATCAAAAGCCTTTTCTGCATCTATTGATAAGATCATGTGGTTTTTGTTCTTTGTTTTGTTGATATGGTGTATTACGTTAACCGTTT
Source organism: Saccopteryx bilineata (assembly GCF_036850765.1). Lineage (NCBI taxonomy): Eukaryota > Metazoa > Chordata > Mammalia > Chiroptera > Emballonuridae > Saccopteryx > Saccopteryx bilineata. Next base: position 30,576,151 of record NC_089500.1, on the reverse strand, counting down.
TACGTATGTTGAACCATCCTTGAGATTCTGGGATGAATCCCACTTGATCATGATGTATTATTTTTTTAATATGTTGTTGTATTCGATTTGCTAGTATTTTGTTTAGTATTTTAGCATCTGTATTCATTAGAGATATTGGTCTGTAGTTTTCTTTTTTTGTGCCATCCTTGCCTGGTTTTGGTATGAGGGTTATGTTGGCCTCATAAAATGTGTTTGGAAGTATTGCTTCTTCTTCAATTTTTTGGAAGACTTTGAGTAGAATAGGAACCAAGTCTTCTTTGAATGTTTGATAAAATTTGCTGGTATAGCCGTCAGGGCCTGGACTTTTATTTTTGGGGAGGTTTTTAATGGTTTCTTCTATTTCTTCTCTACTGATAGGTCTGTTTAGGCTTTCTGCTTCTTCTTGACTCAGTCTAGGAAGTTTGTATTGTTCTAGGAATTTATCCATTTCTTCTAGGTTGTTGAATTTAGTGGCATAAAGTTTTTCATAGTATTCTACAATAATTCTTTGTATATCTACGGTGTCCGTGGTGATTTCTCCTCTTTCATTTTGGATTTTGTTTATATGAGTTCTTTCTCTTTTTTCCTTGGTAAGTCTTGCCAAGGGTTTGTCAATTTTATTGATCTTTTCAAAGAACCAGCTCCTTGTTCTATTAATTTTTTCTATAGTTTTTCTGTTCTCTAATTCATTTATTTCTGCTCTGATTTTTATTATCTCCTTTCTTCGGCTGGTTTTGGGTTGTCTTTGTTCTTCTTTTTCTAGTTCCTTAAGGTGGGAAGTTAAGTGGTTCACTTGGGCTCTCTCTTGTTTGTTCATATATGCCTGAAGTGATATGAACTTCCCTCTTATCACTGCTTTTGCTGCATCCCATAGATTCTGATATGTCGTATTGTCATTTTCATTAGTCTGTATAAATCTTTTGATCTCTGCACCTATTTCTTCTTTGACCCATTCATTTTTTAAAAGTATGTTGTTTAGTTTCCACATTTTTGTGGGATTTTTTTCCTCTTTTTTGCAGTTGAATTCTAGTTTCAAGGCTTTATGATCAGAAAATATGCTTGGTACAACTTCAATTTTTCTGAATTTGCTGATGTTGTTTTTGTGGCCCAACATATGGTCAATTCTTGAGAATGATCCATGTACACTGGAGAAAAATGTATACTCAGTCACTTTGGGATGAAATGTCTTGTAGATGTCTATCATATCCAGGTGCTCTAGTGTTTTGTTTAAGGCCACTATGTCTTTGTTGATTCTCTGTTTGGATGACCGATCTAGAGCCGTCAGCAGTGTATTGAGGTCTCCAAGTATGATTGTATTTTTGTCAGTTTTTGTTTTAAGGTCAATAAGTAGCTGTCTTATATATTTTGGTGCTCCTTGGTTTGGTGCATATATATTAAGAATTGTTATGTCTTCTTGATTCAGTGTCCCCTTAGCCATTATGAAATGGCCATTTTTATCTCTGAGTACTTTTCCTGTCTTGTAGTCAGCATTATCCGATATGAGTATTGCTACACCTGCTTTTTTTTGGATGTTATTTGCTTGGAGTATTGTTTTCCAGCCTTTCACTTTGAATTTGTTTTTATCCTTGTTACTTAGATGAGTTTCCTGTAGGCAGCATATAGTTGGATTTTCTTTTTTAATCCATTCTGCTACTCTGTGCCTTTTATTGGTGAGTTTAATCCGTTTACATTTAGTGTAATTATTGATACTTGTGAGTTCCCTATTGCCATTTTATATCTTGCTTTCTGTTAGTTTTGTGTCTTGTTTGATCCTTCTCTTTCGTTTTTCTATCTTTTGTTTTTATTTGGTTGCATTCCATACATCTTTCCTCTGTTGCTATCTCTTTTATCTCATGTGCTTCTGTGGTGGTTTTTTCAATGGTGGTTACCTTTGAGTAATGAAAAGGGTCCCTACCCTGTTCATTGTAGCGAACTATTTTGTGAGTACTTTTGCACTCCATCATCCTTTGCTACTGTTAATCTCCATCTTCTCTCCCTCTTTCTTTTTGTTGTTGTCACAGTTTAAATTTGGTTTTATTGTGTTCTTCTTGGACCTTTTACTTGTGGCTCTGTTTTTTTTTTTTTTTTTTTTTTGTTCTTTGTATCTGATTGGAGAACCCCCTTTAGTAATTCCTGGAGTGGGGGTTTTCTGATGATAAATTCCCTCATCTTTTCTGTATCTGTGAATGTTTTTATTTCTCCTTCATATTTGAAGGATAGCTTTGATGGGTATAGTATTCATGGCTGAAAGTTTCTCTCTTTCAGGACTTTAAATATTGGGGTCCACTCTCTTCTAGCTTGTAGAGTTTCTGCTGAGAAATCTGATGATAATCTAATGGGCCTTCCTTTGTATGTTGTATTCTTCTTTTCCCTGGCTGCCTTGAGAATTTTTTCTTTGCTGTTGGTTTGTGTCAATTTCATTATGATATGCCTTGGAGTAGGTTTGTTGGGGTTAAGAAAACTCGGTGTTTTGTTTGCTTCTTGAATTTGAGGCTTTAGTTCTTTCCACAGGCTTGGGAAGTTTTCATCTATTATTTGTTTGAGTATGTTCTCCATTCCATTTTCTCTCTCTTCTCCCTCTGATATACCTATTATTCTTATGTTATTCTTTTTGATGGAGTCAGATAATTCTTGTAGGGCTATCTCATTTTTTTTAATTTTTGAGTCTCTTTCTTCTTCTCTCTGTTGTGCCTCAAGTTGCTTGTCTTCTATTTCACTAATCCTCTCTTCTATCTGACCTGTTCTATTAGCTAAGCTTGTTACTTTGTTTTTCAGCTCGTGAATTGAGTTTTTCATATCTGTTTGATTTGTTTTTATAGTTTCAATTTCTTTGGACATATATTCTTTGTGTTCATTGAGTTGTTTTCTGAGCTCCCTAAATTGCCTTTCTGTGTTTTCTTGTATATCTCGGAGGATTTTTAGGATTTCTATTTTGAATTCTCTGTCATTTAGCTCCAAGGTTTCCAATATATTAAATTTTTTCTCCATAGATTTTTCCTCATCTAGCTGTGTTACCTCTCTTTCTTTTGTATCCATGATATTCGATTTTCTCTTCCTTAATGGCATCTGAGGGTGGTTTTGTTGATAGTATTAATGAGATTTAATAAAGAATAAAAAGTTAAAAAAAATAAAAAATCGAAGAGTTGTTTTTTTTAAAAAAATTAATAATGAAATAAAGAAAAATAAAATAATAATTTTTAAAAAAAGGAAATTATTCCCCCCCTCCTTTTTTCCTCTCCTCTCCCCTTTTTCTTGAGAAAATCTTGTGGTGAACTGTGAATTATAACAAATAATGCCTGTGATGGAGGTCCTGAATTGGGGAAAAGTAATAAAGGGGCAAAAAAAAAAAGAAAAAAAAAAAAGAAAAAGGGGGGCGGTATGGACCCACAAAAAGCAAATAAGGAAAAAATTTGGGTCAAGAATAAAATGATTTGCTTTTAGGTGTTGGTTGTCTAAGAGTTATGATGAGAGGAATAAGAGGAGAACAGAAAAATGGGGGGACAAATTAAAAAAATACTATTGTATTTAGTGGAACAAGAACTAGATAAAATGGAGAGCCAGGGATGGGAGCACTGCTAGTGAGTTAAAAAGGTGAAGTAAAAAACCCCCAAAATGCCACAAACATAAGTTTGAGTCCCAGATAAGATAATTTGTTTGTTATTGAGGTTTGAATGAGAGGAGATGTAAAGGAGAAAGGAAGAAACTAATATAGAGCGAGAAAAGAAAGAGAGAGAGAGAAAAAAAGAGGGAACCACTAAAAGAAGAAAAAAGAAAGGAGAGAGAGAGAGTTAAGGGTTTTGGAGTGCAACCCTCATAGAGAGATAGGAAGAGGAGAAAAAAGATAATGGGAGATGTAACACTTATGGGTAGTGTAGTTCAAGGAGAGGAGAGAGTAAGACCGGCAGAGAGTTAATCGGCCAAATTGGAGGAGGAAAAAAAGTATCAAGAATGAAGATAAGAGAAACAAACGAACAAATATAATAAAATGGGATAGGTTATAAAGTCTGCAGATTATTCTTGATTTTGAGAGGTTATCTTCTTGTTTTTTCTTTTCTCTCCCTCTTCCTGGTCGGTGACTCTGTACCCCAGGTTCTGCCCCTTTGGCACGCTCAGGTAGAGGTTTGCAGTTGATAAGTCTCTATGGCAATGTCATGTATTGTGCTTTAGTCTCGTTGGGAGTCAAGGCTCATTAGCTTTCATAGGCTCCGACAGTGAGAGAGTCCTTGTTCCTGGAGCCTTTCTCCTAGTCTTTCCTTCCTCAATTAGTAGCCTGATAATCCAGCTATGGGGTTGTTGCTGCCTCTGCCTGGATAGTAAGAAGTTCAAAGAGCTGGCAACTCCCCACTCTATTTCCACTCAGCACAGGGTTCTGGGTAAGGCTCAGTCAGTCAGAGCTGCTAGCATAATCAGGTGGGCTTTCCGCCCACTCAAAGACCTCTGGCTCTGCCACTCTGTCCGGTAACACAGGCGGGCACCCACTTCCGGGGTGCTTGGAGGAAACTCTCATTCACTATCTGCACGCGCAGACCAGGATATCCGGCCAGTAGTCTCACGCTCTGAGTGAAACCCCCAACTGCATGGAAATTTGCAGCGCTGGAATTCGCTCTCGCTCCGTCCCCATGCGCGGCTTTTGCAAGGCGCTGGGGCGGCCCGAGATTCCGCTTTTGCCCACACAAAGGCCCCTGACTCTGCCCCTCTGTGCGATAACACGGGTGCGCACTGCCGAGGCACTCGGAGGAATCGCTCACTACCTATCTGCGCGCGCACACCAGGATATGAGGCCGGCCGCATTGCCCTGAGTGAAACCCTCACCAGCACGGAAAATTTCCACCGTTGGAATTAGTTCTCACTCCCTCCCATGCGCGGCTTTCCCAGGGCACTGGGGCTGCCCAGAGATTCTGCTTTCGGCCCACAGAAAGGCCTCTGACCCTGCCTCTCTGTGGGGCAACACGGACACCCACTTCTGGGGCTTAGGAAGAGATCTCTCGCCCACTAACTGCGCACCAACCAGGAGAACCGGTAAAATGGCTGCCCCGCTTGTCTTTCTTTGTTTGGGCTTGGCGCGAGTGTTAGTTTGTATTGCCCGGCTTGCCACAGGAACAGTTTTTCCTCTGCTAGGATCTCCGTGCCACAGCCTGGTTCAGCCTTTTGTGCGCGGCCTGGATGTATTCACCCCCTTTGCCCGCCTCAGTTTCTATATTCACAGTTACCAGAGAAAGCCGCCCTGTTTAGGTCAGTGAGGAAGGCGGAGCATTTCTTACTCCCTATTTCCTTCAGGATTTGGTTATATATTTAGCCAATTTTTCACTCGACCATACCTTCGGGTGTATTGTGAAGCATCTGGAGGCTCCAAGTATAGGTTTTTCTGTTTCTGGTTGAAGATCTTGTTGAGTTTTGGGGGAGATTTATCAGTATCGCTTCCTACTCCGCCATTACTCTGACATCCCCCACTTTTTTCTGATGTCCAGGCCAGCTCCTGAGTTAGAGCAGTAGGGTGTCAGAAAAGTTAAAGTCCAGGTTGGGGTCAGGCAGCTATCTCATTAGTTTAGGCAAAGTATAAGTTAGGTCTGCCTCTCCCTTAGGCAACCAGTGATATGATATTCACTAATCTGCAAAGAACTGTCTGTAGAACCACCTCTACGCCTTTCCTCATACTGACCTTCTACCCTCCCACACCTATTAATCCAATCCATTGAATCAAACCCTCACCATCTTTTAGATAGCTATCTGAGAGTGACCTTTAAAGAAACACGTGAAATTATCATGCTTTACTATCAACTCTTGTCTCACTTACTGTCCATCTCACCCACTGGGAACTTTTTCTTGGGCTGTGTTATTAGGTGTAATCTCATATATGTCTTATCTGTACAAGTTAATTTCCAAACTCATAAAGCCAGAGGAACTAACATGTATTTTGCTGTATTGATGCCTTTCTTTCACCACTTAGCACACAGCTTAGCATATACATTATACATGTATGTCTGTATATATACATATATTATATAACATATACTTTATTATCTATATCCATATAGACACATAACTTATTCTTCAATAACCAGTAGGTATGCATTATAAGAAAGTTAATTATGACAGCATGAAACTTCAGCAATTATGAGAGTTCAATGATGACATATGGCTCTCCTTTCCAGGTTTTGGTGCATTCCATTAATCTATCCATCATGAGGCTGACTTTCCCCAGAGATGCTATGATATGACTGCATGAGCAAACACATATTATCTCTTCCTGGGCAGAGCTCTTCCCTCTTACTGAGGTAAGTTGTGCTACGTACCAAGAAGGAAACTTCAAAATTCCCTTTATTGCTCTGTAAACTCTAGAGCCTAGAAAATAGGTAAGTAACCTGTTTCTTGTTTCATTTTCTCTTGATTTTTCCCATTGCCCTTTGACTCCTCTTAATTGTCTAGACCCAAAGCAAAAGGTACACTTGGACTTCTTTCAAGGCCCCTGAGTCTAACCTTATCCAATGCCATTTCATGTGGGAAAAGAAAAGTTATTAAAATACTCTCCTAGTAAACACCATTAGTTCTTTTAAATATTTTCTTTTCCTCACATACTACCCCTACCCTCCTCAGTGTTTATATGTCCACACATAGCAAAGAATGGGAGGAATCTGCAATGTGCCTACTCTTGTCCAAGTTATTCAAGTTTTTAAAAAGTAGCTATACAGACCTTACTCTCATTGGCCATCTGTTAAGGTTGCTAGGGCATCATTAAAGTGAAGATTTTGGAAAGGAGTAGGGTTTGTTTGGGATAAAGGAACTAACATATTTATTGATGTATAGTTATATATTTCACTAGAAATATCCAAGCACAAGTTCATATGTTCATGTGTGTGTGTGTGTGTATGTGTGTGTAGGAGGGGCTTGATACATTTGGTGTGTAAGTTGGAGAGAATGCATATTTCCAGTTCCATAAGAAATTGTGTGTGTGGTCACTGTTGCTCCTGATTCATATTTATTTGAAATTCACATCCTTTTTTTAATCATATAGATATATATATCTCATTTGACAGTGAGCTTGACTTAAATTCATGCTTTTTTGAGTCACCCATACTCACAAGTTTTGGCATAATCACAGAAATAATTTCTAGCGGGCACAATTGCATGTATTTAACTGGTCATTTGGATGTTTCAATTGATTCAGCCATTCTATGGAAAGATCCAGCAAATGCCCCTAATTTGACATTGTTAGTTGCGAGCTATTTTTTCTCCTGTATCAACCACTGTGGCTAATTAGGCAGCAGATTTGAATCTTCATGAATTTTTCAGGCTGATCCGTGTTCCTTCCCAGGGCTAATTTGCTGTTATCAGAGGAATGACTCTGGTGTACATTGTTGGTGATGTCTGACCTTATTCCCCTATTCAGATTGAAATCAGTTGGGGGACTGTGGCCAAGGAGGTCACTTGGTAAATCATCTCTCAGACAACAGGTCTGCTTGTCCTTTTCTGTCCCCCCTTTGTGCTAGCCTAGCCTTTGCCTCTGTATGGCTCTATCAAGAAGGAATAAAATTCAAGAAAATTTTTACCCAGGGTTTCAGAAACTTAAAAATATTCAGCAGAAGTCTCAGTTATAAAACTTGTGTAGAAGACTAGAATAATTTTATTCTATGAGCTTTCTGAGTTAACAATGAGTAGGATTTGGCATACACTGGTATGGGACAGATTTTTGTGTAACTACATGAGAAATAAGGGAAACTGCTTTATTTATATGATTGGCTGGAGTCATATTTGGGATGTGGGAAGAATCTCCTGGGATGGCAAAATAGGGTCATTCCTTCTCCTCTGGACATATGGGGGAAATGCAGGGCACTAGCCCACCCCTGCAAGTTGTTATTTTTCTAATTACAGCTGATTAGTGGTTGGAATTATTAGGAAGAATCATATAACTGTTTATGCCTGTTGAAAAGTCATCAGTGCTAATTTCCATAAATTGGTTGTAATTTCCAGTAAGAAAATACCAATTAATTTATCCATGAAGGATTGTAATGAGTTAGCCCAATGGAGACTGACATGGTGGTAAGAGCAAAAAGTATTACTGAGGACTTCAGGGTTATAGATTACTCTTGGCAGTCCTCAATACTTTGGATTTTCGCAAAACGAGAATTAAAAAAAAGGAAAAGATAATGTTTCTTACATGACATAAAGAGAATATCTAAAAAAGTAATGGTTCAATACCCACTTTTTTTTTTCCTTTAGCAATTTTCTTTCCTTATTTTTCATTGGAAAGAAACAATATGGTATTTAGCCCCATTTGTCCCTTATGATTTACACATAATTAAGGGGCTCAGAAATGTTAGCCTTCTCAAAGAAGCTGCAATATTAGAATACAAAGGGTCATTTTACTTATGAGTATACATACTTTTTAATTAAAATTATTTTATTGCTTTTGTTAAGTAATTAAAATTTACAAAGTGATTTTTCACAAATATTTATTAATATTAAGTTGTTTTTGGCATACACCAGTAAATTGCAAGCAATTGCTTTACTCTGCATGTGTAATTAAAGTGACTAAGTAATTATATTTTTCCTTGAGTATAGTCGACACTATCACATTTTTCTAAGTTTGTTTCATTTTTATTCCTATTAGCGAATGCTTCATAGAAGCCAAGATAAGAGGTGTCAGTTGGTAAGGGAGGAAAGCTGCTTCTCTTACTGAGCTTTTGAGAAATACAAACAAATATTGTGTACCATGTTTGCAGTCTTAGATGCTTTGTTTTCCTAGACGTCTTTCTTCTTCCTTTATCTACTGGCTCTGAGCAGTTCATTGTTATCTGGATGGTTATTTAAATCGTTCTGGAATGCATATCTTAACTAAACTTAATTTTATATATTTAGACTTATTCAGATTGGAATAAAATGTGATATGTCTATTCAACAACATTTGCTCTGCTGAGTTCTTATCATATCCTTCACTTTTGCTCTTTCTCTGATATTATCTACTCCCTTGCATTCCTCCTGATCATCAGAAAATGACCTTTAAGAATCCCCAGTATGCAGGCTCCGTGCCATCTGCACGGACTTCTATGCATATCAACTTATAGTCCTTACCTACTGAGGAGCTCAGCATCAGATGAAGGGAAGGCCAAATCAATGTGATGATCTCTTTCCAAAATAAAAGAGAATGAATAGCAATTGTGAAGCAACATACATAGGAAATATTTGTTAATCTTAAACACAATATAGGACAGGGGCTTCCAATGCAGTTAAATAGCAGGATCTGGCTAACAGTGGGTTCCTTGGTGAGTATCTCAGGAAATGAGGGCAGAGCCTGGTCTCTGGCCTGATACATTCCTTGAAACAACATCAGCAACTCTTCCCTTGAAGCAGAAGAATTGGAGGGAGCTCTCCTGAGCCCAGTGAGGAAGAAGTCTTTAGTATTTGAAAACTTGGGGCTAAACAAAGAAGTACCATAATGCAGATTTCTCCTATGGCCAAGGTTGGGCAATAGGAAAGAGATTGATCTTTCAATCTGAAACAACCCTCAGAGAAGAAACCAGAATTTATTTTTATAAAATGGTTTCCATTAACCTGGACTTCTGACAATAGACAATGATTCATAAATAATGAGAAACAAATGAAGTAGCTCTTATAGTTTCCCAAACTGACTTCCTGGAGAGCATTTCAGGCCATGGAGCAACGAGGGGAATCAGACAGGACATCCTGAGTTAAGAAGGTAGGGTTGGGAATTTGAGGAGGTATGACCAGGTGGTGGCAGAGTGGATAGAGCGTCGGACTGGGATGCGGAGCGGAGGAATTTGAGGAGGTCTAGGTGGCTCTAGTTCACAGGGCACACTGACAGAAAGAAGGGGGCCATGCAGAGAAAGGAACCTGGAGATCAACAAAGGGTGACCTTGGGGTTCAGCAGAATGCTGGTTGGTGTGTGCTGTGACCACTCCAAGCCAGGGGAAGAGCCAAGGGGATTGGAGGAGAGGGCACTGGATGCTCACACACAGGGCCAGCACTGTGCCCATTCTCACCAGCTGGATTGGAAACCTTGATAATGACAGGGCTTTGGAAAAGTACAGCTGTCCCTTGCCATATCATGGTTCACTTTTCGTGGTCTCAGTGTATTGTGGATTTTTAAATTGTATATGTCTAATTTTGTATCGCAGACTTTTTGTTATATCGCGGGATTTTGCGGTATATAGGTATTTTTATATATTTATTACTTTAATTATTTTGTGGTAAAATAAGCAAAATAAGTGTAGGAAATGTTAACAACAGTATGGGAAAGGTTTATAAGAGTGTGGGGAGGGTTTATAAAGCCTTAAAATATATATAAATAATAAAATAAATATAAGGTTGCTACTCCGTGGATTTTCGCCTATCGCGGGGGGTCTGGAACCCAACTCTGTGAGAGGAGGGACCACCGCCCTCAGAGGAGTCTTGTCTGTGGCTGTGGTCTTGCCTAGAAGCTCTTTTTTATTTTTATTTTTGCTTATTTTTTTAATGAATTTATTGGGGTGACATTTTTAAAATAAAATTATAGAGGCTTCAGATGTACAATTCTATTATACATCATCTGTATATTGTATTGTGTGTTCCCCACCCCAAGTCATGACTCTTTCATCACCATTTATTTGCCTAGAACTTCTTTTTTTTTTATTTTAATTTTTTTTATTTTATTTATTCATTTTAGAGAGGAGAGAGAGAGAGAGACAGGGGGAGGAGCTGGAAGCATCAACTCCCATATGTGCCTTGACCAGGCAAGCCTAGGGTTTCGAACCAGCGACCTCAGCATTTCCAGGTCGACGCTTTATCCACTGCGCCACCACAGGTCAGGCCCTGCCTAGAACTTCTTGAAAGTAAATATCAAAATAATTAAGCTATTTCAGGTGGCAGCATAACCCAGTTTTGCAGCACCCTGTTTTTCGGTGAAGTTGAAGAGAAGTTTGCATTGTGGCAAGCTCAACAGGGCTTGCCTTGATGGCTGGTGGGGGTAATGGCCACAAGTGGCAATGAGAACGCATGCATGCAACCCCTCACCAGCCGTCATGAGAATTCCTACAAACTCCAACCAGCCAGCACTAGCTGATCCTAGAAGCACTTCTGCATTCAAAGACAGGCAATAAACAGAAAGGTACATAGAATCACTCTTTTAAAGTGATCAAAGAAACAAGAACAACAAAAGTGATACCTCAGGAGAGAACATGTTCCAGAGAAACTCACCACAGTTCAGCTGGAAAATGTGATTGAACATAAAACCCAGATTTTTAGTAGGAAATAAGTGCTTCTATCAAATAAAAGTATAAGATGGAACAACACAGAGGTGCACCAGATCCAGTGGAACCGTTTAGAAAAGGAAGAGAAAAAACCATCACAAAAATAAGGACAAGGGAGAAGAGACTCTGAGCACAATGAACAATAAGCAAAGAGCAAAAAAAGCATTGAGATGTACACAGGGATAGAGAATAATGAACAAAAAGAAATGAAATGAACAAAATTAAATAACAATGGGATGGTAGATATGAATGACAGGCAAGAGGGATTGAACATAATCTGAGTAGGACTCCTAAAGAAATAAAATACTAGATGAGGAAGGTCTATTTGAATATTTAGAAGACTTTTTACAAAAGATTTGAATCTTAGTCAATAGTTTATTTACTTCTTTTAAGACCCAATGCAAGATTGATCCTCTCCAGAAAACCCATGTTTGACTAACTCCACACTGGACTTAGTGTATTATCACAGCCCCAAAGGGTATACATTACAAAGCATCTTTTGTCCAGTTACTACCCTGGGTTTTGTTGTGTTTAGTTCAGATAATTGAGTACTTTTATGAGGAATGGGGCTGCATCTTCTTCCTTTCATGTCCCTTTCTGCACTGTGCAGACTCTTTGCAGAGCTAGTGCAATGTAAACAATGGACCAAATACATAGATGCAAATTTCCTCCATGCCTCAATGCAAGGGTCTCTGGATGCTGATTTGACAGTGCAGGTCTGTTACTGAGAATGCCAGTTAGCCCTTTCTGACTGATTTTCTGTTGCTCTGTTAAGTAAATCACCAAAGAAGGACAAATATTTGATCAAGACATTGGAAGTTAAAATATACTTTGTTTTTTCTTTCTCTATTGCTGAACATTCTGAGTCAGGTAAAGGTGCTGGTACCATCAAGAATGCTGGATGAAGACTGGAATTCTAGTGCAGAGCTGACCACTAACTATTTTTGTGCCCTCAAATAAGTCATGTGATCTTTGTTCTGCTTTATCTTGAGACTCAAACAGTTGCTGCTTTGTGATAGATGCTTTGTAATTATGTTTTGAATGAAAGAATAATTAAGTCATAGTTTCCTCCTATGTAAAACAAGGGGCATATACTCGTATGTTCTCTAAAATCTGTTTCCACCATAAAAATCTAAACACAACCTGCTTTCCTGTGATTGTTAAGCATTTTGCTGGGTCTTTCAATTGCAGCCACTCTGTGGATGCCTGTTGTTTTTATGGGACATGTTTGTCCCACGTGTGCTGTTGACATGTTCCACGTAGGTTTTAATGCCCAGCTTAACTTGCACAACTTGTGAGAATGAACAGCCAGATGAAAAGTCCAGAGGGCACACTGAAGGTTTCTTACAGGAAGCTTATAGCGTGTCTCCTTTGGCTAATTTGCAAAAGCATTTTTTGATTTAAAACAGAAGGAGGAAGAATTCCTGGGAGAAAACTCACATCCACTTATGTTCCTGCTGGAGTGAGTTATGAGAAGAAGCCCCAGATGGATTATAGACGAAGGTTAAACTTTGAGACACTAATTTATTGAAAAGGTAAAGATAGTAAAAGAACAAAAAGTGCCCTGAATGCTATGTCTGTGTGTCCTTTTTGCTCCATGCATTCCAGTATTTTAAGGACCCGTAAGAGGATGTGCATCTGTGGAAGCAGTGTTGCTCTGGCCAGGTAGTCGGTTGGTTAGAGCATCAGCCCAAAGATCAGAGGTTGCCAGTTCAATCTTTGGTCAGGGCACATACAAGAACAGATTGATGTTGCTGTCTCTCTCCTGCTCTTTCTCTTCTTCTCCCTAAAATCAACAAATAAATGAAAAAAAAATAAAGAAGAAGCAATGTCACCTAGATTCCTAAGGAAAACATTTCCCCCTTAAAAACAATTGAAATGATTATTCTAATTGAATTCTCCAATTAGACAACAGTGAACAAACTTTACAGAAGACATTTCATTTTTAAAGTCAGCAAGCCTAAAAGAGCTGTCTCAGGGCAATGGTATCAAAGCCCCCTGTGGTATTCAGGAAAAATATTTTTGTACAGTGAATGCAGTGATATTTCATACTATATTTCATCAATTTGAAAGTGTCCATTATTTTCACATTTCTCAAATCATTTTATAACCAACAAAATCTTACAATTGCCATGGGTCAGGTGAGAGTTGGGTCCAGTTTTCATCAAGTACACACATGTGGACCTGGTTTTTATTCCCAATGGTGTATTTTAGCAGCTTTACTTCTCAATATTTCAGTCCATACACCTTGTAAGGACCATTTGAGGAAGGACTATCTACACTGATTCTTTTCTGAAAAACTTTTGCTGACACTATCTGGTAAGATAAATGGACCTTCATCTAATCTTGCAGAATCAGGAGCAGGGGTTTCAAAGAAAGCTCTGGGCATGATAATGGAGCAGTCTTTGAAGATATGTTGCATTACCAACATGCTTGAGGAAGAGAACACAGAGAATAGTAAATGAAAATCTTTCCATGTTTTCTAAATATCAGTACATCACCATTTATTTTTGCTTTTTTAATTTTCTCCCCAAATTCTGGCTCAAAAGTCACAGAGCTCTCATTTGATACTGTTGTCTGAGTACCTAGTGAGGAGGCTGTAGTCAGGTGAACTTTGGAGAATATATATTAAAAAATATTTATGGGATTTTTCAAAAAGCATTTCTTTAAAAATGGGATAAGATAAATGAATATATTACTGGTCTTACTTAATTGTCTCTATATCCATACTTTTTGCAAGGTGACTTTGCATCAAGAATTAGGACTCTATTACTCTGCCTTTTGAACCTAGGCTGTCCGTGTGATTGACTTTCACCAGAGAAATAAAGTGGCAATGATGATGTGCCCCTTCTGAGATGAGGTCTTAAAAGGCCCTGTTGTCCACTTATGCCCTCTGTCAGAATGCTGCCATCACCACATAGGCAAGCCTGGAAAAGTCTGAATGGAGAATGAGAAACCATGTGCAGAAGAGTCTAGTTGTCCTATCAAGGGCATCCTAAACTACCCTGTAGCCGACCAACTTTAAAGCACATGAGAAACTCAAACAAGGTCATCATTTAGTTTACCTTACTTATAGCTGACTGTAGACTTATTATTGAACTCTGTCAAAAACAGAATTGCCCAACTGACCTATAGACTCATTAGCAATGAAAAACGCTTACTGTTTTAAGTCAATGAGATATGGGGTGATTTGTTACACAGCAATAACTCACTGATACACGAGAGGCAGCATATGCTTCTCATTTTAAGTCAGGTCACCCTGGAGTTCACATCAAGATGCTTTTTCTGAAGATGTTTTGAAGCTTTTGAATCCCACATATCCATCTATTTCTGCATTTCCCAGGAGTAGAAGCACTGAAATTCTGTATGACAGGCTGCTCTTGAGATATTTGCAACTTAGTTGGAATCAGGATTTGCCAGAAATGTTGTGAGACAGCTTGTTTAAGTGAGATTTCCTGCTCAGTTTCTTTTTTTAAAGAGGGAGAAAACGAAAGAAAAAAATAATGATTTTTGGATGGAGTTTCTCTGTGCTGGACACATTTGAACATGTAGCTGAGGGGAACCAATGTGTAAGAATCTTCAAATTCTTTAGAAAGTTTGGCAAAGTCTTAAGCCAGTTGAGAATTCTTAAGACTAAATGTTTGAAGTGTCATTCTAAATTAATAACACTGACATCACAAATTGTGTCCGCCAATCAAATCAATCTCTCCCTCATCAAAAACGTCTTGTTTGCAGAGTCCTCTTTCGACCAATGGCTGCTTTGTTTTTAAACTGGTTATGTTCTTTTACCGTCTTGCTTGTAAATTACTGGAAAGTTGTCTTCATTTCTTCTCAGGCCTCACATTGAAAGGTGAGTTTTAGACACCTTACTATTTAGTTAATATTTTACACTTCAGTTTTCCAATTCAAACCAGGGAACCAGAGAAGGGTATGAATAAAACCTAAGCTAGAGGTGCACATTTAGAAAAAAGACAGAGCAAATGATGAATATGTATGAGACTTATTTAAAATGCCATATTTATGAGAAGAGGAAAAATATTGGAGCCTCGCTTTTCCTTTACATATTTTCAAAACACCACATGGGATTGAGTGGGACCAGGCGAAAATTATAAAATTTGTTGAGTGTGGCAGAGTTTGACTGTGGCAGTGCAGTAAAAGGTTGGCAACATTAGTTCTCTGGGCTTGTGGGTAGAAAGATACACCCCGGCCTTGGGACTGAGGAACGACCAGGGTTCTCCGAGTGTCCGATTTTCAACAGGATGTTGGGCAGGATGCCAGCCCTCTTTCTGTGCCAGTTTATTTTATCTAGAGGCCCGGGCTGGGAGGGCCGCCCGTTGCTCCTCAGGCCTAGGACACTGGCTTGCTTTTCCTCTGCAGCATCCTTATTGCCTGTGCGCCTGCCCAGTACCCTGCACCAAATCCAAGTGGTGATGACAGCAATGCCAACTTGCTGCAATAGCCCATGTAAGGGAAGAAAGGGCCAGAGGAAATAGCCCACTCAAGGGATTTTAATTCACTGGCAAACGTTTCACTCATTGAGTGCTCAGGCCTGTATCAGGCCCTGACTGGTTGAAACAACAAATGGAAAGGACAGGATCTGTGCTCTCTGACCCCGTGATGCCGCTTAATATTGGTGCCGGAAACATGAAAACCACAAAAGGGCACAGGAGACATGATTAGAGGGGTCAGTGTTCATGAAGAAGCTTCTAGTTAAATAACATATACATAGATGTTTTTCTTGGGAGGGGGTCTATGCAGCAGTAAACAGGAAGAGTGTAGATCCATGTATTAGCACAGAGAAAGCTCTACTATGTAGGACTGATTTAAAAAAAAGAAACAAGTATGACCTACAGGATAATACTTCTTGGTATTATTATAAACCAACTAAACCAAACTATATATTTCTACCTGGGAAGGATAATAATTTATAGGAAAAGATGGGCCTGGCATACACAAAATAGTTACATCTGTGAAGGCACTGGGATACGGGTAGGGCTAAGCAGGAGTGTCTCTGTATCTCATTACTCTACAATGTATGTGCTAACTGAATTAAATAAACACAAATAATTAAAGTAAGTGAATGACGGGCATGAGTAAATACAACTTTTACCGTCACTCCTCCTGCCACATCATGCATATGGAAATAAAGGCATGCACATGGAAATAAGGGACCTTTGGGTCCCTTATTTTCTGTTTACAGAAATAAGACTGTTAAATATATTTCATATTTTAACAAAATGAAATATGCCCTTTTCTTGATTTCCATAAATTTTTTCTTTTGTAGTACCCCATTTCTCCTTTTCTCCTTCCCATTCCTAATCTCTCTCTCATATTTCAAATTCCAATTTTATTGACAAATAATTGATAGACATCACAGTATAAATTTAAGGTGCACAGCATGATGATTTGATTTACATATATTGTGAAATCATTACAATAGGTTTAGTTAACATCCATCATCTCATATGTGTAGATACAATAAAAAAAAAAGATGACGTCAGAGTAATGGTGGGGTAGGAAGCGATACCGATAAATCTCCCCCAAAACTCAACAAGATCTTCAACCAGAAACAGAAAAACCTATACTTGGAGCTTCCAGATGCTTCGCAATACACCCAAAGGTATGATTGAGTGAAAAATTGGCTAAATATATAACCAAACCCCGAAGGAAATAGGGAGTAAGAAATGCTCCGCCTTCCTCACGAACCTAAACAGGGCGGCTTTCTCTGGTAACTGTGAATATAGAAACTGAGGCGGGCAAAGGGGGTGAAAAGATCCAGGCCGCGACACAAACGGTCGAACCAGGCTGTGGCACGGAGATCCAAGCCGAGGAAAATCTGATCCTGTGGCAAGCCGGGCAATACAAGCTAACACTCGCGCCAAACCCAAACAAAGAAAGACAAGCGGAGCGGCCATTTTACCCGGTCTCCTGGTCGGTGCGCAGTTAGTGGGCGAGAATTTCTTCCTAGGCCCCAAGAGTGGGTGCCCGTGTTGCCCCACGGAGAGGCAGGGTCAGAGGCCTTTCTGTGGGCCGAGGGCAGAGTCTCTGGGCAGCCGCAGCACCCTGGGAAAGCCACACACGGGAGGGAGTGAGAACTAATTCCAACGGTGGAGATTTTCCGTGCTGGAGGGTGTTTCACTCAGAGGGAAACGCGGCCGGCCTCATATCCTGGTGTGCACGTGCAGATAAGGAGTGAGCGATTCCTCCGAGTGCCTCGGCAGTGCGCGCCCGTGTTATCGCACAGCGGGGCAGAGTCAGGGGCCTTTGTGTGGGCCAAAGTGGAATCTCGGGCCGCCCCAGCGCCTTGCAAAAGCCGCACACGGGGACGGAGCGAGACTCAATTCCAACGCTGCAATTTTTCCCTGCGGTTGGGGGTTTCACTCAGAGCGTGAGACTGCTGGCCGGATATCCTGGTCGCAGACAGTGAGTGAGAGTTTCCTCCAAGCGCCCCGGAAGTGGGCGCCTGCTTGTGTTACCGGACAGAGTGGCAGAGCCAGAGGTCTTTGAGTGGGCGGAAAGCCCGCCTGATTATGCTAGCAGCTCTGACTGACTGAGCCTTACCCAGAGCCCTGTGCTGAGTGGAAATAGAGTGGGGAATTGCCAGCTCTTTGAGCCTCTTACTATCCAGGCAGAGGCAGCAGCAACCCCATAGCTGGATTATCAGGCTACTAATTGAGGAAGGAAAGACTAGGAGAAAGGCTCCAGGAACACGGACTCTCTCACTGTCGGAGCCTATAAATGCTAATGAGCTTCGACTGTCAATGAGACTAAAGCACAATACATGACATTGCCATAGAGACTTATCAGCTGCAAACCTCTACCTGAGCGTGCCAAAGGGGCAGAACCCGGGGTACAGAGTCACCAACCAGGGAGAGGGAGAGAAAAGAAAAAGCAAGAAGATAACCTCTCAAAATCAAGAATAATCTGCAGACTTTATAACCTATCCCATTTTATTATAATTGTTCGTTTGTTTCTCTTATCTTCATTCTTGATACTTTTTTTTCCTCCTCCAATTTGGCCGATTAACTCTCTACCGGTCTTACTCTCTCCTCTCCTTGAACTACACTACCCATAAGTGTTACATCTCCCATTATCTTTTCTCTTCTCTTCCTTTCTCTCTATGAGGGTTGCACTCTAAAACCCTTAACTCTCTCTCTCTCTCTCCTTTCTTTTTTCTTCTTTTAGTGGTTCCCTCTTTTTTTCTCTCTCTCTCTTTCTTTTCTCCCTCTATATTAGTTTCTTCCTTTCTCCTTTACATCTCCTCTCATTCAAACCTCAATAACAAACAAATTATCTTATCTGGGACTCAAACTTATGTTTGTGGCATTTTGGGGGTTTTTTACTTCACCTTTTTAACTCACTAGCAGTGCTCCCATCCCTGGCTCTCCATATTATCTAGTTCTCGTTCCACTAAATACAATAGTAATTTTTTAATTTGTCCCCCCATTTTTCCGTTTTCCTCTTATTCCTCTCATAACTCTTAGACAACCAACACCTAAAAGCAAATCATTTTATTCTTGACCCAAATTTTTTCCTTATTTTCTTTTTATGGGTCCATACACTTTTTTTTTTCTTTTTTTTTTTTTTTTTTTTTTTGCCCCTTTATTACTTTTCCCCAATTCAGGACCTCCATCACAGGCATTGTTTGTTATAATTCACAGTCCACCACAAGATTTTCTCAAGAAAGAGGGGAGAGGAGAGGAGAGGAAAAAAGGAGTGGGGGAATAATTTCCTTTTTTTAAAAATTTTTATTTTATTTTATTTTTCTTTATTTCATTATTAATTTTTTTTAAAAAAACAACTCTTCGATTTTTTATTTTTTTATTTTTTTTAACTTTTTATTCTTTATTAAATCTCATTAATACTATCAACAAAACCACCCTCAGATGCCATTAAGGAAGAGAAAATCGAATATCATGGATACAAAAGAAAGAGAGGTAACACAGCTAGATGAGGAAAAATCTATGGAGAAAAAATTTAATATATTGGAAACTTGGAGCTAAATGACAGAGAATTCAAGATAGAAATCCTAAAAATCCTCCGAGATATACAAGAAAACACAGAAAGGCAATTTAGGGAGCTCAGAAAACAACTCAATGAACACAAAGAATATATGTCCAAGGAAATTGAAACTATAAAAACAAATCAAACAGAGATGAAAAACTCAATTCACGAGCTGAAAAACGAAGTAACAAGCTTAGCTAATAGAACAGGTCAGATAGAAGAGAGGATTAGTGAAATAGAAGATAAGCAACTTGAGGCACAACAGAGAGAAGAAGAAAGAGACTCAAAAATTTAAAAAAATGAGATAGCCCTAAAAGAATTATCTGACTTCATCAAAAAGAATAACATAAGAATAATAGGTATATCAGAGGGAGAAGAGAGAGAAAATGGAATGGAGAACATACTCAAACAAATAATAGATGAGAACTTCCCAAGCCTGTGGAAAGAACTAAAGCCTCAAGTTCAAGAAGCAAACAGAACTCCAAGTTTTCTTAACCCCAACAAACCTACTCCAAGGCATATCATAATGAAATTGACACAAACCAACAGCAAAGAAAAAATTCTCAAGGCAGCCAGGGAAAAGAAGAATACAACATATAAAGGAAGGCCCATTAGATTATCATCAGATTTCTCAGCAGAAACTCTACAAGCTAGAAGAGAGTGGACCCCAATATTTAAAGTCCTGAAAGAGAGGAACTTTCAGCCACGAATACTATACCCATCAAAGGTATCCTTCAAATACGAAGGAGAAATAAAAACATTCACAGATACAGAAAAGATGAGGGAATTTATCATCAGAAAACCCCCACTCCAGGAATTACTAAAGGGGGTTCTCCAATCAGATACAAAGAACAAAAAAAAAACAGAGCCACAAGTAAAAGCTCCAAGAAGAATACAATAAAACCAAATTTAAACTGTGACAACAACAAAAAGAAAGAGGGGGAGAAGATGGAGATTAACAGTAGCAAAGGACGATGGAGTGCAAAAGTACTCACAAAATAGTTCGCTACAATGAACAGGGTAGGGACCCTTTTCATTACTCAAAGGTAACCACCATTGAAAAAACCACCACAGAAGCACATGAGATAAAAGAGATAGCAACAGAGGAAAGATGTATGGAATGCAACCAAATAAAAACAAAAGATAGAAAAACGAAAGAGAAGGATCAAACAAGACACAAAACTAACAGAAAGCAAGATATAAAATGGCAATAGGGAACTCACAAGTATCAATAATTACACTAAATGTAAATGGATTAAACTCACCAATAAAAAGGCACAGAGTAGCAGAATGGATTAAAAAAGAAAATCCAACTGTATGCTGCCTACAGGAAACTCATCTAAGTAACAAGGATACAATAAAAAGAAAATAAAAAGATTCTTCTTGTGATAAGGATCTACTCTCTTAACAGCTTTCCTATATATCACTAGGTAGTGTGATATATGATGGCTAACTATAGCCATCATGTTATATATTGCATCCTCAACTTATTTATTTTAGAACTGGAAGTTTGTACCTATTGATCACCTTTCTCCAATTCTCCCTTTCCTCATCCCCTGCCTCTGGTAACCACAAGTTTGATCACTTTTTCTATGAGTTTGGTAGGCTTTTTTAAAGTTGTTGTTATTTTAATTATATTACACTTAAGTGAGATCATAGAGTAGTTATCTTTGTCTCATTTCACTTAGCATATGCCTTCAAAGCCCATCCATGTTGTCACAAATGGTAGTATTTCCTCATTTTTTATCACTGGATCATGTCTCATTTATTTATTTATATATATATATATATATATATATATATATATACACACACACACACACACACACACACACACATACATACACAGGGGTCCTCGGGTTACAATAGTCTTGACATATGATGTTTTGAGTTTACAACACTCATTCCCATAAAAACTTAAAAAAAATTGAGACATTAGTGTTTTGGCTTACGCCATTGAAGTTGTACAATTTTTTACACTCATTTTTTTTGTTACTACAGTACAGTACAGTATATTTGTGTCCTTTCCATTTTTCTATGGCTTAGTTGTGTTTTTATGTTTA
The DNA here is from genome assembly GCF_036850765.1 of Saccopteryx bilineata. NCBI lineage: Eukaryota > Metazoa > Chordata > Mammalia > Chiroptera > Emballonuridae > Saccopteryx > Saccopteryx bilineata. The sequence continues at coordinate 30,554,841 of NC_089500.1, read as the reverse complement.
TGATTTTACAACTGTGTTATGATAAGTAAGTGATTTAGGCTATGGTGTGTTTTGACTTATACCAGAATTTGGGTTACATCACTGTTATAGGAACAGAAATGTGTTGTAATCCAAGGACCCCCTATATATGTATACATATTTACATATATATATTATACATGTATACATGTATACATGCATATACCTTACAACTGCTTTATCCATTCATCCATCAGTGAACAGTTTGGTTGTTTCAATGTCTTAGCAATTGTAAATAATGCTACTTGGAACTTGGAGGTACAGATACCTTTTTGAGTTAGTGTTTTTTGGGTTTTTTTTAGCTATATTCCCAAAAGTAGAATTACTATATCATATGGTAGTTCTATTTTTAAGTTTCTGAGAGGCCTTTGTATTGTTTTTCATAATGTCTGCACCAATTTATATTCCAGCAACACTGCACAAGGGTTCCCCTTTTCTCCACATCTTCATCAGAATTTGTTATCACTTGTCTTTTTTATGATGGCCATTCTAACAGGAATGAGGTGATACGTAATCGTGATTTTAATTTACATTTCTCTAATGACTGGTGATGCTAAGCATCTTTTCATGTACCTGTTGACCATTCTGTATATCTTCTTTGGTAAAATGTCTATTCAAATCCTTTGGTATTTCTTAATTGGATTCCCCCTCCAATTAAGTTAGTATTTTTGTTTGTTTGTTTAACTACTGAGTTGCATGAGTTCTTTTATATTTTAGATATATAACACCAGATCCACAGTTTAAAAATATTTTTTCACCTGACCAGGCAGTGGCACAGTGGATAGAGCATCGGACTGGGATGCTGAGGACCCAGGTTTGAGACCCTGAGGTCGCCAGCTTGAGCACGGGCTCATCTGGCTCGAGCAAAGCTCACCAACTTGGACCCAAGGTCGCTGGCTTGAGCAAAGGGTTACTTGGTCTGCTGAATTCCCGTGGTCAAGGCACATATGAGAAAGCAATCAATGAACAACTAAGGTGTTGCAATGAAAAACTGATGATTGATGCTTCTCATCTCTCTCCATTCCTGTCTATCCTTCTCTCTGACTCTCTCTCTCTGTCCCTGTAAAAAAAAAAAAAAAAAATTCCCCATTCTGAAGATTGGCTTTTCACTTTGTTAATTGTTTATTTTCCTGTGCAAAAGTCTTTTAGTTTGATATAATCCTATTTGTTTATTTTCAATTTTGTTATTTTTGCTTCAGGTATAATTCTATTATTGTTCTCTAAAGTTTGTCTTTAGCCCTCTTTCCCTTATCCTGGGAATAGTAACTCATTCTCACAGAATTAAAGATAGCCTGTAATGGAAATACTTTCTCAATCTCTGTTTCCAGTTTCACTTTTTCCACTCTGCTGAACATCTCTTGTATTTTCTGCCACCATTTTTGGGTCAGTTTTTATAAACCTAAGCCTATGCCCCCATACACACACACCCCTAATGGGCTGTGTATCCCAACTTCTTGGTTTCTACCAAAAACTTTGCCATTTTCCAGTCTCCCACACATAGGAACCTAGTTTACTCTGTAATCTCTGCTTCCCCATTTTTATTATATAAATTGGCCTGACCTGTGGTGGCGCAGTGGATAAAGCGTTGACCTGGAAATGCTGAGGTTGCCCGTTCAAAACCCTGGGCTTGCTTGGTCAAGGCACATATGGGAGTTGATGCTTCCAGCTCCTCCCCCTTCTCTCTCTCTGTCTCTCCTCTCTCTCTCTCTCTCTCTCTGTCTCTCCCTCTCCTCTCTAAAAAAAATGAATGAATAAATAAATAAATAAAAATTTAAAAAAATATATATATATATTCATAATGTTCCATCCATTCTTCCCTCCAATGTCTTGTCCATCTATGATTTTATTTCCATTTGTACTGTTCCTTATTGGATTTTCACAACTAAAAGTACAACCAAAAGTGAAGTGGAAACTTAAGATACTCCTTTTAACAATGAATGACCTCTAAAGGTTTATTTTTATGCCTGTTTTGTTGATCTGTGGTGTTTATTTTGGTTTCAGTGGCATGGTTACCACTTTCACAATTTCATTTATTAATCAGCCACCAGCGATGACCAACTGCCTGTTTTACAATAAGCCATGGGAGATATTATAGCCATAAAAGACATGGGTTTTTCTTTTGAAAAATGGGTTGATAAAATACATTATCAAAACATAAAATAAACGGTTTAAAAACTTTTTATGGTGGTATAGAATATTCACAAACAAGTAAGTATCTACTATATGCCAGACACTAATCTAAAGCTGAGAATGAGGCATAAATAAGTCATATATTGCCTTGCCTTTGTGTGACTTTCAAGTTCAGGGAAAAAGAAACTACACATGGAGAGAAATAATTTAGAAGGTTTCTGAGAGTAATAAATGCTATGAGAAAAAAACTATACAGTGATAAAATAAAAATGACCTGGAGATGAAATTTAGCTAAAAAGGTCAAGGAAACCCTCTCTGAAGAGCTGCTGTTTTAATAGGAGCCAGCTGGGGGGAGATGTGGCAGTAGAACATCACACCCAGGGCTCACTCCAAGAGCAAAGGCCCGAGATGGACATAAGTTTTGGATCCTCGAGGAATTTCCAGTTGAAAGAGGTGCTCAACACTGGTGTGATAAAAGTGGGGTTCATTTGAATATCATGGGCCACCAGTCATTTGACAGTTGCAGATCTAGGACAGAACCTGTTTGGAAGGAGGAAAGTACTTTTAGAGGGACATTTTCTGAATGCTGTCTCTGCCACTCTGCTTTTGTGAGCACATGGCTCTTTCTGACCACACAGGCTGTGAAACTCTCCAGAAACCTCCCTCCACCCCACCACACACATGCTTCCATGGAGTAGCATTTAGATCAGATGGATAAGCAGGAAAAAGAAGAAGGAATTTACTAGGAAAGGGAAAAGCTAAGTGAATCAACATTTTCCTAAACGGTTTCCTAAGGCATTTCTCTATGCGAGAATGAGATGTTTGATATTCTGGTTGGGTAAGTTCTTGATTCTAGGTCATCAATTATGATAATAGAACAAATCAAAAAGTTTCCAGCAAACAGAAATTCTTCATTTCCTGGCTCCTACTCAAGTTTATTGATTGGACTGTTGGGTAAGACTATAAATTTCATGTAGAAATGCTAGGAAAGCTTTGGCTGGGCCCTTTGCTCTTTCCATTCTCAAAAATGGTTTGACATGCCTGTGACAATTTGGATCATTCATCCCTTTTCTTCTCTGCTTATAGACAGAGGCAGGTGCTTTATGGATAAAACTGTCCTAACTCTTATCATGGGAGGAATGGCTAGCCATAGATATTACATATTGATTTAATGGTATCTATTATGTTTATTTTCTTTTAAAATTCCCTCCACTTGTTTTCTAAAATGCTAAAATCAGTAGCCATTAAAATCTCATCACTTGGAGTTATAAAATATAAGTTCTTTCTTAAGGAAATATATGTTCCCAGGAGAGGAGAGAAAGCCCAGTTGTATGACTTACTCATCTTTCTAAATAAGTTCATATTAATGTTCATATGTATACACATGGACACACAGTACAAAGTGGTAAAAATTATGTAAGATTTGGACTCCAAAGCTCTAATTCAAGGTCTGGCTTCTTCTCTCACTAGCTAAGTGACTTGGCAAATTGCTTAACTTTTATAAACCATAGTTTCCTCTTCTGCTAAAAGTAAATGTCGTCTGAGGTTATCTTCTAAAACATGAATATGAGTTATAGTTTTGTAAATGTTAAAGCACCAAATAAGTTTAAACTATTGTAAATGTTATTAACATATTAGTGGACATTTGTTTTTAAGATTGATTTCATTGTCTTCTGGAAGGCACTGGAATTCTGATAGGGTTTTAAATAGCAAGATACTGTGGCCTTTGGGTAAATTTGAAATATAGTTAAAAGAATAATGGCAACTTAAATTTACACAAAAACCTCATAGGAGTGTGCATAGCATCTATATTCTTAACTGCCTGCCAGCCACTGGAAGCAGCTTAGGTATCCTTCAATGAGTGAATGATTTAACAAACTGTGGTACATCTATACCACACAATGCTAGTCAGAAAATCTATTAATAATTGCAGCAAACTGGATGTATCTCAAGGGGATTAGGCTGATTTTTAAAGGTCAGTTCCAAAAGTTATCATATATGATGTGATATGATACTATTTATATAACTTTTTTTGGCATTTCATGAATTTATTTTTTTTATTTCATTCTCAGTGCATTTTATATAGTTCGCTAAATTGCTTGTTTTCATGGATTATTTTTTTAAATTTTAATTTATTAATTTTAATGCAGTGATATTGATAAATCAAGGTACATATGTTCAGAGAAAACATCTCCAGATTATTTTGCCATTTGATTATGTTGCATACTCCTCACCCAAAGTCAAATTGTCTTCTGTCACCTTCTATCTGTTTTTCTTTGTGCCCCTCTCCTCCCCCCACCCCCTTCTCTCTTTCCTCCCCCCCCCCCCCCATTACCATCACATTCTTGTCCATGTCTCTGAGTCTCATTTTTATGTCCCATCTATGTATGGATTCATATAGTTCTTAGTTTTTTCTGATTTACTTATTTCACTCAGTATAATGTTATCAAGGTCCATCCATGTTATTGTAAATGATCCGATGTTATCATTTCTTATGGCTGAGTAGTATTCCATAGTATATCTGTACCAAAGCTTTTTAATCCACTCGTCCACTGACAGACACTTGGGCTGTTTCCAGATCTTCGCTATTGTGAACAATGCTGCCATAAACATGGGGGTGCATTTCTCCTTTGAGATGACAAAAGTATAGAGAATTAGAATAGATTGCCAAAAGTTGTCAAATTGTCAGATGTTAGGAACTGAGTGAGAATGAGACAAAGGCAGTGGGCCTGAGAGGAAGGTGGGCGTGATTAGAAAAGGCCAGAAGAAGGAGGGATCCTTCTGGTGCTGGAACTGTTCTCTGTATCTTGGCCCTGGTGGTGGATACACAAGCCTATTCAGGTGATAAAGTGTCATAGAATGAAATAGACACGTGGACTTGCACACACACATGTAAAACTGGTAAAATCTGAATCACAGGAGTGGATTGCATCATTGTTAATTCTCTCCTTGTGATATCATGCTTTTGTACCCAGTTAGAGGAAACTGGTTGAGGGGAACATGTGATGTCTCTGAATTCTTTCTTACAACTGTATGTAAATCTACATTATCAAAAAGTAAAGTATTTAATTAAAATAAAAGAATATTTAGTGATTACTTACTGTGTTAGAGAATATGCTAAGTACCTTACATATATTCTCACTTCTTCCTCACAACAGCCAGTGAGGTATCTATGCCCACAATACAGTGAGAAGTCAGGGTTACGTAAGTTAATGTACTTCCTTGAAGTCACATATTAGTAACTAGAAGAGGTCTTCAAAGCTCAAGTGCTTAGGGATTCAGCAGCCCTGCCTGCCACTCACCACCATGTGCCAATGCTGGTTTTTAGAAGGAAGCCAGGCTTGCAAATTGTGAGAAAAGATAACTCAAGTCAAGTATAGACTAAAGCCGGTTTGAAACCCTGGGCTTGCCTGGTCAAGGCACATATGGGAGTTGATGCTTCCAGCTCCTCACCCTTCTCTCTCTCTGTCTCTCTCTCCTCTCTGTCTGTCTCTCTCCTTTCTAAAATGAATTTAAAAAAAGGAAAAAAAACAATAGAGAAGTATAGACTAAAGGTGATGGGCGGTAGGAAAAATGTGCTCACTTACAGCAAGTTGTAAACTATGCTCATAGTCTTCCCAATTTTGCTTGCATGAATCACTGTAAATATATATTCTACCATTTTTCTTGTATTGTGCATTTGGTACAAAGATGAAATGATACATCCAAATCTCCATTCTTTCCAACATATTTTTCTCTTGGACTTCATTCTGTGATGTGAGCATTGTGACCTTTATCACCTTCCCTTTTTCCTACTTTCTCATCCATTACCTGGTTTTATCTTTGGGACATTTGCCTTAAACTCCTATCATGCTAACCTTCTATTTATAAGGTAGTAATTTTCACAAGAACCAGTGTTATTTTTTTCCTAAGAATACTAGCTCAAGACTGTGAATACAGTAGCTACAAGATAAATATTCCTAGATTTATTGTATTAAAGGGATTGGACCAGAGAGTAAGCTACTCTTTCCTTATAAAAAATATTCAATCTAACTTGACACATGGGCTAAATTTTTTTAATCATTTAGTCTTAGAATTTTATACTCTGTTGAATAGAATGGGAAAGAAAGGCAGTAATAAAGGAGTATTCTGATAACCAAGATATAGAGTCTTCACATGTCTTGAGTAGTGTATGTATGCTTGGATAATTGTATGGACCACTGTCAATAAAATTATCTTGAACAGATGCCCTCTTAAAAGTTCCTTTTCCTTGAACTCTAAGCATTGTTGTCTTTCTTAGAAATCTTTGTTCAATACCTTTAGCTGATCCAAGTTCTCATTAAGAAAAATTCATGCCGGTTTGGGCCATGTATCCTCTCTCTGAAATCTGAAAAAATGGCATTTTTTTTCTAGTAATTAGAATACCTACTTGTGGAGCCCTCTTCTTTAAATATGAGAATCCGAGCCACCTCAACTGTTTCAACCCTAAATTCCTGGGGTCAGGGATAGTGTCCTGTTTAGGTCATTTCTACAAAAATGTCTTCTGACTACTGCATAGTCTGACTCAGGTCCATATTTCTTTAAGAAGCCTGTTTGGCCCAAACACATACAACTTACTTCTCTAAACCACTTTTATGTTTTAATTGTATTATTTGCTTCATTCTCTTAACTATTCAATGTGACTCTGTTCCAAATAATGGCTTAAAATCCTTTAAGAAAATGGCCACAAATTGACTTCTGTGCCTTTCTTGCAGTGCCTAGCCATGGTGGAGGAGGAAAGTGTTCATTTCCCAGTAAATTATGATGAATGAATTGCATTCATACATGCATGAATGAATGAATTTCTCTCCTTGTGACTGCAGAGCAGCATGGCATTTATAATTTCTCCCTTGGTATTTTAGTTGGCTTAGTAACTTTCTATTGGATAATTACTGCACAAATGATTTCTATATCTCTCCACCACCATTTGAAAAGTCAAATTTAGAGTGCAGAATGACTATCTGTTTGCAGAGACATTAAAAAACCCCAGCCTCTTACCTTCTTCTACCTGTGCCTGAGAATCTGCCCTCTCTCACTAATAAAAATGATTGAAAAGCACCTTGAAAATACAAAGTGCCATATAAATGCTAACTGAGGCAATAATAAAACAGTAATAATAACTGTTTGCTGATAAACGTCACTTTTGAGCCCAGGGGAGACATTTCACAAGGGGGAAGCAGAATGGGTCCTGTGCTTGTCCCTGGGTCATGCCTCACTCTGAATCACATTGTTCTCCCTCCATTTGGACACCATCATTTGCAATGGTCATGAAATACTGCTGGTATGTAAAATTATTACCATCACCCCCATTATAAAAGGCAGTGTGTAGCCAAGTAATCTATTCCCTGACAATCACGGGGTTACCTCACTCAAGCTGATCATTTAGAAAATAAATGGACATAGGAGGGAGTGTGCAGGGACTGCTCAGCTCCTGTTGTAGCTGCAGCAGCCTCTCCTGCTCAGCCCTGAGCTGATTTGTAACAAGAAATTGAATCAGTGTGGACCCAGAGGAGCTATCAGCCAATATGGTGGAATTTGAGATGCTTGTGGTGTCTCTTGCCATGGACTTCCTCAATGTGTTTATACTCCTTTCTCTATTGAAAAATATGAAAGCAGGGGACAGAGAGGATGAAACTCAGGGCAGTGCTTAATGGGAGACTAAGAGAAGAAAGCAATCCAGAGGGTAAGATACAGACCTAAGAGTGACTACTTGTGAGAGATGAAGAAGATATTCTAAGAGAAACGTCACCCCGAGGACCCTGCAAGTTAAAGGGGAGGTGGAGGGCACACTGGCACACTAACTTGTCAGCAGATGAAGAGGAAAGATCTATCAGCCAGGGAGTATGGGAGATTTGATATTGGTGTTGTCCATACTGATTATACGGACAGTGTCCCTTCTCAATGAATATTTTACAAGCAGACCCATCATTCTCATTCTCCTATGTGGGTTCCTCCTCCTCTGCTCAGGACTCACAGTATTCCTTGGTCCTCTTCTCTCTAAGAGTCCAGGAGACCCTCTCTCTTTCTCTCTGTCTCCACAGCTACCAATACAGTTCACCTAGATGTCCCACACACACCTCCCCCTATTTATCCAAAAGGATTCAATACCTTCAACTTCTCAGAATTCATTCTTTCCCTGACTTTCTTTCCATGATAGCTTGTATCATCATTCCCTGTAATTTTATCGAAATCTAGTTGTCATTTTCAGTCCTTCCCCCTTTTCCTGATTCCTGCTTTCTGCTTCCCATACCCAGTCAATGACTAAAACCTCTGATTTATCTTCTGGGTTCATCTCCTCTTCTCTCAGCATTACTCCCAAAGATCAACACTTTGAGGTAAAAGAACATGAAATGTCCTGTTCTGAGTTGGTCTCTAGGTCTACATGCTGGAGAGAGTGACTGCTGTGATGTTGGGACCTTCTTGGTGGGCAGAAGAGTCTCAGAAGGAAGCTGTGTTTAAGTAGCCCTTTTTAGAGAATAAGGGCAGAAAGCCAGCTTTTGCTTATTATCATGTAAAGCTTTCAGGCCTGAGATCAAAGACATAAGGATTTTGTAATATATGATAACATTTATAGCTTTCAGTTGTTTATGGCTTTGATATTCCCATATCTATTCCCTTGAATTATTAGCAATACAATCCTCATAAAGAAAGAACCTGAGTGCTTACTTTTAGTGGTAGTAAACAAGTAAGATTCTGGGAGGAATGTGGAAGAGGCATACCAATCTTGGGGGTGGGGAATCCTAAGGGATAGAGTGACTTGTAACAGCTACTAAGAGCTTAGAATGGTAAAAACAGCCTGTATTTCTGTCTTGCTCATTCTTTTTCCCCCAGCAAGAAACACACAGAGCATGGTCAAGGCCCATGGGGTTCTTATGTATAAGACACTCTATATGCCCTGTCTCTAGTGTGCACTTTAGGCATGCTTATTATTATAGGTAAGGAAACTGAGGATCAATGGTCTAATATACCTATTATTTTTCCAGGGCCAATGTTCCTTCCCCCATCTGTCTTCCTACTACTGTTTTTCATCTGGTGAGGCTGTCAGTCATCTAGCCTTGCTTCTCCTGACCAAAGTCAGGATATGTGATCCAGGCATATAAATTAAAATATAGCATTCTTCTTCTGAGAAGTTCAAAATGATTTTATTACTCAGGGATCAATGGAGATACTTTGAAAGAGAGAATATCTCTTCTTCTATGAGATGAGTTAGCAGGGCCATGGAGGCTCGGGAAATCCCCACAGCCATCTTTGCTGTTATGTGGGATGAACCTGCTGATATTAAAATCAGAAAACAAACAGAGCCAAAGACATGATGGAGGTTGTGACAGAGATAAAGGCAATGATAGAGCTTCTTAAAGGCTTCATGCCTCGGTTTCCTTCAGGCCTCCACCCATACATTGCCTTCCCTGACTACCTGGTAAAAATCAACCAACCACTCCTACCCTGCCCAACCCTATTCTTCTGCAGAGGATGTATAACCATCACTCATGTTTTATATTTAGAGATTTGTCTGTTTTAGTCACTGTTGTATTTCAGCACCTAGAACAGCTCTTGACCCAAGGTCAGCCCTCAGCCAATATTTGTAGACTATATAAATGAGTCATTTCAACTACTGAATCCAGCCTAACTAAAGCAGTCACACAAGCCAATATACTCACTTTTCTTTATATGAAAGCTTGAGTTGAAATTTTGTCACTTGAAAATAAGAGCCCTGACTAATAAGAAAGTGGTGTGCCACATCTACTGTTCCACAGCTGGTATATGATAGAGCCAGGGGTGAACCAGGTCTCACAGACCCTGAACGATTGCTTTTCTAGATGCCAGTGCCCGCTGGGACATGATTCACTTACTTGCTGACATTTCAGCCTGAGGGACTTTGAGTGGGAATTTTCTCCCAGCGGCTGACACTTGGGGAAGCTGGGAAAAGGAAAAGGCTCACAGGAGCCTGGAAAGAGTTGTACTTTGGGAAGGGTCATGATGTGATCATCTTCTCTGATTTCTCTTTATGCAAAGTGGCCAAATAATTCACTCTTTAACCAGGACCAACCCTCTTTATGGAGACATTTTATAATTTATTTAGATTCCTCTAAGCTTTAGCTGAGATTCATTCTGGGAAAAGAACAGGAAAGAACCTCACAGATCCCTGGGGCTGAGCAGGTCTGTGATGACCAAGTGAAATTTATAATCCCTCCCCTGGAGTAGAGGAGGGTGCAGGCACAATCTTGCTTTGCTGTGGCTGGGGTTATATTCTCATAGATAGATTATTCCATATACATTTGGAAATAAAATATATGACTAAACTAAATTTTAGTTATGGGTATTGATTTTATTGACTAAAACCTCCTTACAAACTCCTTGGTTTGTCTAACAGAAATGTTATCATTTGATCAGGGTAAACTGGAATGAACCTAGAGGTCCATACAATGAATGAATAAAGAAGGCTGGAAACTTTTCTCATGAGGAAGTATGTGTAGAATTAAGAAATCATTATAGTCTGTTTTTTGTGTCCCCAGAATTACTCCCTTTCTAAGTTTCTCTTCTTCTTTAGGCTTCTTGTTCCCCTCTCAGTACCTGTTCTCATATCCCTCATTTTAACAAGCTGTAATAACCAAAATCATTCTACACAACTCTCCAATGGAGGTTTACATTCTGCTTACAAAAGAAAACTCCAATTGATATAAAAGAATGCATTTTAATGGAAGAATTGCAGGCACTGTGACCAGATGGGGAATACTGGGAGCCCCCAAAGTGTTCATATTGTTCTTGAAGTCTTCTTATGCAGTTTATGATATCTTATGTAGATATCAATCAATTCATTTCACTGGACATGGAAGTTATTTCTCAGTTCAACTGGGACTAGATGGAGTAGATAAGCCATTTTGATACACATTGACATTTAGGCTTCAAAGTGCTTTTAGTGAAACTTGAAACTGGGGGAGACCATTGCTAAGGTGTGAGTCCTGAATGGGGCAGGTGAGTGCTGGGAAGACAAGGCTTTTTCAGGCAAGGCACAGTGGGCTGGGATGCAGGGTGTCAAGGGTTGGAGGTCCTGATCTGATCTCGGAGAATCAGTTTCCTTCCTGCTAGAGAGCTTGCCCCCAGCTCCAGATGACTCAGGACACAGCAAATCTCCTGTTATTTTGACTCTACATCACCAATGGCTTTTCTCTGGATCCATCTTAACAGACTCCCTCTAGAACCATACCCTTGATCATGTAGCATGCCCAGATGCACACTCTGACCACATCATCCCTTGCAGGCTTCTAGGGCTTTTTCCACGGCTCCTGCTGTCTTGACTGACCACATCATTCTCACCTTCCCCACCCCTCACCTCCCATCCCCCGGCCTCTAACTATAAAACCTATTAAATCTCCACATCTGTCAATAGTCAGACCTACTATTCAATCTTTTTAATCTTTAATCTCTTCACCTTAAAAACGAAAATGCTAATAGAGCTCACTATGCAGATGTTTGTGAGGACTGGGTGACTTCATATAAATAGATGAGGTGAAGCTTCTTGCAGTGCCTTGGCTTCCTTATTTAGGGTGAACATTCGGTAAGTGGTGGCTCCAAGTGACCAGGAAGGTGTGATAGTAATAGCTGTTGAGACACAAGAAAAATTCTGTCCCTCTTTACACATCCTCTGTACCCCCTTGTTAACTATCCTGTCATTGACAGGATGAGAGCCTAGAGCAGGTGTGGCCAACAGTTTTTTCTCCCAGGCCAGATTAGAAAGAAAGCTTTTTTCACGGGCCAGATGAGATATTAAAATTAAAAAAAATGTTAAATACAAAAATGATTCATTTAAGTAAACAAAATTTTATTATGTAATTTGTTTATGAATAAATGTGAGTAAAAAATTTTAATATATGATATTATTTTAATAAAAATATATTTTAATAAAAATATAATTACATACCGTATAAATATCCAAAGTGTATCACAATCAATCGAAACAATATTTAATTAGTAGAATGAGCTTGAAAGAGTTATATCGCAAATGAAACAATTATTTCATTTTACAAACAGCCTGGACAGGTTTTCAGTTATCATTGGCAGCTATCATCTGTGCTACAATGCCACTTGATTCAGCACACTTGACCACAAAAATAACAAATTGTTTGACCTTGGGTGCGCACTGGCAAACTCCGCCTAGAAGAATGTGGGTTTCACATCGCCACTAAACGTCAAACAGTTCATATCAAGTACAGATGAATACAAAAGTTGTAAATCTTTATAATGGAATTTTTTAAAAAAATAAAGAAGTATCGTGAATCCATTCGACCAATTATTGGAAGTTAACCTTAGATTAGTCCCACGTGGAATTCTTTTCCGCATATCAGTATCTTCTTAAATATCTCGATTTCCATAATCAAAGATGCTTCCTCTTCTGAGTAGCTGAGATTTCAAAGTAGCAGAGAATATTAAAAATTTAATTGTGGGCCGCATAAACTCATTACATGGGCCAGATTCGGCCTGCAGGCCATATGTTGGCCATGCCTGGCCTAGAGCATTCTGTTGTCAGATTACTGTACCAGGTTTTAATTGTTTCCTTAGTATTTCACTTCTCATTCTCATAAGTCATTGGTCAAAGATTTATCCCTTAAGGAAAGCAAACCATGGCTCTTTATTTCTCTTTCATATTCTCTAGGTGAAATCTTGAATAGATAATTAGGTCAGGACATGTTCTTTAAAGTTGGAAATTTGTCTTATTTTCTCTGTCCCTGCAAGCATGTCTGAACCTACCTGCCCCAAGCTTTGGGGCTAGGAAGGGACACAGGAGCAGTTCCTCTTGAACTTTCTTACTAAGCAGCATGCTGTTATCTACCTTTCACCAGGCAGACATACAGTGAGGCCTCAGGTGGATCCTGAGCTCTTGATAAGTGAGTAATTTTTAGCATATTGTGAAATTTTTCCTTGAGTGTCTAGATTCCCTGACTGCTCGGTGGGAGAATGGGCCTCATCTAAGGTAAAATTCTGATTGAATATTTTGTTGTTGTTTTTGCTGTACCACCCAAACCTAATCCTTGAACCATTATCTCTTCTACCATTAACATGCCTTCTTCTACACAAGGAAATAAAGAGCTGTGATTGGCCTTTCAACTTGATCATTCTGATAATAGTATGAAATTCACTACATGATGAGGATATGGGGATTGAGAAGGCTAACTGAAATAAAACAAAGAAGGGGGTGGAATGGAGAGCCATGGGGGAAGGCTGTGTGAGAGCAAAGGTTGGAAACACCAGGAAGAGATGGTGGTAGTGTTTGTCAAGCCAGAAATACAGGAAGCAACCATATTTTGGAGAGATGATAGCAAGTCATTTAAAAATACTAGACAGACCAATTTTGGTCTGTAGATCAAGCATGGGTCAACATATTGAAATAAGTGCCTCTGCAAAATATAATGCCCCAGGCCCCATGTTATGCCATCTTAACCATCTTAAACGTGCTTGTTTTACAACTTGTAAATTCCCTTGATTGCTTTAAAAAATTCTCATTCTAAAATAACATTTCTGGTGATGATTATTTCATTGATAAAGTAACTCATATCATATGTTGGTCACCAGTAATAACCAGTATTTGTTTTCCTTCCCCAGCCATGTTTTAGACACACAGGGTCAACTGAGAAAATTGAATTCCAGTGATTTAAAGAGTGATAAACTTTTAAAATGCTCATCCCTACATGTGTGTGCACATGTGTGTTTATATATGTATGTGCCTTGGTATATATAGGGATGTAATCTTTTTTTGTAATATCACACCATTGTACCATGAAGGTATCCCACCTACATTTTTAATTACAGGGCAAGCCATGCTATGCCTTTCCATATGCATCATTGCCTTTGTGCTCACTGAGTTGGGAAGCAAATCTGTTTCTTTCTCCCTTTTTCCTTTCCTATATATTTATTTATGGAAGATTGGTTCTGAATAATGGCCACACTGATATTATACCTCTGATTAAACATTCAGTGTTCTTTACTTTCTTAGTAAATATCACCCTTTGAGAGTAATTTAAATGTAATAAGTAATCTGATTAAATAAGTCTGATATATTTGTATTTTCTTTTATTAACCAGCTATTGATTTCTTGGTTGATCAATATCAGCATTTATTAAGTTGTAGTTATTGTTCATCAGTCAACTACAGCCTTCCAAATTAAGGCATTTAAAAAATATTAACTATAGATGTGTTTATACATTGAGCTTCACTTTATTAGTATGTATTAAAACACAATTCATGTTCCATCATACAAGCCAGAAACATTTATTCAACATGTTCTCTAAACTCATAGATTACCTTACTCAATATTAACAAGTTTTTCTTGTAAAGAATGTTTCATCATATTGCCCTAGCACACACTGGTAAAGCATGTTGGAGACCCCTCGGGCTTGGTTCTAACCTCCTGTGGATGTGTGACAGGCAGCCTCCTATATCTGATTATTTGACAAATTTGCACAGGCTTCTGGAGCCAAAAATATCTTCCCTATGGCTCCTAGCCATGTTGCTTGAAATTGTCAGAGATTCAAAGATATGGGGAGTTGCTAGAGATAATCCTGTTGAAGCTTCCCTTTAGTGCTGGAATTCTTTCTACAATGTACCCCTGTAGATCTTATTATAAGAATATTCTTCCATGTATTGGACCTAAATTTTGTTACCAATAACCTCTATGCAGTGGTGATGCTTATACCTTCTAGAACAAGGGTAGTCAACCTTTTTATACCTACCGCCCACTTTTGTATCTCTGTTTGTAGTAAAATTTTCCACCGGTTCCACAGTAATGGTGATTTATAAAGTAGGGAAGTAACTTTACTTTATAAAATTTATAAAGCAGAGTTACAGCAAGTTAAAGCATATAATAATAATTACTTACCAAGTACTTTATGTCAGATTTTCGCTAAGTGTGGCAGAATAAATCTTTATAAAACAACTTACTATAGTTAAATCTATATTTTTATTTAGGCCCTGGCCAGTTGGCTCAGCGGTAGAGCGTTGGCCTAGCGTGCGGAGGACCCGGGTTCGATTCCCGGCCAGAGCACACAGGAGAAGCACCCATTTGCTTCTCCACCCCTCTGCTGCGCCTTCCTCTCTGTCTCTCTCTTCTCCTCCCGCAGCCAAGGCTCCATTGGAGCAAAGATGGCCCAGGCGCTGGGGATGGCTCTGTGGCCTCTGCCTCAGGCGCTAGAGTGGCTCTGGTCACAACATGGTGACGCCCAGGATGGGCAGAGCGTCGCCCCCTGGTGGGCATGCCGGGTGGATCCCGGTCGGGCGCATGCGGGAGTCTGTCTGACTGTCTCTCCCCGTTTCCAGCTTCAGAGAAATGCAAAAAAAAAAAAAAAATATATATATATATATATTTATACTTTGGTTGCTCCGCTACCACCCACCATGAAAACTAGAATGCCCACTAGTGGGCGGTAGAGACCAGATTGACTACCACTGTTCTAGAACGTGCTTCCTTTAGATATTTGAATGATTTTCTTACTGCCACACAAGTCTACTACTGGGTCTCCATTATTTGGATTTTTTTTTCTATAGGTCCACTTTCACAAAACAAAACAATGTGTGAGATTCATTGGATCTTCTTTCCATGAAAGGTGTCATGCCACAAGAAATTAAGACTGTTTTTCTGGACAGAGATATCTTTCCTAATTCTGGACAACTACAGCACAGAAGGAATAGTGGCAGGAGACTATGCCAATGTTCTTTCAGCCTAGTTATAAGAATTCTCTAACCACCACTGTCCCCATAACCCAATAACAGAATGGTAACACTTAGGGAGTAGAGGCATTATAACTACCTAAACTGTGATAGGACGTGAAATATTGGGATCTACCTAACTGGCCGTGTAAATGATGAAAAAGGCCACACTTTTAATTATTTTCTAATAGTGAAATATTATAAATGTGTTATCAATAATGAAACACAAAATAAAGATACAATATGAATGTTTCCTTATGAAGGGACATACCAGTTCTATCTGAAACTATACCTCACCAGTCAGTTTTCCTGCTTATTTTGGTAAAGGCAGGGTCTTATATTATGAAATGGCATTGCTATGTGACCCATTTCTACTCCAGTAGTTATTGTTATATCACTATGCTGTCAACGTGGTCTATGGATAACAATAAGAGCCAAAAGGGAAGTGTGGTCAGTTCAGGGTAGAACAAAGTTATCATGGAAACCAGTGTTTTACTGATAGCAGATGAGAATAAAAGAGTTCAGTATTCAGCATCATCACCATCATCACCTCTTCCACCCTAGTTCTTTTCTTCCTTATGTCTGGCCAACCCTCTTTTGCAATATACCTTCACATTTGCCTTCTGATCTATGGAAATGCTCCACCAATCTCCAGTGCCATCAGGGTTTATATTCTGCCCCAATTTTATTCTCTTTTTTTACATCCAGATCAAAACCTATCCCCCCTCCTTGAACTTCTCCCTGATAGTCCCAACACATGGGGTTCCCCTCTCCCTTCAACTTTATGTTTATGTAATGTATAATATACTTCCAAGTATGTATATTATATTTCACTTATTATGCAGCTAACTTACTTCCCCCATTGGGTAATGAGTGCCTGTGTTATTGGGGATGGTGCTGCTGGCCAAGGCACTAGCTTAATAGAAGCCATAGTCTCTCCTGGGTAAGGGGGTATCCCAGATGGAATCTAAGTATGATTAAGAGAAGTCTAGGTATGTCTTCTCAAGTCCAGGGATTTCTAGGGGGAGAAACCACCGTCTTCACGGGGTTAAAGAAGTCAGGCACAGAAAGATCAGCTCTGTGAACAGCACTCTTTCTGTGTGGATGTTGAGGCAGCAGGGACGAGTGGGGAGGAACGATATGGAACTGTTGTCAGCATTTATTCATGCTTCATGATTAGCACATGTGGAAATGTCATGGGAACTACGTCAGCGGAAGGGGCTCAGTTGGGCTCTAGTAGTCCTACATAAATAAATGGTAAAAAGAGCTGGTGGAATCTAAATTATCTTACTGGTACCCATTTACACCTATAGACTGGTGAGGCCTATGAACACTATTTTATAATCATTTACTTATACTCTTATGGAGTACATATTTTATTTATTTATTTATTTATTTATTTATTTTGTATTTTTCTGAAGCTGGAAACGGGGAGAGACAGTCAGACAGACTCCCGCATGTGCCCGCCCGGGATCTACCCGGCACGCCCACCAGGAGGCGATGCTCTGCCCCTCCGGGCGTCGCTCTGCCGCGACCAGAGCCACTCTAGCGCCTGGGGCAGAGGACAAGGAGCCATCCCCAGCGCCCGGGCCATCCTTGCTCCAATGGAGCCTTGGCTGCGGGAGGGGAAGAGAGAGACAGAGAGGAAGGAAGGGGGGGTGGAGAAGCAAATGGGCGCGTCTCCTATGTGCCCTGGCCGGGAATCGAACCCGGTCCCCCGCATGCCATGCCGACGCTCTACCACTGAGCCAACCGGCCAGGGCCTGGTGTACATATTTTAAAAGTATTCTTTTTCTAATGTTACAAATAAAAATGTTTAACAAAGCCCTCCAGATTAGTGATATTATTTGCATTTTACAGATAAAATGACCACATGGACTCAGAGAAGTTAAGCAATATAACCAAGGGTGCACAGCTAATAAGAACATCTGGTTATGTCTTGATCTGGGGCCTAAACTTCTGCTCCCCTCACCAGCCTGCCCTACTTTGTAGTGTGCTGAATGATTAAAAACCGATGATCAGGCTGAGTTTGTGGTAGGGTACTAACTGTGGTTTATATGCATCCCTTTAGGTTAGAATCCAACATCGCAATGATAACATTTATTTAATTTTTATGAGATTTCAGGTCTATAAATTCTACAACCCTATCAATGATGAACATGTTGCATGAAGAAAACAGCCTTTTAAATACAGATTTGAAATTTTAAAATGACAGTATGATCACTCTTATTTATTAACAAGATAGACCAAGCGCCCTGCTATTTCTTTCCCTTTGCTACAGGGAGAGAGCTTCTTCAAGGCCACATGGTTCAGGTTGCATCATGGGGACAATATTCTTATTACTCAATATTTAAAAGCAATAATTTCAGGAGATTTAACCTCATGAATTTTCTAATACAGTAAAATTAAATAAAAACACCCTAAATGCCGCTTATATAACCCCTTCATGTGCAATTAGCAAATATTAAATAGACACTTTAATATTAGCATTATTCTTTATGCCCCAGTGAGTAGGATATTATTTAAATTGATATGACATAAGAGGATATAAATAATTCCTAAGTGTAAATTTAAGCTGAAATTTCCGTCAGAGTTTGAAATCAGTGAGTATTATCAATTCCCTATTTCCCAGTGCATCATTTATTACCAGCCTGAAGATTTTTTTTTCTCAAAGAGATTAAATTAACATTAGGGCAATGATAAACATTATAAATAAACACAAAAATTGCTTTTCTGAAAATCCAGTTGAAAAGAAAGTAAATGATTTGGTGTGGTATCAAATTCCATCTTCCCGCAAAGAGCTCAGACACAGTTCCAAGCATAAGTAATCCTCAGTAACTTTTTTTGCAATCAAAAACGAAGTATATTAAAACCTGAAAGCATAATTTCATTATCTTCTATTTTAGATCCATAAACTGAGATTCAGAAATAGCTGTGGGATGAAGATAATTCTGATTAGCTTCACACCACTGGCTGGTCAAGGGAGGGGAGAAGCCAGCTCTGCTGAGGTCTCAGAGTTGGTTTCCAGGCCTGACAGCTTTCTTTGCTTGTCTGTGGGCAGGTGACGATGGAGGGGAAGGGGGGAGACCTGAATTTGACAATGGTGAGCCTTCTCCTTCCCAGACAATTTTCTTTTCAAGTGTGTCTGAACTTCTCAGAGTATAGCTTAGGTTTGTATTATCTGCTAGTGGCGGGCTTTTTCTAGTCTTAGTTGTGTCCTGGAATAGTTTCTGGAAAGGCAAAGAGCCTGTATGTTTCACACCCTTTCAACACTGAAGACTCAGTGCAGAACAGTGACCAGGTGAGGCTCCACTGAATCAGACACATATGGACAAGTAGCACGCCTTGTGCTATGTTGAGGGGCATGTTGATACATGCCTAGGCGTAATGGAGAGCCATCCATCTGGCATTATTAGAGGGTTTCCCAGAAAATAAAAGTCCCAATCTAAAATGTCTGTAAGGTGTTACAATTTCCAGAATGTCTACTGCTAACAAACCGCCTCATTTTTTTTTTTTTTTTTTTTTAGTGTTATCTTTTCAAGATGTGAGTCCTAGGTCTTAGTCTTGTCACCTAATTTGATATGACAGGCACCAACCACTGAACTCCCCACTACTGCATCTTCCTCTATAATTAGATCATATTCTTCAGTACCTATCCATTCTAGTCCTAGCTTGCTTCCTCTCCCAAACCAACTGATTGATGTTGACACATCCATGATGCCTCCAAATGAAACAAAATTGAGGAATGACAGACACCAGTTCAACTCATTACATCATTGTGCTTCCTTCCTCCTTAAAATATAAGTACCCTGATAGGTTTAGTGGGGAGATCACCTTGTAAGTTCCATACATGTCTAACCACTCTGTATATGCCTGAAACTAATATAATACTGAATGTCAACTTTAATTGAAATTTTAAAAATAAATTTAAGTTGCATGAAAATATAAGTACCTTGAAAAGAGAAACATGCTACCACTTATATTTTCAGTAAAAAAATATAAATAATTCCATGATGTATGGGCCTTTGGCAATAGGTAGCCAATGAACATCTGTCCTAGAAAAATGGCAGAAAGTTCTACTGTTTTAAGAAATTTTACTGTTTTCACCATGCTGTCTGATAACTCTTGAACTACATTTCTTTTTTCCTTATTATTTTTAAATTTTTCCACCAGCACATATGGTAGAATTCTACCATAGGCTCCAGGCCTCCCATTTAACCTCAAAAAATGAAGAGAAAGCAATTCAGTAGGTGGTTAGGAATATGTCATAGGCACAAACTCAGCTCAGGGCATTATGAATTTTCTGTGGAGAAAATGCATTTATTCATTCTGCTCTAAGTCAAGATGGCTGAAACCCATTATCTCAAACTTTGAAAAAAAAATCCCCTTTGGGATGTGAATAGCCTATGAAATATTTTAGTCAAAAATGAAATTTTTGGAGAAAGTGAGGGTCCAGTTAACACTGTTTAGGCTTGTAGTCATTAAAGCTTTCTCTGAGCTTTCTAGATAGAAAGGGGCATGAAGAGTTAATGGGTGGTATTATCCTAATTATTATTGTATAGCATAAAAGGGCCAATCTATTTCTGTAGAATAATAGAGCTGGGATGAAATTCGACAGCATCTGTCACAATAAATGCAAATATATAGAGAATTGACAATGAGCCATGATCTCATAAGTGATTCTATTTTCCATCTGAATAATGACAGTGCTGCGTTTCAAGCTCACATGACAGATATCTTTGGAGGCTCTCCGGGGTCGACACTGGAGGCCCTTTCTAAATGCATTCACAAGGGTGAATGTATGTGGACTTGGGGGGTTTTCTAAAGCTTTTTATGGCCACAGAGAATTTTCTAGGCACTTTTATTTTTTTAGCATAGGTCTTAAAATCTTAAAACATTCTATTTTTACAGGTGTTCATTTATTAGTTTGTATGTGCTCACTTCTGGGTTAGCAGCTTAAGGAAATATAGAAGACATGGTTTCTTCCCTATAGGAGCTTACAGTCCTGCTGAAGGAGACATGGGTAAATCTGATCACACAACCCCAAGGTATTATGTGCAAAACTGTGCCTTCTACAGTAAGTCCTGTCTACAGAATCATGGACTGAGGGGCTCAGCACAGGATTCATAGAAGAGGGGGACATGAACTGTGCCATGTAGGACAGAAAGGACTGAGCTAGATGGATAAGAATGAAGAAATGAGATGACTTGAACCAGAACCTGCAAAAAAGATGCAGAACAGTGCAAAGGCATGTGTGGATGGAATGTATTGAGCTCCACTGCGGGGCTGACTAAGGTGCCTGAACCAGCTTGTCTCACACCTTCATCAGTTAGGCAAGGCCCTCATCTCCACCCTATTGCCTTCTTCATGACGGACATGTAGAATGTGATCAGGCCTCCCTTGTAAGCCAGTGGATTAAGCAGCAGCATGCTCTTTCCACAATATTTCAGATTAACAGAGGGATGGAGCAGAAGACTGGGTAGAAATGCCCAGTAGAAATGCCTTGTAGTCTCTCCTCATATTTCTAGGTGGGAGAGAGCTTTCAAACAAAAGGGCACTTGGTAGTGTCCAACAACACATCGATATTATGTGTTAGGTCAACCCACAGGCTTACATCTCTTCCCCAGGCCTGCAAAATGTTAATGAAATATTAATTAAATGCTTCCCTTTCTGACCCCATTAAGTCACAAGGATTTGCCCAGCTTTACCTCTCTTCTCTGTTTCTTCTTCCCAGAAAAATTTCAAGCAGATTTCTACGGCACCTCCCACCCTTTAAAACCACCATTCTTTGCTATCTCTAAATAAACAGGTCTTTTTGTTTGTTTTATTTTAGTTATTTATAATAATAACAGTAATAAAAATAGCTCTTGTTTCACAGATCTACCACTGGCTAAGCACTAACATAAGCTTATCACATTCATTAGCTCATTGAAGCCTATACAAAACCTATGGGAGGATGTTGCTATACCTGTTTAAAGAAGGTGAGTGACTCTTTCAAGGTTATGTAGCTAGTAAGTGGTAGAGGGCAGACCCATGAACTTCAAATGGGTGCTCTTTCCAACATACTGCACATTCACGGGGAAACAAATTTCGCAGCACTGGAAAAGTTAAACTAGTTCAAGGGCCTACCAACGATATATAAAGCAGTTAGCTGTCCCTTAAAGTCAATGAATGGGGTGAAGTCTATTTACTCAATTTCAATAGGATGGAAGAACTGCACACAGCCTGGAATATGGGTTATGTGTGAAGTTACTATGTGCGTAACTCAGCTTTATTCCCTAGTCATTACTGTTTCCTCACTCTTCAATTCCATTCAAGAAAAACTGAGCTTAGCTGAGATGAATGGATGACATGGCCATTTTCTGGTGTCTGCAGTGGGAGTAAGATGAACTAAAATTTAAATCAATAACAAAAATTATCATGGAGGTGAGGGGTGGCCTGATTTGTGAAAGGCGCAGAGAGAGAGGACTTCCTGAGGAAAATATCAACAGGTCTAGTCTCTCCCAGAAACCCTATCCACCTAGGAGACTAGATCAGGTATTGCCTGGGGGCTGGGCTTGTTCTCTGCTTACTGCTAGCTATAAAAGTCCAGTCTGTCTATTGTCTGCCTGCACCTGTCTCTCCATTTTCTGAGGGTCAACCTTGAAGTGTCCCAACTAGCCCCAGATAAGCCTTTTAGGTCCTACTCTTGGCTGGATCCCCATGGGAAAGGGAGGCAATTTCATATCTGGCTCATAAAAGTCATCCTTTGAGTCCTAGATTGTCCAATAGAGACCTACTTTGCAGCTTTTATTTCTCCAAGAATTATTGCTTATTCTGGCCCCAAACTCACTTCTTCTTTCCTGACCCATTTCTCTTGGCCTGAAGTATACTCACCAGCTTGTATTTAAAAAAAAAAAAAAAAAAAAAAAACACAAAAAAACCCCATATGGGAATCTTAAATCAGTGTTCCAAAATTATATACTCACTTCAGATCTTTCATGGTCTATTAATAAATGTTACACAAGAGGAAGGTTCTATGAGTAAAAATGTTTGGAAAATGTTGGATTAATCAAAGTTATACATGAATGAGGGGATCAACACCAACTTCAACGTGTTCATTACTCTAAAGAGTAGGGAATGGTTTAAATATTCAGTTACATCTGGGACTTTTTTTTTTTCTTTAAAAAAAAAAAGCTGTTAAAAGCAACAATGCCAGATGTTAATTTCTTTAATGCAAGTGGTGGCTTTACGGGTGTTTGTTTTATTATATGTTTTAGTGGTTTTAAATATTTTTAATTAAAAATAGTTAAAGTTATTTGAGATTTTTTTTTTCTAAAGGACTTTCAATTATTGTGTTAGTTTTCATTGAATCTTTAGGAGGAGGCTATAGCACCAGATATTTTCCAATTATTTGACTAAGACATTTTTTAGGAAGTAGAGTCCTTCTGGACTCATATCTCTGGGACACACTTTGGGACGTGGCATCTTAGAAGACACTCGTTTTTCTATTTTTATGATACATATTCTTAGAGTCATTGTTGGCCCTAGGGCCCTAAAGCTGGAAACTATGTATTCGGAAGACTCTGTACTGCCTATTACCTAGTTTTCTGCCAGGGTTAGCACATGATATTCACTATTTCCTGTTTCAAAGGGTTCTCTCTCTCTCTATTCTTCTCAGAACATCGTTACTTTCTGACAGTACCCAGCTTTAGATTATTTTCAGAACCTAGATAACTGATTGGCATGTCCAAACTTCAATGAATAATCTATCCCTCTCCAACTTTTCCCTTCTCTCCAGAAACTCCTTGAATCATCGCTTAGGTTGAGAACTTTCACACCCACTCCCCTTCCTTCCATGGAAGATGTTTTATAATTGCAACATATTTTAAGTACATAGAATCTATAATAAACTCAATCTTCTAAAACAGAAGTAAAAAAATTATATATTTTTTTAGAGTAAGCATCTTTCTGTTTCCTGCTCCATAATGAAATTGTATTAGTCATCAGAAAATTATTTGAAGACATGGTCTGGCTTCCTCAAGAAGAACAAAAGTGCTCATTAGGTAATAGAGATAAGTTCAGATAGATAGTATGGGAAATAAATCAAGTGGCTACTAATGCCATGCAAGGTTAACATAACAGGCCAGGCATAGGGGAGAGGTATAATACACTAGAAATAACAAAAGTTTAGGGAGGAACAACTTAGAATGTTGACCAGACTCAGCTGCTAACTTGCTGTGTAATTTTGATAGTTTACTTTATTAATCTGCCTTTGAGTTTACTGTTTAAAAAAAGTTACCATAAAATCTACCCTGTATACTTTATACTATTGAGCAAAAAGGAAAAAAAATTAAAGACATTACAATGTCTGAAATGTTACTGAACAAAAATGGGACGGGTGCTTCATAGGGATGGTCAAAATGCACTGCTTAGGAAAGGGTCTGTGAAGTCATGTGTTCAACCGTGTGTGGAATATGGATTTTAGGCAAGACTCTGTTCAGTCAGTTACCAAGTTAATTATATGCTGCCTTTCTGCATTTCTGAAAGTATCTAGGACAGCTTGGCAGAAATGATCCTTGTCTCTACCACTGGATGCCTAGTTGACCAGTCAGGAGTGAATGGAGTCAGCTTTGGTGTGGGACCCACAGAAGCATGCTGGAGACGAGGTGCAGGGAGATGAAGATTATTCTCCACACCTCCCTCTCTTTGTTGCACTAGGTAGCATCCATTTGTGATCCATCATAATATTGATACAATAGCTATATTCCATTTACAAATACAGAATATAAGGGTATTTGTGTCTTGAAAGAGTGCAAAATAAAATATTAAGAGGAATGAAGTAATAGAATGAAGGAAGGTAAAGAGAGAGAGAGAGAAAGGAGAAAGAGAGAGAGATTATAGGAAAAGAACAAAGGCAGAACAAGTCGGTAAAGGTGAGATTTAGGAAGAGTCATGACAAAGTCATGGGTCAAGAACAAAGAGAGAGGAGGGACATGTGTATTGCCATTGTTCCAAAAAAGTTAGAGTCAGTTTTGGAGTCTTCCTTGAGTTTGAAATTTCATTTTAGCACACCTGTCACTGTGGGCATGACATGGCATGGCATGGCAGAGCACCAGACCCAGTGGGGAGTTCTAGAACTAGGACCATTGCAGATTACATCATTTCTCCAGTGTTAGGTCTCAAAAACTATTGAATATTGTTTTGTTTTTCTGAATCTCTTTTCTTACTATATGCCCACAACTACCAAGGAAGATCATTTTGATCACTGCTATCTATCTCATGAATAGAAATTATCTTGGTGCTAAACTGACTTGGGGTTTATTTCAGAGGGAGTCACATGGCTCATTTATTTAATTTGTAGGTCCTCTAGCCTAGTATTATATTTAAAACCTTCCCTCTCTCCTAATCTCACCCAAGTTTGTCTTCCATTTTTCCTTCTAGAAGGTTTATATCTTGCTCGGACTGTGGTTTTCAGTGTGTCCCTCACACAGTGCTAGTCTTTAGTCATTCCTTAAGTGGATTCAACGATTATCTCTATCAGCAACTGTGCTTTAACTTTGTTTGGGTTACTGCATGGATATTTAAAGGTAATAAAAATGTTTGTTCTTGACAATCTTATAATTCAAAAGCTTTTCTATACAGATTGCATTCCTTCAAATCATTCTGAATCAGTAAGATTTCACAGTATTACCTTGAGTGCCTATTCTGCCAAGACACTCAACAGTGTTTAAATCCCATTTAGAGATGCAATTCAGAATCTTTTGACTGTGAGAAATAAAATAAATAAACTCAATTCTTTCTATAGTTTACCTTATGGCCTATATGTTAATCACCCCAAATGTCCACAAGTATATAGGAAAACAAGTACTTATTTAAAATCAAAGCTGCTTGAATTCCAGATGGCTCAAAGTATATCTTAATGTATCTTGAGCAAGACCCCTAATTCCTTAGAAACAAATGTTGGAATGTTATTAAAATGTTAATTACTTAAGTTTAGTCCCCAAAGTATAAAGAACACAAAATTGCACCTACATGATTTTATTTTTACTAATAGGGGAAATAAATTCTGTTATATAAAGAAATGAGATTATTTTAGGAAGAAGAAATCCACGAAGTAAGTTTTAGATGAAAATATCCAGGGGTGTAAAGCAAGTTTGCATAAAATTATTGGGGTATGTTTCCAACTATTTAAATGAAGCTGTTTTCAAAATAAGCTATTTTTGTCTTGTATCGTATGTTCTTTCTTTATTCAAATAGAAAATGAAGAGCTAGAAATGCCAGTCAATGATGGAGTTATTGGTTTTGCACAACTTGATTTTTTTCCATTTTTTTTTTCTGTTTGTTTTGTTTTTAATTATTGGAATTGGAAAGGCCCTTCCAGATTCCTGGAACCCTGAGATCATTCCTGAAGCCCTGCCTGTGTGAGGAAAACATCTCTGTCTGATACACTCCAAAGAATAGGCCGAAGAGTCTTCCTAATTTAAACATTTTGGCTATAAATCTTTAGATTGAGATTGCGTTACTTAAAAACATCAATTATAAAAGACAAATGTCAAAATATAACAAAATATGCTAATAAGAGTATTGAGGGTTCATCAGTCCATTAGGAACTCAAATTTTCTCTAGTCATTGTGATGTTACTGAATAAGTTACATTTATATTGGCCTGACTACTTCATTTTAGCCATATGTTTATTGCAGGTTTAGTTAAAAGAGTAGTAAAACATTTACTAGATTCAATCATTTAGCCCTCAAAAAGCTTTGATAATGGGGAGCCAGCAAGGGTTTCTGAGCAGAGGTTTGATGGTATTGTACAGTGTGTCTGTAAAGTCATGATGCACTTTTGACAGGTCACAGGAAAGCAACAAAAGGTGATAGAAATATGAAATCTGCACCAAATAAAAGAAAAACCCTCCCAGTTTCTGTAGGATGATGTGGCAGCATGTGCGCATGCGCAGATGATGACATAACACCATGTATACAGCAGAGCAGCCCACGGCCATGCCAGTCGAGATGTGGACGGTACAGAGGAAAGTTCAGTGTGTTCTGTGGCTTGCTAAATTCGAATCTGTGACCAAAGTGCAACGTGAATATTGGCGCGTTTATAACAAAGCACCACCAAATAAGAATAACATTACTCGCCCTGGCCTAAAATCTTCGGAAAAATATTTTAATACTTTTTTTGCATATCATGTATAGGGAGGAAAAAAGGTATATAAACACTGTTATCTTCCCTCTTCCTCTTCTCTCTTTCCCAAAGCCCAACACTCTATATAAAAGAGACTTACTTTTTCATATGATAGTCAGATCTCAGTATTCTTTTTTTTCATGTGTCCTAGGTTTGCTCAGTGGTAGAGCGTCGTCCTGGCATGCAGGAATCCTGTGTTTGATTCCCGGCCAGGGCACACAGGAGAAGCACCCATCTGCTTCTCCACCCCTCCCCCTCTCCTTCCTCTCTGTCTCTCTCTTCCGCTCTTGCAGCCAAGGCTCCATTGGAGCAAAGTTGACCCGGGCGCTGAGGATGGCTCTGTGGCCTCTGCCTCAAGCGCTAGAATGGCTCTGATTGCGGCAGAGCGACACCCCAAGATGTGAAGAGCATCGCCCCCTGGTGGGTGTACCAGGTAGATCCTGGTCGGGCGCATGCGGGAATCTGTCTGACTGCCTCCTCATTTCTGGCTTTGGAAAAATACAAAAAAAAAAAAAAAAAAAAAAAAAAAAAAAGAATAACTACTCGGTGGAATAAGCAGTTGAAGGAAACTGGTAGTTTGGTGGAGAAACCCCGTTCTGGTAGGCATCAGTCAGTGACAAGTCTACAGAGGCTATACGGGATAGCTACCTAAGGAGCCCTAAAAAATCTGTGCGTGAGCCCATATCGAACTGCACTGAATAGGTATGAAACTGGGAGAGTTTCCTTTTATTTGGTGCAGATTTCACATTTCAATCGTCTTTTGTTGCTTTCTTGTGACCGGTCAAAAGTGCACCATGACTTTACGGACACACTGTAGTTTAGGAAATGAATGTGGATAATCCACCTAATACGTAAGTTACCTCTATTAACTAGTTCATAGCGACAGTAGCAGTAGGGCTTTTAAAGCTTCTGCTTGACCAGGTTGTAACTTCTAGAGTAATCAAGTTATTCTACCTTACACAGTGCAAATCATGTCTCCATACAGAGTGAGCCTTTTGGACATTTGAGTGTCTTCCTACGTACCCAAATCCAAGTCCCACTTACGATTGCTATAACAAGAGAAAGACAACTACTGGTGAAGACCTCAAGCCAGGGGGTTTTACTGGCAGAGTTTTTATTGCTTTTCCCATAAACTGATTGGTCAGTGATAGAGCCAACTGATTTTTAGGGCAGCGGTGAGACTCATGTATGATCCTCCAATTAAAGATGGTTCTCGAAGTATAGGTGTGTAAACACATTTTGTTATTATAAGTTTTAGGAGCACCAGAATGGATCACATTCAACTCTCTCATTGAGCGTTAAATGAGGGAAGATGGATACAATGCAATATCCTATTAAGCTCTAGTTAGGACACATGAAAAAAAAGAATATTGAGATCTGAATATCATATGAAAAAGCAAGTCTCTTTTATACAGAGTGTTGGGCTTTGGGAAAGAGAGAAGAGGAAGAGGGAAGATAACAGTGTTTATATACCTTTTTTCTTCCCTATACATGATATGCAAAAAAAGGATTAAAATATTTTTCCAAAGATTTTAGGTAACTGAAATCTATCCCTGGATATCTGTGAGCAGTGCTTTCTGAAATCCATGTACAGAGGAAAGATCAGTTTATATCTGCTCAAGAGTAGGTTGACTTGAATCATTTTTATTATCCATTTGGAGAACCTAAGAAAAGGCTCCACTGATCCGTGGGGATGCAGTGGATAAAGTGTCGACCTGGAATGCTGAGGTTGTGGGTTTGAAACTCTGGGCTTGCCTGGTCAAGGTGCATATGGAAGTTGATGCTTCCTGACTCTCCCCCTTCTCTTTTTCTCTTTCTGTCTAAAATGAATTAAGTCTTTAAAAAAGATAAAAAGGCTCCACTCCCTGATAGAACAATGAGGGAGGTATCTGTCTGCTAGGGGTGATGGTACTTGGTCAAACAGTCATGTTTACCCAACACTGAGTAAACTAAGGAAACAGAGAAGGGCTGGATTAATCAGAGAGAGACAGTGCATCTTGGAAAGGTGGACAAGAAGACATGGATTCTGAGGAGGTATTTAAAGAAGGGGACAGATTTTTCCCTATTTGTAGACAGGCTAAGCAAAGCAGATGGTTGCTTATGAAGTGTGAATTTAGGCAGGCCTCACTGCCCCAAATTATCTTTAATGCTGGCCAATCACTGTATAAGAGACTCTTACCACTGGGAACTTCTACGTTAAAAGTCTTATCACCCGCATTAAATGCAATGGCTAACTAGAAAGGGAAATGCCTAAATCTATTGTACAGATACTGCTGTTTGCATATTCACAGACCAATTGCTCCTTTGTTGCTAACAGTCCCCCACTTTTGTTCAGGTATGGGTTGAATATTACCGGATTTCTGGGAAGGGGGCCTACCAGCTTTATGGGTGGGCAGGCTACTCGGCTCTAGCCAAAAAGATGTAAGGAAGATTCTGCTGTCAATCTCCTTCAAAAGATTTTCTGATAAAGGAGAGACATATAAGGTGATTTACTCAATTCTTGGCTTTTACATGATTTTGAGAAGAAATGATGTCTGCGAGACTGCTGTATCTTTCTTGTGACTATGAGGGGAAAGGCGAGGAACTGACAGAGATCCTGACTCAGAGCTTTGACACCCACATAGCAATCATCAGCCTCTGGAGCTGCTTCTTGGGGAAAGAACAAGTCTTCATTGTTTAAGTGGCTGGTAGTTCATTATTCTGTTAGACATCTAAATGGACAATCTACTATACTGCTCACAAAATTTAGGGGATATTTCAAAATGAGTATGGAGCAATAAAATATTTCCTAATTTTTGTGAGCAGAATTTTAAAACTTATTTCTAACACCTTAACAATGACTACGGTTTGACTCTATCTTCAGGAAGGCAGGAGTAGATGTGTTTATAGGAGCCCCTTCCCCTGGGGTGTCCCTCAGCATTTGAGTCTCACTCAGTTGGCACTACTGTGGTTATGCTTTGCATTACTAGTTATCTTTTCCTACATGTAAATAGTCAAGATGTAAATATACAAGTCATGTTTATGGATCTCCTCCAAATGGAAACTCTATTAAGTTAGAGAAATTTAGTTGATAGATAGTCAGATAGTTATCTATAGATAAGATATTCCCCCTAGGAAATAATATGCAAAATATAATTTTAAGATTTGGTTATCAGTTAACTTTAGTTTCACCATCATCACCAAAAATACAGCCAGGCTTTCCAAATCCAGAGCCCTGTAGCCTAAGCAAACCATGGCACCCCAGTCTTCTCTAGTCCTACAGAAATGAGATTCTTAGATACTGTATAGGTTGGGAGTCTAATGTTGCAAGTTTGGAGATTAGTCTGGCTTATAGAAAGTCATTTTCTCAGATCTGGCTCCTGGTCACTATACCTCAAATCACTATTATAGAATTTCTTGTTACATACAGGTAGGTCTGTGACCCTGAACATTTCTACTGTTGTATGGCTGCTCTGATCCTTGTTTCTATCACCCTGATCCCACTCACATGACCACACTATCTCAGCTTGAGTGCAATGTGCCCTTTGAACACTGCATATTACACCTCCTGTTGCCCTTGTTGGAGCTAGAATCTACAACTTGGAGGTTCCCTTTCCCTATCATTTTCTTTCTCAGGCTCTAGGGTCAAAGTTCCCGTGATCTTTCTTGTATCCATCCCCAATTATGAGAGAAATCAGAGCCCTCTCACTGTCAATTAGCGCAAAGTGGCCTGATCCATCTTCTTAAAGCCTATTTGAATCATATTACCTTCCTAGTCAAGTTTCTTTAATGAATTATTATGGCCTATAGGATGAAATTTATGTGTTTTAGCCTGGAATTTGTGACCCCCTCCAACATTCTGCTTCTCAAATGTTATCACATTTGAGATGTTATCACATCTTCTGCAATTTCCATGAACGTATTTCATGTTCTAATCTCCATTCCAAAGTCACTTTTTCCTATGCTCATGATAAAATTTTACCATGTTGTAGGCATACTACAGAAATTAGATAAACTGCTACCACCCAAATTTGATTTGAATGTCAAGACTGATGATACACACACACACACACACACAAAATTATAAAAAGAAGTTTTCTGGGAGAGCAGAACGGGCTCCACAGCAGGTACAAACATGGCTTGAGAGAACAGGAAAGAGATTGGCTTGAGACTGTACTGTAGTTAGGGGGCTGGAGTGATGGGCCCATACCTGTGGGGGCTGAAGTTTGTATTGTTTGATCATTCTGCTGAGGCAACAGAAAGATCACCAGGCTTTCTTATCAGCCTGCCCAGAAGTGGAGCAGAAAGGGAAGACAGAGGAGTGAGGCTTGCAAGCAATTAATAAAATATGGAGGAAAAGTCACTTTTATATCCTGCTTAACCTTGCATTTATAGATTAGTTTAGGAAGATCTTATTCTTTTTGGCTATATATCCAAGACTTAATTATTTTTAAAGAAAAAAAATTATAAGAGTAATGAGGGAGCCCAGAATGTAGATGTAGGGGTCATTGATACCCTTCATCTATATTATGTTGAGGTCTAAATATGGAAGAATAGAAGAGAATCTCAAATATAGAGAAAACATCTTGAAACATTGATGAACATGGCCCCCTTAATGAGATTTACTTTGGCAAATTAACTATTCTGTACATTGTGTGTGACCACAACTGGATTTACTGTAGAGCTACTAAGGCTGAAACCTTAGGGGCCCTAACTTGCAGAAGAGCCCTCCAAAGCACTGTACCTAGTTTGCACTTGGATTTTTGAATTCTTTACAATTTAAAGCAACTGTATACATTGTAGGTCCCACAGAACCTAATTCATCCCCATATTTGTCAAATCAAAGGGATACAAATATGAGAGTTATGGTTCTTTCTGTAAAAATCTAAAATGCTTGTGAAGTGATAGGTATATACTTAAATATTCACACATAAAAAGAATGTGTTCATTGCTATGGGAAGGCCAAAGGAAATGATGAATAAACACAGTGAGAGTACTTTCATTTGGGGTACAGTCTTTTTTTAATTTATTGGGGTGATATTAATTAACAAAATTATATAGGTTTCAGATGTACAATTCTATACTACATCATCTGTATATTGTATTGTGTGTTCACCAACCCAGATCAAATCTCCTTCAATCACCATTTATCCCCCTGAGTTGTAATCTTGACTTCATGGAGGAAACAACGTTGGAGTTTGAAGAATGAAAACATTATGTAATCAAAGTTGCACATTCCAGGGAAAGGAGTTGAAAGGTAGGTTAGGGCACATTCATAAAAAGTGGGTTTTTGTTGGTTTGTTTTTTACTTTATATATCATAAAAGGTTTCAAATACATATAAAAGTAGAAAGAATGATATCAGGCCACATCTCAACTACCTATTGTCCTCATATTTGACCTATAAATTTCTACTTCATTGTAGCTGTCTATTTTCAAGTAAAAAAAACAAAAAACAAAAAACAAAACCCCAAACCATCTTTTCTAATTGCTTTATTCTAAGGAAGCAGAAGTATGGAAGACAATTTTTGTGCAAGGGAAAAAAACAAATTCTAATACACTTTACCTGGAATCATATCTCAGAAAATAGTCAAAGCAGACGGGACAGTATAGTAATTATTTAGTAATTAGAAATGACATGTTTTTAATCCCATCACAAATTTTTAATAACTGGAGTCCTTGTGGAAATTACTTATTTCTCCAAGTATAAAAATATAATGAAGAAAGCAATGTCAACTCATTCACATAGTGAAGGCCTAGTAACAGAAGCTTACATGTTTTGAACATTTGCTATGGGCTAGGCACCATTAAATACTTTTCATACATTATCTCATTTGCTTTTTGCAAACTTTCTGAGGTAACTTATATGTTTGAGGTAACAAAGTATCTTACACGAAGATGCTTAGAATTAACAAAACTAGCAAAAGCTAGGTCAAAGGTTAAATCCAAGTACATATTTTAGTTCAGCGAGAACTCTTCACCATTGTGCTAGACGGCTTTGCCGATAGCAGTTTTCATATAACGTAACTTTTCTGTCACTCCAAGTCACATATTTATAGTGAGTTTGGTTTGCTTATTCCACATGCTTCACTAAAGTTCACTGTAAGTGAAATTATTATACTCTTAACCCTGATAATTAACCTTCTAAACTTACTATTCGACAATTGTTATAGAATCGCCATGTGATTTACTCAATCCCCCAAGACATCTTGAAAAATACAAAAATGGCCAATAAACACTTAAAAAAAACTTAAGTTGCTAACAGACAGATTTGTAGTGCCTTTTATTTCTAGTTTATCACCTTAAACCCTTTCTCATACCAAGCCAAATATTCTTATAATGAAACTCTGGTCTTATTGGTTTTCCCTACCTTCCTCAATTAAAGCTAGTGCTTCTTTTATTTCTTATTTTTAATCTTAAAACTGACATTAGCTGGGCCTGGCTCAGTTTTGTATTTTTACTGACAAATCCATATTAATAACAACATCAATACTGTATTAAAACCTGAACTAAGGGAATAATTTTAATCATGCCAAAATTAATAACATTGTGTATCACCCAGAGAACCTCTCCAGGAGGAGAGTGAAATGGTTATTAACTTGGGTTATTATTGCAGCATTATGGACATTTAAATAGGCTATAATTCTAGAAATTTAAAGGTCAGTTTGATTTATTCAATTTAGTTTGTCATATGTTTGGAAAACTAATTAAAATCACCAACAACATGGTTATAACATTTTTGATGGTATGTCAGAAGGCCATATTTTGAGACACAATAAGTAATCATTTCGCTAGGCATGCTAGACTTTTGGGGGTGTGTGGAAGGGACAGTTTCTTCTGTGATTGGTTATAGAAAGGCAAGCTTGGTGGGAGCCTCTTTTTCTGGATGCTTGAACCTCTTCCTCATAGGTTTTTTTGCATCAAAGCACTATTCCTCAAATTCTACAGTGACTAGGAAACTGGCGTTAGAGAGAAGAGAATATTTTTTTATGTGAGTTTCAAAATAATTTCTCAGACCAAAAGATTTTCCTCTTTATCTATTGTAGTGTCTCACATTTTTTCTCACTGAAAATATATTTTGTTTTAAGTAATTTCAGTTTGGAGGAGATTGATATCATAAATGACCCTAAAAGGGTAAAATTGTAAGTTTTGTTTATTTTATATCAAATATTATTGAGAAAGTAAGTAGTATAGGGCAATGAAATAGAAAAATATAGAGAATGTAAGGTGAATGCAAGAAGTTGGGAGTGGGAAGATGACAAAAAATATATATAATAAATGGTTCATGCCAAAGAAAATCAGGGATGAAAAAAGGAAGTATTCTTTCTTTCCAACCAGTATTAAAGTAGAACATTATATGTGTCTCTTTTTTAATGTGGTATCTACCTATAGTTTTAGAGAGAACAATTCAGACATGGCTATTAGTATCAATGACAAAAAGAAATATGAGAGATGAAATACCAGTATAATTAAAGGGCAATACATAAAGAAAATGTGAACCAGGTCTTTGGACCATCCTAACAGATATGACTGAAAAGAAATGAAATAATGGATTTGAGATCAACTTTCAAGGTACCCTCAACATTTAACTGCCTTACATGACTATAATTATCAAGCTATATCTTATAGCCAAATAGCTTCTAAGACAACTTTATGATCTCCAAATCAGAAACTTCAACCATAGGAATAACTACTCTATATTCTCTATATTGACTGCTTTGTGACAAGAAAGAACTGATAGAGAGTAGGAAAGATGAAGGAGATGAAGACGGAAAAGCAGTAGACCTGTGGGGTATTGACCACTGGCCCAGGTTGGTAACTGTGATAACTGAACATGGTACCTCCAGAGTTTATCCTGGCTGGGAACAAACCCATCACTGCTTTCTTAGCAACTATTACAAGTTCCGTTTGATGTGACTGAAAGGTTTTATGTATTTATGAGAAATGCCTTTTGATCCACCTATATATTAAAGCACGTAGTATGTCAGTAGAAGAAAGGACTATATAACAGAAGTTCTTAAATTTAGAACTCATAATCTAAGTGCAGAGAAAAATAACCAGATATAGAGATACATATTAGGGAGTAAAATGAGGTGTTCTTTAATAAAATTTTGGTTTCATATTTTCAAAGGTAAAAATATGCCATAAAAAGCCTTATTGCTATGGACAAGAGATGGTACAATGTATTACAGGTCAGTTGGAAAGGGTAAAGTAGGAGACAGAATGAAAGTTTACCTCTTAAATATGAAGTAAAGAAGGTCAAATCCATAACTGGAAATTAAGAGGTAGATTCTAGAAAAGCTTCATTTATAAATTTTATTGAGGGTTTACTAAAATAAATGTAAACTGAATTTATGGGAATATTTTTGGTAAAATAAGCTAACATGCAAGAAAATCTGAATTGCAGGTGCTACCACCTATAAATAGACTGATAGAAGAGGTAAATAGTTATTCATCAGTTCTTTACTACACGTGTGTGCTTGCAGTGCACACATGATCATGTCAGGCACTACGTGGCTGCCCTTCAGAAGCTTATGATGAAAGGCACACTAATATCAAATTGTTCAAAGTGCCAAAAATCAGAGAAAATTCATAAGGTTAGTATACCAAATGTGTTAAGCCAAAAGAAAAGCTAGACAACAGGAGAAGGACAAGCAAGATGATTGCTGTGCGCTGTACTTGCCTGAGAGGAATTCATGGTGAAAAAGTTTTGAGTTGGGCCTTGAAGAATAGTTCGGAGTAAGGCATCTCAAGGCAGTGTGTTCACTGCAAACGCATTTTGCATTGGCCACTTGTGAGATTCCACCAAATAGAAATTCAGGTATTTCTTTTCTCCCATATATTACTAAGTATCATAATGTGAGATTGTCTATTGCAATACAAGATTACTTGAATCTATTTAGAAAATGTTTCATACTGATGTAATACCTTTATTTTGCCTGTCATCAACACCTGCCTTCAGGTATTTTGGTTGAGCTTCTAGTATAGCCATGTCAGAAGTTAGATATGTTAGGACTAGTGTTATATATATAGGAAACACTGTAACCTCAAAATGGACTCTCAGTGTTGCATATTTGAAGTGGATAGATGTGTTTTCAAGCTGTATCAGCAAGTCTGTTACCCTGAACTGCGGGTAAAGATGTTACCCTAGGTGTGTTTTATTTTTCAGGTTCTGAAACATTTTGATCTCTAAGGGGCATGATTACCAAAAATATATACTATCACCTTTTTACTTTGGACATTTTGGGGTAAAGAAACCATCTTCAATCCAGTCAGCATTGGCATTTATAAAGTTAGTTGCCAAATAAATGTAGATCATGTTAATCCAATGCATTTCCTCTAAAATTGATGCATCCTACCATAAGCATGAATTACATACATGAACAAGTAAGGAAAATTGAGGAGTTTATGAGTTCTTCCTATCATAGGTCTTCCGGTTTTCTAATCAAAGGCTTTTAAATTTATGGCAAAGTTATTATTATTAGGATAGTAGTAGCTTTGAGGACATCTATGTCTAGATGGCAAGTTGAAGATCTACTCAAAAATATCAGTTAAATATAGACTGCTTAGAAATGATAGAAAAGATATAAATGAATATTTATTCATGGAGAAAAGCGAGAAAGAGGGACATCCCCCCCCCAAAGTGAGAAGCGAGGAGAGGCAGACAGACTCCCACATGTGCTGACCGGGATCTACCCGGCATGCCCACTAGGGGGTGATGCTCGGCCCTTCTGGGGCATTGTTGCGCTGCAATTGGAGACATTCTAGAGCCCGAGGCAGAAGCCATGGAGCCATCCTCAGTGCCCAGGGCCAACCTTGCTCCAATGGAGCCCTGGCTGCGGGAGGAGAAGAGAGAGATAAAGAGAAAGGAGAGAGGAAGGGTGCAGAAGCAGATAGGCACTTCTCCTGTATGCCCTGGCTGGGAATTGAACCCGGGACTTCCACACACAGGGCCGATGCTCTACCACTGAGCCAACTGGCCAGGGCCAAAAGGGGGACTTTTTGGAAGAGAATATACACCATGCCAAAAGAAAGATAGTCAGGGGGTCACATTTTGGAGGTAAACCAGAGTCAAGGACATGCCTAAGGAGACACTATTGTAAAGAGTAGGAGTTGCATATAATGTGTCT
Organism: Saccopteryx bilineata; assembly: GCF_036850765.1. Taxonomy (NCBI): domain Eukaryota; kingdom Metazoa; phylum Chordata; class Mammalia; order Chiroptera; family Emballonuridae; genus Saccopteryx; species Saccopteryx bilineata. The sequence continues at coordinate 30,517,700 of NC_089500.1, read as the reverse complement.
TATGCCCAATGGTGGTGACAGCTGGGAATAGGAGGACTTAATAATCACTTGGTGGTACCTAATGCTGCCCACACTTCTGTTAATTGTCCCTTTAGCAGGGGTCCCCAAACACAAGGCGCCAGTTCACTGTCCCTCAGACCATTGAAGGGCCGCTACATACAGTGCTCCTCTCACTGACCACCAATGAAAGAGGTGCCCTTTCCAGAAGTGTGGCAGAGGGCTGGATAAATGGCCTCAGGGGGCCACATGTGGCCTGCGGGTGGGCAGTAGTTTGGGGACGCCTGCTTTATTTATTTATTTATTTATTTATTTATTTATTTATTTATTTATTTTTGTATTTTTCTGAAGTTGGAAATGGGGAGACAGTCAGACAGACTCCTGCATGCGCCCAACCAGGATCCACCTGGCATGCCCACCAGGGGCGATGCTTTGCCCATCTGGGGCATTGCTTTGTTCCAACCAGAGCCATTCTAGCATCTGAGGCAGAGGCCATGGAGCCATCCTCAGCGCCCAGGGCCAACTTTGCTGCAATGGAACCTTGGCTGCAGGAGGGGAAGAGAGAGACAGAGAGGAAGAAGAAGGGGAAGGGTGGTGAAGCAGATGGGCACTTCTCCTGTGTGCCCTGGCCGGGAATCAAACCCGGGACTCCTGCACGCCAGGCCAATGCTCTACCACTGAGCCAACCGGCCAGGACCTGGGGACGCCTGCTTTAAAGTATACCTTCTGTTTTTGAAAAGGACCCTGACTAATAGAATTATTGGTATCCAGAGGAGCATCCCCCTTTACCCTAAAAAATGAAATTCTCACATTTTTGAATAACATATAGATAATCTCCATGAAGACACTGATAAGCTCTGATTACAGTTATTAAAATGATCACTGATAAAAATATGGAGTGAATTACGGGTGAGGGGAAAGTCAAGGGAGATCAAGTGGTTGAGGTATTTAATTGCTATGGTGATAATGGTGATTATATAGAGTGTGATAGTGAGACAACTGCCTTGAACTGTACTAAAGAGCTTACAAAAGGAATAAAATTAGATGCTTAAGGATTTATCCTCTTAACTCAAGGCATGAACAAGGAATCAGAAAGCTTCTAAGGTGACCTTAAGAGAAAGTGTTCTTTTTTTAGCCATAGAGAGGGCATAAGGTCAGGGAACAAAAAAGACATAAGGTCTGGTGATTTACATTTCTAAGTTGCAATAGACTCCACACCAAACTATGCCAAGTAAAGTCATTGCTGGGGAAAAGAATCATTTGGAATCTTTGATGAAAACATTTGGGCAAAGATGAAGCTGAGAATTTTGAATTCTCATATCCTTCTGGGAAAAGTTTCTCTTATAATCTGAGTGACCTAGCCTTCCTTTGGGGGAAAAGGACATTTTAAAAATTGGTGAAATCACTTGGAGCAGTTGACTTACACATGAATGCCTTTCCTTCTCACAGCCCTCTTATACCACCTTCTAGTGCTTGTGGCAACATAAGAAGGTAAATTCCAAAGACAAAAATAAAATAATGCACTGAGGGTGTTTCAGGATCTATTCTTTTAGATTCTAAAGGGATGGACCAGGCCAGATATACTGCTCACAAAAATTAAGGAATATTTCAAAATGAATATGACATGATAAAATATCTCCTATTTTTTTGTGAGCAGTATACATACAGATGTGGACGCACCTTTAAGATTTCATTCTTGTATTTATTAGTTCCTATATTTATTAGCTTAGAAGAGTTGATAATGGCTGCTGAGTTGGTTACTTCAAGGTTGCATTCAATAATGGCTCACAGTCATTAACCCTTTGAGTAGCAAGTTTTTTTCATGCTCGCTGACCCCAGGGAGTGAATTTTTTTTCAAAAGAATGAAATTAGTTCCAGTTACAGTTTTATTAACTTAAAATCATGTTTGTCTGATAACCAATTTATGGAAACAAGAACATACATTTGCATATTTTTAATGTTGCCTTACACATTTTAAAAATAAATTGGTTGTACTCTGGATGGTTTAGCAGGCATGAGGACATACCTGACTCTTTGTACTACTCAAAGGGTTAAGGAAGGTTGAGATCCCAGAACTTATTTGATGTATGTAGAGTCTGAAGGCTAAGAAGGTGAGATGTTGGAATCGAGTTTGTCATCTCTCTTTTGTGGTGTTATTTTTAACCAAGTAGTTGATGACTCTAAATTGTACTGCCATGATTTCATCTGATATTTACCATTGGAGAATGGATCAATATGAGTTTTGAAAGAAAACACATTTATACTCACAAAGAAATAACCTGAAGAAAAAGCTACCTTTTTACAGGCATGCAGGCAGGCTAAGGAATGTCAACAAAGGGTGGTGAAGTACCCAGCAGCCTGCAACAGCAGGGGAGAGTAAGAGCCCTTAGCCTGAAAAATCAGGAAGAGAAAATGTTGTGCCTGGTCTCTGATGATGAATAAAATCGATGGGAAATCACTCAGGGCCTGTAGCCATAGAGGGATGCAGACAATGTCGAAGTATAGCAAAACAGGGACAGAGTGGGGGATGAATACCTCTACCTACCTCTCCTCCTTCACTTTAATCTTTTGTCAATATCTCCCATTTAACCACCCTAAGCAGAAGCTGCAGGCCAGGGAGACTCAATGACTTAAGTCATAGAGGTGAGTCTCTCAAGGTATACAGAATCACCAAGAAATGTTGAAATTAGATTTGGGGGAAAATGCAGTATCAGAACAGTCCACCCCTTTTCTTACTCTGATCTGAAGAAATTTTTAGAAGTTAATGTCATTCACATCATGTTTTCTGACAATAATTTAAGAACAATTATCAACTCAGATTTTTGGTCCAGTAAAAATCAATGCATCGGAGATGACGTCAGAGTAATGGCGGGGTAGGAAGCGATACCGATAAATCTCCCCAAAACTCAACAAGATCTTCAACCAGAAACAGAAAAACCTATACTTGGAGCCTCCAGATGCTTCACAATACACCCGAAGGTATGGTCGAGTGAAAAATTGGCTAAATACATAACCAAACCCCGAAGGAAATAGGGAGTAAGAAATGGCTCTGCCTTCCTCACTAACCTAAACAGGGCGGCTTTCTCTGGTAACTGTGAATATAGAAACTGAGGCGGGCAAAGGGGGTGAATACATCCAGGCCGCAGCACAAACGGCCAAACCAGGCTGTGGCACGGAGATCCAAGCCGAGGAAAAACTGATCCTGTGGCAACCCGGGCAATACAAGCTAACACTCGCGCCAAACCCAAACAAAAAAAGACAAGCGGGGCAGCCATTTTACCCGATCTCCTGGTCAGTGCGCAGTTAGTGGGCGAGAGATTTCTTCCTAAGCCCCGAGAGTGGGTGCCCGTGTTACCCCACAGAGAGGCGGAGTCAGAAGCCTTTCTGTGGGCCGAAAGCAGAATCTCTGGGCAGCCCCAGCGCCCTGGGAAAGCTGCACACGGGAGGGAGCAAGAACTAATTCCAACGGTGGAAATTTTCCGTGCTGGTGGGGGTTTCACTCAGAGGGAAACGTGGCCGGCCTCATATCCTGGTCTGCGCACGCAGATAGTGAGTGAGAGATTCCTCCAAGTGCCTCGGCAGTGCGTGCCCATGTTATCGCACAAAGGGGCAGAGTCAGGGGCCTTTGTGTGGGCTAAAGCGGAATCTCGGGTTGCCCCAGCGCCTTGCAAAAGCCACACACGGGGACGGAGCGAGAGCCATTTCCAACGCTGCAACTTTTCCTTGCGGTTGGGGGTTTCACTCAGAGCGTGAGACTGCTGGCCGGATATTCTGGTCTGCGCACACAGACAGTGAGTGAGAGTTTCCTCCAAGCGCCCCGGAAGTGGGCACCCGCCTGTGTTACTGGACAGAGTGGCAGAGCCAGAGGTCTTTGAGTGGGTGGAAACCCCGCCTGATTATGCTAGCAGCTCTGACTGACTGAGCCTTACCCAGAGCCCTGTGCTGAGTGGAAATAGAGTGGGGAGTTGCCAGCTCTTTGAGACTCTTACTATCTAGGCAGAGGCAGCAGCAACCCCATAGCTGCATTATCAGGCTACTAATTGAGGAAGGAAAGACTAGGAGAAAGGCTCCAGGAATACGGACTCTCTCACTGGCAGAGCCTATAAATGCTAATGAGCCTCGACTGCCAACGAGACTAAAGCACAATACATGACATTGCCATAGAGACTTATCAACTGCAAACCTCTACCTGAGCGTGCCAAAGGGGCAGAACCCGGGGTACAGAGTCACGGACCAGGAAGAGGGAGAAAAAAGAAAAAGCAAGAAGATAAACTCTCAAAATCAAGAATAATCTGCAGACTTTATAACCTATCCCATTTTATTATATTTGTTCGTTTGTTTCTCTTATCTTCATTCTTGATACTTTTTTTCCTCCTCCAATTTGGCCGATTAACTCTCTGCCGGTCTTACTCTCTCCTCTCCTTGAACTACACTACCCATAAGTGTTACATCTCCCATTATCTTTTCTCTCCTCTTCCTTTCTCTCTATGAGGGTTGCACTCCAAAACCCTTAACTCTCTCTCTCTCCTTTCTTTTTTCTTCTTTTAGTGGTTCCCTCTTTTTCTCTCTCTCTCTCTTTCTTTTCTCCCTCTATATTAGTTTCTTCCTTTCTCCTTTACATCTCCTCCCATTCAAACCTCAATAACAAACAAATTATCTTATCTGGGACACAAACTTATGTTTGTGGCATTTTGGGGGTTTTTTACTTCACCTTTTTAACTCACTAGCAGTGCTCCCATCCCTGGCTCTCCATTATATCTAGTTCTTGTTTCACTAAATACAATAGTAATTTTTTAATTTGTCCCCCCATTTTTGTGTTTTCCTCTTATTCCTCTCATCATAACTCTTAGACAACCAACACCTAAAAGCAAATCATTTTATTCTTGACCCAAATTTTTTCCTTATTTGCTTTTTGCGGGTCCATACCCCCTTTTTTTTCTTTCTTTCTTTTTCTTTTTTTTTTTTTGCCCCTTTATTACTTTTCCCCAATTCAGGCCCTCCATCACAGGCATTGTTTGTTATAATTCACAGTTCACCACAAGATTTTTTCAAGAAAGAGGGGAGAGGACAGGAGAGGAAAAAAGGGGGGGGGGAATAATTTTCTTTTTTTAAAATTTTTATTTTATTTTTCTTTATTTCATTATTAATTTTTTTAAAAAAACAACTCTTTTCGATTTTTTATTTTTTTATTTTTTTTAACTTTTTATTCTTTATTAAATGTCATTAATACTATCAACAAAACCACTCTCAGATGCCATTAAGGAAGAGAAAATCAAATATCATGGATACAAAAGAGAGAGGTAACACAGCTAGATGAGGAAAAATCTATGGAGAAAAAATGTAATATATTGGAAACCTTGGAGCTAAATGACAGAGAATTCAAGATAGAATTCCTAAAAATCCTCCGAGATATACAAGAAAACACAGAAAGGCAATTTAGGGAGCTCAGAAAACAACTCAATGAACACAAAGAATATATGTCCAAGGAAATTGAAACTATAAAAACAAATCAAACAGAGATGAAAAACTCAATTCACGAGCTGAAAAACAAAGTAACAAGCTTAGCTAATAGAACAGGCCAGATAGAAGAGAGGATTAGTGAAATAGAAGACAAGCAACTTGAGGCACAACAGAGAGAAGAAAGAGACTCAAAAATTAAAAAAAATGAGATAGCCCTACAAGAATTATCTGACTCCATCAGAAAGAATAACATAAGAATAATAGGTATATCAGAGGGAGAAGAGAGAGAAAATGGAATGGAGAACATACTCAAACAAATAATAGATGAGAACTTCCCAAGCCTGTGGAAAGAACTAAAGCCTCAAGTTCAAGAAGCAAACAGAACTCCGAGTTTTCTTAACCCCAACAAACCTACTCCAAGGCATATCATAATGAAACTGACACAAACCAACAGCAAAGAAAAAATTCTCAAGGCAGCGAGGGAAAAGAAGAATACAACATATAAAGGAAGGCCCATTAGATTATCATCAGATTTCTCAGGAGAAACTCTACAAGCTAGAAGAGAGTGGACCCCAATATTTAAAGTCCTGAAAGAGGAATTTTCAGCCTCGAATACTATACCCATTCAAGCTATCCTTCAAATATGAAGGAGAAATAAAAACATTCACAGATACAGAAAAGATGAGGGAATTTATCATCAGAAAACCCCCACTCCAGGAATTACTAAAGGGGGTTCTCCAATCAGATACAAAGAACAAAAAAAAAAACAGAGCCACAAGTAAAAGCTCCAAGAAGAACAAAATAAAACCAAATTTAAACTGTGACAACAACAAAAAGAAAGGGGGGGGAGAAGATGGAGATTAACAGTAGCAAAGGACGATGGAGTGCAAAAGTACTCACAAAATAGTTCACTACAATGAACAGGGTAGGGACCCTTCTCATTACTCAAAGGTAACCACCATTGAAAAAACCACCACAGAATCACATGAGATAAAAGAGATAGCAACAGAGGAAAGATGTATGGAATACAACCAAATAAAAACAAAAGATAGAAAAACAAAAGAGAAGGATCAAACAAGACACAAAACTAACAGAAAGCAAGATATAAAATGGCAATAGGGAACTCACAAGTGTCAATAATTACACTAAATGTAAACGGATTAAACTCACCAATAAAAAGGCACAGAGTAGCAGAATGGATTAAAAAAGAAAATCTAGCCTGACCTGTGGTGGCGCAGTGGATAAAGCGTCGACCTGGAAATGCTGAGGTCGCCGGTTCGAAACCCTGGGCTTGCCTGGTCAAGGCACATATGGGAGTTGATGCTTCCTGCTCCTCCCCCACTTCTCTCTCTCTGTCTCTCCTCTCTGTCTCTCCCTCTCCTCTCTAAAATGAATAAAAATAAATAAATTAAAAAAAAAAACTCTTAAAAAAAAAAAAAAAAAAGAAAATCTAACTGTATGCTGCCTACAGGAAACTCATCTAAGTAACAAGGATAAAAACAAATTCAAAGTGAAAGGCTGGAAAACAATACTCCAAGCCAATAACATCCAAAAAAAAGCAGGTGTAGCAATACTCATATCGGATAATGCTGACTACAAGACAGGAAAAGTACTCAGAGACAAAAATGGCCATTTCATAATGGCTAAGGGGACACTGAATCAAGAAGACATAACAATTCTTAATATATATGCACCAAAACAAGGAGCACCAAAATATATAAGACAGCTACTTATTGATCTTAAAACAAAAACTGACAAAAATACAATCATACTTGGAGACTTCAATACACCGCTGACGGCTCTAGATCAGTCATCCAAACAGAGAATCAACAAAGACATAGTGGCCTTAAACAAAACACTAGAGCACCTGGATATGATAGACATCTACAGGACATTTCATCCCAAAGTGACTGAGTATACATTTTTCTCCAGTGTACATGGATCATTCTCAAGAATTGACCATATGTTGGGCCACAAAAACAACATCAGCAAATTTAGAAAAATTGAAGTTGTGCCAAGCATATTTTCTGATCATAAAGCCTTGAAACTAGAATTCAACTGCAAAAAAGAGGAAAAAAATCCCACAAAAATGTGGAAACTAAACAACATACTTTTAAAAAATGAATGGGTCAAAGAAGAAATAAACATAGAGATCAAAAGATATATACAGAAAATTAAATTGCCAATATGACATATCAGAATCTATGGGATGCAGCAAAAGCAGTAATAAGAGGGAAGTTCATATCACTTCAGGCCTATATGAACAAACAAGAGAGAGCCCCACTGAACCACTTAACTTCACACCTTAAGGAACTAGAAAAAGAAGAACAAAGACAACCCAAAACCAGCCGAAGAAAGGAGATAATAAAAATCAGAGCAGAAATAAATGAATTAGAGAACAGAAAAACTATAGAAAAAATTAATAGAACAAGGAGCTGGTTCTTTGAAAAGATCAACAAAATTGACAAACCCTTGGCAAGACTTACCAAGAAAAAAGAGAAAGAACTCATATAAACAAAATCCAAAATGAAAGAGGAGAAATCACCACGGACACCATAGATATACAAAGAATTATTGTAGAATACTATGAAAAACTTTATGCCACTAAATTCAACAACCTAGAAGAAATGGATAAATTCCTAGAACAATACAACCTTCCTAGACTGAGTCAAGAAGAAGCAGAAAGCCTAAACAGACCTATCAATAGAGAAGAAATAGAAAAAACCATTAAAAACCTCCCCAAAAATAAAAGTCCAGGCCCTGACAGCTATACCAGCAAATTTTATCAAACATTCAAAGAAGACTTGGTTCCTATTCTACCCAAAGTCTTCCAAAAAATTGAAGAAGAAGCAATACTTCCGAACACATTTTATGAGGCCAACATAACCCTCATCCCAAAACCAGGCAAGGATGACACAAAAAAAGAAAACTACAGACCAATATCTCTAATGAATACAGATGCTAAAATACTAAACAAAATACTAGCAAATCGAATACAACAACATATTAAAAAAATAATACATCATGATCAATTGGGATTTATCCCAGAATCTCAAGGATGGTTCAACATACGTAAAACGGTTAACATAATACACCATATCAACAAAACAAAGAACAAAAACCACATGATCTTATCAATAGACGCAGAAAAGGCTTTTGATAAAATACAATACAATTTTATGTTTAAGACTCTCAACAAAATGGGTATAGAAGGAAAATATCTCAACACGATAAAGGCCATATATGATAAACCATCAGCTAACATCATATTAAATGGCACTAAACTGAAGGCTTTCCCCCTTAAATCAGGAACAAGACAGGATTGTCCACTCTCTCCACTCTTATCTAATGTGGTACTAGAGGTTCTAGCCAGAGCAATCAGACAAGACAAAGAAATAAAAGGCATCTATATCGGAAAAGAAGAAGTAAAGGTATCACTTTTTGCAGATGATATGATCCTATACATCGAAAACCCCAAAGAATCCACAAAAAGACTACTAGAAACAATAAGCGAATACAGTAAGGTCGCAGGATACAAAATTAACATACAGAAGTCAATAGCCTTTCTATATGCCAACAATGAAACAATTGAGAACGAACTCAAAAGAATAATCCCCTTCACGATTGCAACAAAAAAAATAAAATACTTAGGAATAAACATAACAAAGAATGTAAAGGACTTATATAATGAAAACTATAAACCATTGTTAAGGGAAATTGAAAAAGATATAATGAAATGGAAGAATATACCTTGTTCTTGGCTAGGAAGAATAAATATAATCAAGATGGCTATATTACCCAAAGCAATATACAAATTTAATGCAATTCCCATCAAACTTCCAATGACGTTTTTTTAAAGAAATAGAGCAAAAAACCATCAGATTTATATGGAACTATAAAAAACCCCGAATAGCCAAAGCAATCCTAAAGAAAAAGAATGAAGCTGGGGGCATTACAATACCTGACTTCAAACTATATTATAGGGCCACAACAATCAAAACAGCATGGTATTGGCAGAAAAATAGACACTCAGACCAATGGAACAGAATAGAAAGTCCAGAAATAAAACCACATATATATAGTCAAATAATTTTTGATCCACTCAAAATGGATCAAAGATCTAAACATAAGACCTGAAACAATTAAGTACATAGAAGAAGACATAGGTACTCAACTCATGGACCTGGGTTTTAAAGAGCATTTTATGAATTTGACTCCACAGGCAAGAGAAGTGAAGGCAAAAATTAATGAATGGGACTACATCAGACTAAGAAGTTTTTGCTCAGCAAGAGAAACTGATAGCAAAATAAACAGAAAGCCAACTAAATGGGAAATGATATTTTCAAACAACAGCTCAGATAAGGGCCTAATATCCAAAATATACAAAGAACTCATAAAACTCAACAACAAACAAACAAACAATCCAATAAAAAAATGGGAAGAGGATATGAACAGACACTTCTCCCAGGAAGAAATACAAATGGCCAACAGATATATGAAAAGATGCTCATCTTCTTTAGCTATTAGAGAAATGCAAATCAAAACGGCAATGAGATACCACCTCACACATGTTCGATTAGCTATTATTAGCAAGACAGGTAATAGCAAATGTTGGAGAGGCTGTGGAGAAAAAGGAACCCTCATACACTGTTGGTGGGAATGTAAAGTAGTACAACCATTATGGAAGAAAGTATGGTGGTTCCTCATAAAACTGAAAATAGAACTAACTTATGACCCAGCAATCCCTCTACTGGGTATATACCCCAAAAACTCAGAAACCTTGATACGTAAAGACACATGCAGCCCCATGTTTATTGCAGCATTGTTCACAGTGGCCAGGACATGGAAACAACCAAAAAGCCCGTCAATAGATGACTGGATAAAGAAGATGTGGCACATATACACTATGGAATACTACTCAGCCATAAGAAATGATGACATCGGAACATTTACAGCAAAATGGTGGGATCTTGATAACATGATACGGAGCGAAATAAGTAAATCAGAAAAAACCAGGAACTGCGTTATTCCATACGTAGGTGGGACATAAAAGTGAAACTAAGAGACATTGATAAGAGTGTGGTGGTTACGGGAGGGAGGGGGGAATGGGAGAGGGAAAGGGGGAGGGGGAGGGGCACAAAGAAAACAAGATAGAAGGTGACAGAGGACAATCTGACTTTGGGTGATGGGTATGCAACATAATTGAACGACAAGATAACCTGGACTTGTTATCTTTGAATATATGTATCCTGATTTATTGATGTCACCCCATTAAAAAAGTGAAATTAAAAAAAAAATCAATGCATCTAGAAAGTAAAAACCAAACATCTGTAAGCACATGCATATATATATAAATTCATAGACATGCCTTTAAACAACACTCATAGAGTAAATGAAAATGGAAATTGCAAGCTTTTCATAATTAATGATGTGAGTCCAATATATTAATACATGTAGAAAGCAGTTAAAAGGATACTTGAGGAAAAATTAAAGATTTAAATGAATTTATTGGTAAGAAAATGATGAAATCAGGAGAAAATTAAAATGTCATTATTTTTGGATAATGTTTTTATTATTATGAAAAACTAATAAAACTAGTAGATAAAACTATTGGTATTATAGAGGAAGTTTAACACTGTTTATCATACATATAATAAACTTTAAATATTGGTACAAACTTAATACCACCATTAATAATCAGCTGGAAATTATAAGTAAATTACAATTTATAATATCAACAAAAACTATGATGTATATGAGAATTAACTTAATCAAAAATAATAAGACCTCTTATAAGAAAAATTATTGAACAAAGTACACAAAAGATAATTTAAATAAATGAAAAGTTCATGTTCTTGGATGAGATGATTATTATTTTTATGTAAATTATCTCTCTATTTCATTTACAATTGCAATGTGATTCCACTAAAGTACCCAGTTAGATTTATTGTTTAACTCAGTAAACTAAATATAAAATTTCTATTAAAGAATAAAAGTCTAGGAAAATTGAGCAAATTTATAAAAGAAAATTAAAGTTTAAGGGGGTGTTCATATCCATATAAGAAAGTAAGATGGGCTACAAAGCTATAGTAAAATAATGAAACAAAACAGTATGGTTTTCTAATAAAGACTGAGAAATAGATCAATGAAACATCATAAGTAACAGATGCACTGACTCATGTACTTGAAAGCATAATATACAATAAAGATAGCAGCAGAAATCAATGGGCGAAAACAAATTTTTAAACAGTTTTGGAAAACTTGTTTATGATATAGGGACTAATAACACCAGATCACACCACGTACAAAGATTTATTTCAGATTAAAATTCTACATATAAAAGTAAAAGTATTAAGGCTTTAGAAATGTGTAGGAGTACAATGTCTCTGTGATGTATAGTTGATAGAGACTTCAAAAATAAGAATTTAAAAGCAGAAACCATAAGGGATGGAAAGGTACAGCAATATAGATAAAGGATAATATGTTTGACAAAGTGAAGTTTATTCTCGAAATATAATGCTGGTTCAACATTCAAAAATCAAGCAACATACCTCAACATTAACAGAACAAAAGAAATAAAAACATATGATCTTAATAGATACAGAAAAACATTTGACAAACTTCAACACACATTCATGTTAAAAACTCTTAGTAAACTAGGATTTATAGAAAGCTTCCTTAATCTGATAACATCTACAGGTAATGTTTAATAGTGAAACTGAGTATCACTTTCCTAGGATCAGAAAAAAAGTACAATTATCTGCTCTCACCACTTGAATATTACATTGTACAGAAAGTGCTAATTAGTGCAGTAAGGCATGCCAAAGAAATAAAAAGAATGCAGATTATAAAGGAAAAAGTAAGCCTATCTTTATTTACAGATGATAAGATTATTTATGTAGAAATCCTAGGGATATCAGAAATATAATAAAAAAATTTAAACAGGTTTAGGATAACAAGTCAAAATAGAAATCAACTGGATTTCTGTAATTTTGCAAAGAACAATTGAAAAATAAGCTTAAATGTTATTTGCTAAAGTATCATGATAATGAATAAGGAATAAATTTAATAAAATATGTGCAAAACCAGTACACCAAGAATTGTACAACTTTGCAATATGATATTAAAGAAAAATTTTAAAAATAGATATTTGATGTTATCAGATCATTAGACTCAATATTGTTAAGATGGGAATTTGCTCCTGATTTGTGCATAGTTGCAACACAATTCTAATAAAAATATCAGCAAGATCTTTGTATAAATTGACAAATTTATTTTGTAATTTAAGTGCCCATGAAAAGGACCTTTGGTAGCCAAAACAACTTTTACAATAGAACAAAACTGAAAATTTACATTACCTGATTTCCAGTTTATTGTAATGCTACATGAATCAAGAGTTTGCTGTTTGGTTTTGTCTAAGGTCTCAATGGACTGGTATAGATTAATGGACCAGTACAGAGACTGGAAAAAGTACATATGGGACAAATATTCCCCATGTTGAGAAGTGAACTCATTGAACAAATAGGCCTGGGACAACTGGATATCCCTCTGGAAAAGTAAATGAACCTTGACTTACTTCACAGCATTTGTTAGAATTTATTTGAAGTGTTCCATAAATTTAAATCTAAAACCTAAAATGATAAATATCCTAGAAGAAAACATAGGCAAAGTCTTTATGAAGGTGCAGTAGGAAAATAATTTCTTAAAACTATAAAAGAAAATAAAATGATAAATTTGACAATGAAAAATTTAAAGATCTATTTTTCAAAAGATAACATTAAAACACTCAAAGACAAGCCACATATTGGGAGAGAATATTTGTGAAACATCTAAGAAAGAACTTCAGTGAAGAATATTTAAAGAATTCTAACAACTCTATAGAGAAAAGACAAACTAGTAAAGGAAGAATCAAGTGATTTGTATAAATATTGCACAAAAGAAGATATGTAGATAGTCATAAGCACAGGAAAAGATGCTTAGCCTTGTTAGTTTTCAGGATAATTAAAGTAAAAATCATACTGAGATGCCAATACATACCTACTATATGTAATGAAATGTAAAAGTCTAATCATACCGCATCTTGGCAAGAATATGGTGAAACTAATACCCCTTTACTTTGTCAGCAGGTACAACCACTTTGGAAAATGGTTTGGTATTTTCTTATAGAGGAAAATATGCATTTTTCATATAAGGTAATTATTTAAAAAGAAATGAAAACATTTTCTTGCACAAGAAGACTTATACACAATGTTTAATTCCTTTTAATAATGAGAGAAAACTGGGAGCAATCTAAGTGTCTCTCAGGTGAATGGATAAACAAATTGTGATATATTCGTAAAAAAAAGAAGCAACCTACTAATTATCAAACAACACAATTGAAACATTTTTTTTGTATTTTTCTGAAATGAGAAGCGGGGAGGCAAGAGACAGACTCCTGCATGCACCCAACCAGATCTACCTGGTAAGTCCACCCCACTAGGGGGCGATGCTCTGCCCATAAGGGCGTTGCTCCATTGCAACCAGAGCCATTCTAGTGCCAGAGGTAGAGGCCATGAAGCCATCCTCACCCCCTGGGCCAACTTTGCTCCAATGGAACCTTGGCTGTGGGAGGGGAAGAGAGATATAGATAGAAAGGAGAAGGGGAAGGGTGGAGAAGCAGATGGGCGCTTCTCCTGTGTGCTATGTCCAGGAATCGAACCCAAGACTTCCACATGCTGAGCCAACACTCTACCACTGAGCCAAGCAGCCAGGGCCACAGTTGAACCATTTAATGTAAGTGAAAGCAGTTTGACACAAAGAGTCTGGAACAACTATTATTTAGTTATGATATAGATGAACTCCTAAGAAAGGCAAATAAATCTTCAGTGAGAGAATGCCCATCATTAAGTTGCCTGGAGTTGAGAATAGTGAGGAGTGACTACAAAGGGACATGAAAAAATCTTTTGCGGTGAGGAAATAGTCTATGTCTTGATTGTGGGGGTGTTACACATGAATATATATTTGTCAAAACTCATAGCACTGTACAGCAAAATGGTGTCTTTTATGTATTTGCTATACCTGATTAGAGGTATTGAGAAAGTTAAAAATAAAACACAAATAAACCATAAGAAATAAATGATTAATATGACTAAATGAAAATTATTTTTCCATTCAGTGATGAGTAACTTAGGCAAAAATAAAGAGAACATGACACAATGAGGGGGACGTATTTACAGTGTCTGAAACTGGCGATGGAGTAGGATCAGGTATCTGGGATATGCAAGTAACTCCTACAAATCAATTAGAGAAAGTCAACAACTCAAATAAAAATGAACAAAGGATACCTGACCAGGCGGTGGCACAGTGGATAGAACGTTGTACTGGGACGTGGAAGACCCAGGTTCGAGACCCCGAGGTCGCCAGCTTGATCATGGGCTCATCTGGTTCGAGCAATGCTCACCAGCTTGAGCCCAAGGTCGCTGGCTTGAGCAAGGGGTCACTCAGTCTGCTGTAGTCCCCCCAGTGAAGGCACATATGAGAAAGCAATCAATGAACAACTAAAGTGCCGCAATAAAGATTTGATGCTTCTCATCTCTCTCCCTTCCTGTCTGTCTGTCCCTATCTGTCCCTCTCTCTGTCTCTCTCTATCTCTGTCACAAACACACACACAAAAAGGACAAGGAATATCAACAGGAAATTGATAGATGAGGTATTCTGATGACATTTCACATAACCCATATTCATTTAGAAAACAGTAAAATGTAAAATACAAAATGTGTGATATCATTAAGCAACTACCAGAGCCCACAGAAATTAGAAAAGATAGGTAATCCTTAGCATTAGTGATGAATGGTGTGGGTGTGCAGGAAGCCTTCTGCCCATTTGGTGAGAATGCAGGCTAGTGCAACCATACTGAGAGCAATAGTGAGAGCAATTGCTGGTCTGTCGAGTATGTAGTCTTTATAGAGTGAGAGAGGTAAATTGCAGTCTCCTGCTAAGAATATGTTTTTTCCTATATGCCCTAGTACACAACCAGTGGTTTTTGCTATATTGTCTGTATGTGGAAATTTAAAACCATTAAAGTTTCTGTGCACTTAACTCTATCATTTAATAATTTAAAAAGTGCATTTTTATATTCCTTTTAATGTTTTTGCCTTGAATTTATACTGGCCTAATGTAATATGTGCTATCTTTTTCTGTATATTAGCCTGATTTGCCTTTGCTCATATTTTATTGTCATCTATTCTAAGCTACTTTGTTGTGTTTCTTTTTAATTCAACAGAGGTTTAGCTTTTATGCTATGGGGCAAACCAACATGTTCTACCAAGAAATGTATTTAACCCACTTAGTTGTTTACTTTTAATACGTATGACTGACTCTTCAATTCTCAGATAGGGCACGCTGGAGAAGTGCCCATCTGCTTCTCTACCCTTCCACCTCTCCTTTATCTCTATCTCTTTCTTCCTTTCCTGCAGTCAAGGCTCCATTGGAACAGAGTTGGCCTGGGCACTGAGGACAGCTCCATGGCCTCTGCCTCAGGTGCTAGAATGGCTCCAGTCGCAGCAGAGCAGCGCCCCAGATCTGCAGAGCATTGCCCCCTGGTGGGCCTGCGGGTGGATCTTGGTCTGGCACATGTGGGAGTCTGTCTGCTGCCCTCCCCTACCTGCTTCTCACTTCAAAAAAATACAAAAGGAAAATAAAAGTATGACTAACTTATTTGATATGGATTTATTTTATGAAGTCTGTTTTAATGGTTTTAATTCTGTTTCCATTCATTCTTTGGAAAAAGAGCAATTTTTTTTTTTTTTACAAAAGAGCAAAATTCTTCTGAGGGACATCACAGTCCGTTTCTGTTGAGAACAATGTTCCACTGTTGTACCAGGGGACAAATATTGGGCTGGCTTTACTTTAACTAAAGGGAGGAAAATAGGTTAGATTAGATGGGGACAGGGATAGAAATGGCACCTGGTTCAAGTACTCTATTCACAGAAGTTTGATCAGCCCCTTTGTTGTCAGTGGCATCTTTCACACCTGCTGTCTAGCCTCTGTGCCTCCGTAGCGCCCAGAGCTCCTCCATTCAGGATTCTGAAAGGCAGACCATGTTCCATGTAGTCCACAGCCCGGTCTGAATTCTTCCAGATCATTTCTCTGATATTATCTGCTAACATGCTTCTATCTACATTAATCTTCCCCAAATTGCTGTATTCTCTCATCTTTGGTGCTGCCCTTTCTCATCTGTATGATTGGTTTATTCCTTGTCATACCTCAAAGATTTCATTTCAGTATTTCAGTGGAGGGTTTAGAAAAACACTAAGTGAGAACCTGCTGGGTATGTAATCTTGTACTGGAAATCTATAATGTTTTATTATACAGTGAGGCAATTTTCCCCCAAATACTCTTCTTTTTCTAATTTGTCTTGGCCATTATTTCCTATTATTCATCCACGTGGGGTTTAGAATCATTTTGTCAAGTTCAAAGGAAAAAAATCCAATTGGAATTTTAATTGGAAATGCATTAAATTGATTAACTTTGGAATGATTGCTTTTTATTTTTAATTAAATTTCCATGCATGTTTTTTTTTAGCTTTGCTAATTATAAATTTCTAAATTTATTGCATTTTTTTGTCAGAACATGGTCTCTGCAATTTCTCTTTTTCCAAAGCAACAGAGTAGTAAATGTGTTTGTCCTTGACATCACCTGGCCCAGCGCTTCTCATCGTGCAGCTTCAGTAACAACTGGGAACCATTGGAAATGCAAATTTTAGGAACCCCCAAACCAGACCACTGAATCAGAAACTCTGGGTATGGTGCTCAGCAAACCCACCAGTTTACTCCGATGCATACTAAAGTTTGAGAAACTCTGAACTTGTCATCTGACCTTGGGAAGCCATGTGACCTTGGGGAAAAAACCCTACATCTAAATATTCTCATATGTAAAATGGAGAATACCATAACTACATAAACATCATAGCATTGTTGCTAGGAATAGATGAACTAATACACACAAAGCATTTAACATATTTCCTGGTGTGTTGTGACTATGGAATGATTGCTAGTAATTATCAACTACATTGTTATAATTGTATTTTTGTCCAATACAAATCTGAAATTTTCTGTGACATTAACAATTTTGTTGTGAAAGTGAGTATATTCTCCTTTTTTTGTGTAGGAAACATGTTATAATTTTTAGATTTTCTGCATACTTATTTTTATTTATTAATTATTTTCCATTGTATCTATAAATGCTTTTTAAAAAATTTTTCAACTTTGTTTTTTTTGTTATTTTGTTAAACTATCCAAAGATTGGTGCATTTCTGTAATCTATTTCTTGCAGTTATATGTGTAAATTCCTATGATGTGGCATACAAATGTATCTCAGATTATCTTCATTATGAATGGTATTTTTACGATTATGAAATTCTGTGATTGTAGGGTTTGATTATTATTCTCATTCTGTATTTATGTTGTTTAAAACTTACTGTATATTTATCTATTCTTTTTTATCTATTCTTTTAATTTCAAGTGTTTTCTTGTCTTTCTAATATTAAAGTTACTTTTATTAGCATCATATAATTGTTTTATTAAAACATATAAATATACCTATATATTTTATTATGAGAGCTTAACCCAATTAGAATTATAATGGTATAGTTATTCTATATGAATCTGTTTTTGTTTTTATGATCCTGGCCTATTTATCTATCTACCTTTCTATCTATTATCTATCTATCTATCTATCTATCTATCTATCTATCTATCTACATACCTCAAAGATATCACTGGTTTGGTTCCAAACCACCACAATAAAATGAATACTAGTCTTTTTTCTAATGGAACCTTTTTAAAAAAAATAAAACCTGCAACATCTTTAAAGCTCAATAAAGTGAAGAGCAACAAAAAGAAGTATGCTCTCTATCATCTATCTATCTATCTATCTATCTATCCATCTATCTCTATCATTTATCCCTTTTTTTAACTTTTGCTATAGGCACTGTTTTCTTCTTTTATTTGCACCAGTTTTGGAAGGTTGTTATGCATTATTACTTTTACATTTTCAAAAACTATTATTTAATCAATGTTTCTCTTATTTCCAGTATTAAAAAATAACTGTGTGACCTCTTTTTAGAGGCTAGGAGATACAGTATGCTTTTAATGTTCTCATGCATTCATATTTAATATAATTTTTACACTGCTGTGAGATCAACTCTGCACTTCCAGAGTTCCAGTGCGGAGGCCATAAGCCTCAGTGTGCCTGGAAAAGCCATCCCCACACAGGGGGGCGGCACTCACACAGCTCTGCCTTTGCCAATGAGTCCTGGCCCTGGAAAGGCTGAAGGATGGGGTGACTTTCTGGCTTTATATGTTTTAAATTTTGCCATGCCCTGAGGTGAGCTGTGAACGCATTTCCATGTTGTTAACAATTTAAAAGAGAAAAGTGGGGCCCAGAGAGATTGGTTAACTTTGTCAAGGTCACATAGCTACTAGTAGATTTGAGGGAAAGCACTCAGGTCTCTGGAACCAGCATACTCTTTCTTAGTAGAACACCATTCTGTCTTGCTTAAGATAAGTTTGTTCACTCAAAAACCTAAAGAAAACCTGGTAATCTGAAGATTCTTCAACAGCACTGAAGAACATACCTCCTTGATAAAAATAATATCTATTATATTAGCAGCATGATTCAGTTACTGCTTTGTGGACAAGTCCTGCCAGGGGTGAGGATGACGGAGACCCAAAGACCCGACTCCAGGTACCAGGTTCAGTGATGCAGATCCACTTTATTCAGGAAGTAAGCTAGCTTATATACACAGGTTCAGCCTATGGGGTGTTACAGCGTGTTCTTTTTAGCCAGTGGCTGAAAAGATCAGGGAGCTGTGTGGTTGACGTTAAGTCACTTCCTTAAAGCGGGCGAGCTCCCTTCCTGGGTATGCCCAGGAGGGTTCTGGGAGCTGGAGTGTTCTCACAGCATTACATCAGCCACAGTTGCTAGGAATGTGCTCTGCACTCCACCCACACTGCTTACCTATATGTCATGTGTCAACTTGAACTTTTCGGTGATTGATTTTTAACTCCTCCGCATGTCTTCCTTAACTGTACTAACTCATGTAATTTTCTCCTTTCCTGACCTCTTGTTCAGTGTTGTTCTTATTTCCCATTATACCACACTGCATGATTGAGTCCTTTCTTGGGCCTTGTCTCCCCTGATGGTACCCAACATGGCATCAGCCATGTTTTATTCATTGTTCTCCCATGCTATCTAGCATAAAACTAGGCCCACAAGAAATGTTTACCCAGTAGCCTAGTCTAGGGTACAATGCTACAATAGCACATTTCTCTGGAGACTGCTTACAGGAAAATTGAAATTTAATTAATTGTCTAATAGTACCTGCCTTTCTCTTGAGCTGACTCAAAGTAGCTTTCGTTTACCTTTATAGTTTCCTCCCTTACATAAGGCAATTTTTCATAGATATTAAGATGTCTTGTTCAAGCATTTCATGAGGGTTCCCTATGCACTGGGCACTATGCCACTCTACTGGGAAAAATAAATGAATAAGATACAATCTTGCTTTCAAACACTCACTGTCTGATGAACAAAACAGACATTGTATATAAATGATCTCAGTCAAATTTGGGAAGTGCTCCAATAAAGTTATGCACTAGAGGAGAAGGGATCAACTAATTTACCTTGAGAGAGTGTCAAGTTCTCTAGCTTTTTCTTTTCAGAATTAAATCCAGTAAGAGAGCCCAATCCCAGAGTACCAATAAAACTGTAGTTCTCTAGGGACTTGAATATATTGAACAAACCTCACCTAATCCTGTCAATGGTGCTGTTTGGGATTCTAAGGGCACTGGGACCTCGAAAGGACACCAGCAGACCATGACCAATAGCGTAAGAAATAATGAACATTTTTACAGTGATGAAAAAAATAAATCCCTTTCCTGTGTCCTTCTAAATTTACTTTGACTAGCTATTGAACAGGCATTTCATAGATTCAATACATCACAACATATTAAGTGCTACTCAGCGCCTGCCACTTCGGCTGCCCTGCTGTGGACCGTCTCTTTCTGTTTGCATCTTGCCCGTCCTCTGTGCATATAAACTAACTGTCTCCATTTCTGCTCTCAGAGAGTACCATGCCATACAACTGAGATTTCAAGAACAAATATCAACAGTGGCTAAGCCAAACATATCTTGTCAAGAGAGTGCCACTGCAGTGTAAAGATTGATTTGTCGAGGGAGGTCTTGCATATAAGTAGATGTGAAGGCAAGGACTGAGGTTAACAAGTTTCCACAGTGGGAGTTTATTTATAACAAAATAACAAAAGGACAGTTCTGCCTCTGTCAGTTACTTTCCATGTCTTCCTGTATCCATTGCTATAGCAGCTTTATTCATCACCCCAAATCAGCCCTTCTGGTGCCAATCCAGGTAGAACTCTCTGGACAAATGATTGCCCTTGAGAGTTATATTTTCATGTTGATTAGGATCATGTCATGCCCATTCATACTGTTTGGAATTGCTCTCTGTGCCCAGCTCAGTGCTTGGAGGCACAGAAGGAACAAGAGAGATTGAGAAGACTGTACTTTACTGGTAAGGGGCTCACAGAGACCAGACAAACAGACATCACACGGAAAAAAGTATATGATTAGAGTTAGTTGCATCAATTCCAAACACTGAGTACTAGAGGTCAGAGAAGGGAGATGTCATTTTTGACTTGGAGCAGTCGGGCATTGCTCAGTAGAACTGATGTTTGACTTGGTACTTGAAGAAGAGGTAGTAGGTTGGGAGCAGATCGTGGTCAGTTACATGGTTATACACAGAGAGTAACGTGTGTCATCATCTTTAAGTCAGGCCAAGGGCAAGATGGCTGGATGCATAAAGAGAGTAGGCAGATGTGGAGATGGTTTGATATAAATACCTACCCAAGCAACGAATATGTATTGAAGGCCCTAGGAGTTAGGGATATAATATTATAAAGATCTAGTTTCTACCCAAAAGCAGCTCCCATCTTAGTAGAGAGTACAGAGAGTTACAAGCACGTAGGCAATTATAAGAAGACATAAAAACTACTGTAATGTCATGAGACTACAAAAGAGGAATGTATAAATTGGACTTTGACATAAGGGAAGACTTTCTACAGAGGTTGGTATCTAAGCTGAGAGATTGTAGGGTGTAGGAGGAGGGCCTACACTAACTCAACACTTTTGTCTTCTAGAGGCCAGAAAAACCCAAATCTGCAATTAAGCACATTTTTTCTTACTTACACAGTATTCTCAACAAGCTCTTCCTCTAAAACTACTCTTTTCCTAAATGGTAGCAGGTCATGACCATGTCTAGGATCAATCAAACTACAAACAGCAGTTAGCCTATTCAAGAATGGGATTTCAGTGTGTACCACGATAGACTTTCAAGTCCTTAGGGGGGATATCTGCAGCCACCTCAGGGCCAGATAACTCAGAGTATCAAAATATTGTTTGGAGAGCAACATGCCTAGAGACATTTCCTTTATTCCCCAGGGATAAAAAGGGGAATGGTTGTGCCGAACGCAGGGAAAGGACTGAATTGTCCTTTAACCTTGGCCTGAAACTAATTTTCCCCCGAACCTTTACTTATAATGTCAACCACAGCCATTCTTAAAATGTGTCCTTGGACATGAGAGAAATAAGGAAATTGTGTGGACAGCATCTATTTAGTTTGTACAGTGGAAGAGACTGAGCTAAGCTGTAAATTGCTGTAGAATTGTACTTTGGGCAGTGAATTTTAGGCATGACCCCACCCTCCTCATCATCCCCAGCCCAATGTTTTCTCTATCTGGATGGTACCATAGTTGCCTTTAAATTCTGCTTCCTCCTAAGAACAAACTCATAGCTTTTGTCTTTCCTCCAGCTCCAACATCCTCCAACTCTACTCTGCCGGATTACATCTGGCCTCCCTAAGCGTGGGCCCTGTTTCTTCTCTTGACTTAATTAAGTATCCAAAATGACAGCCTCACTAAGGTTCTGCCCACCTAGAATTGTGTTGTCTCCTGGACTAGCAAGATCATCCTGCTTTCTTAATATCTGAGAACATCCTGGGTTTAGAATGGCCACCATTCATGACTTGGATAGGTAAAGTGCTAATTATTGAAACAGCATTGTGTAGAGAAGTTTTTCTTAAAATTTTCAGTGTTTATTAGTGCCCAATCGTTTAAACCATGCTGTGTATGAGAGAGGGCTCACAATGAAGCCAAGAATGGTTGTATGGAAAGCATTCAAGTGAAATTGAGCCCAGAAAATTAGAAAGAAGAATGATAATTTTTTAAATGTATATATTATGAAAATACATATAATAAATTATATATTATTAAATTATTTTGATCAGTCTCCATTGTGAAAATATATAGTATACATAAATAACATTTTCCCAAAATGTATAGATGTGTGTTAAAACGAAATGCTTAATTTACCAGAATTTTAAAAATAGTTTAATGGGTTTGATGATTATATTGCTAAAATGATTTATTTCTCTGATTTCTTAAACAGAGTATACTAAATATCTTTCAAAACAATTATTGTGCTCTACTTCACACAGTTTGCAATTTGCTTCTGGAATTAATGACCCCAGAGTTGTGCTTTTGGAGTTCTTGTGAAAATTTCTAATTCTCTCTCTCATTTCTTACTCTTAGGCTCTGAGCAGCTCCTTCTGTTTTGAGTATGGTTCCACTGAACTGTCTTTTCCTTTCAATCTGCTGATTTTAATCTGCTTTGGGCTTAGAAAGTTAAATGATACCTTTGTAAGATTTAGTCATTAAAGTTAGTACCAGTGGGTCATGATGACCTAGCCTAGGAGTTAAGATTTGATAGCTGATTTTAGCAATTGCTATTTAAACAAATGAGCCACCTTTGCATTTAATTCCAGATTTTTATGTCTGTTCTTAATGTTCTAGGTTGCTATGCTCTGATGACTAGGTTGACATCAGAACACTACTTTTTTTTTCAATGTTATTACACGAAGCTTTATTGATTTACAGGAGATACAAAATTATAAAACCTAGAGCCAGAAGGGACCTAAATCTTAAAGGAATCACCCATCCACTTGGAGTTCAATTATCCCCAGAATATAAAATGAAGATGAAACAGAAGCCGACAGGCACCCTACCCCATTGATTTAGTGACAGGGCGGTGTGAAAGATATAGAGAATAAAATTTTAAGTTGCTTTACAAATTACATCCATTTTCCATTCTTAAGCTCGTGGACTAGTGAGAGAGATTAGCTTTGACATTGCGGCCATTTGGACTGCGTTTATCTTTCTGAAGACTCCGAAAATGATTGGTCAGACAGAAGCGGTGCCAAACAAGAGAATGCTGTCTAAATCTGTAGTTGGTTGTATAGGTATCAGGCTAGAGCTTGTTTAGAGCAAATCTGGAACAAGTTTGATCTTAACCAAAGCAGGTAAGAGACGTCACATTCTCCCATTAATGAATTATTGGAGTACTGTGGGTTTCCAGTCTTGAGGTCACCAGTACACAATGAGATCTCAGCTCCCCAAAAGAGTTAGCTTTTGAGTTAAAACTGATTATGGAAAATGCTTCATTTACTCCTGCCCATAACCATCATACTCCAAAAGTCCCCACAAATTCCCAAAAAGAAAAAGTAGAGAGAGAGAAAGAAACAGGAGGACATGGATTTCTTGGTATTTGGAACCACATTCCCTTTGTTTCATAGTGGACTAAGTTCTTTTCCTTTATTTTTACCTTACATTAAAAAAATTCAACAAACAGAATGCTACTCCTGCACAAGGCACTCATCATCATGCCTCGTAGGGCTGACAATTTAGCTTATTTCTATTGCATTCTGCCATTAAACTCCTACCTTCAGCCTAGTGGCACCTTACAGAGATATTTTCACAGAGAATCCCTCAATAGCAAGAAAGAGGGAATACAAGTAGAGAGCATTGTCACTGAATTTGATACATTCTTTTACTTTATTTATTTTTATCATTTACCAATCACCTGCATTTACTGAAAAGCTATATTTGGATGGATGTGAGGTAGGAGCAGATAAATTTATATTCCTTCTAAGAGTGCTTCAGATCTCATAAGGGAGAGAGGATTCATCCACATGAAATAGACCATAAACCAAAGGCTGAATTTCCTTGTGACCTTGTTACCTGGTTGATTAGGCCCCAGTATTTTGCTTTTTATTATTCATTCATATATTCGTTCATGCAATCATTCAGTGAACATGAGTTGAACATGCATTAAAGGTATGGCACTTACATGTACAAAATGTTTTAAATGATAGGAACCAAGTCAAGGACAGCACTAAGAGCCCCTACAGACTCTGTAAACTACGTCCAGACATTTCAAAACAAAAGGCTTGACTTTTGTCACTTGTCCCGGGTGGCCCTAACCTCCAATAGGCTAAATCCTTCAAGTTTGGTTTGGGTTAGCAGTTTTCTTCTTCTGTCTCACCACATATCACTTCCTCCTCTCTGCTTCTCAAATCAAACATATGCAGAGTCTCTCAGGCAAATATACACACCCCAAGAAATGCATGATTGGGCAGTTCCTGATCTCCTTAAGTCTGGTTTCTGAGAGGCCATTGGAACCCGTATCTTCATCTTAGGGAATCTCCTAGTATCAAAAAAAGTTCTAGAAATGCTTAGGAGAGAAGGAGTGATGTATAAGTTTTGTGAATTTTTCTCAGCTTGTTATTTTTTTTTTTTCAGAACTTGTGAAACATCTACTTGTGAAGTGAGTATTCACTTGCTAAATTGTTTGATAAGTTCATATTTTCTTTTTTTATTAATTTTAATAGAGTGACATTAATAAATCAGGGTACATATGTTCAGAGAGAACATCTCCAGGTTATTTTGGTATTTAATTATGTTGCATACCCATCACCCAAAGTCAAATCAGAGCTTATTAACTTAATGTAGCTTGTTATTTTTTACAACCAAAATAGAATGAAGTCTGAGCAAAGTTTATACTGATATTTTTTCAGTTAGTACTATCACCCTTATACATCTTAATCTTTCCATTATAACTGGGCACAAAGAAGTCAACAATCAAGCTGTATTGCTAACTTCTAATTGGCTATAAATTGGGGAGCATGTGCTTTTACTAAACTTGACCCATCAAGAATATCTGCCTTCATGAAATCACACATTTAGCTCATTATAACAGCCTGCCTGAAGTTCCCCTTGTCCTCTATTCATACGGCAAGGCCAATTATATTCACACATTTGCCATATAGTTTTGCTTTCTGCTTCACAAACTGTTATTGTGAGACAAAATGTAGACTCTTGGCTATCTTTTTTTTTTTTAATCTTAGAGGTGGTCCTACTCAAAATTATGTTTTCCAGGTTTGTCTCCTCATTCTGGCTTCTCTGTCAAATTCTTTTGTTTCTCTGGACCTTTTAACTTACATTTTCTTTTATTAAAGGAATTTTGATTGCCTACCTATCTCTTGAGCTAGTATCTTCCAGCACATTCCTACTTCACGGATGTAATTTAATTTAAACACTGCTTTCCGTGGAACTGAGTCTTTTCTAAGGAGTAGGGTCACTGGCATGGGGTCAAGATGACAGTTTACACTGGGGTGTAAAATGACTGGTGGTTGACTTGAAAGTTCTGTCATCTTTGAAACCTTTTTACAATGACATTTGTCAAGTCCGTTGTCATAGCACATTTTTGCAATGCTTGTATCCGGTTCTAAAAGTAAGGCTCTTTGAAGACCGGGTTTAGGTTCTGCATCTCGTGGCCCCCCACTACCACCCCACATTAATCAAATTGCCTAAGGTACAGTAGGTGCTTAGTACATGTGCACTGAATGAATGGATTTCTCTTTCATTATGTCACTTGCTGTCCCAAATTGGGATGTCTCAGGAAACCAAGCTCTGCCAGGTGAATGAACTGAGCTTGAACTCTATTTATTTTTCAAAGGCAGCTCACACATGCTCTGTTTGAGAGGCATAGGCTCATTAGTAACAATGTTGGTGCATGTGCCTTGTGACTGAAGGGAGGGTAGTGTTCTCTGCACCTTTCAGGAAAGCCTCAGTTAAGCAGGACACTAACAAGCCATAACTCCATAATTAGATTTTGTTTCTAATTTAAGAAGAAAGGGACAAAAGACAGAGAACTTGTTCATATGGGGGGGGGGGGTTAATAAAATAAGAGGTCATGAAAGGAAACAAAGTCATGTTTTTAAGGAGCAGGCTAGGACCAGCTTTCTCTCCTGCATAATATTCATCTGCATGTCCTGCTCTGGACACAAAGATCACATCTGTGATTTTCGTTAATATAAAAAACAACAGTTGAGCAAGTTACTCATGACTGAAATGTTTGAAACCCAGATAACATTCCAAAGGTCTCTAGATTTATAAACTACTATATTCTCTAAAGGAGTTCAAAGACCTTAGGAAAAACAAAACAATTAGCAAGCTATTACATGATGCCAGGTGTGGCCAACAGAAGAGGTTCTTTACCTCGTACCAATGCTCCTTCCCTGGACTAGAGATGAAAGACTTGCTGATACCTTCTCTACCTTTCTTAGGAAGACTGGAGAAGTAACTAGAGTTGACCCTTGAACAACAGGGTTTGAACTGCAAGGGCTCACTTATACTCAGACTTTTTTCAATAAACTCAATCAGCCCTTCCTATCCCTCTGCTTCACCTTTGCAGATTTAAACAACCAAGGACCAAAAACAGTATTTTCACAACCATGGATTTCCAACTGCAGATCCAAACTATGGTTTTTGATAAGCCATTGGTTAAATCCACAGATACTAAGGCTGACTATAGATTCAAAAGTTATATATATGAGGATTTTTGACTGTGTTGGGGTTGGTGCCCTTAACTCCCCCCCCCTATATCTGCCCCCATTTTTCAAGTGCCAGCTCCACTGCTTTTCTCTTTCTCTCCTCACTGGCCTCTCTCTGTGGAAAGAATTGTCATCAATTAGGTTGGTCAGTCAAGTGCTTACTGGAACTTGTTGACAGTAATGCACACGTACCTTGACTCTGGATTGGTCACCAGGGAGTGGGCTATCATCTGCTTCCTTCTAGGTTCCCCTCCCCACACAGGAAAGAACCCACCTGTACCTACCAATTAGGGGGAGGTAAAGAGATCTATGCATTCCTGTGAACGCATTTGGCCCCAATTAATTGTTAATAGAATATTATGGCCTACTTGGGTCCTCAGACCAAATAGCCCTTTCTTTTAATGCAATTTACCAGAAATTGTTTACTAATTACTATTTCCAAATGATTAATAAAACTGATGTTTTGACCAGTTATTGTAATGTGTCTTTTCTCCATACATTAGAATTTGGGAAAGGAAAGAGGATATAATTATAATCTCTGAATTTTAACCCTCAGTAATATTCAAGTCTGAATTAACTTGATTTATTTTTTATACTTGGCTTCTAAAGAGGTAATAACTTATCTAAGAAAAACTAAAGGACTTTGTTGTAAAATTTTAGAATTAGTCCATATTTGGTTTCATTTCTTATCTTTCTGTGCTGAGAGTAAGGAAGAAGGGTCTTATGATTGAGAAAGAAGAAAATCCTATACTTACTTTAAAAAGTAGGAGAGTGCCCTGGCTGGTTAGCACTGTTGGTTAGAGCTTCATTCCTATAAGCCGAGGTTGTGGATTTGAGCCCAGCCCAGGGCATATATAATAAACAGCCAATGAGTGCATAAGTGGAACAAGTCAATGTTTCACTCTCTCCTTTGCTCTCTGCCTTCCTATCTCTAAACTCAATCAATATATATATTTTAAAAGTAAGAGAGTAAACGAGTAAAATGCAGTAGGATCTCTGATTAGTTTAGGGGGCCCAATTGAAGTGTGTGGTTATATTTAAAGTTGAGAAGTTGATAATGAATCTTGCCCACAACTATATGACACTTTCCTCCTTCTTCCTCCTCTTTCTTGAACTTATAACCATTCTTCTGAACTCTGCCTCTATCCTACACTTGTGTGTGTGTTGTGTATATATATTGTCAATACGTACATATGTAGCTCTAAACTAAAAATTGCTTAGTTTGCCTGGCTTTGAGCTTTAAAACATATTGAATGTGTTCTTCTGTGACTTCATTTTGTTCCGTATTATATTTATTAGCTACATCCATAGTGTTGCTTAGAGACGTAATTCATTTATTTCCACTCATTGTATAGCTTTTGTTTTTGCTATTACAAAAATGTTGTATGGCCGTTCTCATGCATAACTCTTGGTATATGTGTGCAATTTCTCTGAGTTACTCACCTAAGAATGAAATTGTTTGCTCATAGAATAGACACAAGTTTAAAGATAATGCCAAGTTGTTTCCCAAATTGGTGGTAGAAATTTATACTCCCTCCAGCAATGGTTTCTAGAACAATTTCAGTTGCTTAGATACAGACACTAACGGGGCAGAAGGATAGGTTTAGCCAGATTGAGGGATTGCTTGATGAATATGATAGAAGGGGCAGGGGAGTCAAGATTTTTTCAAAGGAGTGATTAAAATGACACCACATGGAAATTAAGCTGGAGAGAGCGTGAAGTAAGGGTCTGAGGGAGAGATGCACAGTACAGGAATGATAAGGACTCTGGATTCGAGCTCCCTTCAGCCACACTGCAGAGAGGTGGGTGGGAGGGGTGGTGGCAGCCTTGGGCTGAGAGCCAAAATCTTTAGGAGATTTTAAAGGAGAAGCTTCAGATTTTAGACAAAGGGAGACCAGATTTTGCAGACAGAATTGGGAGGAAGAAGCCAAACCTCTTCTTGGACTTATCCTGATACATATTTTTGTTCTTTAGTGAGAAACTACTCTGAGAAAGTACAAAAACAGTAGCATCTAATGAGTTTTAAACACTGTATTCAGGTGCATTTGAATTGCTTTGACAGGAGTGAAGGATGTCACTGGGAGTATATACCCATTCAGAATATTTAGTTGAACTACATATATGAAACAAGAACAAGGTCACAACAAAAGCAGAGAGCAATGTATAGCTTGAGGAAAATCATTCAGGTCCCTGGTTGAAAAACAAAAATGCAAAAACCTGGCCCCTCTATTCTAGTATCAAAGGTCTTCTTTGGGAATTAAAGGAAACTATGATCTCTTGAGAATAAGCATAGGCTTCCATAAGCTCTGCAATTTACACATCATTTCAAGAAATTCCAGAACCTCTGAAACTATCTTTGGTTGCCTCTTGGGCTAAAGACAGAAGCACCACAGAGGGAATTGTGTATGTTGTGTCCTGTAGGGAAGCAAAGTGGGCACAGAAGTTCTGCTGACCCTCCACTCACCAGGCCATGTGCTGGTAAGCAACTGTATTCTGAAAAAGAGAAAGGTAGGCCTTGACTAGGTGGGTCAGTGGTAGGCCGTGGCTGGGTGGCTCAGTGGGTAAAGCATTGTTTCTGTGCACTGAGGTCATCGGTTCAATCTCTGATCAGGGTACATGCCAGAAGTGATAGATGAGTGCACAACTAAGTGGAACAGCAAGTTCATGCTTCTCTCTCTCTCTCTCTCTCTCTCTCTCAAATCAATGTAAAATAAAAGATACAGAAAGGTCCTCTTTCCTAATTCATTTGACCAAAAAGGTTACATTTTTGTAATTTTCAATAAATATGCACTCAGGAAAAGCCTAGGATAGATCCCTTGTTGTAGATGGTTTCAATGGTGATTTAATCATTCCACATCATAACTTCTTTCTCAATAGGTTTGGTCATTAGGTTATTAGATAGTTAACATATGCAGACACCCTATTGTCAGCTACATTGTTCCCCTTGGCTGTGTTTGCAAGTACCTGAATGGAATGAGGGTTTTGCATCCTCCCTAGCACACAGCCTAGTCATTGCACACTGAGATAGTCAAAGAATATTTGATGCTTGATTGATTACCGATTGGTAGATGAATCAAATATAAAAGTAGCTTAAATAAGGCCCTGGCAAGTTGGCTCAGCAGTAGAGCATTGGCCCAGCATGTGGAAGTCCCAGGTTCAATTCCTGGCCAGGGCACATAGGAGAAGTGCCCATCTACTTCTCCTCCCTTCCCTCTCTCTCCTTTCTCTTTATCTCTCTCTTCTTCTCCCACAACCAAGGCGCCACTGGAGCAAAGTTGGCCTGGGCACTGAGGATGGCTCCATGGCCTCCACTTCAGGTAATAGAATGGCTCTGATTTCAGTGGAGAAATGCCCCAGAGGGTCTGAGCATCACCCCGTGGTAGGCATGCCAGGTGGATCCCGGTCAGGTGCATGGGGAAGTCTGTCTGTCTGCATACCTCTGTTTCTCACTTTGGAAAAATACAAAAAAGAAAAAAAAAAGAAGCTTAAATATAACTGATTGCTTAATGGAGTTGCAGGTATCAATGTTTCATTCATATTTAAGCGGTTCTTTCAGAGGAGATGTTGACAAAGCCCCAGGCTGAAAACAAGGAGATACACCCAGCTCCTGCATCACACTGTCCCCTGCCTGCTGCTGGGTGAGGTGGAGCAGGGATTAGAACCCAGTAGATAGGAAACTGAGGGGATTGTGGCCGGCAAATAGGGCAGGTGAAATTTACCATTGAAGAGAACCAGGAAGGTTGAATCCAGTTCCCACCTGACACTTAAAATGCACTCTAAAAGGGGAGTTTTCTCTAAATTGAGAATGATGGAAACAGAATCGGAGATATTCAGGGAGATAAATGAGTGGGAGAGATTTATTGATGAAGCATGAGTAGAACTAAATGTGGAAGTTAAAGCAGCAGAAAATGAGGTCCAGGAGAGGAAATTGAGGGAAGAGGCAGCATGTGTCAGGGGAGGAGGAGCCGTGGGGAACAGAAAGTGAAGGCAGAGCTGTGATCAGAGTCACAGCATAGAAGGTGAGTTAGAACCAGAAAAACTTTTTTAAAAAACCACTCCTATGGACATTGGGCACTTGGCAGATGCAGCTGGATCTTGACATCAGGAATGAGGTATGGATCTCATAAATTATCCCTGGGGCACTATGAACCTGTTTATACCTTTGCCTCATTTTGTCAAGTCCAATTTCTAAAGATCATAGGTGACCAGTGAATGCCCACATATATAGGTAGCTACCGGAATGGTCTGCCTGCAGTTCATGTGGAAGTAAACCTCAGGGCCCAGAGTTAGCTGAGACTTGTTGTCTGCTCATTCACAGAAATTTAAAGCAAGTCTCAGCTCATCACAACGATGAGAGAGGGAGACCCATTATATAAGAATATACTCTTTTCCTTTTTCATTTTATGATTTTGCTTTCATTCAAAGCATTTTAGATTCGTTTCGCTCAGTGGAACTGAGAGCTAGGGAGGAAAGTGAAGCCTGGGGCACTATAGCAGAGAGAGAAATGTGGACCAAGCCCAGCGTCAGATGGGTGCATGACCCACTGTGGTGCAGAATTTTTGTTTCAATGATCTATCGCTATGTAAAAGTCACTCTGAAACTTCATGGCTTAAAAAATATGGTGACTCACTTATGTGGTTGCAAAAGGATGAGAGCCAGGACAGTAGGAAGGTATGAGGATTCCTATCATATTTCTGTGGCATTGGTGGTAGGTTTTTATTTCCACGGGTCTCTTATCAATTCAGTGACTCAGGCTTGGCCTTTTCACCAGCAGGCAGCATCAGTTCAAGAGGGTAAGCTGTAGCTGTTTCCATTCCAGATTTCAAAACTCGCATGACCATGTGTCACCCTATTTGATTGGACAAAGCAAGTTACAATGCCAGGCCCAGGCAAGGGCTGGGTAAATGGACTCCATCTCTCATGGGAAGTTATGAAACATGGCGGCCAGGATTTTGAGTCTACCAGAATTGTCACCTAAACTTTATGGCCTATGGTTTATGGGCTTTTAAAATATAAATACAGTGGGGCGGCAAGATGGCAATGGAGTAGGCAGATGTACCAACTTCCACCTCCCAGAACCAAAGTGGATTGCAACTTAATTTTAAGAACCATCATCTGGAAAAACCAACTTTGGACTAAACTAAGATAACTCTTTAACCAAGGAACACTGAAGAAGCTACACTGAGACTGGTAGGAAAAGCGGAAACGTGGAGAGGGCTTCCCAGCTCCCAGGAGCAAACGGCAGCCTGGAGAGACTCGCGTGGCGGCAAGAGAGTTTAGTGAAGAGGGGAGGGTCCTGGGCCCCAGGAACAAAATCCCAGCCTGCAGCCCCAGAACCTAGAAGAAGCATATGGACAGTATTTAGCTGTGAAATAAGTCAGGATACTGTTTGTGAGAAAGAGACAGATTTCTCAGACCCAGGTTTCTTCTTAAAGGGACCGGGCAGAAAACCTCTTTCACAACCACTCACCCTGGGCTCCGGGGGATAGAAAGAGATGAGAGGACTAGAGTAGCAGAAAGAGAGTATAATCTAGGAGGAACACTTTGAGGGACAGCCACTCTAAGCCCTGGGCTGAGTCACCCCCAAAACTAAAGTGAATATTTCCCCTGGAACAAGCAATACCAGCAAAGGGAAGCAGGACACCAGCCAAACAAGCTCTCCCGTGGCACTCAGAGCAGAGTCACTTAGAAGGAGGGAGCCTTTGGGACTACAGTAGTGAGTGCTTAGGTCTGAGCTGCAGCACCCCCACCCACACTGCTGAGTGTTAGCGGAGGGTGGGCAGTGGCGAGACATGAAGCACAGTCCGGTTGGCAGGGGCGGAACCTGGGCTGGCCATGATTGAGGCCCAGTGTGAGCTCAGTCCTACCCAGCAATGGCAGAAGGAGCACACGAAAGTGGTGCAACCCAGCTGCAGGCCAGGTGAGCAAGAGCGGTCCTGCCAGCAATCCTGCCTTCAGGGTACAGGCAAAGGCTGGGGAACTGCAGAGACCCGAGGCTGGGCACCAGTACACAGCCCCACCTGGCCCTTGGAGTCAGGGCTTGCTGCTGTCCTCGGGAGCACAGTTCTGCCCACAGGGGCAAGGCGAAAGCCTGGGAACAGGTGGAGATCCATGGCTGAGCATAAGTGCTCAGCCCTGTCCACAGTGCTGAGGCACGCAGCCCCACCTATGGAGTCCAGATGAAGGCCGAGGATGGCTGAGGCTTGTAGACCCAGGCACATGAACACAGCCTCTCCCATGGAGGAGAGGCAGAAACTGCAGCAACAGCCGCAGCCAGCTGGCACCAGCAGCGCACATACCCAAATGCCAGAGACAGCAGCAGAGTGAGTGGTGGGCCTACAGACAGACCAAACCTAGGGAACAAAGAGGCAACACCCACTGGACTCTAGTGGCCACACCCTTCTTATACACAGAGAAAATGAGAAGGCAATGAAATGCAACTCAAATAAATAAAGAGAAATCCCTAGAAAAAGGACTTAAATGAGTCAGATATAACCAAATTACTGGATACAGAGTTTAAAATAATGATTGTTAAGATGCTCAAAGATCTTAGAACAATAGATAGAAATAATGAACACCTAAATAAAGAGATAACAAGTATAAAAAAGCACATTGAAATAAAAAAAGTGAATCAATCAGAAATGACAAATACAATATCAGAAATGAAGACTACAATGGAAAGAATTAAAAGCAAGATAGATGAAGGTGATGATCAAATCAGCGAGTTAGAGGATAAGATAAATGAAGGCATGGAAGCAGAGCACCAAAAAGAAAAGAGACTCATAAGGTCTGAGGAAACTCTAAGAGAGCTCTCTGACAACATGAAGAGAAATAACATCACATCATAGGAGTTCCTGAAGAAGAAGGGAAAGAACAGGGATAGAGACCTTGTTCAATCAAATCATAGCTGAAAACTTCTCTAAATTGATGCGGAAAAAAGTGACACAAGTTCAAGAAGCACAGAGAATTCCATTAAAGAGAAACATAAAGAAATCTACACCAAGACACATCATAATAAAATACCAAAGCTAAGAGATAAAGAGAAAATATTAAAAGCTGTTAGAGAAAAAAAGGCTATCACCTACAAAGGAGCCCCATAAAGATGACATCCGACTTCTCAAAGAAACACTTGAGGTCAGAAGGGAATGGCAAGAAATATTCAAAGTAATGCAGAATAAAAGCCTCCAACCAAGACTACCTTATCCAACAAGGCTATTGTTTAAAATTGAAGGAGAAATAAAAAGCTTTCCAGACAAAAAAAAAAATACACCCTCAAGGAATTCATTACAACCAAACCAATGCTGCAAGAAATGTTAATGGACCTGTTTTAAACAGATCAAAGGGGGAAAACAATACAGCAAAAGAGGAATACAGCTTTAAAGAATAAAATGGCAATAAACAACTACATATCAATAATAACCTTAAATGTAAATGGATTAAATGATCCAATCAAAAGACATAGGGTAGCTGTGTGGATAAGAAAACAGCACCCATACATATGCGGTCTACAAGAGACACACCTTAAAACAGAAGATGCACATAGACTGAAGGTAAAAGGATGAAAAAAAATATTTCACGCAAATGGAAATAAAAAAAAAGCTGGGGTATCAATACTTGTATCAGACAAAATGGACTTTAAAACAAAGGCTATAGTAAGAGATAAAGAAGGTCACTACATAATGATAAAGGGAGCAATCCAACAGCAAGATATAATTATTATAAATAGTTATGCACCTAATATAGGAGCACCTAAATGTACAAAGCAGACTTTGATGGTTATAAAGGGAAAAATCAACAGCAATACTATATAGTAGGGGATTTCAATACCCCACTAACATCACTAGATATATCCTCAAGAAAGAAAATTATCAAAGAAACAGCAGACTTGAAGGACACACTAGATCAACTGGAATTAATAGATATCTTCAGAACCTTTCATCCTAAAGCAGCAGAATATACATTCTTTTCAAGTGCTCATGGTACATTCTCTACAATAGACCACATGTTAGGGCACAAAAGTGGTCTCAACAAATTTAAAAAGATTGAAATCATATCAAGCATTTTCTCTAATCACAATGGCATGAAACTAGAAATCAACCACAATAGAAAAACTAAAAAATACTCTAACACTTGGAAATTAAATAGCATGTTATTAAATAATGACTGGGTTAACAATGAGATCAAAGAAGAAATTAAAAAATTCCTAGAAACAAATGATAATGAGCATACAACAGCTCAAAATTTATGGGACACAGCAAAAGCAGTCCTAAGAGGGAAGTTCATAGCACTTTAGGCATACCGTAGGAAGCTAGAAAAAGCTCAAATAAACAACTTGACTCTGCATCTAAAAGAACTAGAAAAAGAACAGAAGTAAAGCCCAGAGGTAGTAGAAGGAAGGAAATAATAAAGATCAGAGCAGAAATAAATGACATAGAGGCTAAAGAAACAATACAGAGGGTCAATGAAACCAGGAGCTGGTTCTTTGAAAGGTAAACAAGATCAATGAACCTTTAACAAGACCCATCAAGAAAAAAGAGAGAGGACCAAATAAATAAAATTAGAAATGAGAGTGGAGAAATAACAACTGAAAAAAAACAAAAATACAGAATATAGTAAGAAAATGCTATGAAGAACTGTATGCCAAAAAATTAGACAACCTAGATGAACTGGACAAATTCCTTGAAACATATAATCTTTTAAAAATCAATCTGGGGCCCTGGCTGGTTGGCTCAGCGGTAGAGCATCGGCCTGGCGTGCGGGGGACCCGGGTTTGATTCCTGGCCAGGGCACATAGGAGAAGTGCCCATTTGCTTCTCCACCCCCCCTCCTTCCTCTCTGTCTCTCTCTTCCCCTCCCGCAGCGAGGCTCCATTGGAGCAAAGATGGCCTGGGCACTGGGAATGGCTCCTTGGCCTCTGCCCCAGGCGCTAGAGTGGCTCTGGTCATGGCAGAGCGATGCCCCAGAGGGGCAGAGCATCGCCCCCTGGTGGGCAGAGCGTCGCCCCTGGTGGTTGTTCCGGGTGGATCCTGGTCGGGTGCATGCGGGAATCTGTCTGACTGTCTCTCCCCGTTTCCAGCTTCAGAAAAATACAAAAAAAAAATCAATCTGAAAGAATCAGAAAACCTAAACAGACCAATTTCAACAAATGAGATTGAAACCGTTATAAAAAAACTCCCAAGAGCCTGACCTGTGGTGGCGCAGTGGATAAAGCGTTGACCTGGAAATGCTGAGATCGCCGGTTCAAAACCCTGGGCTTGCCTGGTCAAGGCACATATGGGAGTTGATGCTTCCAGCTCCTCCCCACCTTCTCTCTCTCTCTCTCTCTCTCTCCCTCTCTGTCTCTCTCTCCCTTTCTCTCTCCTCTTTAAAATGAATAAATAAAATAAAATTAAAAAACTCCCAAGAAAGAAAAGTCCTGGGACTGATGGCTTCACAAGTGAATTCTACCAAATATTCAAAGAAGAACTGACTCCTATCCTTCTCAAGCTATTTCAAAAAATTCAAGAGGAAGGAAGACTTCCAAGCTCCTTTTATGAGGCGAGCATAATTCTGATTCCAAAAAAAAGGCAAAGACAACACAAAGAAAAATAATTATAGGCCAATATCCCTGATGAATATAAATGCTAAAATCCTCAACAAAATATTAGCAGTATATGAAAAAAATTATATACCATGATCAAGTGGGATTTATTCTGGGGAGGCAAGGTTGGTACAATATTTTCAAATCAATCAATGTGATTCATCACATAAACAAAAGAAAGGAGAAAAACCACATGATAATTTCAATAGATGCAGAAAGAGCATTTCATAAAATCTAGCACCCATTCGTGATCAAAACTCTCAGTAAAGTGGGAATACAAGGAACATACCTCAACATGATACTGGCCATCCATGACAAACCCACAGCCAACATCATACTCAATGGGCAAAAATTAAAAGCAATAACCCTAAGATCAGGAACAAGACTGGGTGCCCCCCTTCACCACTCGTATTCAACATAGTTCTGGAAGTCCTAGCCACAGCAATCAGACAAGAAGAAGAAATAAAAGGCATCCAAATTGGAAAAGAAGAAGTAAAACTATCATTATTTGCAGATGATATGATATTGTATATAGAAAACCATAAAGTCTCAGTCAAAATACTACTGGACCTGATAAATGAATTCAGCAATGTGGCAGGATATAAAATTAATACTCAGATTTCAGAGACATTTTTATACACCAATAATGAACTGTCAGAAAGAGAAATTAAGGACAATCCCCTTCACTGCTGCAACCAAAAACATAATGTACCTAGGAGTAAATTTAACCAAGGAGATTAAAAACTGTACTCAGTAAATTATAAAACACTGATAAAAGAAATCAAACAAGTGGAAGCCTATACTGTGCTCATGGTTAGGAAGAATAAACATCATTAAAATGTCTATATTACCCAAAGCAATTTATAAATTTAAGGCAATATCGATTAAAATACCAATGACATACTTTAAAGATATAGAACACATATTCTAAAAATTTATATGGAACCAAAAAAGAACATGAATAGCCTCAGCAATCTTAAAAAAGAAGAATAAAGTGGGAGGTATCACACTTCCTGATATCAAGTTATACTATAAGGCCATTGTACTCAAAACAGATTGGTACTGGCATAGAAACAGGCATACATATCAATGGAACAGAACAGAGAACCCAGAAATAAACCCCCACCTTTATGGACAACTGATATTTGACAAAGGAGCATACAATGGAGTAAAGACAGCCTCTTCAACAAATGGTATTGGGAAAATTGGACAGCTACCTGCAAAAAAATGAAACTAGACCACCAACTTACACCATTCACAAAAATAAACTCAAAATGGATAAAAGACTTAAATGTAAACCATGAAACCATAAACATCTTAGAAGAAAACATAGGCAGTAAGCTCTCCGACATCTCTTGCAGCAATATATTTGCTGATTTATCTCCACAGGCAAGAGAAATAAAAGACAGGATAAGCAAATGTGACTATATCAAACCAGAAAGCTTTTGCACAGCTAAAGACAATAAGAACAGAATAAAAAGACATACTACAAAATGGGAGAACATATTCGACAATATTTCTGATAAGGGGTTAGTAACCAAAATTTATAAAGAACTTGTAAAACTCAACACCAGGAAGGTAAACAATCCAATCAAAAAATGGTCAAAAGATATGAATAGACACTTCTCCAAAGAGGACATACAGATAGCCAATAGGCATATGAAAAAATGTTCACCATCACTAATCATTAGAGAAATGCAAATTAAAACCACAATGAGATACCACCCCACACCAGTCATAATGGCGCTCATCAACAAAACAATACAGAATAAGTGCTGGCGAGGATGTAGAGAAAAGGGAACCCTCCTGCACTGCTGGTGGAAATGTAGACTGGTTCAGCCACTGTGGAAAACAGTATGGACATACCTCAAAAAGTTAAAAATCAAACTGCCTTTTGACCTAGCTATCCCACTTTTAGGAATATACCCCAAGAACACCATAGCGTAGTTTCAAAAGGAAAAATGCACGCCTACGTTTATGGCAGCATTGTTCACAATAGCGAAGATCTGGAAACAACCCAAGTGTCCGTCAGTGGATGAGTGGATTAAAAAGCAGTGGTACATATATACGATGGAATACTATGGGGCCATGAAAAAGAAGGAAATCTTACCTTTTGCAACAACATGGATGGACTTGGAAACTATTATGTTAATTGAAATAAGCCAGGCAGAAAAAGAAAAATATCATATGACCTCACTCATTTGAGGAATCCAATGAACAATGTGAACTGAGGAACGGAATTGAAACAGAGAAGGGATGAAAAGGACCAGAGGAAAAGAGGACAGAGGGAAGGGGGATAATAGGATGGGATAAACCTGAAGGGAAGGCAGGAGGACACTATGGGGAGGAAGAAAAGCGAGATGTTGAGGGGTATACAGAGGAGGGGGGCATGCATTTGGGGCAACATTAGAATCTATGTAAACACAATATATTAAAATCAATTATATATACAGTAAGTGTTCATTTAACATCATTAATAGTTTAAAACTGGTAAAATGACATATAATGAAAGAAATTTTATCAAAACAGTCTTTTGGATCCTTAGTTGAGAAACTATAGTTGGGAATGCAAAAATACAGATTCTGTCTGCCGTTAATTGAATCCACAGATGCAAAACTCACACATAGAAAGGGCTGAGTATATTTATTGGGAAAACTCTGGTATAAGTGAACCTGCAGATTTGAAACCTATGTTGTTCAAGGATCAGCTGTTTATTTAGATATATATGGCATACAGTAGGAACCCAATAGTTATTTGAGAGTATGATTGATTGAATAAATTACTTTCAAAAACATGTGGCATAATCTTTTATCATTTGGTAATATTGAACACATTAGTTACTATTTTTCAATAGAAAATAGTGTCTGTGATATCTGTTTCAAATATTCTTTTCCTTCATCTTTTATGCATGATGTTTTATATGACTTTTATAATTTACCATGGTTCTCATGGGCAGTACAAAACTGATGCATTACCTCTGCCCTCGGGGAGTATAAACTACATAGAAGTGACAATGAACATGCACTTGAGAAGATAAGAAGTGTTTGCTCCCTGCCAAATCATCAGATTTGATGGAAAGTTCTGCATATGACCTACAAGTGGTGCTGTTTTGAATGATGGCAATGATTTTACAGAGGAAGTGGAATCTGCGATGGCCCTGAAGAGATTCAGACAAGAAAGTAGGCAATTTGGGGACGGCATGAGTGAAGGCACAACTGTGGGAATAAACATGGATTTTTGTGGCAGAAGAGGGAACTGTATAGGATAGTGGCATTGGATAGGCAGATGTGAAAGGCAAAATTGGAGCTATAGACTGATCTCGACTTGTGGCATTAAATGCTAGGAGCTTCTGGTGAGTTTGGAGGAAGAGAGTGTCATTATGAAAGGTGTTGGGTTTTGCAAGACCAACTCAAGTGTTCTTCCTAAAGGTGGGAGTCCAGGCTGACTCTGTCAGGCACAGATTCTGGATTGCTTGGAGTAAACAGTCTGACTTGAGGAGGTGACCTGGACTCAAGACTATAAGTGGGTATATCCTTCCTTACTCCCTCTCCCTATTTATGTACCCAGATTCCAGCTCGAGCTTTGATCCAGTCCCATTTCTGCCATGAACACATTCCCAGTTTTTGAATCCCACCCTGATCTACCTCCTATTCCAGTTCCCAATTAAAATAGTAGTTATAACACTAGGTGTCTTAGTTAGTTGTGAAATATTGAGAGTAGCAATTAATGATTATTATGATAGCTATGAGTTATCAATGACATTGTTAAAAACCAGATAATGTCATCATTACATCATTATAACTGTGAGGGGGTGTGAAAAAATAGCAATTGCTGTAATAATAGCTTCTATAATGGGAGGTGGGAAGGAATTTCTGATAATAGATCAGCAAAGAAAGAAAAACTAGAAAATGTCTGAGAAGATGTATGAATGTGTAAAGTTGATAGTGGTTGGGGAGGTAAAAGGAACAAAAAAACAGTACCAACCTAGAAAGAGATTATTACTACATCCTTTGAAAATATCAGTGCTAGTTACAAAGCTGCCAGGACTCTAACAGGCAGTGAATGAGGGCGACTGGGCTTCTCTCTTGATTGGGATGAGGTGGATGCAGGATAATCAGTAATACAGCCAACAGCCCTTCAACACATCTATACACATCTCCACCCAAGGGGAAGGATGGTGTTTAAAACCCTACTGTGAAAACATACAAACAACTAAAGAAAACATAAAACACATAGGAATAATTTCATTTAAAAAACTATAAATACATTTTAAAAACTATAAAATACAGTGTTTTATATCACACTGGAGGACTTTTAAAAATCCAAATAGTCATTTTGTGTTCTGGAATGAGATAATACAATATAGTAGAAATATCTATTTTTCTGATTTAATTTATATATTTGATACTCCCAAACAACTTTAATGTTAATGAACATTTTTAATTGAATGCTTGATTTGATATTTAATGCAAAACTGATAATTAAAAGACATACTTCCTTTGAATAGGTAGCATTATAAAGCATGATAATAATCTAATGGGTGAGAACTTAAAGAAATAAAATGTACTGTTGACTGTGAACAATGATGCAATATTTTTGTGAAAATTTTAACTATTTTTTTTAAATTGACATTTTTTTTATGTGCACATCTATGACTTTTAACATACAAATGATTCGTTTTCTTCTGTTGTTGTATGGTGTACCATTATAAGGATGTACAGACTATTTAGCCATTCTCTCATTCCAGGACATCTCTAGTGATTTCCCTATGTCTTTCCTAGTCTTTCTTGTTTCTTCTCTTTTGTTCTATCTTTGTAAGGAGTCATTAATTGTATCGCTTTAGCCAAAAAACCAGCTTTTGGTTTCATTGATTTTTCTCTATTGTTTTTCTGTTTTCCCATGTAATTATTTTGAACTCTACTGTTTATTATTTCTTTTCTTCTGTTTATTTTGGGTTTATTTTGATATTCTTTTTATGAGGTTTTTTTGAGATGTATGCTTAGATTGTTGATTTAAGGCATTTCTTCTTTTTAATATAAATATTTGATGTTATAATATTTTCTCTAAGCCTTCCTTTAACAACATCACACAAATTTTGATATGTTGTATTTTTATATTTGTTCAATCTATTTTCTAGTTTCCACTGACCTATGGATTATCTGTGATTATTTTGTGTAATTTCCCATTCTTGGAGATGCTCATGTTATCTTTCTGTACATTTATGAGTACATTTTTCATATTGAACTTTTGTTCTAAGACCTTGCTGAATTTCTCTTACTTCCAGGAACTTTTCTTGTCACTTATTAATATTTCTACTTGAATAATCATGTTGTCCATGAATAAGGCCTATTTTAATGATGTTATTTTATGCTGTTTATTTTCTTTTTTAAAGGAATTCTAGTGTAATATTGAACAGAAGTAAAGAGAATTAATATTTTCAAATGATCTTGTCATTTTATGTATTAACTACAACATACTTCCATTCACTTTGTGCTATTATTTTCATAGATTTTACTTCTAATTATATTATAAAATCTGGAAATACTTTTACTCTAGTCAAATAACTTTAAACATTATGAAAACATAGAAATAAAGACTTTCATGTGTACTTACATTTTTAATGTTTCTGGAGCTTTTAATTCCTTTCCCTTTTTGTGGATCCAAGTTTCCAATTGAAATTACTTTCCTTTAGCTTGAAAACTTCTTTGCTATTCCTTGAAGACCGGTATTCGTTTGTTTGTTTGTTTTGGGCAACAAATTCTTTTTTTTTCTATAAATGTCTCTTACCTTGAAAATTTGTAATTCTAGCCTGACAGTTTCAACGCTTTGCACTCATTGTTTCACTGGCTTCTTTCTTGCATAATTTCTTACGTGAAGTCTGTGATTATCTTTTCTCAGTCCTTTGTATATAATTCTTTTGTTCTCTAGCAGCTTTAAAATTTTTATTTTATTATTATTTTCAGATATTTAATTATGCTATTTCTTGATGTGGCTTTCCTTTGTGATTATCTTGACTAGATTTTGATGAGATTATTGGTTCTCTGAATTCATCACTTTTATAAAATTGAAAATAATTTGGCCATTATTTCTTCAAATAATTTCCATCTCCCTTTATTCTTCTGTAACTCTAACTACTAAAATATTAGACCTGTTAGTATTGTCCCGCAAATTAATGACAATCTGTTCATGTTTATTTTTTCAGTCTTTTTCTGTGTGTTTTATTTTGAATAATTTTTATTGCTCTTAAAATTTGCTATCATTTCTTCTGCATATGTGATTTATCCCGCTCAGTGAAATTTTCATTTCAAACATGTAATTTATATCTCTTCATGTCCTATTTTATTTTTTTATTTATATCTTCCATTTTTTCCTTTCATTTATATATATTTTTAAATACTTGAACAAAGCTATAACAGTTGTTTCACAGTTCTTGGCTACTCATTTTATATTTAAAACTTATTTCTGAAACTTTCTGTTTATATAGCTGTTTTATTTTGAAATATGTCACATTTTTCTGCTTTTTTGGCTTGTCTAATAATTTTTAAGTGCTGCCATTATGATTTTTAGATTGCTAAAAATGTTAGATTGTTAAGTGTATAGAATTTGTTCTTTCGTAAAAATCTGTTCTTTTCATTTTAGTACAGTTAAGTGACATATTTCAGTTTCCTTTTTTTCCTTTTCAATCATACTTTGTTGAGCTAGGTCAAGAGTAGCTTTTGATTGCTGCCCCATTATTGAGGTGAGGTATGGTCCTCTTGATCAGTGCTCTGCTAAATGCCATAAGTGATGGTTCTCTTCTCTGATTAAATAATTTCTGGTGGGGACTCTAATAATTTTTAGTCTGTATGATTTCTGGAATCTAGTTAGCTTACCTGACTTATTGCTCACTGTATACAGCATGTCTCACTGTGGTCAGCAATAACTCTAATGGAAACATGTGGATTTCTAAAATTAGTCTTCTCTATAGTTTCCTCTGTTTAGGAATTGTGTCCTATGACTACTGGTCACCACAGACTCCCTGTATTTCAGTATCTGTCTCCTCAAGTCAGTGAGACAGTCATGTTCTGTCTGGACATTATCCCCTATCCCAGGTGGAATGCTTCTCCCAGAACAGAGTTTGACATAAAAACACAAACAGAGATAAATATATCATTTATCAAAATATTTAAAGGTTGTAAATCAAGTGAACAAAATGTTAAGTAAGATAAATTCTCTCAACAAAATTAGTTAAATAAAAATATGAAAGGTCAGTTTTAAACTAGGAATTCTCAGACTCCTTGAATTTCTGTCTCCTTTGGTCCTATGCACCCTTTTATGTTGAGTAACCTGCTGAATGTGTGTGTATAATCTCTGCAAACAAGCTTATAGCATGCACTCCACTGGTCTTGTTTGTTCTCGGGGATGGAGTGGTTCTAAGGTGGTTATAAATGAAAGGAACACTTTTATTTTTATTTTCGTTCTATTCTAAGCATGGTTTAAAAGTTTTACAAAAAGAGCATTTCTATTTTTTGTGCAATCATATGTACACACACACACACACACACACGTACTTTTTTAAAACCTTCCCCACAAATGTGAATTTTATAAGATAATCATTTAAAGCCATAATGAAATGGTGTCATTTTTCTCCCATCAGTAGACCATTTAGTAAACTTAATCTAAGTTAATGTAAATTGTTTACTATGAGAGAGAGAGAGAGAGAGAGGAATTTATACAGGAATGCTAATGGAATTTTGAGACTCTTTTACTAAACTTTCCTCATTGAAATACTGCTTGGTGAAAAAAAGTGAAATTTGATGTAGACTTCACCTTGAACCAAATTAAATAAGTTCAAATATGTAAAGCATTCAATCCTTGACTATAATAACCATTCAATAGTATTGGATTTCTACTTCTCCCACTCTCTCACTTTCTCAGATATTATATATATTAATGATAATCTCCTGGAGTAATTTCTCAATTTTTGTAGTCTAGCTTGTTAGTGACTCAAAAGGGAGTCATTTCAGGCCCATTTGGGACTGGG
This sequence comes from Saccopteryx bilineata, assembly GCF_036850765.1. NCBI lineage: Eukaryota > Metazoa > Chordata > Mammalia > Chiroptera > Emballonuridae > Saccopteryx > Saccopteryx bilineata. Next base: position 30,472,862 of record NC_089500.1, on the reverse strand, counting down.
AATGTTGACAAAGAAAACTAAACTTGGTAATACATAGAGCCTCAGATCAGATTATGCGTGTTTAGACTTTTTTTCTTCTGCTCTGGGTTAGTGTTATTCAGAATATATATAAAAACCAGACTATTAAATTCAGAGAATGTGGCCTGTGCAAAAAAACAAAACAAAACACAACCAACAAACAAATAAACAAATAAAAACACCAAAAGGGAAAACATGGCTAAAGAGAATTTCCCATAAAAGAGCTAAATTTTAATTATTTTGGGTTAGAGTGGAAGGATTTGATATAGCCTTTGAGTCCCCATTCCACTTTCCTCCTGGTGGACCTGCCTGGCCTGACATTTTAATAGGCCCTAGGTCTTCAGATACATTTTGAGAAATTTTTCTAGGATGGTAACAAAACAATGCTATACATTTTTCCAAGGGATGCCCTGCAGATATGCCTTTTCCTGGGTTGGATTGAATGTGGGTCTTTTCCAAGGTATAAGAGGAGCAACTTTGTTTTTTTGCAGTTCTGTGTGGCTTGATGACTCACCACCTCTGACCCTGCACCTTCTCCGTGCTGATCAATGTCTGTGTTCCTTGAATGTCAGGGCTTCTGCACACTGCCTGGATTAAGGTCTCCGTGTCAGAGCCTGTTATCTGCTGCAGAGCCCCTAATGCCATTAGCGAGAAAATGAAAGAAGCTTCCAAACAACCTTCAGATCAATGCTAACGTTATAACTTCCAACAGCTGCTGCTCAGCTTCTTTATTTGTTAAGACCTCCTTCTGTGTGGAACTTTCTTGACTCAAGTTTAATTCTGTCAATTTGACAAAGATGTTTCTAGCAAGCTGTTCCATATGTAGGCCTGGGCACAGCCTTGGAAACGTTAACTGCATAGTATAGGCGGGTCCTTTACCCCAAGGTAATGAGCATCCAAATTGGAAAGTGAGAAATCACACAGTGTTTACAGGACTGTGTATGGCCAAGGTGATTGCAATAATAAAATGTACATTTGGGAGGTGGTCTGAGGAGAAATATTTATGCAGGACTGCTGGAAGAAAGATTTGAGAAGGTGGGGAGGAGCAGAAGTGTCTTCTCTATGGAAGTAATAGCCTGTGGAATGCAGGATTGTTCTTTCTTGGGCCTATGATACAAAATACAGCAATTTTCATGGCATTGAATTTCCACTTTCTTTTTGATCAAGACTCAACACAGAAATAACATAAAATCTCCCATGGAGCAACTCTGTTTCTACTTGAGGGTGCTTCACTTTCTTACAGTAAAGGGAGGAGGGAGAGAGAGTGTAAAGCCATTATCCATGGCCACCATCACAGCCGCCTGGCCCATGCTGGTTCGCATTGGATTCGAACAGTCGATAATGAAACAACGGAGCCAAGAACTGGTGGACCATCATCTTTATCCTAGCTTGCACCCAGTGGGCAAGTAAAAACACACACTGGGCTTCAAAACCCATTCATTCAATGCTCACAAAACTACTGACTTATCTGAGTTTCCTAGAATCAAAGTTTTCTAGCTCACCAAACTTATTCACCTCTGTTCCCCATCTCCTTCCTTCTCCCTGCACAAACTCTGCACAAACTGGCTTCTCACTCAGCACTCCACCATATTGGCTGCTTCTCCTGGCCTCCTCCACGTGGCCTTTTTCTGCTCTCTGCTCTAATAATAATCTCAGGAACCAAGAGAGAGCAAACTCCCAGTCTGTCCCACTTTATAGTGCAGAAATCAAAACCTTTAATCCAATATACAAAATAGGGAAGTCTCTAATACAAAGTCACTATCTGAGGCATGAGGGGGATTGCACCACCCCATATCAAAAAGGATGGAAAAGGCTTAGTCCTAAAACCAAACCCCAAGCTATAAAGATTCTGCCTGCCCACAGCCCGCCCCCAACACATATTAATATCACCAGGGCGACTGGCTTCCATGTGGGCAGTGCCATCTTTAACAAAGTGAGCATAATATATTTTATCTGCTCAACAGAGGGATATAAGTGTCTGATAATTATACCTTTTGTTTCAGGAAAAACAGAGCAATGGAGATGCGGCACCCTTCCACCTGGCTCATTGAGTTCTAAAATAGAACCTATCCTGCACTGATACATATAAAAAAGGCCAACTGGTAGGGATTTTAGCCATCTGGCAGTGCCTCTTTGCACTGACAGGTGGACAGTTCTAGAATCATTCCTGCTGAAACCCCTCTTGAGGATCATCCATGACTGATGCTTTCAACGTCTTCAGGCCCTGAGAAAACTACTTGGAGAAAATCAAACTACTTGCAGTTCAATCAAAACTCTGACCACTCACCAATCTGTGCCATACTTTTCCTCTCTTCTTTCCCTGTTGTGTTTGTTCACAAGTTCTATTACTGACATGCTCATTTCCAAAGTATCTTTTGTACATACCGGTGCTTTATTTGCTCACTATCTCCCTGCCTTGAAGGGTTTGTCTTAGTGTCTTTACACCTAGTTTTTCATCATAGCCCAGTTCAACCTAAACTTGATCTACCAAGATTTGGCTGGCAACTCCCACACACGGTGAACTCTAATTTCTGTGAAATTCCGCATCCCTGACTTGCTGAGCCATTTATTTGGCATTTATCTAGGACCTTCTGGCATTTCTTATTTTGCAGCTTGCACTCATATTTAATTTTCTGTGTATGAATATCTTTCCATTTATGTTAACCTAGTTTCTCTTATTAGAACATAAATTTTTGTGTACAGTACATTTATTTTTATCCTATGTAAACTTACATTACATTGCCCCATCAGTCTCTATTGAATTAAAAATAGTCTAAGAAACTCACAGGCAAACTTTTGCAAAAGTAAAGGAATTCCTCAGTAAACAAAAATAAATTTGACCTGTCCTGATTCTTTTAGATAACCTAGACCAGTGGTCCCCAACCCCCGGGCCACGGACTGGTACCGGTCTGTGGGCCATTTGGTACCGGTCCACAGAGAAAGAATAAATAACTTACATTATTTTCATTTTATTTATATTTAAGTCTGAAAGATGTTTTATTTTTTTTTAAATGACCAGATTCCTTCTGTTACATCCATCTAAGACTCACTCTTGACACTTGTCTCAGTCACATGATACATTTATCCATCCCACCCTAAAGGCAGGTCTGTGAAAATATTTTCTGACATTAAACCGGTCCATGGCCCAAAATGGTTGGGGACCACTGACCTAAACTACTATTGATATCACTTTCCTGGAATTTATGCAAGATTCTATGTCTTACAGGGCATGATACTCATATGGTTTGCTTCCTACTAGTTGACTATGGTGTTTCCATCTGTTTATTTCCTATTCACATTAGCTCTACATTTTAGTGTTTGGCTCTTAGACCTCCATTATTCTCTAACAATACTTATCCCCCAGGTAGTTTAAACCAGTCTCATGTGTTTAAGTACAATCTCTACACTACTGACTTTTAGCTGTATGTTTCCAATACAGATGCACACTATGAACATCTGCAAATGATGTTGAGTAAACATCAAAAATTTAACATGCTCAAAAGTAATACCAGCTCAGCCACTGCTTAACCTACTTCTTTTTAGTCTTCCAAACCTCAGATTTATTCCAGTTGTTTATATAAGAAATGTTAAAGTCATTAAAATATTAAGTGTTTGATTATTAGAGATTTCAAACATATGTAAACAGAATCATAGCATGAGCCACCTTGTATTCATGACCCTGCTTCAATGACTATCAATGTTCTGTCATTATTTTATATATAACTTTCCCTACTCCCCACTTCAATTAATTTTTTTTTAATTTATTGAATTTAGAGAGAGAGAAGAGGGGGGAGAGATATTTTAAAAAGAAAGAGAAAGGAAAAACCATTTGATTTTTACTTTTGCCTATAAATTGCTTTGGAAACTTGGTTGAACGTCAGTTGAATGGTTATGCCAATTTCATACCGTCTTTACTACTTTATAGCAACTCTTGATGTCAGGTAGTTTAAATGATCCAATATATATTTTTTCTTTATATAAATTATTTTGGTTGTACTATCTCTTTTGTATTTCTCTATAAAATGTAGAATTATCCTGTAAACTTCTATAATAATTCTGATGGGATTAGGATTAGAATTGCTTTGAATCTGTAGACCAACTTGGGGAAAATAGCATCATAAAGCATAGTCTTAAGCCATAGTCTTTCACTCTGTGAACATGGTATATTTTTCCATTTATCTGTCATTTATGTCATCACTTTGTTATAGTTTTCAGTATAAAGGTTGTGGACAGTGTTTACTGAAATGTGTTTAAGTATTTTTATGCCAATGTAAATTAAATTTTGATCTTAAATCCCAATCACTGCTGCTCATATACTGAAATATAATTGACATTGTATATATTAATTCTGTAACCTGAAATCCTGTGATTCACTTACTAATTCTAATATTCGTGTTGCCCCCTTAATAGATTCTTTAAAAAAAATTTATGGTTGCCTGACCTGTGGTGGCGCAGTGGGTAAAAGCATCAACCTGGAATGCTGAGATCGCCTGTTCGAAACCCCAGGCTTGCCTAGTCAAGGCACATATGGGAGTTGATGCTTCCTGCTCCTCCCTCTGTTCTTTCTATCTCTGTCCTCTCTCTGTCTCTTTCTCTCTCTGTGTCTCCTCTCTCTAAAAAAATAAATAAATAAAATGTAAAAAATAAAATAAAAAATAAATAAATTGTAAAAAAGTTTATGGCACCTGAAGTAAAAACAGTTTTACATATTCCTTTTCCAAGTTTACAACTTTTATTTATGTTTCTTGTTTGTCTACAATGACTGGGAATTCTAGTATAATGCTGAATGGAGAAGTGAAAATAAAAACCATAGCTGTATTCTTTTTTTTTTATTATTTCTTTTTTTTAACAGAGACAGAGAGAGAGTCAGAGAGAGGGATAGACAGGGACAGACAGACAGGAATGGAGAGATGAGAAGCATCAATCATTAATTTTTCGTTGCGCATTGCGACACCTTAGTTGTTCATTGATTGCTCTCTCATATGTGCCTTGACCAGGGGTCCCCAAACTTTTTACACAGGGGGCCAGTTCACTGTCCCTCAGACCATTGGAGGGCTGGACTATAAAAAGAAACTATGAACAAATCCCTATGCACACTGCACATATCTTATTTTAAAGTAAAAAAACAAAACGAGAACAAATACAATATTTAAAATAAAGAACAAGTAAATTTAAATCAACAAACTGACCAGTATTTCAATGGGAACTATGCTTCTCTCACTGACTACCAATGAAAGAGGTGCCCCTTCCAGAAGTGCGGCGGGGGCCGGATAAATGGCCTCAGGGGGTCACATGCGGCCCGCGGCCCGTACTTTGGGGACCCCTGGCCTTGACCGTGGGCCTTCAGTAGACCGAGTAACCCCTTGCTTGAGCCAGCAACCTTGGGTCCAAGTTGGTGAGCTTTTGCTCAAACCAGATGAGCCCACATTCAAGCTGGCGACCTCGAGGTCTCAAACCTGGGTCCTTTCGCATCCCAGTCCGACGCTCTATCCACTGTGCCACCACCTGGTCAGGCCATAGCTGTATTCTTGACTTAGGGGAAAATAATTCACTATTTTACTATTAGCCTGAATAATTTTGTAGTTCTCCTTCAGTAGTCTTACAAGTTCTCAAAATCTAGTTAGCTTGTGTGTGTGTGTGTGTATATATATATACACACACACACACACAAGCTAACTAGATTATATATATATATTAAAATATATATATATTTTATAAGTCACAATTGCATGTTTAATTTTGTTAAAAGTTGTTTCCTTATCTATTGAATTTCTAATATGATTTTTTTATTCTGTTAAAATAAAGATTGCATTAATTGATTTGTGAAACTAACATTGTATTCACCTGTTCAAGGTGTACTGCCTTTTTATATATTGCTCAGTTTAATTTGATATTATTTTATTGAGGATTTTTTAACATTGATGTTCTTGAGTAATATTTGTCTTTCATATTCTTTTTTGGTAATATCTTTCTCAGGTTTTGGAGTCATACTTATGCTGGCTTCATAAAATGGGTTATAGGTTTTATATTATTAATTTTCTAAAAGACATTTATCTTAAATTTTTAATACATTTTTTTATTTTACAATTTTTATTTACAGTGAAATGATGGATTTGGGTTTGTGTGTAGGTGTGTGTGTTTTGTTAAAAATTTCATTTTAACATGTTCTTTTTAAAAAATATTTATATTCTGTGTTATACTTAAGGGACAGTTCAAATTCTCTATTTTAGCTAATTTCAGTTTTGGTGGGTTGTTTTCAATATGATCTTTTATTTCATCTAAACCACCAAGTTTGTGGGCAAATGTCATTCAAATATTTTATTTTCCTTGTAATATCTCTAAAATTTGTATTGGTAACTCCAGACTAGCAACTGATAATTTAATTTTTCCTCTAATCTGCCTTGCTAGGAGTTTTTGTTTAATTTTTATAGAACCTTTCAAATACATGACCTTTATCTTTGCTAATTTTCTCTATTTTTTACTATTTTTCTTTGGATTCCTAGTTTGTCTTATCAATACTGTTTTTTTGATAACTGAAACTAAGTTCATTTATATATATTCCCTTTTCATATCTCCCTTAATTTATGAAGCTTGAAATTCAGATAAATAATTTTAAGTCTTTCTTGTTTTCTAAGCCCTGTGTTATTTGTATCTTATGTATTTTGATACATTATATTTTCATTACTACTCCTTTTTGAAATGTTTTGAATTTCCCTTTTAATTTTCTTCTACCTCCTTCTTTTTTCTTTTGCTCAAAGTTTCTTTTCTTTCTTTCTTTCTTTCTTTCTTTTTTTTTTGAATTGATTTTACAGAGAAAGGAGAGAGAGGGGGTTGGAACAAGAAGTATCAACTCATTGTTGCTTCACTTTAGTTGTTCATTGATTGCTGGTTGTATGTGCTTTTACTGGGCAAGCCCAGGGTTTTGAACCGGCAACCTCAATGCTTGCTCTAGGTTGATGCTTTATCCACTGCTCCACCACAGGTCAGGCAGGTTATTTCAAAGTGTGCTAATTTCCAAATATGTATAGCTTTCTATGTATATTTTTAAATTTTATTTCTAAATTGACTCTGCTGAGTTTGTAATGTCAGTCTTTTTATACTTATTGGCTCTTATTTTATTGTTCAATATGTGATCTATCTTGTTGAATATTTTGTGTGACTTTAAAAAGAATGCATACTCTTTCCTTGTCTGGGTTTAATGTTTTATGAATATTGATTAGATTAATATAATTGATAGTATTGTTTAGATCCTATGTACTTTTGCTAATATTTTGTCTAGTTTTATTATTTACTGAGAGATAGATATTTAAGTTTTCAGCTATAATTGTGGATTTTTCCTATTTCTTTCTTCAAATATTAGTTTTCCACTTAATTCTTCTGTTGACCTTTTTTTAAAAATTAATATTAATGGGGTGACATTAATAAATCAGGATACATATGTTCAAAGAAAACATCTCCAGGTTATCTTGTCATTCAATTATGTTGCATAACTGTCACTCAAAGTCAAATTGTCCACCGTCACCTTCTATCTGGTTTTCTTTGTGCCCCGCCACTCCCCCCTCTCCCCCCTCTTCTCCCCCCCCCACCCCATAACCACCACACTCTTGTCCATGTCTTTTAGTCTAGTTTTTATGTCCCACCTAAGTATGGAATCATGCAGTTCTTAGTTTTTTCTGATTTACTTATTTCACTCCATATAATGTTATCAAGATCCATTCATTTTGTTGTAAATGATCCGATGTCATCATTTCTTATGGCTGAGTAGTATTCCATAGTATAGATGTACTACATCTTCTTTATCCAGTCATCTATGGAAAGGGTTTTTGGTTGTTTCCATATCCTGGCCACTGAACAATGCTGCGATAAACATGGGGCTGCATATATCTTTACGAACCAGTGATTTTGAGTTATGTGGGTATATTCCCAGTAGAGGGATTGCTGGGTCATATGGTAATTCTATTTTCAGTTTTTTGAAGAATCGCCATACTTTCTTCCATAGTGGTTGTACTACTTTGCATTCCCACCAACATTGGATGAGGGTTCCTTTTTCTCCACAGCCTCTCCAACACTTGTTATTACCTGTCTTGTTGATAATAGCTAATCTAACAGGTGTGAGGTGGTATCTCATTGCAGTTTTGATTTGCATTTCTCTAATAGCTAATGAAGATGAGCATCTTTTCATATATCTGTTGGCCATTTGTATTTCTTCCTGGGAGAAGTTCTGTTCATGTCCTCTTCCCATTGTTTTTATTAGATTGTTTGTTTGTTTGTTGTTGAGTTTTATGAGTTCTTTGAATATTTTGGATATTAGGCCCTTATCTGAGCTGTTGTTTGAAAATATCATCTCCCATTTAGTTGGCTGTCTGTTTATTTTATTGTCAGTATTTCTCGCTGTGAAAAAACTTTTTAGTCTGATGTGGTCCCATTTATTTATCTTTGCCTTCACTTCCCTTGCTTTTGGAGTCAAATTCATAAAATGCTTTTCAAAACCAAGGTCCATGAGTTGAATACCTATGTTTTCTTCTATGTACTTTATTGTTTCAGGTCTTATATTTAGGTCTTTGATTCATTTTGAATTAATTTTAGTACAAGGGTACATACTGTAGTCGAGTTTCATTATTTTGCATGTGGCTTTCCAGTTTTCCCAGCACCATTTGTTGAAGAGCATTCTTTTCTCCATTGTGTGTTGGCCCCTTTATCGAAAATTATTTGACCATATATATGTGGTTTTATTTCTGGAGTTTCTATTCTGTTCCATTGGTCTGAGTGTCTATTTTTCTGCCAATACCATGCTGTTTTCATTGTCGTAGCTCTATAATATAATTTGAAGTCAGGTATTGTAATGCCCCCAGCTTTGTTCTTTTTCCTTAGGATTGCTTTGGCTATTTGAGGTTTTTTTATAGTTCCACATAAATGTGATGATTTTTTGTTCCATTTCTTTAAAGAATGTCATAGGAATTTTGATGGGAATTGCATTAAATTTGTATATTTCTTTGGTTAATATGGTCACTTTGATTATATTTATTCTTCCTATCCAAGAACAGGGAATATTTTTCCATTTCATTGTATCTTTTTCAATTTCCTTTAACAATGCTTTTGTAGTTTTTGTTATATAGGTTCTTTACATTCTTTGTTATGTTTATTCCTAGGTATTTTATATTTTTGTTGCAACCGTGAAGGGGATTACTTTTTTGAGTTCGTTTCCTAATGTTTCGTCGTTGGCATATAAAAAGGCTATGGACTTTTGTATATTAATTTTGTATCCTATGACCTTACTGTATTGGTTTATTGTTTCTAGTAATCTTTTTGTGGAGTCTTTGGGGTTTTCGATGTATAGGATCATATCATCTGCAAAAAGTGAAACTTTTACTTCTTCTTTTCAATATGAATGCCTTTTATATCTTTATCTTGTCTGATTGCTCTGGCTAGAACTTCTAGCAGCATGTAAAATAAGAGTGTAGAGAGTGGACAACCCTGTCTTGTTCCTGATTTAAGGGGGAAAGTCCTCAGTTTTATGCCATTTAATGTGATGTTAGCTAATGGTTTATCATAAATGGCCTTTATCATGTTGAGATATTTTCCTTTTATACCCATTTTGTTGAATGTTTTAAACATAAAATTGTCTTGTATTTTATCAAATGCTTTTTTGGCATCTATTGATAAGATCATGTGGTTTTTGTTCTTTGTTTTGTTGATATGGTGTATTACGTTAACCGTTTTATGTATGTTGAACCATCCTTGAGATTCTGGGATGAATCCCACTTGATCATGATGTATTATTTTTTTGATATGTTGTTGTATTCGATTTGCTAGTATTTTGTTTAGTATTTTAGCATCTGTATTCATTAGAGATATTGGTCTGTAGTTTTCTTTTTTTGTGCCGTCCTTGCCTTTTCAAAGGCATTCATATTGAAAAGTATGAGGGTTATGTTGGCCTCATAAAATGTGTTTGGAAGTATTGCTTCTTCTTCAATTTTTTTGAAGACTTTGAGTAGAATAGGAACCAAGTCTTTTTTGAATATTTGATAGAATTTTCTACTATAGCCGTCTGGGCCTGGACTTTTATTTTTGGGGAGGTTTTTAATAGTTTTTTCTATTTCCTCCCTGCTAATTGGTCTGTTTAGGCTTTCTGCTTCTTCATGACTCATCTAGGAAGATTGTATTGTTCTAGGACTTTATGTGTTTCTTCTAGATTATTGAATTTGGTGGCATATAGTTTTTCATAGTACAGCTAGTGCTTGACTTACAACCACGATTATTTTGACAGACTGGTCGTAACATGATTTGGTCATAAGTTGAGTAAGCTATATGTACAGTACTGTGAAATGATGTTATAAAAATCTTTAAGTCATATTTTATCATAATTTTCTTTCATTATTGTTATATATCATAATTTTCTTTGTTCATTTTATGTCATTTGTATCATCTCTACACCATTTTGTTTCTTATTTTTACATTCATCAGATTTAAGTAAAACACTGCATACCAGTACAACTGGTTTAATATTTGCAAAGACAATTTCCTCTTGGTAGACATCTTGGGAGGGGTTTGATGAAAAATATCCAAGACAGAAAACACAAATTGCTGTACCAAGTCTGGGATAACAGTTGAAATGGTACACGTGGAGATGGTAGTGCTGCTGGAAGCTGGTCTGCACTGTCGTATGCCCAGCTGGGCAATGCTTATGCTGCCAGATGCAGAACAGTCTTGGCTAACGATTGTGCTTGTAAAGTCGAATGGTCGTAAGTAGTATAGGTCATAAGTCAATCAATATTTGTATTCTATAATAATTCTTTGTATATCTATGATATCTGTGGTGATTTCTCCTCTTTCATTTTGGATTTTGTTTATATGAGTCCTTTCTCTTTTTTCCTTGGTGAGTCTTGCCAAGGGTTTGTCAATTTTGTTGATCTTTTCTAAGAACCAGCTCCTTGTTTTATTAATTTTTTCTATAGTTTTTCTATTCTCTATTTCATTTATTTCTCCTCTGATTTTATTATTTCCTTTCTTCAGCTGGTTTTGGGTTGTCTTTGTTCTTTTTTTCCTAGTTCCTTAAGATGTGAAGTTAAGTGGTTTACTTCGGCTCTCTCTTTTTTGTTCATATAGACCTGAAGTAATATGAACTTCCCTCTTATTACTGCTTTTGCTGCATCCCATAGATTCTGATATGTCATATTATTATTTTCATTTGCTTGTATGTATCTTTTGATCTCTGCTTTGACCTACTCATTTTTTAAAAGTATGTTGTTTAGTTTCCACATTTTTGTGGGAGTTTTTCCTTCTTTTTTGCAGTTGAATTCTAGTTTCAAGGCTTTATGATCAGAAAATATGCTTGGTACAACTTCAATTTTTCAAATTTGCTGATGTTATTTTTGTGGCCCAACATATGGTCAATTTTTGGGAATGTTCCATGTACACCAGATAAAAATGTTTACTCTGTCACTTGGGATGAAATGTCCTGTAGATGTCTATCATATCCAATTGCTCTAGTGTTTCGTGTAAGGCCAATATTTCTTTATTGATTTTCTGTTTGGATGAATGATCTAGAGCCATCAGCGGTGTATTGAAGTCTCCAAATATGATTGTATTTTTGTCAGTTTTTGTCTTTAGGTCAGTCAGTAGCTGTCTTATATATTTTGTTGCTCCTTGGTTTGGTGCATATATATTAAGAAGTGTTATGTCTTCTTGATTCAGTGTTTCCTTAATCACTATGAAATGACCATTTTTGTGTCTGATTACTTTTGCTGTCTTGAGTCAGCATCATTAGATATGAGTATTGCTATACTTGCTTTATTTTGGATGTTATTTGCTTGGAGTATTGTTTTCCAGCTTTTCACTTTGAATTTGTTTTTATCCTTGTTGCTTAGAAGTGTTTCTTGAAGGCAGCATACAGTTGGATTTTCTTTTTTAATCCATTCTGCTACTCTGTGCCTTTCTATTGGTGAGTTCAATCCATTTACATTTAGTGTAATTATTGACACTTGAGGGTTTCCTATTGCCATTTAATGTATTGCTTTCTGTTAGTTTTGTATCTTGTTTGATTCTTCTGTTTTGTTTTACTATCATTTGTTTTTGTTTGGTTGTAATCCATACTTCTTTCCTCTGTTACTTTCTTTTTCAAATCATGTGCTTCTGTGGTGGTTTTTTCAGGGGTGGTTACCATTAAGTAATGAAAAGGGTACCTACCATGTTCATTATAGTACACTATCTTATGAGTGCTTCTGTACTCCATCATCCATTGCTTCTGTTTATCTTTGTCCTCTCCCTGTTTTTGTTTTTGTTTTTGTTGTCACAGTTTAAATTTGGTTTTAATGTGTTCTTGGTGGAGCTTTTACTTGTTGTTTTGTTCTTTGTATCTGGTTGGAAAATCCCCTTTAGTATTTCTTGGAGTGGGGGTTTTCTGATGACAAATTCCCTCATCTTTTCTGTATCTGAATATTTTTATTTCTCCTTCATATTTGAAGGATAGCTTTGATGGGTATAGTATTCTTGGCTGAAAATTCCTCTCTTTCAGAACTTTAAATATTGGGGTCTACTCTCTTCTAGCTTGTAGAGCTTCTGCTGAGAAATCTGATGATAATCTAATAGGCCTTCCCTTATATGTTGTAGTCTTCTTTTCCCTGGCTGCCTTGAGAATTTTTTCTTTGTCATTGGTTTGTGCCAATTTCATTATGATGTGCCTTGGAGTAGGTTTGTTGGGGTTAATAAAACTTGGTGTTCTGTTTGCTTCTTGAATTTGAGGCTTTAGTTCTTTCCACAGGCTTGGGAAGTTCTTGTCTATTATTTGTTTGAATATATTCTCCATTCCATTTTCTCTCTCTTCTCCTTCTGATATACCTATTATTCTTATGTTACTTTTTTTGATGGAGTTGGACAATTCCTGTAGGGCTTTCTCTTTTGTTTTTTTTTAATTCTTGAGTCTCTCTCTTCTTCTCTCTGTTGTGCCTCAAGTTGCCTGTCTTCTATGTCACTAATCCTGTCTTCCATCTGGCCTGTTCTATTAGCTAAGCTTGTTACCTCATTTTTCAGTTCATGAATTGAGTTTTTTTTTATCTCTGTTTGATTTGTTTTCATAGTTTCAATTTTCTTGGTAATATATTTTTTGTGTTTATTTGTTTGTTTTTTTGAGCTCCCTAAATTGCCTTTCTGTGTTTTCTTGTATATATCTGAGTATTTTTAGGATTTCTATTTTAATTCTCTGTCATTTAACTCCAAGGTTTTCAATCTATTAACATATTTTTCTATAGATTTTTCCTCATCTATCTGTGCTACATCTCTATCTTTCGTATCCATGATGTTTGATTTCCTTTTCCTTAATGGCATCTGAGGGTGTTTTTGTTAATAATACTAATGAGAATTAATAAAGAATAAAAAGTAAAAAAAAATAGACAATAAAAAATAATTTAAAAATTACTATTATTTCTTTTTTTTTTTCTTTGAGAAAATAACATGAAAAACTGAGACCAGGATATTGGGGGTAATGGAGACTGCTGCTCGCCTGCCTTTGCCGGAGTCTGGCATTGGTGTTAGCTCACATGGGCTGAGCTGCTGCAGGCACACTCTTTCCTCAGCTTGAACTTCTGTGCCCCTGCCCAGCTCTTTCCAGGCCCCCAGCCCTCACTTTCTCTCAGTGCCAAGTGAAAGCAGCCCTTGCTCAGGTTAGTGAGGAAAGCAGAGTGTTCCGTTCTCCATCTTATTTCCTTCAGGGTTGATTATATATTTAGCCATATTTTCACCCAATCATATCTTTTTGTTTAGTATGTGGGACTTTCAGATGCTCCTGGGATCATTTTTTAGTCTCTAGTTGTAGAACTTGTTTAAATTTTGGGGAGAGGTATCAGGAGTGCTCCTCACCATACCATTTCTCTGATGTCACCCTGTTGGCCTTTTAAGTATAAAATTTTGCATTGATTTTTAATATCTGTCGTACACTGTGATGATGTCATTTTGTTGCTCTTCCTAACATACTTTAATACATTTTCTTGTCTCTTCGTCAAATTCTGTTTACTCTATTTTCAAAACAAATCTAGAATTTGACCTTCTCAAACCATTTTCTAGCTCATCTCAATTCATGCCATCATAGTCTTTGAATTTAGTTATTCTAACCACCTCCAAGATTATTCATTTGTCTTCATTCTTGCTCCTTTCTAGTTTATTCCAAACACACTGCCAGAGCCAGATCTTGTTCCACTGCAAATGGGACCACATCACTTCTGTTTCCCACAACCCTCAGCATAGGAGCTGACGTCCTACCACAAAACACAAAGCCTGTGTGATCTGCAGCATCTTCATGCAGTGCCCTCTATGTGCTCACCTTTTATCATTTCCTTCCTATACACTCTATGAAAAAGGGGATCCTGTCCTTTTCCTGCACCTAGCAATGCCTTCTACGCCAGAGCCTGCTATATGCTATTTCCTTTGCCTGGGATGCCCCAGAATTCCTTTGGTTGTTTTGCTTCTTCAGATTTTTACTAAAATCTCATCTCAGTGAGTTTCTTTTCGGACAACATTTTCTAAAAATGCCACTGCTCTTACCCAAATAGCCCCCATCCCTCTTCTTGGCTTTAGTTTTCTCCTTAGCACTTAATAGCTATTTAACATGACGTTTATTTTACTTATTTATTTTGTTTATTGTAGTCTCCATTTCTTTTCCCCACCTCCATTACACTGTAAGCTTTGGGAGAATAGTCTTTTGATGGCTTTGGTTCCTGTTCTATTCCTCATGCCTAGACTAATGTCTGACCTTCTGCTAATGACACAGCTTGAGGTGCCAGGTCATCTTCTCAGGCCTGAGTACTTTTTTTCCATTTCTCAGTAGTCCTGATTTAATCATCTTTTCATCTTTCTTGATAAGTGGTGAGTTAATCTTGCCTTGAGTACCGTTAAATGAAGGTGATTTTGCTTCCTCCCCTGGGTACCTTGTTTCCAGAGTCCTAACTGTTCTAATAGTTACAAAGTTTTCCCTAGTAATTAACCTAAATTCTCCCTCTGTTGAAACAGAAGCCCCATTAGCTCCTACTCTGTCCTTGTTGACTAATGAGAATGATTGGTTTCTGTCCTTTTATAGACTCACCTTTCTGTATTGGTGGATATCTGCTGTGCCTCCCTTCAGCCGTTGGTCAAGGAAGTGTGTCAGCAGGATGGCCACGTGGGGACCAGCCAGGCCCAGAGCAGGCACTGGCAGCTCAGCTCCTCACAACAGGAATGAATAAAAACTGTTTTAAAATAGACAGAAAGATTATGTGGTGAAGGGGGCTCCTAACTGGGGTTGGATTTCAGGTTTTCTATTGACAAACAGACACGTTTAAAGAAACCTAAGTCTTATAAGCAACCACTGAATTGACTTGAAGTTTCACTTTATTGACAATTAGATGATAACAGAAGCTTTTCTGCGTGCCCCTCTCTTTTCTTTCTAACTACTTTCTTGTGTCAGTCTTTATAGATACTTTTGTAACTCTTCCGACTATTTCTAGCCTCCCTGTCCCAAGTAAGTTTCTAAAATATCCCGTGTTTACTTGAATTTTATGGAATATTCTCTATTTGAGTTGCCCTTTTTGCATTTCCTTAAATTTATTATTTATGTTTTGGACTAAATAAAGATATACTTTTGGAGTCCGGTTGCGTTCTCATAATTTTTCACTATTGCACCTTCATTTTCACCATGAAGTTGCTCATGTATTTATAAGTGTAGTCAAAGAAAATGAATAGAAAACAATTTTGTTTAGATAGCAGAACCATCTTCAAATGGAAGGATAGTGTGAAAGACAGAAGGAAACCCTGACTCAGCTGGGAGACATGAGTTGAAATTTCACCTCTTTCACTTAATAGCAATATGGCCCTTAGGAAAATTCCTTTGAGTTACTGCAGTAGCTCATGTTTAAATGAGGTTTTAGACCAGATTAACTCTAAGGTTCTTTTCAATCTTTTAGTTTTATAATTCTATAAAGGAGAACAACTTCCAAAATCTATTACCATAATGGTAAGTTTATTATCCATGTATTTAAAGTTAATTAACAAGATGAGTAGAGAGCTACTGTGGATTGGAGTTTCCAATAGTGTGGACTAGAAAGTATCCCTTCAAAAAACTGTGAGTAGAAGCCAATTTATATTAACCTTTTGTTTCTTCCAAGAGGACAACTAGATAACTTTTATTATGTGTTAATGAAATGTGTGTTGAGGACATTTTCACATTTTTTTGGTTCTCTATCTTGCAAGGTTTGGTCTTAAAGTAGCCAGTGAACAAGCAGCTTGTGTTTTATCTCAGGTCAAGATTTCTGGCCCTGTCAAATATATGATGGGACAAACTTCAGAGTTATAGCTGCTTATCATTCATGACTTGTCACCCAAGATTAACATCATTGACTAAGACTACGCTGGTGACATGTTATAAAAACTTATGATGGTGCTCACTGTAAATTCAAAGTCACAGCTAGCCCACTTGTCTGAGTCGTGTTTGCTGTGGTTCCTACACTTGTTTACGTTATTTTAGAAAAGGTCAAGCTACCAGCCATGCCATCTCACTCTGTGACACAAAGTGAGAGAAAGTTCAGGATTGGATGAGATGGATAAGGTGAGAGGCAACCTTATAGCCACTGAGACGGGATAGGGAACATTTGAGAAAGGCAAGTACGGAAAAGAAAAATGAAAATTTTAGTTTTGGACATTTTGAGTTTGAGATACCTGTTGAACATCCATGTGGAAATGCCAAGAAGGCAGTTAAAGATTTGAAATGGGAGTTTAGAAGGAAGTCTCTAAAGAATATTTCTCAAGTGCAAAGATAGCACCCAGTTTTGAAGTCCTGGATAAAACTTCTCAATTCCCCTTTTTGGCAGTTTGTTAGGCCTTTGCCTTAACTACTTCCCATGTCAAGTGGGTTACATACAACACACACACGCACCCAACATTGAAAAGTCCCAGACATGTAGTGTGTAGGAACAGACCTTTTTTCTTGGGCCCACAGAATTAGTCAAAATATCCAATCCCCAGTAATAAGTGCAACTTAAGTATCCTTCCCACACTTGACATAAATAAGCATCCTCCTCTAGATTCAGCTTGCTGTTACCCTGTTCCCAGATGCTGTGCCCCGTGTAGCCCTGCATGGCAGCCTTCTCTCCTTTGAGTCTATAAGTAACAGAGTTATGCCTTTCATCTATTCATGGTTTTTGTTTTCTTTTCCACCATTTAAGGAATCTTTAAATCTTATAAAACAAGGTTACAACCATAAAATATAAATGTGGAAATCTCTGGCACCAAACACTGTGTCTGGTACACTTTAGGAGATAATTAGAAAAACATTAACTACTTTCTCTTAGTGTTGCTATGATTTAGCCCTGGATAGCTGCACAGTGGATATCACTTGAATCTTCCACTTGAGAGGCATAGCCCAGCTTTATGAAATACACACCAGCTTGGAGACCTCAAGGTGACTATTGACATCATTGCTGTTTTATCCCTGATGGTTCTCCTGCCACAGGGGACATCATGATGAGGAAAATCATAGGATTTACTAACATGACTGATAAGGATCAGAAAATCAAGCTGTTGATCTCAGTGTATTTAAAGGAATACCAACCAGGCTCTAGCAAAGGAAATCAATTCCAAAACATGTAGCAGATGGACCGATAACCATAGGTAGAGCTCTTTGGTAAAATATTACCTGACTTGACTTGGAGATATATAAGGATCCGGTGCCTTTGGATAGAAGGTAGTCAAAAGGGAAATGTTGAAATAACCAAGTTCCGGTAATGTACCCCACAAAAGGCTTAAACAAGAAGAAAAAAGTTCTAACCCCTAGCTACTCCCTTCCTTCCACACACAAAATGTTTACTTTCATACACATCTTACTTATACCAGCCACAGCTCTGGCTTTTGCTTTCTTCTGATTGTAGAGAGACAGGACAATTTGTAACAGCCTCTTTAATCCCAGGGTCAACTTGAGCTCTAGAGAAGTTGCAGTAAGGTGGCACACTTGTCTTCTTCATCATACTCAGAAAAATGGGATATATTAAAGCTTCTATTTAGATTAATTTGTAACTAGGCTATTTATTATTTGCCAATTAGCGTTTTTGTTTACTTATATATTTTTCTATGCTATATTCTGAAATAATTATAATAATTAGTTTTATCAGCTAATTGATGGACATGCCCTACCATTATTAAACCCTCTACTCTATTCTATGCTTATTCTTATATTGCCAGTTATTTGAAACCAAACCCACTATACTTCTTCTTCCATGGCAGTTCTTTGTACAGCACTGACCTGTCCATTTTGACTTTGCTTAAATAGCAAGGAGATAATCCCTAGCCGTATTCAAGGAAGGGATTTAAGAAAATGGCAATGCAATATAATGTTGTTCATAGGACAGTCACAGTTTAGGTGGGAGGTTAAGAATAAAAAATAAAATGAATTATTAGAGGCTGGGGGACATTAAGGGACTCCTATATAATATATATTTTTAGGCAGCATCATCTTCCAATATTTGGAACTGATGTTGGCTTTCAAGAAGTGGAGTTGTCCAGTGTTTGGTCACTGTATGATAAAAGATAACCGTGAGCTGTAATTCCATTTGGGTATTGAACCTCAGAGGAATCATATCACAAAATAGCTTCCTGGGCAGGGACTCCTCCCACACACTCTTCCCCATCTCTGGGGGCTCCCAAGACAAGCAGCCCACTCAGCACAGCATTTCTATTCCTGCTCATGCCTTTCTGGGGCCTCCCATGCTTCCTCTTATTTCCCTATCTTTTCTTCACTTTGCCCTTCTTTTCTCTTTGTCTTTCTTGCCTTTGTTCTCTTTCTCTGAGCACTCGTCTTCTTGACTCTGATTTTCTTTGACATTCTGAGTTTTATTTTTATTTTCTGAAACTACTTTTATCTCCTAATAATTCATATTGAAGACTGGTGGCCAGGGTAGAAAAAAAATCTCTTTAAGACTTACTAGAATGAAGAGGCTGTTTATTCATTGTCTCCCAATGTTCTTTTTTGCCTTAGAAAGTTCCATCCTTTGGCAGTCTTTTGACACAGGGAAGTTAACTTCTAAGAGGAGAAATGAGCCAGTTTTCGTCAACACCAGTTCTGCCTTCCTGGATTGAAATATGATTGGAACAGGGGTTTGGAGAGACCCATTCAACATACCAGATGTTGCTTCTCTAGGTTCACAGCTTTTAGCAAGGAAACTCACAACACTTCATTTTAAATATTATCTCTACAATTCTGGTTTAATTCTTAGTCAAAGTATCTGCTTAATATTGGGGTTTTAAGGATGCCATGATAAAGCACTTCTCTATTTATAACTCCATTCTGTATCTAATCATGAACAACTGGAACTTTTTAGGATGGAACAGATTTTAATTCCTCAATTAAAGAAAATAGATTTGAGCAAATATGACTGGAGGAGCAAAGATACCTCCCTAAATCCCTAATATAAAGTCAATGTCATGTATTCAAATTCTAAGAAAATTTTGAAGGATTAAGGATGAAATTTTCCAAGAAAAGTGCTGAAAGAAAGAAGAATGAAAATGGATTTGCTGGAAAAACCCTCAAATTTTTCAATAAAGAAAATCTTGTCCGACTTTACAAATTTGCTAAGCACAGGTCTTGAAAGCCACAAAGTATTCTGACATATTATGAAATTGGGACACATTGTATGGAAAATTCAATTAAAAGTATTCTTGTGGGCAATCACACACATACACACTCACATACATGCTTTTTTATACACACTCACTTTCACAAATGCACATACTCATACAGAAACATGCACACATAGGAAAACAGACAGTCAGATTTAGGGTGAATGGTCAGAGGACTGGGCTGGGCTTGTTAATCTTAGTTTTGCAGGGTTAGTGACAGGACTATATTTCATCATAAACAATTACTGTCTGTTTTGTTAGAAAATGAAATTGTTATAAAACTCTCTAATTCTATAACCTGTTTCTATGTGACCTCTACTAATTGTTTCCAGTTCACAGAGAAAACAACTTGGTTCTTCCTACATTTAGATATTCTTGTTTAATTTTTTGAAAGACAGCCATAATGCTTCACCTACCATAATGCTTCACCTCTTCTTTGAGCATATTTAGTGCTTCTAGCTTTAAATATTAATAAGAAGTCCTTAGAGTGAAGCAAAGATTCACTCTATAAATGAAGAACAATATGACAATGAGTTTAGAGCTCATTTATAGTGAAAAGAAATTTTTCTTTTATATTTCTGCCTTCTGCTCTCAGTTTTATGTGGGTGTTGGATATTTACTTAAGACCTGAGTCTCACTTTCTGCTTGACTTTACTACAACTTTCCATCTGATTCTTTTGGGTACATAGCTATATCTAACAGCTCCCACAATACCTATGGAATCTCTTATATGACTCTATCCCTATGGACATTCATTTTAATTACTCGGGTTTCTCTCTGTCAATATAAAGTTCCACTGTAAAACTACTGAGTATTCCACCATTAAACAAAATATGAACTAAATTAGCTAAGAGTCCAACTCAAGAAGCTAAGAGAGAAAAATAAAAAGACATAACTAAATAAGGAAAAAAAGAAAGATTAAAGACTAATTACACAAAAAAAATCATTCAAATGAAATTTAAGAAAAGCAACAAGCAAAACTAAAGATCCTGTTTTGACAAATAAGCATATGAAAGAAAGATGCTCATAATATGTCATTAGGAAATTTTAAATCAAAGCAATAAGCTATAACTACACATCTACTAGTTGTTAATAAATAAATAATTTTAAAATTAAAATGGAATACAATTGTAGATAAACAGATAACCAGTTTTTAATCTTGTGTGTGTGTGTGTGTAACAACCTAGGTGAAATAGATACTTTTCTAAAAAGTAAAAACAACTCAAGAAAATATGTAAAATAAAAAAAACTTTTAGAGATATACAGTATAATCCAAGTCCTTTCTTTCCAAATTCCCAAAGCTTAGATAACTTTAAAAGCAAACTTTACTAATCTTGAAAGAGGAAATAATTTCTGTTTTACTAATTCAGATACTTAAAAGTTAGGAAAATTTACATTGTTCATTTGGAGCTTTAATTACATTGTAATTAGAAATGGAAAGTAAACGCCTGACCAGGAGGTGGTGCAGTGGATAGAGCATTGATCTCGGATGCTGAGGACCCAGGTTTGAAACTCCAAGGTCTCGGGCTTGAGTGCAAGATCATCTGGCTTGCACTCAGTTCACCAGTTTGATCATGGGATTATAGATACTACCCCATGGTTGCTGGCTTGAGCCCAAAGGTCACTGGCTTGAAAGGTTGCTGAGTTGAGCAAGGGGTCATGGGCTTGGCTGGAGCCCCCTGTTCAAAGCACATATGAGATAGCAATCAATGAACAACGAAAGTGCCACAACTATGAGTTGATGCTTCTCATCTCTCTCCCTTCCTTACTGTCCCTATCTGTTTTTCTCTCTCTCTTTCTCTCTTGCAAAAATAAAAGAAAAAAGAAGTGGAAAGTAAACAACCCAGTAAAAAATCAAAGTAAACCTAGGACAAGGAATTATCAGAGATGAAGAGTGATATCTTATAAAAAAAGGTCAATTTTTCAATTAGTACCATTAGTTTTGCTTCACTTTACCTGAAGTAACACTTATAGATCTGAAAAGAAAAATAAATCAATCAACAATTTTATTTTCAGTTCTCAAAACTTTCTTCTTGGTAATTAAAAAATCAGTAAGGACATAGCTGACCAGAACAAAACTATAAACCAAATTAATCTAATTGATGTTTTTAAAACATTCACAAAACAAAGTAAAATACATATTCTTCTAAACTTCAAATGGAACATTGACCAGGAAAGACTATATTTTGTACCATAAAACAAACCTTAAACAAATTTAAAAGAATAAAAATAAAACTGAAAAATTATAAAAACAAAGGTATAAGAATAATTAAAAGTATTTTCTTGTACACTAACAATTAAACTAATAAAAATAATAAATAAATTCATCTAATTTCTAAAATATTTGGAAATTAACAGTAGGTTTATAAATAATCTATGGGTCAAAAACTGAAGGCAATTAAAAATATTTTGACTCAAAAATCAAAGCACAACATATCACAATTTATGGAATGCAGCTAAAACAGTGTCTATAGAGAAATTTATAGCATTAAATACTTAATTAGAAAATATTAATGATCTAAATCAGTAATTTAAACTTCCACCTTAAGAAATCAGAGAAAAATAAAACAATCCAAACCTAGAAGAGGGGAGGATATAATAATGATTGGGGTAGAAGTAAATAAAATAGTGAATAGAAAAACAATAGAGAAAATTAAAGTAATCAAATTCCTTTTAAAGGTTAATAACTTTTTAAAAATGTTATAACAAAGAAAAACAGATAAAAGATACTAATTATCTTATCAGAAATGAAAGAGGGGTCATCACTGCTGGTCCCACAGATGTTAAAATGCTAGTAAGAAAATATTATGAGTGTACTAAGCCCACTTAAATAGACAAGTTTATTAAAAGGCAAAAATTGTTGTGTTACTATAAAAGAAATAATATAAATAGTTCTATTCTTATTTTAAAAATTGAATTATTGTAAAAACTTCCAAAATGATAAATTTAACCCTAGGCAGCTTTAATGGTAAATTTTTATTGATATTTCAGAGTTTAATAATACCTATTTGACATATAGTCTTCCAGATAATATAAGAAAAAGAATGTTTTATAATTTTTTCAGGCCATCATTAGCCAGTTCTTAAAATCAGAACAAGGCATTACAAAAAGAAGGAAACCACAGAACATTATTAATCATAAACAGTGACCTAAAATTGTCAACATAATATTTACAAATAAACTTTATCATAATATGATAATATATCATGATCAGATAGGGTTTATCTCAGAACTGCATAGTTGATTCAACATTTGAAAACCAATTAATTTGATTTGTCACATAAACAGACTATAATATATCAGAAAGAAAATATATGGCCTTGGCCCAGTTGGTCAGTTAGTTAGAACATCATCCAGGCATGCCTGCCCAGGTTGCAGTTTCAATTACCAGTCAGGGCACATACAAGAATCAACCAATGATGGAATAAATGAGTAGAACAACAAATTGATGTTTCTCTCTCTCTCTCTCCTTGTCTGTGTCTTTCTCCATTCCTCTCTTTCTAAAAACCAATAAATAAAAATTTAAAAAAGAAACAAAATATATGACCTTAAGAGATACAGAAAAAGCATTCAAAAAAAATTTAGCGTCCATTTATGATTTAAAACACCAGCAAATTAGAAATGGATTGGAACTTTCTATATCTTATGAAGGAAATCTACAAAAATCCTTTAGTTAACATTATACTTAATGATGAGAAACAGATGCTTTCGGTCTAAGATCAAAAACAAGTCAAAGATGCCTTCTCTCACATTCCTATTCAATATTATACCAGAAATCCTAAGCAGTGCCAAAGGCAAGATAAATAAGTAAAAAGACACAAAGATTGAAAATTAAAAAAAGGTCCATATTCACAGATGATACAGACTTCTATGTAGGCAATCCTAAAGAATCTATATACTGCCCTGGCCGGTTGGCTCAGCGGTAGAGCATCGGCCTGGCGTGCAGGGGACCTGGGTTCAATTCCCTGCCAGGGCACATAGGAGAAGCGCCCATTTGCTTCTCCACCCCCCCTCTCTGTCTCTCTTTTCCCCTCCCGCAGCCAAGGCTTCATTGGAGCAAAGATGGCCCGGGCACTGGGGATGGCTCCTTGGCCTCTGCCCCAGGCGCTAGAGTGGCTCTGGTCACGGCAGAGCGACACCCCGGAGGGGCAGAGCATTGCTCCCTGGTGGGCAGAGCGTCGCCCCTGGTGGGCGTGCCAGGTGGATCCCGGTTGGGCGCATGCGGGGAGTCTGTCTGTCTCTCCCCGTTTCCAGCTTCAGAAAAATACAAAAAAAAAAAAAAAAAAAGAATCTATATACCACAACAAAACATCCTAGAATAATTAAATGGTATTAGTAAGTTTTCCTTATACAAGGTCAATATCCAAAAGTCAATCATCTTTTTATTTACCAGTAATACACTTTGAATTTAAAGATGAAAAAAATGGCAATAGAGTCCCAGCCCCTAAAATGAAGCACTTATATATACATCTAACAAAATACATGCAGGAAATATATAATGAAAACTATAAAACTTTTGAAAAAATTGAAGATCTAAATTAATGGGGAGATCTATAATGTCCATTGATTGGAGGATGTTATTAAGAAGTTAGTTCTTGTCAATTTGTTCTAAATGCCAGCAACATTTTTCTATACCTATTGAAAAGCTGGTTGTAAAGTTTATGGGAAGGCAAAAAAGTAACTAGAGTAGTCAAAAACAATTCTGAAAAAGGAAAACAAAGTTGGAGGACTTACATGATATCAAGACACAATTACTATGGCATTGTGTTTACATTAAAAGGATAGACACAGATCCATGAAACAATATAAAGCAATAAAACACAATATTTGACAAATGTTCAAAGGTATTAGTATGGATAAAGTATAGTCCTTTCAAAATATGGTGTTGTAACAATTGAACACTTACAGAAAAAAACCTTGTCACAAATCTTACACAAACAAGAATAATTCCAATAGATCAAAGACATACTATAAATTATTAATGCTTAATAATTTTAGACAAATCAGGAGAATTGGAATAATTTGGGATTTGTGATGATTTTATAGTAATTGCACCAAAATACCTAATTAATAAACATTGCTTTTAGAAACAGTTAAGAGAATGAAAAGCCAATTCAAGAATGGCAGAATATATTTTTAAAGCACATGATGTTAAAGAAATTGTATCAAGAAATATAAAGAAATCATGAAACTCAAAAATAGGAACATACACAATCTAGTAAAAAAGATTGGGCAAAAAAATCTGACTAGACAATTCACCAAAAAAGTATATATATGGCAAAGAAGCTTATTAAAAATGCTCAACTTCATTAGTCCTTAAGAACACATAATGTAGAGTGACGTCAGAGAAATGGCACCATGAGGAGCGCGACCAACAAATCTCCCCAAAATTTCAACAAGTTCATCAACCAGAGACAGAAAAATCTATCCTTGGAGCATATGGAAGTTCCACACACTGAAGGAGAAGGTAGGATCGAGCGAAAAATTGACTAAATATATAATCAACCCTGAAGGAAATAAGTCGGACAAAGAAACACTCTGCCTTCCTCACTAACCTGAGCAAAGGCTGCTTTCACTTGGAACTGATAGTGGGGGGGGCTAAGGGTGTGGAGGAGGCTAGGATGCGGCATGGACGTTCGTTCAAGCCGAGGAAAGAGTGTGCCTGTGGTGAATTAGTCTACGTGAGCAAACACCTGCGCCAGGAGCAACTTGGCCACCCATGCGCTGCGAGCATCCCAGCTGCCTGCACGTCCCGAGCAACCACCGACGCCACGGGCAGCAGCTGCCAGCAGCGCACATAGAGTGCACCAAAGCAAACTTCCCTACACCTGAGCTTCTCTGGGTGGGCGGGGCACCTCACCCAGCCATTCAAGCTAACAATCAAGAATCAGGGGAGGGGCGCGCAGGCAGCTTGCAGTCCTTCCTGGAGCAGATCTGTGGATCCAATCATTGAAATTAGCTTAACCCACAGTCTGCTCACCTCCCAACTGACCTACGCGGCTCTAGTTGACAAGATCTCTCTCAGTTCAGGGACCCAAGACAAGAGGCGTGATATTTTTTAGTGCCCCTTGCTAAAGGGTTGGGGGCAACTTCTGATTGGCAGAGCTTTCATACTCAGAGATATACGCTAAAAAGAGGGACTTGGCAGATGTTAAGACCTCCTATACTGCAGGTAGCGACTAGGGCATTTTCTTCCCAGCCAAAACAGGTTACAAAGTGCGGAAAGCCTGGGGACAGTGGTCCCACAGAGTGTTAGGTGTGCTGAACAGGCCTGGAGGCTCATAGAAAGTCACCTTGACAGCAATTGGCTCCCAACCCCACCTGATTACGCTGGCGGCTCTGACTGTCAGAGCCTTACCCAGAGCCCTGTATTGAATGGGGATAAAGTGGGGATTTGCCAGCTCTTTGAGCCTCTTACTCCCCAGGCAGAGGCAGTAGCAGCCTCATAGCTAGATCATCAGGCTGCTAATTCAGGAAGGAGAGACTAGGAGAGAGGCTTCGGGAAAACGGACTCTCTCATTGTTGGAGCCTGCAAATGCTAACAAGCCTTAACTACCAACAAGACTGAAGCCAAATATATGACATTGCCATAGAGTCTCATCAACTGCAAATCCCTACCTAAGCATGCCACGGGGCAGAGCCCGGGGTACAGAATCACCGACCAGGAAGAGGGAGAAGAAAAAAAAAGGAAGAAGTTAAACTTTCAAAATTAAGAAAAATCCACAGACTTTATAAATTGTTCCACTATTTTTTTGTTTCTTTCATCTTCTTGCCTTTATTATTATTATTATTTCTATTTCCTCCACCTTGGTCCTTTTATTCTCTGCCCGTATTATTCTTTCCTTTTCTTGAACTACACTACCCATAAATGTTACATTTTATTTCTTTTCTTCTTCCTTACTCTCAATGAGGGTTACACTCCAAAACCCTTAACTCTCTCTCTCTCTATCTCTTTTTTTTTTCTTCTTCCTTTCCTTTTCCCCTTTTTCTTATTTCTCCCTTTCTATTAGAATCTTCTTTTCTCCTTTTACTTTTCCTCTTATTCAATCCTCAATCACGAACAAATTATTTAATTTGGGACAAACTTTGTTTGTTTGTTTTTTTTTGTGGTATTTTGGGTGCTTTTTACTTCGCTTTTTACCCCATTAGCATTCCTCCCAACCGAGGATCTCCCTTTTATTTAGTCTTTTCTCCACTTAATACAATAGTTTTTTTCCCCTTTTTCTGTTTTTCTCTTATCCCTTTCATTATATCTCTTAGTCGACCATCACTTACAAGCAAATCATTTTATACTTGACCCAAATTTTTTTCCTTTTTTGCATTTTGTGGGTCCCTATTTCCTTTTTTGCCCCTTGACCACTTCCCCCCAACTCAGGCCCTCCATTATAGGCAGTCTTTATTCCATTTAGCATAATATAATTCACAGTTCATCACAATATTTTCCTAAAGAAGAGGAGAAAGGAGGGGAAGAGAAGAAAGAAAAGGGGGGGATAATAAATTATTATTTTTTTGTGTGTGTTTTTCTTTTCCAAATTTTTTTTTACAATTTTTTTACATTTTATTCTTTATTAATTCTCATTAGTGCTAACAACAAGACCACCCTCATATGCCATTAAGAAAAAGGAAATCAGCCCTGGCCGGTTGGCTCAGCGGTAGAGCGTTGGCCTGGCGTGCGGGGACCCGGGTTCAATTCCGGCCAAGGCACACAGGAGAAGCACCCATTTGCTTCTCCACCCCCCCTCCTTCCTCTCTGTCTCTCTCTTCCCCTCCCGCAGCCAAGGCTCCATTGGAGCAAAGATGGCCTGGGCACTGGGGATGGCTCCTTGGCCTCTGCCTCAGGTGCTAGAGTGGCTCTGGTCATGGCAGAGTGACGGCCTGGAGGGGCAGAGCATCACCCTCTGGTGGGCAGAGCGTTGCCCCTGGTGGGCGTGCTGGGTGGATCCCGGTCGGGCGCATGCGGGAGTCTGTCTGACTGTCTCTCCCCGTTTCCAGCTTCAGAAAAATACAAAAAAGAAAAAGAAAAAGGAAATAGAATATCATGGATACAAAAGATAGAGAAGTAACATGGATATATACGGAAAAATCTATGGAGAAAAAATTTAATATATTGAAAACCTTGGAGCTAAATGACAGAGAATTTAAAATAGAAATCCTAAAAATACTCAGAGATATACAAGAAAACACAGAAAGGCAATTTAGGGAGCTCAGAAAACAACGCAACGAACACAAAAAATGTATTACCAAGAAAATTGAAACTAAAAAAACAAATCAAACAGAGATTAATAATTCAATTCATGAACTGAAAAATGAGGTAACAAGCTTAGCTAATAGAACAGGCCAGATAGAAGGTAGGATTAGTGACATAGAAGACAAGCAAATCAGGCACAACAGAGAAAAGAAAACAGAGACTCAAAATTAAAAAAAAATGAGAAAGCCCTACAGGAATTGTCTAACTCCATCAAAAAGAATAACATAAGAATAATAGGTATATCAGAGGGAGAAGAGAGAGAAAATGGAATGGAGAATATATTCAAACAAATAATAGATGAGAACTTCCCAAACCTGTGGAAAGAACTAAAGCCTCAAATTCAAGAAGCAAACAGAACACTGAGTTATCTTAATCACAACAAACCTACTCCAAGGCACATCATAATGAAAATGGCACAAACCAATGACAAAGAAAAAATTCTCAAGGCAGTCAGGGAAAAGAAGAATACAACATATAAGGGAAGGCCTATTAGATTATCATCAGATTTCTCAGCAGAAACTCTACAAGCTAGAAGAGAGTAGACCCCAATATTTAAAGTTCTGAAACAGAGGAATTTTCAGCCAAGAATACTATACCCATCAAAGCTATCCTTCAAGTACGAAGGAGAAATAAAAACATTCACAGATACAGAAAAGATGAGGGAATTTATCATCAGAAAACCCCCACTCCAGGAAATACCAGACTCAAATAACAAAAGAAAACAAAACAACAAGTAAAAGCTCTACCAAGAACACAATAAAACCAAATTTAAACTGTGACAACAAAAGCAAAAAAAAGGGGGAGAGGACAGAGATTAATAGTAGCAAAGGACGCTGAAGTGCAGAAACACTCATAAGATAGGGTACTACAATGAATATGGTAGGTACCCTTTTCATTACTTAATGGTAACCACCCTTGAAAAAACCACCACAGAAGCACATGATTTGAAAAAGGTAGCAACAGAGGAAAGAAGTGTGGAATACAACCAAAAAAACACAAATGATAGAAAAAAAAAGAGAAGATTCAAAACTAACAGAAAGCAATTTATAAAATGGCAATAGGGAACCCACAAGTGTCAATAATTACACTAAATGTAAATGGATTAAACTCACCAATAAAAAGACACAGCATAGCAGAATGGATTAAAAAAGAAAATCCAACTCTATGCTACCTACAAGAAACACATCTAAGCAACAAGGATAAAAACAAATTCAAAGTGAAAGGCTGAAAAACAATACTCCAAGCAAATAACATCCAAAAAAAAGCAGGTGTAGCAATACTCATATCTAATAATGCTAACTACAAGACAGAAAAATACTCAGAGACAAAAATGGTCATTTCAAAATGATTAAAGGGACACTGAATCAAGAAGACATAACAATTCTTAATATATCTGCACCAAACCAAGGAGCACCAAAATATATAAGACAGCTACTTATTGACCTAAAAAAAAAACTGAGAAAAATACAATCATACTTGGAGACCTCAATACACCGCTGACGGCTCTAGATCGGTCATCCAAACAGAGAATTATTAAAGATATATTGGCCTTAAACGAAACACTAGAGCACCTGGATATGATAGATATCTACAGAACACTTCATCCCAAATCAACAGATAATACATTTTTTTCTAGTGTACATGGAACATTGTCAAGAATTGACCATATGTTGGGCCACAAAAATAACATCAGCAAATTCAGAAAAATTGAAATTGTACCAAGCATATTTTCTGATCATAAAGCCTTGAAACTAGAATTCAACTGCAAAAAAGAAGGAAAAACCCCCACAAAAATGTGGAAACTAAACAACATACTTTTAAAAAATGAATGGGTCAAAGAAGAAATAAACATAGAGATCAAAAGATATAAACAGAAAATTAAATTGCCAATAAGACATATCAGAATCTATGGGATGCAGCAAAAGCAGTAATAAGAGGGAAGTTCATATCACTTCAGGCCTATATGAACAAACAAGAGAGAGCCCCACTGAACCACTTAACTTCACACCTTAAGGAACTAGAAAAAGAAGAACAAAGACAACCCAAAACCAGCCGAAGAAAGGAGATAATAAAAATCAGAGCAGAAATAAATGAATTAGAAAACAGAAACACTATAGAAAAAAATTAATAAAACAAGGAGCTGGTTCTTAGAAAAGATCAACAAAATTGACAAACCCTTGGCAAGACTCACCAAGGAAAAAAGGAAAAGGACTCATATAAACAAAATCCAAAATGAAAGAGGAGAAATCACCACAGACATCATAGGTATACAAAGAATTATTGTAGAATACTACAAAAAACTGTATGCCACCAAATTCAACAATCTAGAAGAAATAGATAAATTTGTAGAACAATACAACCTTCCTAGACTGAGTCATGAAGAAGCAGAAAGCCTAAATAGACCAATTAGCAGGGAGGAAATAGAAAAAAACTATTAAAAACCTCCCCCAAAATAAAAGTCCTGGCCCAGAGGTTATACTAGTGAATTCTATCAAACATTCAAAGACTTGGTTCCTATTCTACTCAAAGTCTTCCAAAAAATTGAAGAAGAAGCAACACTTCCAAACACATTTTAGGAGGCCAACATAACCCTCATACCAAAACCTGGCAAGGACAGCACAAAAAAAAAAAACCCTACAGACCAATATCTCTAATGAATACAGATGCTAAAATACTAAACAAAATACTAGCAAACTGAATACAACAAAATATCAAAAAAATAATACATCATGATCAAGTGGGATTCATCCCAGAATCTCAAGGATGGTTCAACATACATAAAACGGTTAATGTAATACACCATATCAACAAAACAAAGAACAAAAACCACATGATCTTATCAATAGATGCAGAAAAGGCACTCATACAACACAATTTTATGTTAAAGACACTCAACAAAATGGGTATAGAAGGAAAATATCTCAACATGATAAAGGCCATATATGATAAACTATCAGCCAACATCATATTAAATGGCATAAAACTGAGGACTTTCCCCCTTAAATCAGGA
Organism: Saccopteryx bilineata; assembly: GCF_036850765.1. Classification (NCBI taxonomy): domain Eukaryota; kingdom Metazoa; phylum Chordata; class Mammalia; order Chiroptera; family Emballonuridae; genus Saccopteryx; species Saccopteryx bilineata. The sequence goes on along the minus strand of NC_089500.1, from coordinate 30,441,954 downwards.
ACAAGACAGGGTTGTCCACTCTCTCCACTCTTATTTAACGTGGTGCTAGAAGTTCTGGCCAGAGCAATCAGACAAGATAAAGATATAAAAGGCATTCATATTGAAAAGAAGAAGTAAAGGTATCACTTTTTGCAGATGATATGATCCTATACATTGAAAACCCCAAAGACTCCACAAAAAGATTACTAGAAACAATAGACCAATACAGTAAGGTTGCAGGGTACAAAATTAACATACAAAAGTCCATAGCCTTTCTATATGCCAACAATGAAATATTAGAAAACGAACTCAAAAAAATAATCCCCTTCACAATTGCAACAACAACAACAAAAATACCTAGGAATAAACATAACAAAGGATGTAAAGGACTTATATAATGAAAACTATAAACCATTGTTAAGGGAAATCAAAAAAGATACAATGAGATGGAAAAATATTCCTCGTTCTTGGATAGGAAGAATAAATATAATCAAAATGGCCATATTACCCAAAGCAATTTATAAATTTAATGCAATTCCCATCAAAATTCCTATGACATTCTTTAAATAAATGGAACAAAAAATCATCAGATTTATTGGAACTATAAAAAATCCCAAATAGCCAAAGCAATCCTAAGGAAAAAGAATGAAGCTGAGGGCATTACAATACCTGACTTCAAACTATATTATAGGGCCACGACAATCAAAACAGCATGGTATTGGCAGAAAAATAGACACTCAGACCAATGGAATAGAATAGAAAACCCAGAAATAAAACCACATATATATAGTCAAATAATTTTCGATAAAGGGGCCAACAACATACAATGGAGAAAAGAAAGCTTCTTCAATAAATGGTGCTGGGAAAACTGGAAAGCCACATGCAAAAGAATGAAACTGGACTACAGTTTGTCCCCTTGTACTAAAATTAACTCAAAATGGATCAAAGATCTAAACATAAAACCTGAAACAATTAAGTACATAGAAGAAGACATAGGTACTAATCTCATGGACCTGGGTTTTAAAGAGTATTTTATGAATTTGACTCCAAATGCAAGAGAAGTAAAGGCAAAAATTAATGAATGGGACTACATCAGACTAAGAAGTTTTTGCTCAGCAAGAGAAACTGATAACAAAATAGACAGCCAACTAAGTGGGAAATGATATTTTCAAACAACAGCTCAGATAAGGGCCTAATATCCAAAATATACAAAGAACTCATAAAACTCAATAACAAACAAACAAACAATCCAATAAAAAAATGGGAAGAGGACATGAACAGAACTTCTCCCAGGAAGAAATACAAATGGCCAAGAGATATATGAAAAGATGCTCATCTTCTTTAGTTATAAGAGTAGTGCAAATCAAAACTGCAATGAGATATCACCTCACCCCTGTTAGATTAGCTATTATTAACAAGACAGGTAATAGCAAATGTTGTAGAGGCTGTGGAGAAAAAGGAACCCTCATTCACTGTTGGTGGGAATGTAAAGTAGTACAACCATTATGGAAGAAAGTATGGTGGTTCCTCAAAAAACTGAAAATAGAACTACCATATGACCCAGCAATTCCTCTACTGGATATGTACCCCCAAAACTCAGAAACATTGATATGTAAAGACACATGTAGCCCCATTTTCATTGCAGTATTGTTCACAGTGGCCAAGACATGGAAACAACCAAAAAGTTCTTCAATAGATGACTGGATAAAGAAGATGTGGCACATATACACTATGGAATACTACTCAGCCATAAGAAATGATGACATGGGATCATTTACAACAAAATGGTGGGATCTTAATAACAGTATACGGAGTGATATAAATAAATCAGGAAAAACCAAGAACTACATGATTCCATACATTGGTGGGACATAAAAACGAGACTAAGAGACATGGACAAGAGTGTGGTGGTTACCAGAGGGTGGGGGGGAGGGGGGCACGGGCGGGAAGGAGGGAGAGGGGAAGGGTAAGAGGAGGGGCACAAAGAAAACTAGATAGAGAGTGAGGGAGGACAATCTGACTTTGGGTGATGGGTATGCAACATAATTGAATGACAAGATAACTTGGACATGTTTTCTTTGAATATATGTACCCTGATTTATTGATGTCACCCCATTAATATTAATAAAAATTTATTTATAAAAAAACACAAAAAACATACAATGTGTAACCACCATAAAATAATGCTACATACCAATTAGAATGATTACAATAAAAGAACAAACATACCAACTAAAATATTTTTCTCTGTAGTTTTTTAAGTTAAATTTATTGGGGTGACTGGTTAATAATATTGTATAAGTTTCAAGTGTATAATATAAATACATAACTTGGGTTAGAGACACTAAATTTTTGAGCAATAAAACTCTTTCAACTGCTGGTGACTGTTGTTGCTTATAAGTTAAATATACCCTTATCATGCAAGCCCACAGTCACAATCCTAGATATTTACCGAAGTGAATGGAAAACTTATGTTCATACAAAAACCCGTGTGTTAACATGTATAACAACTTTATTCAGAACTGACAAAAGCTAGAAACAATCCAGATGTCCTTCAACAGATGAATATTTAAACAAATGTGTTTCATCCATAAAATTGAATACTACTCAGAAATTAAACAGGACAAACTATTGATTGATTCAACAATCTGGATGAATCTTAAATGTGTTTTGTTAGGTGAAATAAGACAAATGCATAGGATCCATATTTCATGATTTGATTTATATGACATTCTGCAAAAAGGCAAAACTATAAGGCCGGAAAATAGATCAGTTGTTCCCAGTAGTTGGTGGGGGGGAGATTGACTGAAAAGAGACTGTATAAGACATTTTAAGGTGATGAAACTTTTTTTTAATACATCCACTACTGTGTTGGCAGATATATGACTCGAAGCATTTGTCAAAACCCATAGAACTGTACACTGCAAATATTGAACTTTATGAGAATTGAAAAAAAATGTCTAGGTTATCCAGTGATCCTAGGATGAAATATAGACTGTGACAAATGAATCTAACTGTATTACAAATGCATAGCCTAACACAGCTAAAGGGGGTAGGTGCAGAAATGACCTACCATATTTCCCCATGTATAAGACACACCTTAATTTTGGTGTCCAAAATTTGAAAAAAAACAAAAACCAAGTATTACATAAAGTTATTGAATTCAAGTTTTATTCATCATAAAATTCATACAATTCTCATCAATGTAGAAACTCCCATCCATTATCTTGGCCTCATCTGTGTCCGATGAGGAATCACTGTCTTCATATATTGCCTCGTCCTCAGTTTCCTCTATGGCATTTGACACAACCACTGTATAAGATACACCCAGTTTTTAAGATCCAAAATTTTTGAAAAAATGTGCATCTTATACATAGGGAAATACAGTAAGTAGCTTTGAAGAACAACGATTTGCTAAATACTAGAAGGCTAACGAGAAAAGCCATACATAAACATTGTACTGTAGTTGGTAACTTTGCTTCTTATGGAAGTATGGGAGTATTTCCCTACTCTGAATTAATTCTTTCCTTGTAAGCCATCTTGGCACGATTTCTCTTTCTAAGAAGATTTTGCCTGCTGATTTATTCTATCAATGCTATATAATGATAGGGGTTTTTATTAGTATTAGTTTTGATGTTTCATTTTTCTGAAAATTTGTGTTTTTAACTTTATCAAAATAAAGCTATTCATTATATTTAAATATTATTCATTATATTTAATTAAGATTAATTTTTTATCTTAGCAGCACCTGTCATTCAAGATGGAATAGTATTTATTTAGGTGTTCTTTGGTCTTGATCAGTCTCATCAGACTATTTCATTGTCTTTGAAAACACATACACCCATGCTCCTCCCCAGTTGCTCCCCTTCCTGACAAGAGGATTTAGCTTTTTGGATCTTCTTACTGCGTCATTGTTTTCTATTCAATTAATTTCTGTTTCTTAAAAAAGTTCATCTTTTTTTCTACTCTATTTAGAGTTCATTTTCTTTCAACATGTGTGCTTATCTTACTGTTTAGCCTTCATTTCAAAATAAACATTTAAAACTGTACATTTCCACGTAAGTACTAATTTGTATAGTAATTCTGTTCTATAATTTTAGGATATGGATAAGTTATAAATATTTTCTAATATCCAATATTATTCCTTTTATGACCCATGTGCCATTTAAAAAATGTTTTTTAGTTTCTAAATATATGTGATTTTTTCTGTTGAGCTTTTTTTAAAATATTGATTTCTAAGTCAAATGCACTGTGGCAATGAATGTGGCTTTTATTATACCAATCATTCTAAATTTGTGGAGACTTCCTTCACAGCCAAGTATGTGGTCAATGTTTATAAATATCCCATATGTGCTACTCCATGAGCTGTTCTATATAAGCCCATTAGGTCAATCTTGCTAATGTGTAATTCAAATCTCTATGTCCTTTCTGATTGAGCAATTAATTGCTAAGAGTGTTGTTTTAAAATCTCCTACCCTTATGGTAGACTTGTAAATTTTTTTCTAATTTTTCTGTTAAGATATTTTGACTCTTAGTTACTATATTCATAGATGTGTTGAGAATTTTTTTCCTCCCTGGTGAATTAATAAAGTTTCCATTATATATGTATGCTTTTCCCTCTTTGCCTATACATAAATATTGTCTGATATTATTGCCACACTATATTTCGCTCCTTTAACTTTCTCTCACAGTTTATGATTTGTGAATGTCTGTTTTAAATTTCATGTAAATAAATTTAATTTAATTGCAAACTATAAAACAGTTTATTTTGTACTGTTTTACTGTTTGAAATTAAATGAAAAATTATTTATTTACCGTTTATTTTTGTTTTTGATTTATCTCATAATTTCTATAGTATTCTCTCTCATTGTTTTTTTTATTGATTATTTTGCTTCCAAATTTTGGAAATTAAGTGCTATAATTATATTCTTAAGTTGTTGATGGTAGGATATGTAAAATATTTCAACTTAGAATCTAAAACTAATAAATATTCATCTTTCTTAAACTTACAAAGACTTTATAACATATCTTGTATCACTGCACTCTCAACATATCATACATATGATATAAGCACTAAATAACTATATAAAATTTTATCTCATAAAGCATTATTATTATTTATTTATTTATTTATTTATTTATTTTTGAGGAGGAGAGATAGTGACCCAGATACCTGCATGCCCCCTGACCAGGATCTACCTGGCAACTCCTGTCTAGGGCCAATGCTTGAATCAGCTGAGCTAGTTTTAGTGCCTGAGGCCAAAGCTCGGACCAACCAAGCTATCCTCAGTGTAGGGCCATGCTCAAACCAATTGGGCCACAGGCTGTGGGAGGGGAGGAGAAAAAAAAAAGGAGAGAGAGGGGAATAGAACCAGAAATCACTTCTCCTGTGTGCCCTGACTGAGACTGAAGCTCTAACCACTGAGAAAACTGGCCAGGGCCTTGCATAGCATTATTATTTTGACCTGGCCAATATTTGTAAAGATTTCACATATATATATATTTATACCAATATTTTATTTTTTCAGATTATTCCTTTTTAAAATTCTGGCTTTCCATCTATAATTAATTCCTTTCACCCAAACTGTATTCTTTAGAATTTCCTTCAGTAAGTATAGCATGTTTTCTCAACATTTTTTTACGAAAATGTATTTCTCCCTGGTGCTTAATCCATAGTTTAATTTCATATACCTTCTAGGTTGACAGTTATATTCCCTTCAGTAAAATGAATAATAAATTTCCAAAGTCAGACTGACCCGTGGTGGTACAGTGGATAAAACATCAACCTGGAATGCTGAAGTTGCTGGTTTGAAACCCTGGGCTTATCTAGTCAAGACACATATGAGAGTTGATGTTTCCTGTTTCTCCCTCCTTCTCTCTCTCTCTCTCTAAACGAATAAAACAATTTTTTTTAAATCTACTAACTTCCATTGTTTCTCTTGAAAAGTCAACTTCAGTTTAATTTTCACTATTTTCAGTGTTAGCCCTTTATCACTGGCTATTTTTAACACTGTCTCCTTTGGTAGGCTTTTGTAGCTTCTTTATTATAATATATTTAATGGTGTGGATTTCTTCATTTTTATTTACCCTATTTCATATGATTTGAGTTTTATGAACTTTTGGGGGGATATGATTAGCCAAACTTTTAAGAATTATTTATTGAGACTATCTTTTCTCCATCTAGTTGCTTTTGGATGTTTGTCAAAACCAGTTTACTAGAGGTGTGTGTGGATCTATATATGGCTCATCATTCCATTTCCTGTATCTATCCTTTTGTCAATACCACATGTATTAATCTATATAGTTTATAATAATCCTTGCAATTATGTGTGTGAATCCTTTAACTTTGCTTCCTCTTTGTGACAATGTTTGGTTATTCAAATTTCTTTGCATTTATAATGTATTTGAGAACCTGCTTTCCACAATCTTCAAAATCTTGCTAGGATTTTGATTAAATATAGATCAAATAGGGGAGATCTGGTATCTTAACAATATTGAATATTACAATGCTGTTTTTTTAAGTTTATTTAGATTTTCTCTGATTACTTTCATCAGAATTTTGTACAGTGTGTCTGTAAAGTCATGGTGCACTTTTGACCCATCACAGGAAAGCAACAAAAGATGATAGAAATGTGAAATCTGCACCAAATAAAAGGAAAACCCTCCCAGGTTCTGTAGGATGATGTGGCAGCATGTGTGCATGCGCAGATGATGACGTAGCACCGTGTATACAGAGGAGCAACCCACGACCATGCCAGTCAAGATGTGGATGGTACAGAGGAAAGTTCAGTGTGTTCTATGGCTTGCTAAATTCAAATCCGTGACCAAAGTGCAATGTGAATATTGGCGCATTTATAACGAAGTGCCACCACATAGGAATAACATTACTTGGTGGGATAAGCAGTTGAAGGAAACTGGCAGTTTGGTGGAGAAACCCCATTCTGGTAGGCCATCAGTCAGTGACGAGTCTGTAGAGGCTATACGAGATAGCTACCTAAGGAGCCCTAAAAAATCTGTGTGTGAGCCCACATCAAACTGCACTGAATAGGTATGAAACTGGGAGAGTTTTCCTTTTATTTGGTGTAGATTTCACATTTCTATCGTCTTTTGTTGCTTTCCTGTGACCGGTCAAAAGTGCACCATGACTTTACGGACACACTGTATTTATTTGCATAGAAAGTCTACATATATTTTGCTATACTTATCAAATAGTTAACGTTTATAAATGTGTATGGGATTGGTATCATTGACCCCTTGTTCATTCCTGATGTTGGTTATTTGTGTTCTTTTTCCCTTGGTTAGTCTGGCTATAAATTTATGGGTTTTATTCATCTTTTCAGAGAACTAGCTTTTGGTTTCCCAAATTCAGGGAATGAGCTTCTTGGAAATATTAGAGAAAACAGTTTTGGGAGATCAGACAGAGCTGAGAATAGTTCTTGGTTGTTTCAATCAGAATTAAAAGTCATCAAATAGAAAAAACAGAAAATCTTCCTTATTTAGAAAATCCTGTGGCCTCTACAAAAAGCTAGTAAAAAATGAGGTATGAAAATTTGTAGTACACAAGATCAAACTGCAAAACTCAGCAGTATTTCTTTATATAACAGTGCGCAATGAGAAATTGAAATAAAAGTACTATTTTAAAATGCATCATAGATGAAATACTTAATAATCATTGTGACAGAAAATTTGTAGAACCTGTACATTAGAAACTATAAAATATAAATATTTCTGAGAGAAATTAAAAGGACTCAAATTAACAGAAAGGGATACTATTTTATTGGCTCAGAAGGCTCAACATTGCGTTGTTACTGGTAAGTCATCACAAACTGATCTATCTATTCAATGAAATTGTAATCAAAGTCTGTTAATTTGGGTCTCCCACCCTTGGAATGGGGCAAAGCCATGTTAAAATGACCTGAAACAAGAGAAGGGACAGTGAGCTACCTGCAGATGTAAGTAAGGATGTGGCTGTAAAGGGCCTTAGGTATGCATGCAGGATTTATCCTGAAAGGGAAAAACTTATCAGATGTTTTGACCTATAAATATTGAAAAGCTTTCTAAAAGTTAACCCCACGTGAGATGTCAAGGTGTTCTTTTCAAGATTCAACTCAAAGTAAATTGCCTGTGAATGGGAGAAGAGTAGTAACCTGACAGAAACCTTCAAGCACTTTTTTTTGTCTCTTCAATACTGCATATATATGTAGAAGCACTTATACTGCTGTGAAGCCATGCTCATATCATACCCACTTCTGTCTTCTGCTGTGACTTACTCTGAATCCTGCCTCCCTCACTGTAAAATTTTGTCAGGAACACCTTGGTGAATTCTCCTTAAAGTAAAAAACATTCTTGCACCTAGGCTGCTGCTCTGAAAGCAGCCATCTGGTCTATTTCAACTTTATTTTAAGCTCTTGAATCATGTGACTTAAATTCACATAAGTGTTGATTGTACATGATTGCCTTTATTGATTTCTTCATGGACTAAACTTATTTCAGAGTATCCATTCAACTTTAGCAAGACTTCCTGAATTTTTTTGCTCATTCTCTTCCTCTTGGGCTTAATTAACACAGAATCTTTTCCTCTTCTTTTCTAGTGCTGCGTCTACAAAAATACTGGAGTTGATTCATGTGATGACTACCCTGGAAATTTGGTTTTCTCAAATTCCAACAGGTCTACATCCAACTCCCATTGTCTTTCCTCTCCTAACTGCCTAACAATTGTATCATTACCATCCTTCTCTCTTATATTTTGAATTAGTGCCATTGACCTTTTGGGATTTGTATCATAGAGCACTGTCCATTCTTTTCTTCATGCTTTTTATGTCTATTGTTTTGCTACTCCTTTTGCTTCCTCCAAGTATAAACTACCTCCCTATCATAGCTGGTTATTTATATAGCAAGCCTTCTGACCAGATTCTGGGGCAGCCCCATTGACACTGAATGAGAAACTTCTGAATGAGCGCTGGCTGCCTGGTTTTATTAATTAGTTCCCAATGATTATGAATTACGGCCAGTAAAACTACTAATTCAATCTTATATTTTTGAATTTTGGGTTATTAGTTTTTCGTTATCTCTTTTGTTAAGGAAGAGAGATTTTTGAAAACTGAGATTGACCTTATTGTTATATTCTTCAGTGCACCTTGAATATGGGGTATGCTCTATAAAGTTAGCACCTTAACATCAAGATAAGTTAGGGCCACCTTACTTCAGCACAATTGTTCATAATGTCCTCCCTTGAAATTCCCTTTGTTCCTTGCCCCTTTATCTTTCATCTATTGCATCATTCATTCAAAGTCCACTTAGGAGCCCACTTTCCAATTGCAGTTATCTCTAATCCCCGTTCTTTTTTGCCACATTTGTACCATGTACATCATCTGTGTCAACCACTCCAGAACTCAACAATTTACAACAATTCTTTATAAGTTAGTCACTTTTTTTCCTAACTAACCAGAAGGTTTATGATGTTTTCTTTTTCAGTTTTTACAAAGGTATCTGAAATTAGTCTGAACATTCAAACAGTGCTTAGTTAATATTTGTTCCTTGTTTTCTCAATCCATATGGCCATGACTTGCATTTAATTAAATATAATGATCCCCTTCTTGAATACTAGATATGTGCAAAACATTGCTTCAGGTGTTGTATTAGTATGAGCACAACCTTTGAAATGTTTAGAAAGGATTCCAGCGTGAAAAACAGATGATGTATAAATTAGCCCCCAAAAGGTTTTATCATTAAGAAAATTGTAGCTACCACTGGGAGTTAATCTGTCTGTCTGCTGGAGAGTGTTGCCTTGTCCAACACTTGCAAATAAAGAATGCTTGCAAGAACAAATTCTACTGTGCTAGAGTCCAGAGAGACAGTACACTATTTGGATGGTTTTTCATTCTCCCAGCTCAAAAGCAATCTTCTAACCAGTCACTTACAATGATGCTCAGAGCAATCATTCATACTGTCCGAATTCTTGGCTTTTATTTTGAAAAGAATGAGACATACCAAAGTTGTAAAAAAGGAGCACTTTTCAAAAACTTTTAGTAAGGTATTAGTATTAAGAAATTTTGACATGTGACACAAGAGAGCAGAAACCTAGTCATGTTTTTCTCCTCACTGTGTGACACAGTCAGTTACTGAATGGCATTGGTCTTCTGTTGTCTTACCTTAAATGGTAGGGGAAAATGTGAAGTATAGGACTAGATGTAGATGATAGTGTTCTGGTCTGCCTCCTCTTTTTCAGGTAAGAGACTGGTCCTCCTTCTCTTTTTCAGGTTCCAGTTGTGGGCATGTGAGCCAGGCTAGAGAAAAGTATTCCATTCGCTGTATCCAGAAACCATTAAACTTTCTTAATCTTCCTTCGTGGGGTTGGGCGGGGGACACAGAAGTAGTGGTGAAAGATGAGTACTAGTGCCCATGATTTCACCTTCATGGAGGAATTGGAGGCAGAGAATGACCATGGTAAGCTCAGGTTATTGAGACAAGGGTGAGAGAGAATGCTTTTCCTTTGGTTATATTACGCAAACCAGAAATCTACCTCTTGGTTAAAATATATATATTATATTTATAAAATGTATACTTGCAAATAAAGGATGCTTGCAAAAACAACTTCTACTGTGCTAGAGTCCAGAGAGACAGTATATATTTTATAAATACTGTCTCTTAATGTATATGTAAAAGCAAAAGATCTCTGACTAATAAATTCAAACTATAAATATTTAAATATAGTATTCAAATTATTATATATTATAATACCAAGTACTGAAGACTTAATCATTTTACTATCAGTCTCAGGTACTCAGGAAAATGGAATCAATATCTGAAAAATCTAGTGTCATTGTCATGTTGAAAGAGGACCACAAAATGGCTTTGATCTATGTATGCTTTGAAAATTCAGGTGTTCTTACTATCAATGAATAATAATCAGATGGTTTGATGCCATGGAAAAGATAGTGTTGGTGTTTAAGGGCTTGGAAATGTGTCACTTAGTGATATTTGAGGTTTTCATGTTATCCCACATATCAGCTGTGTGCTTTACTGTCATTTCATGTTTATGATCCTCAGTTTCCTGTATTTTATTAAAGGATAATAGTATTTCAAAGGGAAGATCTAATGATTGATTAAGAAAATGTGTGTGTGTGATTATAAAGTACTATGTATTAGAAATAAGTTTTAAAATATAAATCTAGAATAAACCAAATTTAATATTAAAGTATAAATTACTAGTTATGTAAAACATGCTTAATGGGAGATATGTATTTAATTCCAATTTTATTTTCTAATTCAATTTATATTAAGAGATTGATTTATGGTGATGTCTGTAGCTGCAGTTCATTCTTTTTTAATGCTATACATATTATTGTATAGCATTACATGAATATACCACAATTTTCTATTGATATACTTTTCAATTTTTCAAAGTTTTGCTATTATTATAACTGCTGCTAAGAACTTCATTGGTTATGTCTTTTGAAGCACACATCAATACATTTTTAAATAGTAGATCCAAAAATTTAAGTTGTAAGCCTATAGGTAAAGGCATCTTAAACTTCTTAGATATTTCTGATAATTTTCCAAAGTAGTAGTATGAATTTGCACAACCAAAAGCAATCTATAGGTATCTCAAAATTTCTTCCTGTTTTAGGCTGAACAGTTTGAATGAGTTTCTTTAAATACTTACAAATGCTTGATATTCTCAGACTTTTTCATTTTTGGCCAATATGCTAGATATAAAATGCTATCTCATGAAATTAATTTGTATTTAACTAATAACTATTATGATTAAATATCTTTATATATGTACTATTTTTCTCTTTTACATGGTTTACTCTTTTTCATTTTTATTGTTAATAATTTTTTGTTTCTGATTTGCAGGCCTACTTTACATAGCTGAGATCCTAAATCCTTTTTCAGTGTGTGTTTTGTAAATTAATTCTTCCAACACTTGTATTGTTTTTTAACTGTCCTTAAAATACCTCTTTTTTTTTTTTTTTTGTATTTTTCTGAAGCTGGAAACGGGGAGAAACAGTCAGACAGACTCCCGCATACGCCCAACCGGGATCCACCCGGCACACCCACCAGGGGGCGACGCTCTGCCCACCAGGGGGCTATGCTCTGCCCCTCCAGGGCGTCACTCTGCCGTGACCAGAGCCACTTTAGCGCCTGGGGCAGAGGCCAAGGAGCCATCCCCAGCGCCGGGGCCATCTTTGCTCCAATGGAGCCTTGGCTGCGGGAGGGGAAGAGAGAGACAGAGAGGAAGGAGGAGGGGGTGGAGAAGCAAATGGGCGCTTCTCTTATGTGCCCTGGCCGGGAATCAAACCTGGGTCCCCCGCACGCCAGGCCGACGCTCTACCACTGAGCCAACCGGCCAGGGCCTAAAATACCTCTTGTAGAATGAAAGTTCTTACTTGTCATGTAAGTGACTATATTAATCTTTTCCTTTTTGTTTAATATTTTTATACCTTTCATGAGAAATCAGTTTTTGTGATCTGAAAGGCATTCTCTTATATTGTATTCTAATTCATTTATAGTTTGACTTTCATTATCATGATTCTCATCTACAGAAAGTGGATTATTGGGTTTTGTGCTAGGAAACTTTATTATTTCTATAGGAATACTTAATTATTTATTGGTTATTTTCTCTTTTCCCACTATTCTGAATTTACATCTCTCTCAAATTTTTATAAAAGACTTGCTGATCTATGTTACTGTCGGACAGTCTTTATTGTCATATCTTTAAGTCTTGATGTCTAGAAAAGTATTTTTTTTCTACCTTCTGGTCTTGCAGAGTGATTTAGCTATTCTTAGTCTTTGTCTTTTTATGTCAATTTTAGAGCCAGCATGTCAAATTCCATGCAAGCATCTACTGGGCCATTACTGAGGTTACATTGACTCTATATATCTATATATCAAGGTGGCTGAACTATTTGAAATACGAAATCTCCCAATCCATAAATGTGGTATCGCTCCCCATTTATTTAGTTCTTTCTTTGACATTTTAGAAGTATTAGTTACTTAGGTGTTACAAGACACAAGGCTCTGATTTCTCTGAGTCTGTATTCCTTCTCCTTGAACTGAATATATAATGGTTAAATTGGTAGGTTTTAGAAATCAGTTTTCCAGGTAAGAGTGACTGCACTCCTAATTTAATTTCTGTTTTCAAATGCAAACACATTTCACTCTCATGGGAAGAAATGTCTTCCTATTTAGCTTCTTTTTTTAATCCCTTTCTATAAGGCGAAAAAAATCTCCATAATGATCTTTCATATAGTTTGTTAAACTTTATTTCTAATTTATTTATTTAGCAATAACAAATAATATTTTAATAAATTTATTTCCAAGTGCTTGTTGCTCTCATATAGGAAAGCAACCAACTATAGAATGTTAATTTTTTTTAGAGAGAGAAAGAGAGAAAAAGAGGGGGAATAGCTGGAAGCATCAACTCATAGTCATTGCTTCCCATATGTGCCTTGACCAGGCAAGCCCAGGGTTTCAAACTGGCAATCTCAGTGTTTCAGGTCTACTCTTTATCTATTGCACCACCATAGGTCAGGTTAGAATGTTAATTTTGATTCTAGCAATACTTATAATTGTTCTTATGAATTCAGTAATTTCTTACAGATTCCTTATAGTTTTCTATGTATTCAATTATATTCTGTTTAAACAATTATAGGTGTGTTAGCTCCTTTGCAAGCCTCATACATACTTTTTTTGGTCTTTCTGGTAGTTATCCAGTCTGGAATAATATTAGATGCAATTAGTTATAATAGGCATATTTATTTTTCCTTGAGTCTAAAGAAAATGCTTTAATAAAATCTTCATTAAGTATAAAGTCTGTTTTTGTGTGTATGCATGTGTGTGTATATGTGTGTTGCCACATTTTTTTGTGTGTATGTTTGTGTGTTTTTTGTGTGTGACAGAGACAGAGAGAGGGACAAATAGGGACAGACAGGAAGGGAGAGATGAGAAGCATCAATTCTTCTTTGTGGCACCTTAGTTGTTCATTGATTGCTTTCTCATGTGTACCTTGACCGGGGGACTGCAGCAGACTAAGTGATCCCTTGCTTGAGCCAGCAACAATGGGCTCAAGCTGGTGAGCCTTGCTCAAACCAGATGAGCCCTCGCTCAAGGTGGTGACCTCGGGGTCTCAAACCTGTGTCCTCCGCATCCCAGTCCAATGCTCTATTCACTGCACCACTGCCTGGTCAGGCGCCATATGTTTTTGAATGGCAACTTCTGTACAGCCCCTCTGTGACATAATTTTTAAGGTAATCAGGCCACATGAGAATATTTTTCTCTTTTTCTATCCACTCACCTCACTCTTCACTCCACAAATACCTATTTAATCAAAATTATACATAGTTTTGCTTTTTTCTCAATTTATATTTTCATGAATTACTAAATGCTTTATATTGATACCAAGTGAGAAGAATCCAATGAAAAGTAGGAATACTAAGAAATCTAATGTCAATGTGACATGGCATAAAACTGTGTTCCTTAAAAGTCTGTCATCAGATAACCACAGCTGAGGTTGTGCCAAATAATGGGCATAATTTGCTCTCCAATGAAAAGTCAGTGTCTCAAATAAAATGAAACTAGTGACAAGTCAATCATTAATTAAAGTTCCAGAAACTTGATTTTAATAAGTAGTCAAATGCTGTTAAACTCACCAGGGTTCAGTCTACACGGGCCAAGTGATGTGAGGAGGTGTAACAGCATAATTCAGTCAGTAAATTATCATAGCTAGCATGGATTATAGTGTTCCAGGAATGGTCATTAAGACTTGGAAAATACCTTAGAGGTCATGTGATCCAATCTCTTAGCTAATGGAAGAAACTTTCTTTTGTAGTCACTACTCTCTTAATGGTGTTTTTTCCTACTCACTTCTACCTTGGCAGATGCAACCAAAGTTAGATGCATCAGCTTCTGGAAACTTAATTTTCAATTGCAAGGGCTAAGTGTGGTTCTTATACTGATTTCAAGAAGTTAGGTTCAAACCCCATATGAGAAATGTAGACAGAACAGAAGAAAAAAGCAAAAATGAGGACACAAGAATTTGGATTGGTGGCTGGAGCAAAAAGGACAGCTATAGAGTGTGTATGGGGCAGGGAAGTTTATTATCCCCAAATCAATGCTCAGTTTACTCATCCTGAGTGATTGCTCTGGTGTACATCAGTAAAGAGCATTACACAGAGCTGGGGGAATCATATATCTACGTAAGGTGACATGTGGATTGAACTCAAGCTAAAGACACCAGGTTATGAGAGATAGCCCCTATAAGAGAATATATAAAGAAGATGATTTCACGGACTTTTGAGTGTCAGTTTTTTCATCATTCATTTTCTCATAGGTATGTGTCACCAGTGGATAACCTGCAGGATGGTTTTTCTTATAGACTCCATTCTTCATTAGCATGAACAATGTTAACTTCTTTACTTTTGGGGATCTTTCTGTATTGAACTCTATGGTAAATCAATGTCCAATATGTTCAAGTCACATTTTCATCCTAGGCAATTCTGTAAATATGGTAATAATTGATGAGTCAAATTAAAATGTGGGAAACTGCCAGATTGTTTCCAAAGTGGCCATATCATTTTGTAGGGTTATGAAAGAGTGTGTGTGTGTGTGTGTGTGTGTGCACGCGCGCGCACGCATCGCGTGTTGGGGAAGGGGTGACTACGAATGTTCTGTAAGAGGGAATTCTCTAGGGTGTTGGATTCTACTGTATATTGCTTGTAGTGGTGGTTACAAGAATTTATGCATGTGTTAAAACTCAGAACTGTACACAGAAATACTGAAAACTACTATATCTGAATTGATACAAATAAATAAAAGTCATGCCGATTTTTAGATTATATAGCCTGTTAACATTCTCAGGGAATAAAACATACTTAAGAATTTTTAAATACATTAAGAATTTTCACTTAAAATTGAGCAAACCAGTGGTATGCTCCAAAACTTTATTTTAAAAAAGGCAGATTGTATAGCTCAGATGCTGTTGTTTGTGTCTGACTTGGGCAGTGATGGGATTCAAGCAGCAGATGATGAAAATCATGCAATTGGGAGATGTTCTCTTTTTAGAAAAAGAGGCTGAATAAAAAATGTTCATCTGATTCTCTGCCATTTTTGTAGCTCACTCTACTTAAACTGACTTCAAATAGAGTTACATTGATCAAATGGGCCAGTGTCATCATTTGTTGGCCAGAGAGCAGGAAAAAGATTTTCTTAAAAGATCTAATCTGTGACTCCAAATTGCTGTCACATAAATAATGTCAAAGAAAGAGGCTTCCCTGTTGGTATAGCCATCCATGTGAATTCCTGGGCTACCCAAGATGGGCAGTCCCTGCTAAGGAAACCATGGGAGAAGCTTATTAAACCAAGGGATAATATGTTTCTTCATTAAATTCTTCTTAAGATGTAGAAACATAATGAACATTTTGGAAACACATCTGGAATAAAAGACAGATACAATTAAGTACACTTGCATGACAACATTTATCTTCTGTCTGATTTCTAGACAAATGTATTACGTTTTTCTATCTTCTGATTTGGAACAACTCTCAAAATTTTATTTCTTCATTTATTTACCAAGTAAGTATTCAGTTCCTTCTGTGACTTAGACATTGTATTAGGCCCTGAAAACACACCAGTGAACTAGTCATACTCCTAATCAAAAGTCTTCATTTCTGGAAAAAGGCTTAGTTCCTAGAATTTAGCCCTCAAGACTGTGGCAAATTTATTTGAGCTTTCGTGTATACTAGGGCTTTCTACAGGTTGAGTTTTCCTTTGGTTATATTTGATGAAATCTCGTGCTGTTCTGCTTCATCCCGCATAGGACATGAATCACTTCTTTGTCCAGTGTATCTTTACCTTATACACTACTTGCCTGTTAGTCACTTCATAGTCTTCTTGGTTAGCGATGGACTGTAAAAGTATTACAGCACTTCTGTTCAAGTCATCCTTATTTGACTTAATAATGGCTTCAAAGTGCAAAAGTAGTGATATTGGCATTCCAGATGTGCCAAGGGAGGCTGTAAAGTACTTACTTGCTTTAAGTGAAAAGGCTAATATTCTTGACTTAAGGAAAGAAAAATATTGTATGCTGAGGTTGCTAAGGTCTATGGGAAGAACAAATCTTCTATTTGTGAAATGGTGAAGAATCTTCATTAAAACTTGACCCAGCCATCAGTTGAATCAAGAGACTTGACTGGTTTATTCAATGGAGTGCTGTTGTTCTGAGCGGTATCTACTTAGGAATTAAGGTTTCCAGTTGAAATAACACTTCTCATCTTTCTAATTTCCTTCCCTTTCAACTATAAGTAGATGATGATCACTGAGTATGAGTGAGAGTTCTGGGAATAAATGTCAAATGATCACTTGTTTAACTTCATCTGTTGTCCTTCCATCACAGACAAATACAATGCTGGCCTTCAGGTATCTTCATTTAAAAATATAGTTAAAAGCCTGACCTGGTGGTGGCGTAGTGGATAGAGCGTCAGACTGGGATGCGGAAGGACCCAGGTTCGAGACCCCGAGGTCGCCAGCTTGAGTGCGGGCTCATCTGGTTTGAGCGAGGCTCACCAGCTTGGACCCAAGGTCGCTGGCTCCAGCAAGGGGTTGCTCAGCCTGCTGAAGGCCCGCGGTCAAGGCGCATGTGAGAAAGCAATCAATGAACAACTAAGGTGTTGCAACACGCAATGAAAAACTAATGATTGATGCTTCTCATCTCTCTCTGTTACTGTCTGTCTGTCCCTGTCTATCCCTCTCTCTGACTCACTCTCTGTCTCTGTAAAAAATAAATAAATATTTAAAAAAATATATATAGTTAAAAAATACAGTAGGAAATGTTCTCAGGCATAAGAGAGTATATGTTATCTTAATAAACATGTGTTTGAAAATTTTACTCAACCAAAGATTAATGTCTTCATATTTAAAATGTTATATTATTTCAAGTAGCTTTTATTTTATTTGAAGAATATTATTGTTATTCTTTCCTATTTTTCCTACACATTAACAATATGACTAGAAAGTTTTTAGGTGGGTCTGATTTTCTTCCAATAAAGTATATTAATGCTCCAACTCCCTAAGCCCTTTGTGTCTTAGTGCTAAATATGTCTCTTACTCCTCTCTGTGTGCTCTTTCAGACTCACGAGTATAAGACAGCAAAGCAATGAGTGTTTAGGGTTTAATTTTTAATAAAAAAGTTCCCCAAACTCAATTAAATTCTTACTGAATATTGAGTGAAAATAAAATATATTAAACCCCGAGAAGCAGCTGCAAATGTCTAATACACTGGATAACAAGGATTAGAATGCCGGTTTGGGATCATATGCCTTCGTTTGGTTATTAGACATTAAGAATGGGATTTTAGGAAACTCTCCTAGATGCATTAGTCCCAGTAAAGTACTTACCAGATAATTCATTATAGTCCTTTTTTTTCTTGGGGGGGGAGGTGTTGCAATTTAGAAGAATGCAATTAAAACTGAACTTGATAATTAATTCTGAACTGGTGAGAACTAGTTCCAGAGATTATGACTATAATGCTGTGTAGTCATTGATATAAATATTCATGAGGTTTCATTGTTTTATGGTTTTCTCAAGCACACAGCTTATCTGAAGAAGTAAAATTAAAGTACCATTATTTAACATTACAATGCAAATAAGAATCAATGAAGAAAGAATAGTTAATTCACTAGGGAAGGTGAATACATGTAGGCCCACTTAGAGACTCTCTCATATATGTACAAATAAAATATGTTCTGAACATATGAATTAGAAGATTGCGAAGGGAGAAGAGCAAAAGTGATATGGGTAAACAATTTTGGATCTTAATCTGGTCAACACTAGGTAAGTGAAATTCATTGAAATCGACTTAACCCACCACCAAAAATCAATCCACATATAAAACTAATCGTGTGCAGCAGAAGAGAGAATGAGAAAATGCTCTTTCTTATTCCATTTCCATCTTTTACTGAGCCATAATGCCATCATATCTGACCTTGAGGCAGATTTATCTATAACATGAAATTTTCAAGTAATCTGATAGAATAAACAGGGTATGATGAATGGATGAATGGATGGATGCATGGATGGAAACTGCAAAGAGAGAAGTAGCCAGAAAGCAGCCAGCCAGGCAAACTGAAATAGGTGGGAAGGGGGAGGGCAGAGAAGCAAGTATAATTTCAAACCTCAGTCTTTGCTGTGATTTAATTTAAAAAAATTTAGTCTTAATAGGATTCTTATAATTGGTATTTGTTTATGTCCTCAAACTTGATGAAGAAAAAATCAGCACAAACACTATATTCATTGAAAACTTTGTACAAATTTGAGGAAGATTTAAGCCTTCTGTACTAGTATGCTCAGTTCGTTTATTGTTAAGCACCACAAAGTCAAATTCGGTATTATGTGATTAAGCTGCATCTGTCTTTGTGCAAGCATTCGCCATATTTCTTTAAGTTCAGCAGGTGTTTTGCAAAGAATCTAAAGGATTTTGCACAAAATTAGTGCCTATAATAAAGCAATGCTGATGAAGAGACAGCTTTTTATATCACTGATATATTATAGTTTCTTTCTAATAAATGTCATTGCTAGATATTTCAAAACCTGAAACAGATTTGCTGACTGCACTGTTTTGAAGCATATTTGCTGTGCCTTATTGCTAAGATGTTCTTTTATAGACATACGGTTTAGAAATTTTAGTTGACACTGTTGACTACTAAATTAGCAGCTTTTCAACTTTGCAAGACTTCTGTCACACAATTGAGATAAAAGGTAGTGAGTATCAATTTTGCATTAATCTTTTCTGGCACTGTCCTAGGGCAGTTTGAGATGTATTAATCGAGGTCCTAATTTGAGAAACAAATAAAAACAAGATTGCTATCTGCTATTCCCCTCCAGTTTCTCTCTTTCTCTCCCTGTCTTTTTTTTTAATCTTTCACACCCACACTCAAAATTTATGAAGAGTCAAGTTATAAATATACAGATCTTATTTTATTTTTAATTAATTGGATTGAAGAGTGTAAAGCTAAAAGCATTATTCAATTGGAAGGCTTACTTGGCCTCCAACTATTAGCATGCTGCAGTGCTCTCTGGGCTGACTCATTGGTGGTATTCCGGTGATCTGTCTGAGGAGCTACATCCATTTGGTTAGAGGATGTCACAAACTGTGCTGTCAATCCTTTAGCATCATCTGAATTAGCTCTTTTCAATGGAGACCAAAAAGAGTTAGATCACAACTCCAACATTTAGTATGACAGTACTAAAACTGTTATCCTTAACCTAGAGATACAGCATACCCATAAATATAGAGAAAAACCAAGTTTAGGCCCAGTTACCAAAGGATCCCTAATCTTACCATAAGGCACCAGTATGGACAAAGACTGACCCTTTATTTACAACTACAGCCCAAACCCCTCACTTAAAACATGAAACAGAATACAAATAACATAATCCTATTCAGTCATCTTTAAGATATAATTCTATGAGAGAGCTTGATGGTAGTGAACAGAAAGAAAGAAGGAAAAGAAAGAAAGAAAGAAAGAAAGAAAGAAAGAAAGAAAGAAAGAAAGAAAGAAAGAAAGAAAAGCCACAATGCCTACTCTGATGAGCCGTGTTCAAAAATCCACATTTATTCCAAAGTAATTTCCATGTACTGACTGTAAGTCTACTCCTGTTTCAAGTGGGCAGGGAGGAGGCCACTAAAAGTATAAATACTTTTCATTATCAAAGAATACATAGTCTCATTAGTGGTAAACTGACAGATGAAAAGAAAATATACATGTATGAGGTGGTAAATGCTGACTGACAAATAAATAGTACAGGCAAAGCCAAATATTCATGTTGCAGAGATTGTATACATGGGAAAGTGAGAAGGAACTAAGAGACATTTTGAGCAGAAACAATATTTTAACAGCAAGGACCAGCATCTTCATCCTCCACTCAGGATATAGAAAGTTGCAAAGTATGGTGCTCTCATGATAACAATTTTAAAACTACCAAGTCATATCTTTTCAAAAGCTCATCAGCATGTTGAGATTGTAAGGTCATCAGGTAACCTGCAACCTAAATAAGGCTGCGACTAGCAATTAACCACCTCTTGTCAGCTGGGGATGAATGTGAGAGATATAGCCGTTGATGTAAGCTCAGTGATTTCAGTGGGTCTCAGAGAAACCCTGGGTGGCTGAGAGTAAGTGACAGTGCCAGGTGGACATGGTTTATATAAATTGTCACCAGTCAAAAGAAGTTATCAAAATGCCTTGATCTTTTTGCAATGGCTTATTGATGGAATTCCCAAAGGCAAAATAAATAATTATGCCATTAGTAACTACTTGATTTGTGTTATAGGCTGACTGTTTGTATCCTACAAAAATTGAAACTCTACCTTCTACTGTGATGGTATTAGGAGATGGGCCTTTGGGAGGTAATTCGGATTAGTGAGGATGCACCTTCATGAACAAGATTAATGCTCCCAGAAGAGACTTAAAAGAGTTTGTTCCTCTCTCTGCTCCCCACCATGTGGGGTACAGTAAGAAGCACATAATTTATGAACCAGAAAGCAGGCTCTCACCATACACCAAGTCTACAAACACCTTGATCTGGGGCTTCCAGCCTCCAGAATAGTGAGAAATACATGCTTGCTGTTTGAGCCACCCAGTATGCGACATTTTGTAATAGCAAGCCAAAGTGACTAAGACATTATGAACAACCAAAATTCTCTATATCTGGTGAACAGAATCCTTCATTGATCCACATGTTGTAGAATAATGGCCTCTATCCAATTTTCAGCCCTGAGTCAGGTCACAGGTCCTACACTTCTGGAATTAAATAAGACTTACATTCCTTTGAGGAAAGATCCCACAATGCACACAATGCATTCAAAAGTATTATACTTTAGTCTTCTTCCTAAATTTTTCCCAAAATAACCTTTAACAAACAGACACTGAGAAAAGGGAAAAGCCCAAATCCTTTGGGTTTTTGGAGGCATGTGTCCTGTACTAACTAAAGACTCCAGGGACCCAGTGAGCCACTGAAATCATTCTGTCAGATGTGGTTGAGTGATGAATTAGATGCTGGCCTGAATTCATCTCACAGTAGACCTAGTCTAAGAAGAAATTCTACCGTTTTTTGTTGGTTTTTTTTGTATTTTTCTGAAGCTGGAAACGGGGAGAGACAGTCAGACAGACTCCTGCATGCGCCCGACTGGGATCCACCTGGCACGCCCACCAGGGGCGACACTCTGCCCTCCAGGGGGCGATGCTCTGCCCCTCCGGGGCCAGAGCCACTCTAGCGCCTGGGGCAGAGGCCAAGGAGCCATCCCCAGCGCCCGGGCCATCCTTGCTCCAATGGAACCTTGGCTGCAGGAGGGGAAGAGAGAGACAGAGAGGAAGGGGGGGGGTGGAGAAGCAAATGGGCGCTTCTTCTATGCGCCCTGGCTGGGAATCGAACCCAGGTTCCCCGCACGCCAGGCCGACGCTCTACCGCTGAGCCAACCGGCCAAGGCTCTACCGGTTCTTGAGATGATTTTTCCATAAAGAGAAAGACGTTCAAGTACCAGCAATATTTTCCAAAAATATATACTAAGCTTAGTTTTCACCATGAAATATGGATGGAAATTGTAGACAAAGTAGAACTCCCCAACTTCTATTTGATTTTGTCTTTTCTGTTAAAGAGAATTGTTTTTTACATGGAAGGGTAGAATAAACATGAACAAGGTTTACATAGTTGCTGGGGGAATTTTGGAAATTATCTTGCTGCCCTACATAAACTCAAAATTGGAAACTGAGATTGGTTGGATTTTAGAAATCTTGAGAAAAAAGTCTCAAATGAGATGCTCAAGATTCTTTGAAAGGCTTGGGAGAATAAAAGATGTAATGGAAGACTGACATGCTCAAATGACAAGACTATTTTGCAAAGAGAGAAGAGGGGAGTTTCTTCAACTACTCATGAATTTTACAGCAAACTTCAACCAATTTTTTATAAGTGAATTTAAAGAGATGGTCCCTAAGAACATAGCATTAGAAAAATTCATAACCATGGGGCCCAACAAGAGTTCACCAAGGAAAAATATGCAAAGTATAATTTTGCTCTGCTGCTAGTGTGCTATATGGGGTAAATCAGGTAGCTATGACATATCTGTGTACAGCAGGACATTTGGCAAGGTCTTTTTGTGAATGATAAGAAAAAAATATAATAGCTACACAGCCAAATACTTGGGTACGTAATGAGTTATAAAGTCATAAATAAATGTTGGTGGTGGATTACTATAAACATTAAAAAAAGTTTTTAGTAGTCTGACACAAGGCTCTATCTATACTGCTTATTTTTCAGAATGGCTTATATTGAGACACAAAGTTTTGTTGTATGAGAATTTAGATCTTAGCCAACACCAAGTAGGTGTTATGTTTACTTTGCCTATGCAGTATAACTGCCACAAAAGAGGCTATCAAAAGGTTTGCATTGGCCTGACCTGTGGTGGCACAGTGGATAAAGCGTCGACCTGGAAATGCTGAGGTTGCCGGTTCGAAACCCTGGGCTTGCCTGGTCAAGGCACATATGGGAGTTGATGCTTCCAGCTCCTCCCCCCTTCTCTCTCTCTCTCTCCTCTCTCTCTCTCCTCTCTAAAATGAATAAATAAAATAAAATAAAAGGTTTGCATTGATGTTAGGGAACAATGACCCAAGGAAAACATTAGGAACAAGGATAATGTTCATTTATCCCCGTTTTATTTTTTCTATTTATTTATTTAATTGATTGATTGATTTTTAGAGAAAGAGGAGGGAGAGAGACAGAGAGAAAGAGACAATGATTTGTTGTTCCACTCATTCATGCTGTCATTGGTTGACTCTTGTTTGTGCCCTGATTTGTGGATCGAACCTGCAACCTCATCATGTCGGGATGATGCTCAGTTGAGCTACCCAGCCAGGGAATCTAGCCCTATTTTAAAGTTGTCCAGCAATTCTGATTGCTTGAATCTGAATTTCTACCGGGAGTTGAGAGGAGGAAGATCAGGGTTTAAGAAACACACTATTCGAAGAATGTCTTCAAATATTAAGGATCTCTTTTATAGATGAAGAAAAAATTCTGTTGAGGTGGAAGTGTGTGTGTATGTATGTGTGTTATACTAAATTTAAAACATATAATATCTGACATGTAGAAAAGAGATAAGATTTATGCCACCATAGGTCCATGTGATAAATTGATGCTGAGAGAGAAAGTGTCAGGGAGATAAGATACAGTTCTATAAAAAGAAACATTTTTACAGTTAGAACTTTCCAGGAAGGGAAAGAGGAGTTTTCAGAGGTACTGAGTCATCTCACCGGCGGGGAGCAAAACTAGGGTTTTTAAGTATTAGATGTGTGATTGGCAGGAATGACCTTTGGGGTTCCTGCCAGACCTGGAATTTGATGATTTTATGACTACAAAATTATCCTACAACTTCTCCTCCACTTTTTATTCATTCTGCCCTCTGGTCCCTCGTGACTGTTGCCTTCCTATTTTGTTTTCAGCCGGGCTTCTGAGAAATACGTTTTGATTCATTTATTCTAGACATTCAAATTTAAGATTTGACTTCTCAGTCAGGGGTTACCAACCGAGAGTAGTACTAAATTATTTTATTTCTGATTTGATTTCATCTTGTATTTTCCAATATACACACAATGAAATTTGTTTTTACTGACTCACTACCTTATTTAAAAATACAAATATTTAATATGTGTCTGGGGTAAACAAAGCCTTATAGGAATAGGAGGGACATAGAGAAATAATATCATACCTCTGGCCCCCAGTACAGATACCTGTGCCACATCGTCCAGGCAATGGGTTTCTGATTATTTCCTGAACAGAGTTATATAATTTCTTTTAATATCATTCCTAAAAATTCATTTAAGTTTGATTCTGTAAATGATATTATAGCTCATCTAATACAATTCACATTTTTCAAGAAAATCAATGTCCAAGTACATGACATCAGAATCAATCTCTCAGAACTCCTTTTTCTTGTTACATGAAGTTCTACCTAATGGAATTGGAATGGAGGTTGAAGAGGTGTCTTTGCATCCAGTTATCTAGAGTTGCTGTAGAAAATGTGAGCAACAGGAGCCTGGATGTTGACACGTGTGCTTGTTTCCAGCTTTGGGGACAGTCCTCTAGTAAGTGGGTGCCGAAAGCCTGCCTGCCAATTAGTCTCATCAGAATCATCAGGCAAGCCTTACAAGAGCACAGATTCTTGGATCCTTTTGCAAGAAGTTGACCGAAACTTGGAATCCTTATTTTCACTTTTTTTTTCACTTTTATTCACCATCACTATGAGAGAGACGTTCAAAATACACTGCTATTTCACACCTCTCTGACAACTTTACAGTCTTAATGGTTTAGAGTTTTTAGTTTCTTTTTTTAAAAGCTTTTTTTTTAAATTTTTTTATTTTTATTTTATTTATTCATTTTTAGAGAGGAGAGAGAGACAGAGAGAGAGAAGGGGGGGAGCTAGAAGCATCAACTTCCATATGTGCCTTGACCAGGCAAGCCCAGGGTTTCGAACTGGCGGCCTCAGCATTCCAGGTCAACGCTTTATCCACTGTGCCACCACAGGTCAGGCCAGGGTTTTTAGTTTCACACTGCTACTGAGTTGCTTCAGTAATCCTTTCCTTAAAACTTCTATTGCAATTACCATCAATATCCACTTGGATTTATTATACATTGCTTGATATTCATTCTTACCTTGAGACTTTTGTTCTCTATTATCTTGAGACATTTATTCTGATTTATTTTTACTTGGTTGCAGTTTTGTTTTCTCAAAAGATTTTCCTCATTCATGGTACCTCTGGGATGGGATGGTACCTGAGTATAAAAACCTTTATTTTTTTTACAGAATTCTGGAATCTGAATTTTTTTTTGAAGCTCCCCCCAACCCCCGCTGATTTTAATTTGCAGCTCATAGTGGGAACCAGTTGCAAATTATCTGACCCATAGTAGAGTTACAGTTCTGAGGGGCTAACATCCTACCTAATAATTACCTTCTTTCCTCTCTCCTTCTCATGTGGGCTACTATTGGTAGTCCATTAAAGCTTGAAAGTTAAGTCTGACAAATACCTATACCTTTCCTAGGCATGCATTGAATATTGCTTGGACTGCAAATTATCTCTCACAAAATGTTAATCTTGTCTTTATAACTATAGAGTGAAACCCTTGAGACAGAGATTGTGCTTAGTGTTGTGGCTTATTAAAGTGTGAACTCCTTGGAATGCAGAAAGTCACATTGAATAGACCCTCCTCCTTTTTCTCATAGAACAAAGAGATATCTGCTATGTCCCAGAAGTGGCCAGTTGGAGTAATCTAGTCATTCTAGCATTCCTGTCTGCAAGGCAGTATTTGTACCAATGTGGAACCAGGAGTCAGCTTTTCCTTCATGATGACCATATGCCTATGGAATGGTCATTTTTAGGGAGGGTTTGGAAGGAAAGTTCTTCTTTGTTCAGAGTCAGGTTATAAATGTTTCCGGTACCACCTTGGAGAGAGCAACAGGGACCTGGGTTGAACTGTTGAATGCATGGTATAGATTTGGATTCTGCTCTCTGTTTTCATACTCACTTTTCTGATTGCATTGTTGTTGTTTTAGTTAACTATTTTATTTTTTAAAGATTTATTTACTTATTTGTTTACTTTACAGAGAGGAGAGAGAGAGAGAGAAGTGAGGGAGGAGCAAGAAGCATCAACTCCCATATGTGCCTTGACTGGGCAAGCCCAGGGTTTTGAACCAGCGACCTCAAGGTCGATGCTTTATCCACTGTGCCACCACAGGTCAAGCCTAGGTAACTATTTTTACTGTTATTATATAAGCCATAACTAAACAGGTTCATCCTGAAAGGATTCTAAACCTAATTGGCATGACAGAATTTCTACTATCTATCAAGTCTCTGATCTCCTTCCAGTAAAACCCCTTTGCCAGTGGATGTATATCCTTCCTACCTCGCTACCTTGGGCAGCTTACTGAGCCTCCCCAAATTTAGGTTCTTTGGGGTGCAGTGCAGTTGTGGTGTTCTGCATCTATGTCTCAGTCTTCTGAGAATATAAATGAAATAACTGCCTCGTACAGTGTTTTGAAAAGTCCAAAAAAGAATATTATAATATGGATTAATATTAATTATATCTAAAATAAATTTAACTATACATAAAATAATTAAAATTAATAAATTATTTTTAAAAATTAAACACTAAATTAAAGCCTTGAGGATAAGGATATTATATCAAAAAATTTTTGGAACCCTGTAAAGCCAGTAGCCAGGGCTACCATCACAGCAGCCTGGCCCATGTAGGTTCGCATTGGATTTGGACAGTCGGTAAAGAAACAACGGAGCCAAAAACTGATGGGCCATCATCTTTTCTCCTAGCTTGCACCTGGCGGGCAAGTAAAACACACACTGGGCTCCAAAACCCACTCACATTCAGTGCTCACAAAGCTACTGACTTATCCGAGTTTCCTAGAATCAAAGGTTTCTAGCTCACCAGAATTATTCTCCTCTGTTCCCCATTTCCTTTCTTCTCCCTGCACAAACTCTGCACAAACTGGCTTCTCACTCAACACTCCACCATCCTGGCTGCTTTCCCTGGCCTCCTCCATGTGGCCTCTCTCTGCTCTGCTCTTTAATGCTAATCTCAGGAACCGAGAGAGCAAGCTCCCATTCTGCCCCCATTTTATAGTGTAGAAATCCAAACCTTTTAATCCAATTGTACCATCCCACATCAAAAAGGGTGGGAAAGGCTTAGTCCTAAAACCAAGCCCCAGGCTTCAAGGATCCTGCCTGCCCATAGCCCCAACACACTTTAATATTACCTGGGCGGCAGCTTCCACATGGGCAGCGCCATCTTTAATAAAGTGAGCATAATATATTTTATCTGCCCAACAAACCCAATCATAAGAAATATATGACTGTTTGAAACGAAGGTGCTCTGTTTTCATTTTCTTTTGCTATAAAATCTCACTAAGACATATTATTTCTAGTTCCTGATCTCTGGGGGACTGGAACTGGACCTATGACAGAAACATAACTTATTTACATATGGTATGTATCAGTTTAATAAGGTTGGGTTTTAGTCTACTCAGTCTGCCATTATCAAATACCATTGACTGGTGATTAAAACAACAGGAATTTCTTTTTCACATTTCTGAAAGCTAGAAATCTGAGATCAGGATGTCAGTGAGACTGATTTCTTCTGAGACCTCTCTCCTTGGCTTGTAGAGGGCTTTCTTCTCCCAATGCCTTCACATGGGTTCTTTTTCTGGATGTGTCTGCGACTAATTCCCTCTTATAAAGATACCATTCATATTGGATTAGTAATAGGATTAGGGCCAACCCTAATGACCCCATTTTAATCTAATCACCTTTTTAAGGACCTGATTTCTAAATATAGGCACATTCTGAGATTCTAGGAGTTAGGACCTTGACAAGAGAATAATTTAGCCCATATCAAGATTTGGAAAGTGCTTTTGTATCTAGAGAAGCTTATAATTTTTTCTAATCAACAAATACTCAGAAAATAACCAGTCTATTCATGTATAAACTAGGTCTCCAAAAGACAGTCACTTGCTAGGTGAGCTTGTGCCCCAATATTTACTTTAATGTAATAAAGCACATTCTTTAAAACTATCCCCACTAAATCCATGAACTTGCCTCATAAAAGAGCATGTCTTTTAGTGCCCATGTAACCCTTAGTGTGTATAGACATTTGAGAATGAAATTTTCAAAAGATTGTTTAATAATTTACACTGATCGCTAATTCACATGACTGTCCCTTCAGTTAGTTTAAATAAGTGAAGATAGTTTAAATTCCATCCTCCACTCCCAACAAAGAAGCTTTGCCTGCCCTTGTGCATGTTCATTCAGTCAGACAGAAGTAAACCTGACTGGCAGCTCTCTAGCCTCTTTTCGTATGCAGAGCTGCTTGCATGAGGCCAGTATTATTAAACTTGAGGTCTGACATTTCAAAAGAACATTGGAAGATTTTGACCTCTTCTTCTAGAATTTGAAAGCGAAAGATACCGATGAGTCTCTATTCACCTTGGGTAGTGTGATTCTCCTCCTCCCTCCTGACAACGAACTAAAGAAAATTTTGGTTATGTATCTTCAAAACAAGATTTGCTTCCTTTTCTAATTAACTGTCAAGAATAAACAAAAATAGTCTCTTCGATATGAGCTTTCACACGTAGGTTTTTTAGCTGGAGGAGCAACTTCACACGCAAGGTCTCTCTTACTCACCTTTCACCGTCATCACCCACAATTAAAACTCATTAAGATTTTCCTCACTTCCACCTTCCAAGGACAAAAATAATGCAGGCTATTACCATTTGTTTCATTCCAATCGGGAAACCCATGAGGGGTTCTATATTCAGAATTTCAGAATTTTCTTTTCAAATCACAGAGCTGAGAAATAATGAGCTCGTAGTTTAATTTTCTTTTATCTTTCTGTGTGGAGGTATAATGTTTATTCTGCTGAAACTTTATATCCTTTTAGGCAAAGTTCACTTACTTTCCAATGTGCCCTGCTCTAGTTCTTTTCTTCCACTGTATCAGGGCACGTGTGCTGCCATTTCTCAGAAAGGTCCAACTATTAGCCTTACGGGTAGTAATCTGAATGGGATTGCGCTTCAGTAGGTATGTAGGTCTGCATAGGAGTGTGGATAGTCTCACATTCTTGGTTTATTATAAGCTGAATTTTCACCAGACGCCAGCTAAGATTAAGGAGAACAGGTGCTTTAAGACATTATGTCAGCTCCTCCACAACTCCATGAAATCTTGTAATCATCTGACATCATAATTAACTCAATCTTCTCCCATTAGAAAGACAATACTTTTCTCCTGACCAAGTGATGGCGCAGTGGATAGAGCGTCGGACTGGGATGTGAAGCACCCAGGTTCGAGACCCCGAGGTCGCCAGCTTAAGCACGGGCTCATCTGGCTTGAGCAAAAAGCTCACCAGCTTGGACCCAAGGTCACTGGCTTGAGCAAGGGGTTACTGGGTCTGCTGAAGGCCCGCGGTCAAGGCACATATGAGAAAGCAATCAATTAACAACTAAGGTGTCACAATGAAAACTGATGATTGATGCTTCTCATCTCTCTCTGTTCCTGTCTGTCTGTCCCTATCTATCCCTCTCTCTGACTCTCTCTCTGTCCCTGTAAAAAAAAAAAAAAGACAATACTTTTCAAATTATCCTATTAACTTCTAATTATCCTATTAACTTCTAATAACTTAAACTGAATTATCTTGCTAACCTGGGAAGATAAAACTCCATGCAGGGTGCCCACCATTGGACTATACATGAGCTATGCAAACATGTATAGCCACATACAAGTTTCTGCACAAATAATACACAAATTCCTTCCTTCTCCCCTCTGGTAGGTTTAAGTTACTCTTTCATTATTATTCCTCTATTTAAGAAATCCTAATAACTCTTAATTGGCTAGAGAAGGAGACTCCAAATCTTTGCAACAAGGATCTATTTTTTATATCTGTGGATTACCTACGTCTCTCCATGCCTGTGCTTGGGGAGGAAAAGAGAGGATGTGAGTTATACATGGTGTGATTATCCATCTGAGCCCATTTCCTCAGAAATATGTGGTAAAACATGGAAAAATAATAAAAGGGATGAAGGAGATATAGTGTCAGGCATCCTATAGTGATGAACCAAGATCATGCATTCAGGTCTATTGATCATATTTATCAGGGATTCCAAGTTTTCAGGAACCTTAGTAATTTTTAAAACTCTCCATAATTTGACACGTCCATAGATCTCCATATTATTTATCCCACATCTCCCAATATATATTGAATCACCTCATAGGTTCTATATCCCCCAATATCTATATTTTTACAAATGCCTACACTTCATCAATTCTCCTTTTTTTCCCTTTAATCCAACCCATTCATTCTCTCAGTGGAACCGGCCCTTTTCAGAGGTACTTCAGAGTATTTCTCCAGACTACTGGGAATGGGGAGAAAGAGTTCTGAGGAGCATGCAAAGGCCTGGGCTCCAAGTCGCCATTTTCTACTTTGACCAGATATGTTTTGTTTAGGTTCAATAACAGAAATGTGGTCTAAATAAAATTTGAAGAATCACTGCTTTACAATTCATTTCAAAGTCAGCCTACAATGCCACCTTCCTCCCTGAGGGTCCTATGCCACTTTCTGTGGTTATGTGGACTTTGTATTTTTATTTATATATTTATATCTGCATGTGTTTTATTTTTCTCTGATTAAAATACAGGTTATTCTTCAATGCCACTTGTATCATTTAGTAATGTCATATTACAGTGGAGTTTAAAGACCTGCCTATACTCAGTGCAGCAATTTGAATGGCTGTAGAGGATGCAGGGTACCACACAACAGATCTGTGCTTTCATGGTTTCTGCTCCGTCCTTGTCCTTGTTGTTATTGTGAAGTCAATCAGTCTGGTAGCAAGTCAAATGTCTTTACTTTAATTGCTGAACATTTTAGATGCTCCTTGTGATGGGAAAATTGTATTTCCAACTGGATAGCAATGCAGGATCCCATAAAAAAGTGAAAAGAGTCAGATAATAGTCTGTAACAACAACAAAAACAAAGAAGTGATTCATGTATATTTAGTGCTGTTGCATTTGCTTTTATGTTATATTATTAATTAACTCTACAACCATTTTACTAAGATATTATTATCACTATATAAGTTTAAAAAATTAAGTATTAATGAGGTTAAGCTTCTTTCCCAAGGGTATACAACAATAACTAATAATCTAAACATAAAATCATTTTAAATTCTCTAAATCCTCATTTTGTGTGCTAAACTATTAGAACAAAAAATACCACACAGTAGAAGTGGATCCTGAGTTGGATCAAATGATAAACTCTCAAGATAAATGAGGTCAATAGATAAAAATTTATAAAAGATTCTTAATTCTGATATTATGCAAGTTGATCCACAAGAGCTTTTGTTGGATGGTGTTGACCTGACGATTCATCACATGCAAGCACGGCTCTTTCTTTCACTAACTATGATGTTATCAGTTATGAACTCCTCCCACCTCAAGATCTGTCCACTTGTCCATTCCTTATTTGCTCTTCCTCTCTCGTTTTGAAAGATGACATGTCCCACTCATTATTCTGCTGGTTTCCCTTTTACCTGTGTTCCTGTCCCTGTTATCTAGGGGCTCTGTTGCAACTTCACTAGGTTAATTCTTCCTTTTTCAGACTTAATATCTTTCTCTCTCCATTCCTTCCTTCCCTAGGTTTGGCAAATTCTCATGCCATAATGTTTAAAAAAAATTCTTAACCCTTTTTGCTCCTCAAAAATACCATTTGATCTTATTTCTCTTTATAACCTGAATTCTAAAAAGTTATTCTTTCTCAATATTAACTTCCTTGTAAATTACTCACTGGTCACCTTGAACCCTAATTTTTTCTCTCCTCACTTTGCAGAAATAACTAGCTAAGCATACACTTAGAGTCAACAAGAAAAAATTTCTCAACATCCCTGGTATTTACAGTAGCTCTCATTTTTTATCATTGTACCAGTTTTCAGGGTTTGACTCATGCTATAGCTTCAAACTGAGGGCCAAATTAAGTTTCTGGATAATAAAAAACTGGTATCAATGCAATTGTTTTAATATATCTTTAATAAATATCATAGAAAATTAAAGATGCATATAACCTGTTATGCATTAATTTCATTTCTACCCTAGATAAATTTTTTACAAATGCAGCCAGGGATTTGCACAGCCGTGTTCAACACATGCTTTAAGGGGGCGGGGGAGAGAAATTGAGACAGGGTTTTCTTATGGATTTGAAAGCTGAGGACTCTGAGATAAATTGCCTTCATCATGGTCTCCTTCCTCTGTATCCCAGCTCCAAACTTTGTTTCTTTGGAGTCATCAGATATTGGAAACTTTGGATACCTAGGATTAAGTAAGATATTGGACTGTTTGCCAAAGGAGGGAACTGATGCACAGCTTTCCTCTACTTGGAGAATACCTGGAACAAAGATCTAATAGCAGAAGATTCAGAGAAAAAATAGGTCACCAGAGTTCCATGGGCCCTGATGCACAGGTCTCCACGAGAAATCTCTATGCATGAGGGAATAAGTCTCTCTAGCCTTTGAGAGAAGAGAACAGAGAGATATCAGACAGCAGAGGCTCCCTCCCAGAGACTCAACAGGAGGTGGGCAGATTTCTGACTACACAGCAAACCCAGGGTGATAACAATGTATATGCCTTTTAGAATTTGCAGGATTCAAGAAAGTTAAGGACCTCCAGAAATCAGATATGAGCCTCAATATACAAACAAAATTAAAAACCCTCATCTCACTTCAGAGGGAATATAAAATAAGAAAGAAATCCAGAACAAATACCTAGGGAAATAAAATTGTCATATGAGTCAAATAAAATGGAAATTAAAAGATAGGTTCACCAGCATTCCAAGTGCAGCTGGATGTGGGTTTCCAGAGTTAAATACAAATTTTTAACTAAATAATTTATTATTTGAATGAAAGAGAATGATCATTATTAAGACCTAAATTAATGACCTAGGGAATGATAAGAAATACAATAAAACAGAGAAAATAGAGGCAACTATTATGAGGAAACAGATAAAGACACATGAAGCATATTGTTTAAATGGTAGGAGCTTCAAAGAGAGAAGCAATGAGTTTGGGGGAAGTATCAATAATTAAAGAAGTAATAGAATTATGTTTTCCTGAGCTGAAGAACATATGAAGCCTTGAACAAGCTCACAGAGTTTCAGTCTGGAGTAATAAGAAAAAAAAGAAGCAAACAAAAAATAACAATAAAACACTCAGGAAAATTTTGTAAAATTCTTCAACCATTTTAATGATAGAGAGAAAAATTGTTTAATCTCTCAGGCAAAAGAATATGTTATATACAAAGAAAAAATTAATTAGACTATGGTATTGAACTTCTCATCTGCAACACTGAAGCATGAAACAGTGCAATATCATCTATAAATCATATTAAAAACTCAATAGACAGGTTAAAATTCAGATTTAATATAGAATTTATAAACCGACAGTTGGAACCAAGGAAATTACTCCAAATGCAATGCAGAGACGAAGACATAAAGAGAACGGTAGACATTCTAAGGCAAAAAGCATATTGACTATCATTACCTGACAATAAAAGAAATACTTTATCAGAAAGCTTAAAAATTTTAATTAATAATGCAAACAGAATAAAGATTTGTAAAATTTTAAAGAAAACATTGTTAAACCATAACTACATTGGATTTAATATATACTTCTCAGATATTAAAACAATCAGGAAAAAACAAATGTATTAAGAATACAGAATAACTAAATAAAGTATGATTGATAGATACCAGATAAAACTATCTATTTCTATACTTAGCTATCATCTACATCAACATATACATGCATGCATATATGCAAACATATCTTTTTACTTAATTATTAGACTTACATATGTATTTATATATAATTTATATTTCAAGTATGTATGAGGCATTTACAAAAATAGATATAGAGGAAGCCTTCACCACAAATGCCTAATAATCATTAACACAGAAACTGTATTTTCTCGGTCATGATGAATTAAAATTGTGAGTCAATAACACTAACAACATGAAGGGCTAATAATTCCATGCATTTAGAAAATAAAGCACAACCCTAACTAAACCATAAATAAAAAAATCATATTTAAAATTCAAAATAATCTCAACTGAATGAATGTTTTGTCAGAAACAATAATACATAGTAAATCTTTTGGATTTATCTAAAAAGTAACAGAAGAAATATTTATAATGTTAAAGAAGAAAATGTACAATTAATGGTAGATGCTTTTTCAATGATAGAATTTGAAAAACTAGTAAACTTCAAGAAAGAAGAGAGTGAATAATGAAGAGTAGAAAAGAAAATAGAAAAGAAAAATGAAATATAAAGGGTCAACAAAACCAATAAATTTCTGGCATGTTTATTCAAAAAATTTTTTAACAGGAAGAAAACAAATAAGCAATTTTAGGAATAAAAAGAGAACGTTAGTGGAGAGCTGCTACAGATTAAAAACAAACAAACAAACGAAATCATATTTCAATGTTATAAATAACTTTGTAACAATAAATTGAAAACTTAGGTGAAATATTTAGTTTTCTCAAAAGAGTATAAATGATCAAAGCTGACACTTAAAATATGGAAAACCTGAAATTGTCAAAGACATTATATTAGGACATCATATTCTGTTATCAAAAACACCAGTTCCAGATGGTCTTCCTTGTGCATATTTACAGTACTCCAAAGAATACTACCTGTTTTATACACATATTTTCAAGATGATAGAAAGATATGGATCATTGCCACCTCCATTTTTGATCAAATATGATCTTGATAACACATCCAAACAAAACCAGAATACAAAATAAAAACTTGAGATAGTTTCAAATTCTTAAATATTTATAAACCATATCCAGAAATGTAAAATCAATTTTTTCTAGAAATAATATAATGGTTGAATATTCAAGTTGCTATAAAAAGAACTCATTGCATTAACAGATTAGAAGTGAAAATAATATACCCATATTAATTTATCTAAGTAGATGGAGGAAAGGCACTTGGTAAAATTCAACACTTATTTATAATAAAAGCTCTAAGCAAACTAGGACTAGATGGGAACTTTTTTTATTAGGCTAGAGTCACTCCAAAAAACCATAGCAACTATCACTCTTAGGAGTAAAATGTCAAAGAAATTTTCTTAAAAATTTGAAACAATGAACGACACTGTATATGGGGCTGGGTTTTTCCCCTACATTTTTTGAAGTTTTCCCAAGATGCAATTAAATAAGAAATAGAACAATTCATAAGAAAAAATAAATTATCATAAATTATATGTAAAGAATGCAAAATTAATTTTTGGTATGGTAGTTTTCTGCTGTACTGTGCTATTTTTAAGGAGTAAACAACAAGCAATTTTGGTATAATAGTATTGAATGTTTATTCAATTCAGAGTGTAAATTCTTTACATATTGAAATACACACAGATAATTATTCAGTTTAGTGAATTTTTAAATCAAATATAGAAATATTCAATAGGACCCTGACCAAATTCATTCTCTTTTAAATCAATTTAAAGTTTTTAAAAAATGTTCCATACATCATTACTTCACATGGTTGAAAATAGATTAATATCTTGAAATATAGTCAGAGCATGGCAGACCTTGTTGCAACCCAACATATCCTATGGACTCTGCCATTTCAAAGCATACTGTCTAACTTCCATATGCTAATCTGATATTGGTATTTCTGCCTGAGGGCTTTTCTGGAGCTCCTGAAGGTCATGATCACTCTGCTCAAAGCTCAGAAAGACTGGGAAATTAACTCCATCTTAACCCAGGAGACTTCAATGACTCCTGAGAGGTGGTATAAAGTTAACTCCAAAACAAAAACATCAACATCTTCCCCAAAAGATTTAATGAGAATGAGTCTTAGAATCGTGTGAAAATCTCGACTCTCATGGGAAAGATAACTAAAAAAGCCAATGTGGGAGTGACATCCGTTAGGTGGCGGAATAGGAGGTTCCATCCCTTTTCTCTATATAGAAACATAGATTTGACAATCAACCACAAACAAGTATACCTTTACAACAGCTCTAGAATCCAGGTGAGAGCTTACAGTACCCCAATAGAGCACAGAAACAAGAAAAGACTCTTTGAAGAGGGTAGGACAAAACAGTCTCAATTTACCCACATCACTCCACCCTTAAATGCAGGAAGCAGTGCTGAGAGATCCCCCTAGCCCAGGAGCTGTCCTATGGGGGAAGGAGTTAAAAGTTGAGTGCCCAAGTTCACCAGCCCCAGCTGCAGAAAATTTTGTTTCAGCCATTCTTTTTTTTTTTTTTTGGTATTTTTCTGAAGCTGGAAACGGGGAGAGACAGCCAGGCCGACTCTCGCATGCGCCCGACCGGGATCCACCCGGCACGCCCACCAGGGGGCGATGCTCTGCCCCTCCAGGGCGTCGCTCTGTCGACCAGAGCCACTCTAGCGCCTGGGGCAGAGGCCAAGGAGCCATCCCCAGCGCCCGGGCCATCTTTGCTCCAATGGAGCCTCGCTGCGGGAGGGGAAGAGAGAGACAGAGAGGAAGGAGAGGGGGAGGGGTGGAGAAGCAGATGGGCGCTTCTCCTGTGTGCCTTGGCCGGGAATCGAACCCGGGACTTCTGCACGCCAGGCCGACGCTCTACCACTGAGCCAACCGGCCAGGGCTGTTTCAGCCATTCTAATAAATATGTAATGGTATCTCATCATAGTTTTAATTTGTATTTCTCTAATTAATAACAATAATGCACACTTTTTGTGTGTTTATTTTTCATTTTTATATCATTTTTTTGGTTGAATTGTCTTCTCAAGTCTTTAGCCCATTATTAATTGTGCAGTCTATTTTCTTATTTTATAAGTTTGGGAGTTATTCATGTACTCTGGATACAAATACTCTGTCAGATATGTGATTAGCAAATATTTCGTCACAATTGATAGCAAGTCTTTTTTTTTACATCTTTATTAAGTTATCACTTACATATCATACAATTCATCAATTTTTAGTTTACAATGTAATAATTTTTAATAAATTTCCAGTTATGAAGCCATTACTATAATCCAGTTTTAGAACATTTTCATCATCTAAAAATATTTCTTGTGCCATTTACAGTTAATTTTCATATCTACTACCACACCCAGATACTATTATATATAGCTACTTTCTTTTTGTACAGATTTGTCTATTTTAGACATTTTAGGTAAATTGAATCATACAATATGCAGTCTTTTTTATCTGGATTCTTTAACATAGGATAATACATATTTTTGAGATCATAGATGTTGCAGCATGTGCCAGCAGTTTATTTCTTTTTATTGCCAAATAGTATTCTATTGTACAAATATATCACATTTTTTTCCATTTACCAGTTGATGCACATTTAGATTGTTTACTTTGGGCTTATTATGAATAATGCTGCTATGAACATTCACATGCAAATATGTTTCATTTCTCTGGGTAAATAAATACCTATGAGGGGAATTGCTGAGTTACATGGTTCCTCTACTTTTAACATTTTCAGGAGCCACCAAACTATTTTCCAAAAATCCTGTACTGTTTTATATCCCAACCAGCAAAGTATGGGGTTCTTTATATCTTTTCTAATATTTGTATTGTCTGTTTTTGTTTTGTATTTTTATTAACTATCCTAGTAGAAATGAAGTGTTATCTTATTGTGATTTTAATATGCATTTCCATAACAAACAATGATATACTTATTTGTAATTTCTATATCTTCTTTGGAGGAATGTCTGTTAAACTATTCTAACCACTTTTTTTTTTATCAGATTGCTTATGCTAAGCTTTTTCTTGACTACATTGTGATTAGTGAAGTCCCCATAATCTGTACCTTTATTTGCTAGTGATCAGTAATCTTCTTGATCCCATATATCCCACATATTAATAAAAATATAAACAAAAATAAATGCTGTATGCTGCATTTAACTTTTCAAGCTCCTTTTAGGATCTGACTAATATGATAAATTCATTTGTGAAGATGATTTATCACCGATTTTGGCTTTTCACTCCACTGATCCAGTGTGTATAATAGGCTAACGGGTTGTAATCCAGATGTGGCCTCTATTCCCAACTTGGAAGAATCTGCTGAAAATAAGGAATCATTTTTTGGTCTGGAGTATGTGTTTCCAGTTAGTTATTCCTATGGAAGTGCTTTGTAAAACACCTTCCTCAGCACTCGCAAAAATTATTTCTGCTTTATGTAAACACAATAAATTAAAATCAATAAAAATTATTTCTGCTTTTATGTGAAATTTTCTCTATGTTCAAATTATTTCTCCTGCCACACAAAGGTGTTTATGTTCTTCCAATATCTATTTTATCTTTCAATTAAAACACACACACACACACACACACACACACACACACACACACACACTGAGTACTTATGACTCTAGACTGTAATCTCCTTTAGGGAAATGAATATGACTGTTTTGTCTCAACATGTATTCCTTGGATTTAAGGGAATGCCTGTGTAACTGGCACTCAATAAATAAATATTGAATGCATGAGCAAATGAATAGCTGCAAGGCAGCTTTTCCAATGGCCCAAGTCCCACCACTTATTCTGGTTGATACTGATTTCTAGCTTCTGCACCCTTTACTGTGCTGTGGACCTGTATTCCTGGTTGGCATTTAATTGTGCTTTAGTGAAACCTGTGTGTATGGAAGCCTTATTGTTTACAACAGAGTTACAAATTATTTGAATGCAAGAAATTTGATGTGTCTCTGAAATGGGGCCTCTTTATCTTGTGTTTCTAGTAACTTTCATAATCGTCATCATGAACTACAAAGTGTAAGGCTAGAGACAACACTGTGCCTCACTGAGGGTCAATGTAAAGACTACTAGGTGAGTGCCCCAGTGAGGCCGCTTCACAGCACACAGGTTGCTCTGCATGGGTACCGGCAACCAGTCTAGGTTCTGATTCCTAGAACTAAACTTCCATTTCGAATTCTAATTTCAGCACTTAAGCTCCTGTTTTGATAGCACCATTATTCCATGTGTGGTACTGGTTCACCTTGCTATTCATTGCCATGACTAAACTTAGAGCATCTGCTTACTATTTGCCTTGAGTTTTGCTTAAAAGGCCAGAGGCCTTGCACCGCTGTTAGGATATGAGGACTTTATCCATGTGACTTACTCCTTCTGTTTCCTATAGCTTAGGTTTTCCATACCCTTCCGTTATCTGGTCCAGAGAAAGGATGCCATTACTCCTTTAGTCTGGCAGGTTACCAGCGTCTTAATTTTGAGCCTCCTCTTATCTACCACAGCTCTTGGGAAAGAACTAAATCTATGGTAGCCCCACTTTTAATACTACTTTCTGGATAATTATTATTTTTAAACTCTTGACATTCCTTTATTTTTTCTTTTGTCTTTAAAAGACCCACATAAACCGGAGACTGAGATCTATGTTTCAAAGTCATTTCCAAGGTATGAATTGTAAAAACTAGACACATGAATGCCAAAGAACACATGATGGAAAGATGTTTATGCAAGCTGGGTGAGAGCTTCGTGGCTCAAAATGATGTCTTCAGATCTTGCTGCAAAACAAAGCAGAGCCAAACCAAACACCACTCTGACACCGAAGCAACAATTTTCTGTCTAACATAGAGTCCTGTGATTAGAACTGCCCTGATTTGCTGCAAATACCTTTTTCAAAGGATTTTGGTGTGCTTCATATTTAAGCATTATTCATGTTAGCAGAGAAATTAAATTCCTCAAATCCTGTTTAAGACTGGGGCTGGGGGGAAGGAGAGCAGGGGGATTTACCCACAGATGCTAAAGTAGAAAACAGAGCATGACTTGCAGCTGTTCAGCTCTGTCTTCAACAAGGAAACAAACCTCCTAACCAGCCACCACCAAATACCTTTCACTTGGTTCCCATGGCAACACCTCTATCCTCTGGTGCCCACGATGTCTCTAATGTCTCCGACTAGTTGAATGCATTGGCACCTGCTCCCCTTGCCAGCTCTTGTCAAAACTTATTAGAATGAGAATCTTTTCCGATAGCACTAGTGGGAGAAGAAAGCAAACACATTCAGTTCACCGGAGATCTCTTTCAACTCTCAGGCAAGTCAGCATCTTAGGCTTTCTATGGAGGAGAGTACTCACCTGGGCTCATTGTGTCCTGCCCGTGGACATGTCCGCTGACGTGCATGCTGAAGCAGTGATGCAGCAGGGTGTGTCCTCTGAAAGGCTGTCCTTGCCCATGGCCTTTGTTCTAGTCTATGATACCCAGGTTTCTGATGCTTTGAAAGGGAAGGAAAGAGTTAGTCCAAGAAGCAGGTGTTTTGGTCTTTCAGGTACCATCAGCCAATGGGAGCAGTCACTGGTGATGTAATGCTCTTAACTCCTCCAGCCTGAGGACTTAAGGGTGGGGATTTGTGGGGGTTTGGATTTTCTCTGGCCTATATTGAACTAGATTTTTCTCTCCAGCTATTTATGTCCTGTCATTTAAGTTTAGGTTTTCTGGAGAATGAGAGGATGCTGCATTTAAGACAGGATTCAGAGCAGAGCCAGACAAGCCTGATAAAACAGCAAGTGTGACAGCAAACTTTCTGCCTTTAATCCGGTTTTGTGGTTTTATGTGGCTTCCCGAGAGAGTTTCAAGTGATCCCTTCCCTCCCTCAACCTGAGCTGACCTGAGACTTGAAGCAGCATAGATTCTTGATATTCCTTTATTCCTTCAGCTCTTTAATTCAGTCCACAGGTACCTATTTAAAAGCTCCAGTGCTGACATGAAGCCAGTAGATCCTGGAACCATCCCAGTTTGCCCCGTACAGAGATTTCCTGGAAGCAGCATTTCCCGTGAAAAATTAGAAAAGTTCCAGGCAAACCAGTTTAGCTAGTCATCTAACATAAAACATAAAATAAATGAGGGGAAGATGAAGATATTAAATTAAACTTTGTTAGATACATTAGAATAATAGATGTATAATTAAAAATAATAGTAGAAATTATTAGAAATAAGAGAAAAATCAGAATCAAAAGACATGGAGTCTTGGAGTCTAATAATTTGGTTCACCTTAAAATAGGGGTTGGGAACCTATGGCTCGTGAGCCAGATGTGGCTCTTTTGATTGCTGCATCTGGCTAGCAGACAAATCTTTAATAGAAAAAAAATAATAACATTAAAATATAAACATTCTCATGTATTACAATCCATTCATTTCCTACCACTCATGTTCATGGTTGTGGGTGGCTGGAGCCAATCACAGCTGTCCTCCGGGACAACACCAAATTTTTATTGGATAATGCATAACGTACACAGGTCATTGTATGGCTCTCACTGAATTACATTTTAAAATATGTGGCGTTCATGGCTCTCTTAGCCAAAAAGTTTTCCGACCCCTGCCTAAAACCTATGATTTTAAATATAGGTTCAATGTTGGTTTAGTGGTGATAGAAACAAACTAGCTTTCTGATTTTTAGAAGAATGTGTACTTCTTTTTAAAGATTTGTGGCTCCTAAATTTACTCCTTGTTTATCTTTTTTGT
Organism: Saccopteryx bilineata; assembly: GCF_036850765.1. NCBI lineage: Eukaryota > Metazoa > Chordata > Mammalia > Chiroptera > Emballonuridae > Saccopteryx > Saccopteryx bilineata. Next base: position 30,399,907 of record NC_089500.1, on the reverse strand, counting down.
TTTGTTTATACTTTTTGTTTGTGTTTCCAAAAGTAAAATTTTATTTTCTAAAGAAAATTAGTTAATGTTGGGGAATTTATTAAAGATTTCATTGGAGAATCAGAGGAAGGGTTTTACATTGCATTTTACTGAGAAATAAAAGTAGATGCGTTATTTTGCTTAAGTTACTTTTATTGTTCAGGCAGCACCAAGGTCACTTGTAATCCTTTTTCCAGAGATTTCTCAGGACCAGCACCCCCATGAGATTACCATTTCTTCCTTAGTTATGCAAAATAATTAACTTTTTCTTTATTTCTTTCTCCAAACTTCTCTATTTCTACCTACTGAATGTATTGAAGAATGTGGAAAACATTATATTTACGATGTAGATTTTGTTTGTACTCAGCAAACATAAGATTTAATGCATTTGGAAAACAAGCCATGGTTATAAGATTATTTTTTAAATTAAGTTCAGGATATTCCTTGACTGAGTGTACAAACAATTTATATTTCTACACACACACACACACACACACACGCACACACACTCACCCAGATTTGGGTGTGGAAACCTGAGTTAACTGGCAACACTGTTCCAATTTAACTCATTCATGTTTAAGCATAATGCAGAAGTGAGTCAAGCAGTTGGCTGGCTGGCTCACCCCAGATTCTATATCCTCAGAGGACATAAAATTTTTTCTGGAGTTAGTGTACATATATTTAGTAGTTGAGGAGTCATACAAGTTACTATGTGAACTGAAGATGACAGTAGCAATAATGATGCCTGCTGTGAATGGAGAGGCTAGTGTGGTCTCTAGAGGTCAGAGGGTTCATGAAAGATGTCAGGTTTCAAGGGGCTTTGAAAACTGAGAAGGCTTTGGTTTACTTTGTAAAAATGACTGTTTTCTAGTAATATATACATTCTTCTATATGTATGCTATACTTTAATAAATATTTAAGAATTATTGCAAGTGTATGGTAAAAAAAATTACAAGATATACATAATAAAAGATACTTATAAACCACAGTCTTCTGCTCTGTACTTTCCCACATTAATTCTACTTGATGTATTTTAGTTGTTTCTTCAGGTATTTAACGCTACATATCTAAGTGACAAGTGTATGCAGCATCCTATATCTTGATTTTTTAATAACCTTTCTCTCAAATTTTTACTTTAACACAAAAAGTTTTATCACTTCTACTACCATCATTACAAATACACACACATACACACACATGCATTTTTTGTGTATTTTCTTCCTTGAATAAACAATTGTGGTTTTTAATTTTTTTTGTTATATCTTAATTATTATTAATCTGTCTCTGAACTTTGTCAGAGATGTAAAACATCTTTAACTTCAGTCTCATTGAGATTAACTTAGATATAATAACAGTGCTATATTTTCCTTGGTGACTTTCATTCTAAAATCCTATGTTCATCTGCTGCTTTCTGAAATGATTGTTTTTCTGGACCAGTTTCACAGTTATCTTCTTGGGATCTCCATCAATAAACCTTATTAATGTCCTCCATATTTCTTCTGTTGCTAAGGTCCCAGGTATTCCTTTCTTTTATGACTGATTTACTTTGTGGAATTGTTTGCTTTTGTTTCCTTACATATTTTAGAGTAAATTTCTACAAAATTTTTACTGGAATTTTTATTAGGATTGCATTCAATGTAGAGATTAGTTGAAAAGAAATTGACATCTTTTTTTTTAAGTTATTTATTGCTTTTAGCCAGAGAGGATGGGAGAGAGAGAGAGAGAGAGAGAGAGAGAGAGAGAGAGAGAGAGAGAAGAACATCAATCTGTTCCTGTATGTGCCCTGACCGGTAATCAAACTGGCAACCTCTGTGCTTCAGGCTGATGCTGACCAACAGAGCTATCCCGCCAGGGTGAAATTGACATCTTGATAACATCAGGTCTTCTAATTTATGAACATGGTATAGCTCTACAATTATTTAGGTCTTAGATTTTTTTCATCACTGTTTTTATAGTTCCAACATACAAATCTTTCATAGAATTCATAATATTAGCACATAATATTTTATAATTCATAATTTTTGGAACTATAGTAAATGATATTGTTTAATTTTTAATTTTTAATTGGACACTGCTAGTATATAGATATACAGCTGACCTTTGTATGTTAACTTTGTATCCTAAGGCCTCATTAAACTTACTTATTAGTTCTTTTAGCTTTAGTATACTTCTTTTGGAATTATCTAGATCTCAAAACAGAAATATTTTATTTGGTTTTTCAAAACTGTATGACTATTATTTCTTTTCCTGCCTTGTTCCATTGAGTAGAATCTTAATTAGGAAGTTGAAAAAGAGTAATAACAGTGGTAAGAATGAACATTTTGTCTTCTGATTACATATGGATAACAAGAGTTCAGTCTTTTACCTTTAAGTATGATATTAGGTAAATATGATTTTAAGTTTTTTGTTGTTTTTTCTATGTCATTTATTACCATATTATTTCAGTTTGAGAAAATTATTTCTTTGGTATAACTTTTCTATTTTTTTTCTTGTTTTTTATTGTTGTTGTTTATTTGTTTTTTAGAGAGAGAGGCAGAAAAAGACAGAGACACAGGAACATCAAGCATTCCTGTATGTTCCCTGATCAGCGATTGAACTCATTTTTCTATTTTCTCATTCTAAAAGTCAAAATAACTAAATATTGAATCTGTAGTACTGATCATCTAGTTTTTCGTTTCTTTCCTTTTTATCTCTTTTTAACTGTTTTATTTTACTACTATTTAAAAACCATGAAATTTACTTATTTTAAGTTCAATGATATTTAGTAAACTTACAAAGTTGTACAAGAATCACCGCAATTTAATTTTAAATGTTTTTATCACCCTAATAAAAACTTTCAGACTGCATTCCAGTCAATTTCTATTATCACCTCTCCACTCAGGCAGCTACTAAGTGGACATCCAATTAATTTGCACAATTTATGGGAAAAATTATCATTTCCTTTATTGAATTGCTTTAACATTTTTGTCAAAAATCAATTCACCATACACATAAGGATTTATTTATGTACTCTTAATTTGTTCCATTTATCTATATGTTTATTTTATGCCCATAGCCACACTGCCTGGATTATTGTAGCCTTATAGTAAGTTTTAAAATCAAGAAAGCCCAAAGACTTATTTCATTCTTTTCAAGAATTTTTGCATTCCCATGTTGATTTTGGCATCACCTTGAACTTGAACTTGTCAATGTCAGCAAAATATTTTTAATAAAATATTGTATTGGATTTATAAATCTATAGTTATTTGTGTAATTGTTTACTGGATGATTTCTGCATTATTTCTCTATGGCTGCTTTCAAGGGTTTTTGTTGTTGTTGTTCTTCAGTTTTCAGAGATTTGTCTTATTTGTAGTTGACAGGGCATATTTTTAGTTTGTAATCTTTTGGAGTTACTTAGGTTTTTAGATGGTATATTTATGTGTTTCTCAAAATTTAGGAAGTTTTTAGAATACTATTTCTTCATATGACTTTTTTTGTAAAATATCAAATGTCTTTAGTGACTTCAATTAGTTGAACATTACACATTTTGTTGATGTTCTCGGTCTTTGGGTTTCTTTCCTTTCTCGGTGTCTGTTATCTCTTTGGTTTGATTTGGACCATTTCTACTGATCTACCTTCAAAGTCACTGACTTTTTCCTTTGTCATTTCCATTCTTATGCTGAGCCCATTGAGTATTTTATTTTGATAATTTTTCTTAATTCTAAAATTCTTCTTTCTTTTTTGTGTCTTCCAAACCTTGGTGGCTAAAATATTCTATTTTTTTTCTCAAGCATATTTATAATTATATGAAAATTTTAATAGTTGCTTTAAAAGTCTTGTAAATAATTCCAAGATCTCTCTCGTTTCTGTGCTCAGATGTGTTGACTGGTTTTCTCATTTGAATTGAGACTTTCCTGGTTCCTGATATGACAAGTGTACTTGGACTTTATATTGTCTATTTTTGTATATGAGAATTTAGTTGCTGTTTTAATATTATATCTAATAATGTAATCAGCTTATTTAAGTTCAGAACACCACACTTTTGTGGAATGTGAGTCAATTTTCAATTGACTTTCAAACATTGCAGTGCTTCTGTTCTGTCCCATTTATATGATACCCAGATAGCAATCTGAAATCTGGGTAGTAGTCCATACTGTATGTAATTTAGTTTTCAAAGTTTTGCTTGTCTATACTGGTTCATTTAATCCTGAAACCTTCAGGGTTTTGCTGAGAACTTTATACAGCTTAAAGAATCCTTTTTACTATATTTTCCTCTCTTTAATTGACTCCACACACTCTATTAATGAGAGCAGTTGGGATGCCTCAACCCTTCAGTCATTTGCTTAGTTTTAAGTAAGCATTTACAATATGGTTTTACTTTCTCATTTAAAGAGGAGAATAGGAGCTGTCTCTGTTGACTTAGTTGTGAAAAATGATGAATCAGGCTCTGACCCAGGATCTAGAAAGCACTAGGCAGATGAAAGGAGGCCATTTCTTTTTTTGTCCTGTGGTTTAAGAAAACAGGCTTTTCTAGAAGCTATCTTTATTCTGTTCAAATTGGCCCTTTTTGGTTATGGCATGGTCTATTATTTTCAATGGGATGTATATAGCATCAAGGGCAAACTATCTGATCCACTATCTGGTTTTATAAATAAAGTTTTATTGAAACAGAGTTAAGCTTCTTTTTTTTTTATTTGCTACCAAAGCAGAATTGAACAGTTTTGATAGAAACCATATAGCATGAAAAATGAACTGTTTACTCTTTGACTTTTAATAATAAATATTTTCTGACCTTTGGTATAAAAAAAAGAAAAACAATAGGAGAAAAGAAAAAATATAAAAGAAAAAACATATTTGATAGAACTGCCCACTACATTACTCTTTGAGTCTTGATTTCCCTGGATAGACTGACTTTTTTTTTCCTTCACCTTTCAGAGTCTTTTGATCAATGCTTTGTATTTTTTCTGGGGCTATAATTTTAATTAATGCAAGAAATAGGGTAGAATGTGCTTAGTCTATTTTGTCTGGAATTGGAAGCCCATGAGCTTAATTTTAATGATTTATATAGATAGCATCACTAATGTACATTTATTATAGGCTTCAAAAATTTTTCCACAAATAGTTTATCAAGAAAATGAGTAGCTGAGCATAAAGCATAACAAACCAGAGACATCTGGGAAGTTAGCACTAACGGGGGGCAGTATAGTGTCTGAATTTTCTATGATCTCACCTAAGAACAGGGCAGAAAGCCAGTAAAAGCAAAACTCATGAAGAAAATTTATAAGAAGGCTAGGCAACAGGTTTTCTCATATACTCCAAATTATGAGCCTGTAGGGGAAACCACCAATAGGAAAAAGATCTGCACAGTACTGAGTCTGTGTTGAAATAAGTAAAGAAAATGATGGGGCATATGATCATGAAAACAAAAGAACCCCAAAGCTGAAGACATGACTTGTAAAGATTAGCAGGCCAATATGGAAACAGCAGCTGAAAATGAAAAGAGTTCTGTATTTTCTAGTAGTAGCTAAGTGCAAAGGTTCTGAGATAAGGCCTAGAGAGCTTAGAGAAGTCTGGTCCTTATGAGTTTTAAAAATAAGTAGTCAGGGCAGGCTTTCTTCCAGATAGGACATAAGGCTGAGGAGAAAACTACTGGGAATAAAAGAAAAAACAATCAATATAGGAAAAGCAAAGGTAAGGGAAATGGAAATATAGAAAGTGGAGCAGGGGATAGAGCCAGTGTATATCTGACAAAACAAGCTTCCATATTTCTGCTAACTGTACACTAAACCAGTAGATAATTTAACTTTTCAAAGTTTGAAAAGCTATCTGAATCAAGTCTCAATTTGCAAATTCAGGAAATTTAACTTTGCATATAATTTTACAACAGAGAAACATTGAGGCAAAATTGCATACAAAGTTTCTATAAGGTAATAGAGATGAAGGGGGAGAATAACATCTCTTCAGTGAGTAAAACAATGCCAGAAAGACATATTCGATAGATAGATTCAAACTATACTGTACTGTTTTTAAGTTAGCTAAAATATATGGATAAACTTAACTAACACCTGAAAGAAGAGCATAAATCAGAATGAGAAAAATTCAAAACTAGGTGACAGAATTGAACAATTCAAAATAAAAATAAATATTAGTTTATAAATTAAGACTATAGGGAATATTATTATAAATGAAAACAAATAATGCATTTAGAAATATATATAAAGAAATTAAAAGTCAGATTTAAAATTTTTCAAGAGAGAAATTAAAGACAAAGAAGATAAAAATATGTATAATGGGAGGCCCTATAAAGAAAACCAGAGTTTGAAGAGATCAAATATTAAAATCTATTGTTCAAAAAAGTTTGAGAAATAAAGAACTGAATATATATACTGAGAGTAAATAATATGTACTTGGTAATATTAACCCAAAATTACTAGCAGCAAGATGAATTTTAGTTACAATATCAATCTTTAAAGAAAAAGGAAAATAAATATACTTTGGACATCTAGGCAAAAGAAAGGCATATAAATTATTAGGAAAATAAAATTAGATAACTATTAGATTTTTATAGCAATGTTTTATGCCAAATAAAAATAGAATAACATATTTAAGGTACTTAAGGGAAGAAAAATGTAAGTCAAAGATTTTTTTTTTTTGTATATTTCTGAAGTTGGAAACGAGGAGGCAGACAGATTCCCACATGCGCCCAACCGGGCTTCACCCGGCATGCCCACCAGATGCTCTGCCCATCTGGGGCATCGCTCTGTTGCAACCAGAGCCATCCTAGCGCTCGAGGCAGAGGCCATAGAGCCATCCTCAGTGCCCGGGCCAACTTTGCTCCAATGGAACCTCAGCTGTGGGAGGGGAAGAGAGAGACAGAGAGGAAGGAGAGGGGGAGGGGTGGAGAAGCAGATGGGTGCTTCTTCTGTGTGCCCTGGCCGGGAATCGAACCCGGGACTCCTGCACGCCAGGCCGACGCTCCACCACTGAGCCAACTGGCCAGAGCCTCAAAGATTTTATGTCCAGAAAAACTGATATTTAAATATAAAGTCACATATAAACTATTATAACCATGCATAAACTCAGAGAATATTGTTACCTTGATCTTTTCCTAAAGAAGTTATTAGACATCAAGCTTCAGACAACCAAAATGATTAAAAAGTTATTGGTGTACAGAAAGGATACAAATTGTAATATAAGGGAAAATACCAGTATTATGTAGAAAGCATTTATAGTCCAGTAATACATATTTCTGGAATTTAGATTGAGATCTTGAAATACTACCTCCTATTGAAAGAAATCAGGACTTCATGGAGAAATATCTGAATTTTTTTGTCTGAAATATTTTATCATTCCAGATAGCGAGAAAGCTATCAAAGGCTTCTACGGTTATGTTCAAAAGACTCAGGAAACAACTTTTATATATACCCACAGGCCTAGATGGGACAATCTGAATTTCAATAGAGATAACAATTTCAATAAGCCAAAACTAATAAAATATGTTTAAATCCACAAGTTAGTAATGATACTTTAAAATATATATATTATTTATCATCTGTGAATGAAAAAAGTCAATGTATTATAATAATTGGATAAATGAGAGGAATGAGTTAAACATTTAATTTTCTATATAAATGTACAATGAGCAACTAAGTAGTATAAAAGTATATTTCAAGAAACAGCAATGTTATATCAAAAGGAAAGCTGAGCTTGTCTCCATCCCCTGCCTTTCCACTTCTCTCTCTCTCTCTCTCTCTCTCTCTAGCGTCTTTGTACAAAATTAGTGAGACTATAATTTAAAATAGAAAAATAAAGATAAAATATAAGTAACTAACATAAGAGAGAGCATCTAATTTTGGGCAGAAGAGAAAGTAGAAGTCCTACAAAGGAATACAAGAGTTGAAGAAAAGACTGAATTATCAGAAAAAAACCCATAACATTTCACAAAATGCTGAGATGGCTGAACAGAGATCTTGGTGTCCATGCTGACATGGGAGAGTAGGTAGGCAGTGGTCCAGAGAGGAGAGGGTAGGGCAGAATTGAGAAGTGCCCACCTATGTCAGGAGAGGATCACATAGAGAATGATGAGGTATGGATCCAGTGTTAGCTTCTCTAGCAGATGTGCAGACTTGCTTCTTTTAGTTGGTGAGCGACTAGATAAATAATAAAAATAGTAGATCCCACTGGTTCAATTTTCAGACTGTTAAAATCCCAGCGCTGAGAGATTCTGTTCCTGGGCTGGTGTATGGACGGGGAACCTCTTCAAGTTGGAAACCTTCCACACTAAACAATATGTTTTAAAAACCACAAAACTATGTTTTATATTTGCAATAAATATTTTCCTTAAAAACAATTTCAAAATGGTCTGTATGCTATTTAAATGCAATGCTTTCAGTAAAGGAGTTGCACCATAATACATTGACTTGCTTTGTATGTATTATGAGGATCATCAACTTAAGTATGCTTGGTGACGGGGGTTATCATTATCAAATTACTTGTTGACTGGATCTACAGTGCAGCTGTCACCTCCAGGGTCCGTCTGAGGTAGGAGCAGCTATTTGTTCCTGTGCTAAATGGTCCCCATTTGAGTACTTTGGAAGTCGTTTTGTTCCTTCACTTGCCTTGCTGGAAGTGTTCATTTCTTTGCTTTCATTCTTATGTCTATCAGTCATGCTTAACTCTATGTAACTGGCTGTTTTTAGTTTCGGCAGGTTGGGTTAATCATTAAAGTTATTAAGATTGTAAAATATAAATTCACAGACTGTGAGTTTTGAACTGGGTTTTCTGATGTGGGTCAGGATTCATTAATGGGTTGGGAAAGAAATTTAGTTGTCAGAATTTACTTTTGCTCTATACACAGATAGAGTAAATTGAAAATACTTTGTTCACCACATGTGATACATGCAACTGTTATGTGAAATTCAGTATTTGTATAATGGTAGAAAAGGTAAAGTGTGAGTTCTTAGTTGAATGTAAGCCATAGTAAATAATAAATGAATAAGTTTTAAGCCATTGGATTTTTGACATATATCTTTTTCCCCCTGGTTTATTTTTTTATAGCTTCTTGATTTCATTGTATGTACTTGAGGGATAAAAATAAGTCATCTTGGCCCTGGCTAGTTGGTTCAGCAATAGAATGTCGGCCTGATGTGTAGAAATCCCAGGTTTGATTCCTGGTCAGGGAACACAGGAGAAGTGACCATCTGCTTTTCCAGCCCTTCCCTTTCTCTCTCTCTCTCTCTTTCTCTCTCTTTCTTCCACTCCAGTAGCCATGGCTCAGTTAGAGCAAGTTGGCCTCGGGCACTGAGGATGGCTCCATGGCTGCCTTATGTGCTAAAATAGCTCAGTTGCTGAGCAATGGAGCAGTGACCCCAGAAGGGCAGAGCATCACTGGGTGAGGAGCTTGCCAGGTGGATCCTGGTCGAGGTGCATGCCAGAGTCTGTTTTTCTGCTGCACCGTCTCTCACTTAAAAAAAAAAAAAAAAAAAAAAAAAAAAGAAGTCATCTCTATGCAAAATTTCCCCCTCAACTTTTACCACATTAGGGAAGGGCCCTATTAGACATCTAATACCTTCAGTGGAGTTCTTTTTAAAGAAAAACCATTCCAGAAGAGATTGAGAATCAGTACAAGCCTGACAACTTCTTGAGATGATGATTAGAATAGAGAACCACTCACCAGCAGCCTCAGGAGTGACAGCAAGACTCAGAGAGGAAGAATGGGAAGGGAGAAGACCCTCACTCATCCATGCGGCATTTGGGGCAGAAGTGTGGGTCTGAGCATGCTTTCATTGTGGAAAATAGCTTTACTCTGATATGCTAGGACAGGGGTTGGGAACCTATGGCTCGTGAGCCAGATGTGGCTCTTTTGATGGCTGCATCTGACTCGCAGACAAATCTTTAACAACAAAAAAAAAATAACATTAAAAATATAAAACATTCTCATGTATTACAATTCATTCGTTTCCTACCGCTCCTGTTCATGGTTATGGGTGGCTGGAGCCAATCACAGTTGTCCTTTGGGACAACACCAAATTTTTATTGGATAATGCGTAACGTACACAGGTCGTTGTATGGCTCTCATGGAATTACATTTTAAAATATGTGGCGTTCATGGCTCTCTCAGCCAAAAAGCTTCCCGAGACCTGTGCTAGGAGCATTGAATTAGCCTCAGAAAACGAGGCTTCCTGATGTAGGGCTGTAGCTCCCTTTCAAATAACAGCATACTGGAGCCTTTGAGGTTGCTTTTGTACCCACTGCAGCTCAAAATGGAAGTCAAATGGGGATGCTTGGCCGGGGCCTGAGTCTAAACAGAAATAATTAGAGGATATTACTGCATTTCTCTGAAACCCAAGCATGGGATGGAAGGTGGCGAGGCAGGGCACAGATTAAAAATAGGAACAGAAACTCCTAACTCCACAGACAAGCTAAATGTTTCAATATTTATCAGATAAAATAAGGATAGTTTTACTGCCTGTACTCCTTTCTAACCTATCTGGGACAAGGTCCAGATACTTCTCTAGCTGCTGATGTTTTTGTCATGCTTCTTTACTTTTCTTTCCTTTTCCTACCTGTTGTTTCTTTCAACCTTAAAAAAAAAGAAGAAAACAAACAAACAGACTTTATGCCATGATTTTTGTACTGATTAATGTATTAACTTAAACTCTTTTGATGCCAGTAGTGTAGAAGTCACTGGGCTGGATACTTTGAAGGATATATGAGCAGATATAAGCCCATAGCTCCAGGAATGTGAGATGCAGGGGGGGAGGGCACTGGAAAAGTAGGAGCAGGTCTCCCCCCACACACACCATGATCCAAATCTATGCAGGGCACAATCCAAAGATGTACTGATTTTTCTGAAGCCACACAGCCCAGGAATTTTGCTTTTCTTACTTCAATTTTATCCACTAGATATCTGTTCTTATAATACTAAAACCAAGGTAAACCCATTTAGTATAAAAAAAAAATACTGCTTGATTGCAAAAGGCCATATCATGGCCATATTTTTAAACCATCATCTCAAGGCTTCTCACCATGAGTTTACTTGGAATAAGTTTACGTGTTCAATTAATCAAGAGGCGTGGTTTCTTCCACGAATAATACAAAAACCTCAGGAAGATGTTCCCAGAAACTCAGCTATCATTAAGATTATTCAAAGAATGAAAACTTCTACTGGAAAGCATTCCCAAAAGCTCATTTGCTATGTAAACAAATCACATGGTTGGAGCATATAAAACGTTAAAATGTTGATACCTAAGAGATTCTAGAAAGAAACTTAAATTTATGGACGAGCATTTCCTAGAGTAATGGGAGACCCTGATGGTTCAATAAGTCTTATATTTTAAATAAGACAAGGTAAGATAAACTTGCCCAAAATATACTACAGGCATGGATTTTATACCCAGCATCCCCAGGACTGCAGTATTGTGTGGCTTTTTGCTCTGGAGGACTTGTAGAAAATGAGGACTATCTCTGCCAGACCACCCAGACAGATGCAGCTAATGTGCATCACTGAATGGAAGGTAAGAAGAGGTAAGAAAGGCGATGAATGTAAAATAAAAGTGAGTGACAACAGCATGCCATTATAAAAGTTATGCCTCTGTGAGCTGCAAATGAGTTTCAGTCAACAACAAACCACATATATGACTGTGGTCCCATAAAATTATAATGGGCCTGAAAAATTGTTCAATGCATTACTGACAGCTAGAAATATAAATAAAGATATGAAGGAAGGAAGAAACATTTTTATTCAGTTGTCCAATGGGTTTGTGTCTTGAGGTTAGTGCTATTACATAAGAGTCAAGTCAAAAAATTAAGTCTATAAAGTAAAAAGGTTACAGTAAACTTAGGTTAATTTATTATTGAAGAAAAGAATAATTTTTTATAAATTTAATGTAGCGTAAGCATCCGGTGCCTATGAAGTCTACAGTAATACCCTGGGTTTTCACATCACTCACCCGCTGACTCACCTGGAGCAACTTCCAGTCCTGCAGACTCCATTCATAGTACATGCCCTATACAATTGTGCCATATTTTGTCTTTTACACCATATTTTTACTGTACCTTTTCTATGTTTAGACATGCTTAGATACACAAATACTTAACATTGTATTACAAATGCCTATTATATTTGGCACAGTAACATGCTGTACAGGTTTGTAGTCTAGGAGCAATAGGGTAGACCACAAAGTCTGGGTGTGCAATAGTTTGTACCATCTTGGTTTGTGCAAGTACAGTCTATGAGGTCTATGAGGTTTGCCCAACAATGAAATCCCCCATAATGCATGTCTTACAATGTCTTTCTATCATTAAGTGGCACATCCTTTTTTTTTTTTTTTTTTTTTTTTTAGAGAGAGGAAGGAGTGGGGTGAGATAAGAAACATCAACTCATAGTTGCTTCACTTTTAATTGTTCATTGATTGCTGCTCATACGTGCTTTGACCTGGAGGTTCAAGCTGAGCCAGTGACCCCTTGCTCAAAACAATGACCTTGGGCTCAAGCCCACAACCTTGGGCTTCTAGCCAATGATGTCAAGGTTTTGAACCAGGGTCCTCAGCATCCTGGGCTGACATTCAGTCCACTGCATCACCACCAGTCAGGAAATGACACATCTTTTCAGTAAAATTATTGTGTCAAATGTTTTCATGTGCCTTCCTCATCTAATCTTCAAGATAAGGCTCTGACGTAGATTTTAATTTTATTTCTAAAAAGCAACACTATCAAGTGAGACAAGGCTTACTCAGTGTCAGCAATCAAAGTGGTTCATTCTGTCCGGTGGGTGTGAGGGTAGGTACCCCTGGAGTCTGGGTATGCCCCCTGCCAGGAAGGAGATGGACTCAAGATATATTTTTGTTTTGTTTTGTTTTTTTATTTTTCTGAAGTTGGAAATAGGGAGGCAGTCAGACAGACTCCCGCATGCGCCCAACCAGGATCCACCAGGCATGCCCAACAGGGGGTGATGCTCCGCCCATCTGGGGTGCCTCTCTGTTGCAACCAGAGCCATTCTAGCACCTGAGGCAGAGGCCATGGAGCCATCTTCAGTGCCTGGGCCATCTTTGCTCCAATGGAGCCTTGGCTGTGGGAGGGGAAGAGAGAGACAGAGAGGAAGGAGAGGGGGAGGGGTGGAGAAGCAGATGGGCGCTTCTCCTGTGTGTCCCGGCTGGGAATCGAACCCGGGACTCCTGCACATCAGGCTGATGCTCAACCACTGAGCCAACCAGCCAGGGCCTTCAAGATATATTTTTAAGCAGAAACTGAAATAAAAAGATTCTGTTTCCTGAGTGAGAAAAACTGGGAAGTATTAGACAGGTTGTCAGAGCCTAAACCAAGTGAGGCCCTGTTCATAGAGAGACATCTACACAGACATCCAGAATAGTACAATAACAGCTGAGACAGGAGGCTTGCGCTAATTGCAACATAGCCAGGCATGTGCAAGTCAGGAAATCACAACATTCATTCCAGATCTCACCTGTGATTATGCTGAGCTTTCTAATCTAATAGCTCAGACTAACTAAAATGTTTGGCAACAAATCTATAAGAGAGGAATTCTCATTTTATAATCATCATCATGATCATTATCATCATCATCATCATCATCATCGTCATCATCATCTTAACCAATAAGAAAATCATGGCGGGGAGGGCGGAGCAGGGGCCTGGCTCTGAGGACGGGCGGTGCCCGGGACCCGTGAGCGCCAGGGGGCGGGCCGGCCCTTGGACCCCAGAGCTGGGGGGTGGGAAACCCGACCAGCCGGGGCTCCGCCTGCCCTACGCCGTCCCGGTGGCCTCGAGGCTTTCGTCCAGAATCTTCCACCGCCTTGACCTGGTGCGCCTTCTGGCTGTGAATCCGTGTTCCTCAAGCCGGGCAGATGCCGCTGTGTCCTGGTATAAAGCCTCACCTGCCTCCGACGCATTTCTCCATATTATTAAAAATAACCAATTTAAAACCTGCATTGGGATGACGTCAGAGTAATGGCGGGGTAGGACGCGATACCGATAAATCTCCCCCAAAACTCAACAAGATCTTCAACCAGAAACAGAAAAACCTATACTTGGAGCTTCCAGATTCTTCGGAATACACCCAAAGATGCCATTAAGGAAGAGAAAATCGAATATCATGGATACAAAAGAAAGAGAGGTAACACAGCTAGATGAGGAAAAATCTATGGAGAAAAAATTTAATATATTGGAAACCTTGGAGCTAAATGACAGAGAATTCAAGATAGAAATCCTAAAAATCCTCCGAGATATACAAGAAAACACAGAAAGGCAATATAGGGAGCTCAGAAAACAACTCCATGAACACAAAGAATATATGTCCAAGGAAATTGAAACTATAAAAACAAATCAAACAGAGATGAAAAACTCAATTCACGAGCTGAAAAACGAAGTAACAAGCTTAGCTAATAGAACAGGTCAGATAGAAGAGAGGATTAGTGAAATAGAAGACAAGCAACTTGAGGCACAACAGAGAGAAGAAGAAAGAGACTCAAAAATTTAAAAAAATGAGATAGCCCTACAAGAATTATCTGACTCCATTAAAAAGAATAACATAAGAATAATAGGTATATCAGAGGGAGAAGAGAGAGAAAATGGAATGGAGAACATACTTAAACAAATAATTGATGAGAACTTCCCAAGCCTGTGGAAAAAACTAAAGCCTCAAGTTCAAGAAGCAAACAGAACTCCAAGTTTTCTTAACCCCAACAAACCTACTCCAAGGCATATCATAATGAAATTGACACAAACCAACAGCAAAGAAAAAATTCTCAAGGCAGCCAGGGAAAAGAAGAATACAACATATAAAGGAAGGCCCATTAGATTATCATCAGATTTCTCAGCAGAAACTCTACAAGCTAGAAGAGAGTGGACCCCAATATATAAAGTCCTGAAAGAGAGGAACTTTCAGCCACGAATACTATACCCATCAAAGCTATCCTTCAAATACGAAGGAGAAATAAAAACATTCACAGATACAGAAAAGATGAGGGAATTTATCATCAGAAAACCCCCACTCCAGGAATTACTAAAGGGGGTTCTCCAATCAGATACAAAGAACAAAAAAAAACAGAGCCACAAGTAAAAGCTCCAAGAAGAACACAATAAAACCAAATTTAAACTGTGACAACAACAAAAAGAAAGAGGGGGAGAAGACGGAAATTAACAGTAGCAAAGGACGATGGAGTGCAAAAGTACTCACAAAATAGTTCGCTACAATGAACAGGGTAGGGACCCTTTTCATTACTCAAAGGTAACCACCATTGAAAAAACCACCACAGAAGCACATGAGATAAAAAAGATAGCAACAGAGGAAAGATGTATGGAATACAACCAAATAAAAACAAAAGATAGAAAAACGAAAGAGAAGGATCAAACAAGACACAAAACTAACAGAAAGCAAGATATAAAATGGCAATAGGGAACTCACAAGTATCAATAATTACACTAAATGTAAATGGATTAAACTCACCAATAAAAAGGCACAGAGTAGCAGAATGGATTAAAAAAGAAAATCCAACTATATGCTGCCTACAGGAAACTCATCTAAGTAACAAGGATAAAAACAAATTCAAAGTGAAAGGCTGGAAAACAATACTCCAAGCAAATAACATCCAAAAAAAAAGCAGGTGTAGCAATACTCATATCGGATAATGCTGACTACAAGACAGGAAAAGTACTCAGAGACAAAAATGGCCATTTCATAATGGCTAAGGGGACACTGAATCAAGAAGACATAACAATTCTTAATATATATGCACCAAACCAAGGAGCACCAAAATATATAAGACAGCTACTTATTGATCTTAAAACAAAAACTGACAAAAATACAATCATACTTGGAGACCTCAATACACCACTGACGGCTCTAGATCAGTCATCCAAACAGAGAATCAACAAAGACATAGTGGCCTTAAACAAAACACTAGAGCACCTGGATATGATAGACATCTACAGGACATTTCATCCCAAAGCGACAGAGTATACATTTTTCTCCAGTGTACATGGATCATTCTCAAGAATTGACCATATGTTGGGCCACAAAAACAATATCAGCAAATTCAGAAAAATTGAAGTTGTACCAAGCATATTTTCTGATCATAAAGCCTTGAAACTAGAATTCAACTGCAAAAAAGAGGAAAAAAATCCCACAAAAATGTGGAAACTAAACAACATACTTTTAAAAAATGAATGGGTCAAAGAAGAAATAAGTGCAGAGATCAAAAGATATATACAGACTAATGAAAATGACAATACGACATATCAGAATCTATGGGATGCAGCAAAAGCAGTGATAAGAGGAAAGTTCATATCGCTTCAGGCATATATGAACAAACAAGAGAGAGCCCAAGTGAACCACTTAACTTCCCACCTTAAGGAACTAGAAAAAGAAGAACAAAGACAACCCAAAACCAGCCGAAGAAAGGAGATAATAAAAATCAGAGCAGAAATAAATGAATTAGAGAACAGAAAAACTATAGAAAAAATTAATAGAACAAGGAGCTGGTTCTTTGAAAAGATCAACAAAATTGACAAACCCTTGGCAAGACTTACCAAGGAAAAAAGAGAAAGAACTCATATAAACAAAATCCAAAATGAAAGAGGAGAAATCACCACGGACACCGTAGATATACAAAGAATTATTGTAGAATACTATGAAAAACTTTATGCCACTAAATTCAACAACCTAGAAGAAATGGATAAATTTGTAGAACAATACAACCTTCCTAGACTGAGTCAAGAAGAAGCAGAAAGCCTAAACAGACCTATCAGTAGAGAAGAAATAGAAAAAACCATTTAAAACCTCCCCAAAAATAAAAGTCCAGGCCCTGACGGCTATACCAGCGAATTTTATCAAACATTCAAAGAAGACTTGGTTCCTATTCTACTCAAAGTCTTCCAAAAAATTGAAGAAGAAGCAATACTTCCAAACACATTTTATGAGGCCAACATAACCCTCATACCAAAACCAGGCAAGGATGGCACAAAAAAAGAAAACTACAGACCAATATCTCTAATGAATACAGATGCTAAAATACTAAACAAAATACTAGCAAATCGAATACAACAACATATTAAAAAAATAATACATCATGATCAAGTGGGATTCATCCCAGAATCTCAAGGATGGTTCAACATACGTAAAACGGTTAATGTAATACACCATATCAACAAAACAAAGAACAAAAACCACATGATCTTATCAATAGACGCAGAAAAGGCTTTCGATAAAATACAACACAATTTTATGTTTAAGACTCTCAACAAAATGGGTATAGAAGGAAAATATCTCAACATGATAAAGGCCATATATGATAAACCATCAGCTAACATCATATTAAATGGCACTAAACTGAAGGCTTTCCCCCTTAAATCAGGAACAAGACAGGGTTGTCCACTGTCTCCACTCTTATTTAATGTGGTACTAGAGGTTCTAGCCAGAGCAATCAGACAAGACAAAGAAATAAAAGGCATCCATATCGGAAAAGAAGAAGTAAAGGTATCAGTTTTTGCAGATGATATGATCCTATACATCGAAAACCCCAAAGAATCCACAAAAAGACTACTAGAAACAATAAGCCAATACAGTAAGGTCGCAGGATACAAAATTAACATACAGAAGTCAATAGCCTTTCTATATGCCAACAATGAAACAACTGAGAAGGAACTCAAAAGAATAATCCCCTTCACGATTGCAACAAAAAAAATAAAATACTTAGGAATAAACATAACAAAGAATGTAAAGGACTTATATAATGAAAACTATAAACCATTGTTAAGGGAAATCGAAAAAGATATAATGAGATGGAAGAATATACCTTGTTCTTGGCTAGGAAGAATAAATATAATCAAGATGGCTATATTACCCAAAGCAATATACAAATTTAATGCAATTCCCATCAAAATTCCAATGACATTTTTTAAAGAAATAGAGCAAAAAATCATCAGATTTATATGGAACTATAAAAAACCCCGAATAGCCAAAGCAATCCTAAAGAAAAAGAATGAAGCTGGGGGCATAACAATACCTGACTTCAAACTCTATTATAGGGCCACGACAATCAAAACAGCATGGTATTGGCAGAAAAATAGACACTCAGACCAATGGAACAGAATAGAAAGTCCAGAAATAAAACCACATATATATAGTCAAATAATTTTTGA
The DNA here is from genome assembly GCF_036850765.1 of Saccopteryx bilineata. Classification (NCBI taxonomy): domain Eukaryota; kingdom Metazoa; phylum Chordata; class Mammalia; order Chiroptera; family Emballonuridae; genus Saccopteryx; species Saccopteryx bilineata. The sequence goes on along the minus strand of NC_089500.1, from coordinate 30,381,754 downwards.
TAAAGGGGCCAACAACACACAATGGAGAAAAGAAAGCCTCTTCAATAAATGGTGCTGGGAAAACTGGAAAGCCACATGCAAAAGAATGAAACTGGACTACAGTCTCTCCCCCTGTACAAAAATTAACTCAAAATGGATCAAAGATCTAAACATAAGACCTGAAACAATTAAGTACATAGAAGAAGACATAGGTACTCAACTCATGGACCTGGGTTTTAAAGAGCATTTTATGAATTTGACTCCAATGGCAAGAGAAGTGAAGGCAAAAATTAATGAATGGGACTACATCAGACTAAGAAGTTTTTGCTCAGCAAGGGAAACTGATAACAAAATAAACAGAAAGCCAACTAAATGGGAAATGATATTTTCAAACAACAGCTCAGATAAGGGCCTAATATCCAAAATATACAAAGAACTCATAAAACTCAACAACAAACAAACAAACAATCCAATAAAAAAATGGGAAGAGGATATGAATAGACACTTCTCCCAGGAAGAAATACAAATGGCCAACAGATATATGAAAAGATGCTCATCTTCTTTAGCTATTAGAGAAATGCAAATCAAAACGGCAATGAGATACCACCTCACACCTGTTCGATTAGCTGTTATTAGCAAGTCAGGTAATAGCAAATGTTGGAGAGGCTGTGGAGAAAAAGGAACCCTCATCCACTGTTGGTGGGAATGTAAAGTAGTACAACCATTATGGAAGAAAGTATGGTGGTTCCTCAAAAAACTGAAAATAGAACTACCTTATGACCCAGCAATCCCTCTACTGGGTATATATCCCAAAAACTCAGAAACATTGATACGTAAAGACACATGCAGCCCCATGTTTATTGCAGCATTGTTTACAGTGGCCAGGACATGGAAACAACCAAAAAGCCCATCAATAGATGACTGGATAAAGAAGATGTGGCACATATACACTATGGAATACTACTCAGCCATAAGAAATGATGACATCGGAACATTTACAGCAAAATGGTGGGATCTTGATAACATGATACGAAGCGAAATAAGTAAATCAGAAAAAAACAGGAACTGTATTATTCCATACGTAGGTGGGACATAATAGTGAAACTAAGAGACATTGATAAGAGTGTGGTGGTTACGGGGGGGGCGGGGGGAATGGGAGAGGGATAGGGGGTGGGAGGGGCACAAAGAAAACAAGATAGAAGGTGACAGAGGACAATCTGACTTTGGGTGGTGGGTATGCAACATAATTGAATGACAAGATAACCTGGACTTGTTATCTTTGAATATATGTATCCTGATTTATTGATGTCACCCCATTAAAAAAATAAAATTATAAAAAAAAAAAAAAAAAAAAAAAAAAAAAAAAGAAAATCATGGCTTAGAACAATTAGGTAGCTTGCCCACGGTCTTTGATAGGGGATAGAGCCATGGCTTGAACTCAGGTTATCTGACCTCAGAGAGAGATAGAGAGTTCTAACAAGCCACCTGCTTATTCAAGTGAAAGTACCAGGCTCATCTATTTATTTGATAAACCAGTATCTATAGAGCACCAGTAGGTAAACGCAGTGATAGTGGTTTTCTGAACGAACCAAATAGTGGTTTTCTGAACGAACGAATAAATAAGTTTTCATATTTATGAACATAAACAGAGAAATTTGAAATATTTTGATTTACATTTGATTTGATTTGACTGTTCTGCTGGGTGCTGTAGTATAACATCATAGCCTGTAGGTAGAAGCAATCTCCCCAGAGTGAATGGCTATGTTACCTTGTGTTCAGGTAACTCGTTGTCAGTTACCTGAACACAAGGCCTATCTTGGACCAGGGAATGAGGGATAGCAAAGCAGGCATCAGATGCTTGTTCTTTCAGTTAGGTCTGGACTTGGCAGCCGAGGTGCCCAGAGCACTCCAAGCATTGTGGGCAGCTGTTCCTGACACAGAGACGTGGATCCTGTGGGTGGGCCTGAACCTCTGGGCCTCATGCTCCTTGGCATTCAGTTGTCCCAAATAACCCATCTTTAGGCATAGACTTAAAATATTCAGTAAACTCTTATTAAAGGAAACAGCCTAGTCTTGGCTCTATTGGAAGTGAGGTGATTTATTGTGAGGCCAGGGAAACCTTGGAAGTTCTTTCTAGGCAAGAGCAGAGGTTACAATGTTTTCTTCGTTCTCAGTGGAGTAGAGACCTCCTGGGACAGCACAGATGAGGGCAGTGTCATGACAATCTATGGGTGCTTAAGAGCAGAGGGAGATAGAGAATTGCTTCTAAATACATGTGAACAGCACTCAGGAAGACTCATATGTTTAACTGGCAGGCATGTAGTCAGGAGTGGGGAATTAAGGGGTAGGAGGATTGAAAGGAGTTTGCCTTAGACAAATACAATTTAATTTTGTGGGCGCTTGCTCTTCTATACTAAGCAAACACAACCCCATATCTGCAATAGTTAACTGAGTACTCATCATATAGTGAACAGAGCGGAGCCCTGGTGGCAAGGAGACCCCGACTGTCTGCAGAGAGTAGCTGGATTAGTTCAGGGTGTCCATCACTTTTTTTAGAAGCCAGGACTAATGATGATCTCAGGGGTGACGCATGCCCACTGGAAGTCAGGCTCAGGTTTATATCTCATTGCTAGCACTGGCCAAAGCACAGCCCTTTCTTTCTCTTCCACTCAGCAAAGTATAAAGGAGTCCAAGAAAAGTGTGAAGCTATTGAAAGGATCATCTTAATTCAGGGGTCCCCAAACTACGGCCTGCGGGCCGCATGCGGCCCCCTGAGGTCATTTATCCGGCCCCCGCTGCACTTCTGGAAGGGGCACCTGTTTCATTGGTGGTCAGTGAGAGGAGCATAGTTCCCATTGAAATACTGGTCAGTTTGTTGATTTAAATTTACTTGTTCTTTATTTTAAATATTGTATTTGTTCCCGTTTTGTTTTTTTACTTTAAAATAAGATATGTGCAGTGTGCATAGGGATTTGTTCATAGTTTTTTTTATAGTACGGCCCTCCAACAGCCTGAGGGACAGTGAACTGGCCCCCTGTGTAAAAAGTTTGGGGACCCCTGTCTTAATTCTTTCTAATTTATGTGTTAAATAGGTAACTCACAATGCTACTGAGCAAAATGATCTGTAAAAGGTCCTCCTGGCCCATTAACCTATGCCTAGGCCATCATCAGATCAATTGATACAAACATGCTTCCCCGGGAAGCAGTCAGAGGGAGGAAGGGAAAGCAGTAAGTGGGCACGATACTATAGATGCATTCTGACAGAGGGGACAGGATGAAGGGAGTGAAGACCGGGAAGCTGTGCCCGGTACCCAGTACGGAGATGAATGTCACAGGAAGGATCCACCGGAAGAAGAGCCACCATGTGCACACCTTAGAAATCCCCCATCACAGGGGAACAGGGTATAGACATCTTGCAACTTCTGCTGAAGTCCAGCGGAGGCCACCTAAGAGGTGAGTCACTCTTTTCCTTGAATGAATTGGTTCTTAGTGAGGTGTCAAGATGGAAAACAAAAAAACAAACAAACAACAGCAACAAAACTTCATCCAAATCCACATTCCTAGTTTCTGTTTAAATCAGGACCCGGGCAGCCTCCTCATCCTCAGCACAGTGTTCTCCTTAGTGTGCTGGGAGTGGATTCACGATTGGGGGACGGGAAGTGCCTATGATGGGGTCCAAGCACTCCACCAATACCATCTCTTCCACATCTTCACGTTGTCTCAACACCCCAGGAAGTCAGTAGAGGAGTCCTACTCAACCAAGAAGAAAAGTTCAAGTGCACAAAGTTTCGGGGCTCACTGCCAAATGGGTGGTAGACTAGGAAATGAAATAGAGTCCCATCATAGGGTTAACCATTCTCCAGGGCTGCCACATTTTCAGCGCTGGCCTCTGGTAGAAGGAAGCAACCCTGTTTCACTTCTCTTAAGCTTATAACCAGGGGCAGGCTCCCTGGGGTGGGGCTCACTACCGGAATTCAAGCTTTCTGTTGAGATCAGGAGATTTTCACTAAGTGTGACTTTCACTTCTGACAAGCAACGCCATCACTTGATCAGCACGTAATTCTTAGCAAAAAAAAAAAAACAAAAAAAACAAAAAAAAACATTTGGCTGAGCTAAATGGAAAAGCATCAGGCACAGACAGATTAGATTTTCCTTTAAATAAACATGGCCTTTCAAAAAGGCAAGAAAAACGTTTGGAGCAAAACATGCAAGGCATGAAAATTCAGATGAAGTATCTCCCCACCCTGAGCAAGGACGGGATCACTCCACAACCTCTGAACAATTGGATCCACTCCTTTGTTAAACCAATGAGAATGGTTTAAAGGCATTTGTTCTTATAGGCAAAGGTGTGTCTCTTCTAATGCCAAGTTCTGCACTCTGTGATTACTTAATTAAATGGCTGGGATTTGATATACTTACAGTTTTTCCAGCCTTCAACTTGATCTGGAAGATGACAAAGAAGCTCCAGTCCCTGGGTCCAGCGGAGGCCACCTAAGGTGGCTGCCTGGGTCCTGATTTAAACAGAAACTAGGAATGTGGATTTGGATGAAGTTTTGTTGCTGTTGTTTGTTTGTTTTTTTGTTTTCCATCTTGACACCTCACTAAGAACCATTTCATTCAAGGAAAAGAGTGACTCACCTCTTAGGTGGCCTCCGCTGGACAGCAGATTTTTCATATTAGATGGAATGGCCATATTGTAGTCTGATCGCTGCATCATAACATGGTGTTGATCAGTTTGCTTCTTAAAAGTTCATCGAGGTTTTTTTTTTTTTTTACATCTCATCCATTGTATTTCTGTTTCTGGTATGTGCCCTTTATTTTTTGTGGAAATCCTACTCCTTTCCCCCTACATTTGATCTCAGAAATCCAAAAGAAAAGCCAAGATCCTTTTATGATTTATTTCTATCGCCAATCACATTCAGTTAATCCTCAAGTCCAGATAATTTAAAATTTTCCTCAAATGTATATCCTGGTTTAATAAACACCTGTTAAACAGTTTGATATGTATCAGTCACGTAGCTGTAAATTGGAGATACTGAGTGAAAAGGGTGATGTTCTCTTGCAACTACTATTTAGTGGAAAAAGCAACTGATAAATAAACAAGATAAGTGCATCTATAGATACCTATGAAGATGATAAAATAAGGTAATATGATCAAGAGTGACTTGCTTGTCCTAACAGGGTGACATTTAAGCTGAGACCTGTGTGATATGAAAGAGCCATACTAGGAGGAAGAGCAGTCTAAGCTGGAGGAATTTAGCAGGTGCAAAGGCCCTGGGGTAATGAATAGTCTACTTATTTGAGACAGAGCAAAGAGGCTTTAGCTGGAGCATCATATTTGGAGGAATTATAGTTTCAGAGCCTAACAATACAGCTGAAAAATAAGAAGAGAAAAGAGGCCAGCAAGCTGTAATAAAGAGTTTTGTTTCATTTTAAAAGCTATCAGAAGTCATTGAGGCACCTAGGAAGAATAGTAATGTAAATCTAAGTTATATTTTAAAAGATAGGAAGAATAAATGATAGAGATGATGATGACTTGCTAGGTGATAGCTGTGGAGAGAAGTCACGTATTCTCTGGATATTAAGGAGTTATATTTGACAGAACTTGCTGATGGATTGCATATAGAATGTAAGTCAGATAGAGATATCAGGATGAGACCTAGGTTTCTGATCTGAATGACAAGAGGACAGTAGCAGTATTCACTCCTACTCCCTCATCACCATTTTCACTTAGATCTTTCTCTAATATCTTCTTCATTAAACTGCAGGTCTTTTAAAATCTGTCATCCACATTGTTGTCAGGGTGATTCATAGAGAAAACAATATGGTCTCATTAGTCTATTTCTCACAACCTTCCAACAAATCTGCATTCCTCAAGCTCCTTTATACAATGTTCAGTAATGTGGTAGGCAGATTTCTAGGAGGGACCCCCAACTCCTATGCCCTGGGGTACTTTGCCTGTAGAATTCTCACTCCTTGAATATGCCTGAGAACTGTGAATATGATGGTATCATCCCCAAATTTAAGATGTGCTACATGTCAAAGGGAAATTCCATTGGGTGGGCCTGACTCAATCAGGTAAATGACTTTAAAAGAGGAACTCTTTTCCTAATGAGAGAGATTCTTTTGCTGGCCTTGAAGAAGCAAGCCATCACAAGTCTTACAGTAGGCCAGAAGCAAATTTTGCCAACAAACACAAATGTTTGAAAGAGGACCCCAAAACTCAGATGGGACCCCAGTCCCAGTAGATACCTTCATTGCAGCTTTGTGAGACCTTGAGTAAAGAACACAGCTAAGCTATACCTGGATTCTTGACCCATGGAAACTATAAGAAAATAAATACAGAATACAGAGGATTAGGAAACTAATCCAAAGGCACTTTATGCCTGACCTCTATTGACTTCCAACCTTAGCTGTCATCTTAACTGGCCTCACTCTTTATATTTCAACAATGCCAAGTAATAAACAGATTCTGGCCTGTACCCAGCTGTCTTTTGCTCCCATGCTCATGGTAATACTGAACCTACTTTCTAGAATTTCCTCTATCTTTCCATCATCTACTCTCTACCTAGGAACACGCATTTGGGAAGGCTCAGTTCACAGTTTACTTTCATCCATTAATTCACTCATTCCATACATTTTTATTGGCATCCTTTTTATACTAGTCAGAGTGATAAACATAAATCCCTTTCTTCATTTCCATCACATTCCAGTGGGAGAAAGAGCTCTTTAAACAAATAAATGACCTACTTAACTAGAGCTAAGTAGATCTACTTCATTGGAGCTAATATAGCTCCAACTGGGATAAAGTTTGTGAAGGTAAAAAAAAGATCAGATTAAAAAAAAATAACAATGACTTCTCTGCAAGACTTTCCCTGTACATTTTGCATCTGCTCTTCATAGATTTTTAAGTATCCTGAAGTTACGGACAATATTTCACTCCTGTCTATATCCCTAGAACCTAGAACGTATAGCAAACACTTCGCATATACACAATAACTCTGTTGAGTAAATGAATATAGGCTCTGTCAGTTCCTGTAAATTCCCATGAAAGCCAGAGCAAAACTTCACCAAAACAAAGAAAAACAAAACAAAAACAAAAACAAAAAAACCCTAGATCCATGCTGTTCCTAAATCAAGAAGGATGTGGCTTAGGGATTTAATACCCAATGGAGTATAACCTTAATTAGCTAGCTTCTCCTAGCATATTTCTCAGCATCTCTGAAGATTTGTTATAACATGACACAGCAGCCTCCTTGGTTCCCCCAAATCTGTCATCAATCCATTGTACTTGACATCGAGTCATAGTTCCTGGTGCCCCGCTAGTTCCTTATTAGTTCATTTCAGGCCTCTGGGGTTTAATTGTCACCTAGTTCCTTTTAATCCCATTCTCTGATTGCAATTTCTGTTGCATAGATTCCCATTAAAACAGGTATTTGTCAATTTTGAGGCCTCCCAGCAACTTTTACACACTCTTTTTAAGTTAAGGTAATATATTTCTGTCTTTTCACTCTTGGGAAGAGTCAGGTACTCAATTCCCCAGGCTGCTTTGCATTGGGGGCATACTCACACCTATTGATCAGACTCAAGGTAGGGACTGTGCATTGGAATATAGTAATTTAAACAAGTTGGCCCCACTTGGAATCTTTTTAGAAAATGATAGGGTAGCCACATCTGGTTTTCAGGGGCAGTGGTAGTTAAGGTTCTAGTAGCAGCATCCAGGCTGGCTTCCGCAGCATCTGCGCTTGGCACAGGTGCTAGATTGTCTCCATGGGGCCAGTTCTGTGGTATTTTGGGTATTCTTCTGGACTACATAACCTGGAGACTCTGTGATCTATTCAATATTCTTTAATATATCTCCTAGACCAGTGATGGGCAATCTTTTGAGCTTGGTGTGTCAAAATTCGCCAAAAAACCGAGCATAACTTGGGAGGTGTGTCACTTCGAGGAAAAAACCCATAATTTCGCGATATTTATAGTTTAAATAACAAAAATGTATAATTGTAATATATAACTATATTTAATAAACTAAAAACTAATTATTTAACTTAGCTTCTTAGTGACTTCTTTGTTCATCTGTCAGTTGGTTTCTTTTGTTGGTCTTGATATTATTTAACTCGTGTGGGGTGTCGTGAACTAAGATAAGTGAGGGGGAGGGAGAATTCTTTAACTAACCTGCCTATTTGTGACATTTTTGTTGCTGAATTTCATTGGCTAAATCTTCAATTGAAGGTTGGTATTTGGTACACTTCAAGCCCAAGCAAGTGCTACTAACTTCATCTGTCAATCTGTTTCTTTTGTTGGTTTTGATATTATTTAACACTGAGAATAAGGTCTCACAAAAGTACTTAGAGAGAAAAATTGTGAGTAAAGCCATTGCTCAATTTTTCAGGGTGCTAAAAGTGTCTGGTAATCAGTTTCAGACACTCCAAATTTCCTGTTCATAGTGGCATTCCTCTTGATTCTCCAAGTGGCACCTTTCCAGATTCTCAAGCTTTGACCTGAAGTTGACAATCATCTGAGCCCAGATGCTATCTTAAAATTCTGCAAGTTGCATCTTATGTAAATTAAGATGGCTGCTGCTATTTCTAATGGTGGGAAATGGCACCCATAGCACAGGCCCTCACCTTTCCCAGCCTCCCCTCACTTATCTCAGTAATGATGGTCAATTAGAAATCCACGACACCCCAGAACAGTAGATTGGATGATAGTTGCTGTGGTTATGTGGTTACTGGTTATGGCGATCACAGGGCCCCCAGAGATGCGTCCTGGATGGCATTCCACTGCTCCCTGCTCTGCCGGCTGGAAGTGAGGTCAAAGACCCCCTAATGGCCTAACCGGAAGTCCTAGAACTAGACGCTCTATGCCAGAATTCTGTTGTTTTGGCCTACAGACCTCCGGCACAGAGTGTCTACACTACAGCAAATGTTTTATCCTCAGCTACTGCACCTGGTCGTGCAGGAGCTGAGGATGAAATGTCCTTCTCAGCATGCGGCCCTATACTTCTCTGGTATGTGGCTGTGTGTCATCGAAAATGGCTATGCGTGTCAGTGCTGACACACGTGTCGTAGGTTTGCCATCACGGTCCTAAACTATAGAAGCTAGTTTATATCTATTACAACTAAGAACTTTCCTTGTTACACCTCTAATTAACATCCCCCACCAGCTTGACATTCCCTAAGACAGGAGTCGCCAACCTACGGCTTGCGAGCCAGATGTGGCTCTTTTGATGGCTGCATCTGGCTCACAGACAAATCTTTAACAACCAAAAAATAAAGTTAAAAATATAAAACATTCTCATGTATTACAATCTATTTCCTACTGCTCCTGTTCATGGTTGTAGGTGGCTGGAGCCAGTCACAGCTGTCCTCCAGGACAACACCAAATTTTTATTGGATAATGCATAACGTACATGGGTCATTGTATGGCTCTCATGGAATTACATTTTAAAATATGTGGCGTTCATGGTTCTCTCAGCCAAAAAGTTTCCCGACTCCTGCCCTAAGAGAACAGACATTCCAAATGATATGTTTGGTCTCTCCTGCCATCCCATTATCCACTTGGCCATTTTCCCTATTCCCTGCCTTGTACACACTCACATACTGAGAGTAATTGCCTGAGTATGGACAAAGTTCCAAAGAGTACTAGCATGTAGCAAGTCCCTTTGGGTTTGCGGTATTCCACTGACCTTGTCCACTCCTCAAGTGGTCTCTCTGAGCCCTGGACCCAGTTAGTCTCAATATCTTTTCTCCACCAACTGATATCTTCCCCTGAGATGCTCAACAGCTAAAGCTTTAATGGTAAAGCAGTCCTATTCTACAGATCTCTGAATTGGACAGGGTAAGAGACAGATTTGGGCAACAGTTTTAGTAGAGAAGCAGTATAAGACTTGTTCATTCCCACATATCTCCCCAGAAGGAAAACTCACTGTGGTGTCCTCATTAGCAGTTGCTATATATATCTGCTGCCAAGGAAACTACATTCATCTGGATACCCAAAGCCAGTGCTTAATCAAAAATGGAAACAGGAAAAAAACTTCTGAAACAAACAGCCCCATCTCTTCCTGTGTCATAAACTCAGCAGGCCCATTATGTTGGCAGGTGAGCTTACTCATGCAATTACGCACACAACGAACGGGAGGCAGCAGACAGGGCAGGATGAGCAGGAGGTTGGGTCCATCAGTGCAGCAGCTCACCATTGTCAAAGGAGAGGTGAACCCCTCATCAGCAGGAATGACGAGGGTCCATCCGATGTCGAACTGTGTGCGGAGGCAAAGATCTGGAGGAGGCTCTGAGCATCCTTGAGCACCAGGATACATTTCCCCAGACGGCCACACAGCTATATTAAGCAACCTTCTCAGTGTTTTATGACTTAAAAAATATATTACTATCACCTGCCTTTGAATTTTTCACAATAACATGTAAATTAATTTAAGGCATCAAGTATAATGATGATTTAGCATAATTTATTTACAAAACCTGTTTCTCTCTCTCCTGGCCTCTCCTCAAGGCATTTTTATGGCTAAGGGACATGGTGGCATATAAAAAGAGCATGCATGTGGGCCACTTTCTGGCTCTGGATCTTGGGGTAATCACTCCCCAAGGCTGAACACCTTTCTTGCAAAATAGTAATCTTACCGCACGAGTGATGTGAGAATGTGGCTGGCACATAACTCATTTGTCATGGGCTGTCAATCATATTTTGCAGAATCTGTTGTTGTAGAATCTGTGGCCACCCTTATTCCAAGACATAGAGTCATAGAAACCAACTACAGGGAGAAGAGAAAGCATTAGAGATGCGTTAGCTGAATGGCTCCCTTTCTCATCTCTCTCTCCAGTTATGGCAAACCAGATACTGTCAGCATCTGGGTCTCCACATAAGCAGCTGTCTACATGAAATAAGGCAGGAGGCCCATATTAAATGATGAAGATAGAATACATTAATTACACCATGGTAAGTAAGTAACTATCATATAAAATATGACCGTTATATGATTGTTATTACATTTACTGCATTATTCATGCTGACATAAATATAACAACCCACTTGTCATTAGTATCATACTGTTTTATAGAGAAGGAAAATAGAACTCAAAGCATTTCATAGCTTAATGGTCAGACCTCTAACACACCAAAATAATAGTTGGCAATGCATGAAAAGAGGTCAGCAAGTTTGCCAATCAAACAGCTTAATTTAATTTTGACTTCTCTTTCCACAGATGCCATTCCAGGCTATCAGCCTTATAACTAGGCAGAGCAGGTTGCAATATATGAAGTATGACTAACAGGAGACTTACTAGGTTAACCTGGCTTAAATATCAAACATGTTGCCCCAGTTCTACTATTTGAACTTCATTTGTTTTATTCTTGAATATCACTTTTTTTTTATATATACCAGCTCCACACATAACAAACCTCTGAGGTGTTAACTCACATCATTGAAGTGCAATTGTAGCAATAAGTTCTTATTTGAAGTGGGCAAGGTTTTAACTCAATAAAAAAATAAGAAAATAAAACCCAGATATACTTTTGCAAAAACAAAATTGTTGGCATCAATATTAAGTTTAATGAATTAATATCGTTCTTTTCAGCATATTATACTACCTCTTATTAGTCTTGTTAGGAAATGGGTCTGGGAAAAGAAAGGAGGCAGAAGCATAAACTGGTAGAAGGTATGTAAGATCAAGACATGCTATCAACTTTATAATTGTCAATGATATTCTCTCTCTCTCTCTCTTTTTTTTGTATTTTTCTGAAGTGAGAAGGGAGGCAGAGAGACAGACTCCTGCATGTGCCCAACTGGGATCCACCCAGCATGCCCACCAGGGGGCGATGCTCAGCCTATCTGGTCTGGGGCATTGCTCTGTTGCAACTGGAGCCATTCCAGTGCATGAAGGGAGGCCATGAAGCCATCCTCAGCACCCGGGCCAACTTTGCTCCAAAGGAGCCTTGGCTGCGAGAGGGGAAGAGAGAAATAGAGAGAAGGGAGAAAGGAAAGGGTGGAGAAGCAGATGGGTGCTTCTCCTATGTGCCCTGGCTGGGAATCGAACCCGGGACTTCCACACGCCAGGCTGATGCTCTACCACTGAGCCTGTTGACAGGCTCAGGCCTGTCAACAACATTCTTAACTGCTTGTCTTACTCCTCAGCTTCTTCCTCAGTCTGATATGGGCAAAACAAGATAAAAAAATATATATAACATTTTAAAAATTATTATAAAGGGATTAAAATTTCCTCTTTCTAGGCACCTAGAAAATATGTAATACAGATATGTGGAAATATCTAGATAGAGCTGAATTTTATTTTTCAAATTTATTATTTATATTTTACTTATTGATTGATTTTAGAGGGGGGAGAGAGAGGGAGAGATCGATTTGTCATTCTACTTATTTATTCATTCATTGGTTGATTCTTGGTTGGGCTCTGAATGGGAATTGAACCTGCCACCTAGGCTTATTAAGATAGATGGTGCTGAATTTTTATTCCTGTAGGCGATTATTTTTACCATATGTAGATATGGAAATGGATCATCCACTTATCAACAAGTACTTATTGAGGGCCTTCTGTGTACAAAGCAGAAGCTGGGATCATTATCTTCAGGCCTTTGCTAATGTGTTTGGGCCTTAGCCTTTTGGAGGAACTTACTAAGAGGACATTGACCTACAAGTTGGACCCAGGCAATTGGAGACTCCTCACTCCACTCTCCTGTCCTTGGATCGTATGTTCCACCCACTATTTCCATAGTAAAAGACTTTTTCAGGGACATATCCTTGAGAGATGTATTATTAGGATAATTTGGACATATATGTGACTGAACCTGTTAAGGCCTCTGTATGACATATGAAAGTTTTGGCAGGGAGGTGTGTAGATCTATGCCTCTAGGGGTTGCCCAAGACAAGTCTCCTATGTAAGTTCCTTGCTTATTAAAACTGCCATCTACCAATCTGGAGTGGCCTGTCTCCTTCATTGCTTTCTCCTTGTTCTTTGTGTATGGGGCCAGTTTAGAATTCCATCTGGGGAACTCTTGAGGTTGGTAGCCAACCTTGTACCTTCATCAACAGCAATGGCAGTCTCCATCATTTTCTCATTACAGACTATTTCTGCTAAATTTTCAAATGTTATGTGAAATTCAGAAGTCAAAATAGAAGGTTTAAAAGTTTCTACATGAAGTCTCTTATAAGATACCACATAGGACAAACTTCGTGCTGGTAGCCCAGCTACTTTCAGAATCCCTACGAGGATCCATAAAATGATGTACATAAGATACTTATAGCAAAGGAGCATATGTGTGTAAGATATTGTCATTATCAGATACACTTTTCCAAGTTAATAATATGAGAATTGAGAACTGATCCTGATACCAGCTTCATATTAAAAACAAATTATTAATGTTTTATTTCACAGTAATTATAAAAAATATCACAGGTAGCTTTATTATTTTCTATTTTACTTTATACTCACCATTTAAAGTAACATTTAAATTGCGAATGATTCTCATTTAATTTATTATTATGGAAATTTGAAAAAAATATGTAAAAAGACAGAGAACAATATTAGAACCTCCATGTACGCATAGCAGTTTTTAACAATTTCCGATATGTGGCCAAATTATTTTCAATTTCACTTTCTTACCCCCAAAACACACAGTAAAAAATTTTAAAGCCAACACTAAACATAGTACCATTTCTTTCTTAAATACTTCCATGTATGTCTCTAAAATATAAGGATGCTTTCTCTGTGTGTTTATTTTTAACACAACCACAACAGATGAGCACATTTAAAAGAAGCCTTCAGGAGACAATTTCCTATTAGGGAAGAATATTGTGCTATGTGTCTTACTCAGGAATACTCTGTGACTCCCCAATGTCCTCAGGATGAAATCTCAACCTTAAGATCAAAATCTTTAATCACAATCTTCCCATTGCCCTTCCCCATTGTCTGGGCATATTTGTTCACACTATTTAATCCATCATAATGCCAGGATCCCTGCTGCCTTTCTATCTTAACCCTACACATTTTGCAAGGACTTGTCCATTTCAGCCTCTTGATTTCCGTACATCATTGCAGCCTCTAGTGATTTTTTTTTTCTTTAAACCCATGTTGCATTTACTCTACTATTAGAAAGTAGTATTACAGGGATTAAAAGTATGTGCTCTGAAATCTGACAGAGCTGGGTCTGGGAATTTCTTCAGACTTACTTACTAGTTAAATGCCCTGGAGAAAGTTCTCCCTAATCTTCATGTCCTCAGGTGCTAATATGAACAATTTATATTGTAGCCCAATATATGTATATATAATACACATATGTGTTTATATATAACACACATTCATGTAGATGTAATATATGCCCACTCACACACACAAACACCACACATTCACATACACACATACATAGATTGTTTAGCAAGGGGAACGTTCAAGGTAGTGTTATTATTGTTGTTACCAACTGTATTTAATATTACATCTTTCTTTTGATGTTTAGTGTATTGTCCTCTTTCACTATTTTTAGATTGTTAGTTATCGCTCCTTGCACGCACTTCTGGACATCAGCTCCTAGAGGTCAGGGCTAACTTTGACTCTTTCTAGCAGTGGACTTCACAGAGATATTCAAAGCTATTTCCAGAAGATAGTCAGCCAGTGTGCAGAGAGTAGGAGAGACCCAGGTTTCTGCCTTCTCCCATTGCCCCCAAGATGTGGCATTAAACATGAGAGCCTGTACCCTTCTATTCAGGCTCCTGCCTGTTTGCTCTGCATGTATGTTTTTTGGGGGGTAGGGGTACGTGGCACATTAAAGTGAATTTGTAGATTGCTCCAAAAAAGAAAAAACCTTTTATGCAGGAAAACAGGTGGCGGAACAACTGGAAAAACAGTCATTTCTACCTGAAGTGAGTTTTCAGGCAGCTGATCTTACCACGGGGCTGACTTTATCCTGGAAATGTCATTCTTTAGTCTGTAAATATCACGCTATAGAGAACACCTTCGTGCTGGCTTCAGGAGGGGACGTAGCCAATGTTGTATGGCAGTTTACTGTTAACCAAAGGACAATGCTTCTTTCTTGGATTTAATAAAATAGGGAGGGGGCTGGGCAGGCTGCTCCAGAGAAAGGACAGCCGTAGCCCTCCTGCCACCACACTGTGGCTCCTTTAATCACATACTGAAAGAGCGCCTTTGTCCACCAGACACTGGTCTTCCCTGGACACGTTTGCTTTTTCATTTCAAAGGTGTGAATTCTTGGAATACGGCCTCGGCCTCCCTTGTCAGCTGCCCCGGTAGGTTCTGTCCAGGGCTCCGCTGGGCGCTTTCACCTCTCGGTATCTCCCAGCCCAGGCCAAATCCTCTCTTTCACCTTTTCATCGTCTAACATTTCACTAACTGAAGATGTAGTTCAGCTAACCAGCGCTTTTTTTTTTTTTAAATAAATTCCCTCAGAAATGTAAAGATTATCTTTCTCACGGTGAAGCTTTCCTAGCTGTAAATTACACAGTCAGATTTCTCTGCATTCATTACCTGGCTGAGACGAGAAAATGACAATTTCATCATGAAGGTGAAGTCATTTTTGGCATAAGGATCAATTCTAGGAAGGGCCAGTCCAAGAAGGGGGTTGATGTGATAGAATCCGTGTAGCTAAAAGATAGCACTGAAGGCTGCGGAGCTGTGTGTGGGGGAGGGGGGGACCTGCGGGAGGGAATGAAAAGTGCTGGCGATGATGAGAGGGAATCGGGGAAAGAAGTAGAAACATGAAAGATAAACGTTTCCATTTAAAAATGTTGCTGGTACTGCGCATGTGGGAGCATAAGAGCAGTGGTTGAGCACAGGCGTTGGGGAAGAATGACCTGAGAACTAATCCTGGCCTCCCTACTTACCAGCTCTGTGACTTGGAACAATTTCCTTGGCTTCCCTAAGCTTCACTTTCCTTAACTGTAAAGTGAGGATGAAAAAGCATTCACCAGTCACAAAGCTGTGTGGAGGATTCAAGGAGATGATGCATGTTAGACTGACTGCACGTTGTCAGGTGTAAAGCCAGTAGCCACGGCCACCATCACAGCCGCCTGGCCCATGCAGATTTGCATTTGATTCGAACAGACGGTTATGAAACAACGAAGCCAAGAACTGGTGGGCCATTAGCTTTAATCCTAGCTTGCACCCTGCGGGCTAGAAATACACACAGTGGGAAAACACCTCCCTTTCCATTCAGGGCTCCCAAAGCCACTGACTTTTCCGAGTTTCCTAGAATCAGAGGTTTGTACCTCACCAGCCTTATTCACCTCTGTTCCCCATCTCCTTCTCTCTGTACAAACTCTGCACAAACTGGCTTCTCCTTCAGCACTCAGCCATCTTGGCTGCTTCTCCTCTCCTCCACGTGGCCTTCTCTGCTCTCCTCCAACATGGGCTCCTCTGCCCCATTTTATGGTGTAGAAATCAAAACCTTTAATCCAATATGCAAACAAGGAAGTCTCAGATACAAAGTCACTTGTCTGAGACATAATGGGATTCCTCATGAGAGTGCACCGCCCCACATCATGCAATCAGTCAAGGGTGTGAGGAAAAGCTTAGTCTTAAAACTAAGCCTTAGGCTATAACCACCCCGCCTGCTTACAGCCTGTCCCCACACCCAATGCAAACTATAAGCGAGCAAACATATATCATGTTTACAAACTTATTTGACCAACATCAGGCACACAATATGTACCCCCTAAATGCTAACTAGCATTGAACATTTTTTTTTACTAAAAGTAGTAAAATAATAATTATTGGCATAACTTTTTCTGATTTATAAACTGCCTATAGAATGTGATCTTACTAAGTTTCTTTTTTAAGAGTCGGTGCTTAAAAAAAAATCTATGCCTCATAAAAAAACATTTCACTTTTCTGATCAATTTCCCTAAGCTAACACTGAATGGAACATTCGGCGCTTTATAGAAACTGTTCTAGCTTTTATATAAATACATATTATGTGTATATGTGTGTGTATTACATATATTCACACATTTTACGTTCACAATAGCCCATTTTCCAGAGACCATCAGCGATTAGTTTAGAACCAGTGTTTGGCCTCTGGTGGTATGATTCCAGAGCCTCTGTTCTTAATATCAGGCCTAGAAAGGTGTAGGAAGTGAGATGCAGGATTAAGCTTAACCTAGTATTCTTTATTTTTTCCCACATAGGATTCTCCTTACTAGCTTACAATTTCCCTCCATGAAGGCTGCCCAGCTTAGTGTGGGAGGAAAGACTAGACTAGGTATTCTCAGGCCTGGGTGCCTGCCCAACTCTGGGTACTGACTGAGGTTTAGTCCCCTGAGCTTTAGTTTTCTCATATGCTACTTGATCGTACCAATTGGTCCATAGAACAACGTTTTGGGTTAATGAAATGGTTGGTGAAAAATTACTTCAAAGACTGAAAAACACTAAATAGCAGTGTCGGTAAATAAGTTTGTAAATATGATATATATGTTTGCTCACTTATTGTTTGCATTGGGTGTGGGAGATAGGCTGTAAGCCTGCAAAGTCATTATAGTCTAAGGCAGGGGTCCCCAAACTATGGCCCGCAGGCTGCATGCGGCCCCCTGAGGCCATTTATCCAGCCCCACCACACTTCCGGAAGGGGCACCTCTTTCATTGGTGGTCAGTGAGAGGAGCACAGGATGCGGATGCTCCTGGAGTTATCCTGGAGTACTATATGTGGCGGTCCCGCAAAGCGCGGCATTGCTCATGTACAGTACTACTTCCAGTGACACTGGATGCATGCGTCACAGCTCTGGAAGGCTAGCAGTGACAAATATGGAACCAGATATTGACCATCTCATTAGCCAAAAGCAGGACCATATTTCCCATTGAAATACTGGTCAGTTTGTTGATTTAAATTTACTTGTTCTTTATTTTAAATATTGTGTTTGTTCCCATTTTGCTTTTTACTTTAAAATAAGATATGTGCAGTGTGCATAGGGATTTGTTCATAGTTTTGTTTTTTTTTATAGTCCGGCCCCCCAACGGTCTGAGGGACAGTGAACTGGCCCCATGTAAAAAGTTTGGGGACCCCTGGCCTAAGGCTTAGTTTTAAGACTGAAGCCTTTCCCACCCTTTTAATACTAAGATCTTTTCAAAGTTAAACTTTTCCCCACACCCTTGACTGTTGTGTGATGTGGGGTGGTGCACTCTTATGAAGAATTCCATTTATGCCTCAGACAAGTGATTTGTATCAGAGACTTACATATTTTTATATATTGGCTTAAAGGTTTTGATTTCTACACTATAAAATGGGGCAGACTGGGGGCTTGCTAGCTCTCAGTTCCTGAAATTAGCATTGGAGAGGAGAAGCAGCCAAGATGGTGGAGTGCTGAAGGAGAAGCCAGTTTGTGTAGAGTTTGTGCAGAAAGAAGGAGATATGGAACAAAGGTGAATAAGGCTGGTGAGCTAGAAACCTTTGATTCTGGGAATACTCAGATAAGTCAGTGGCTTTGGGAGCCCTGAATGGAAAGAGAAGTGTTTTCCCACTGTGTGTATTTTCTTGCCTGCCGAGTGCAAACTAGGATTAAAGGTAATGGCCCACCAGTTCTTGGCTCCGTTGTTTCATTACTGTCTGTCTGAATCGAATGGGAATCTACATGGACCAGGTGGTTGTGATGGTGGCCATGGCTACTGGCTTTACAAGCAGGAAGATATTATTCATATTATTATCAACATTAGTATCCTTTCTTTGAAAATATTCAGGATGGGGCAAAAGTAGGTTTATACTTGTAAGTACAGAAAACAGTTTATTCTTGTGTTATTATGTATTACTGTATTATTTTTGTATGAACAACTGTAAACCTACTTTGGCCCAGCCTTATTGTTTGCCAATAGTCTATAGTCATGACTCTGGTTGATAATAATAATTAACTGAATCTTCTTTTTTTAAGCTACCAATTCCTAGACCCCAATCTGATAGAGTTTGTCTGTGATAGGCTTACAGGATGCGAATTTTTAATCTTCCAGGCCTTTCTAATTAAACAGATTTCAAACCTCCAATCCATTTCACAAAGTGTCACCCTGGATCATAGATTATCTTGAGCATTTTACCCGTTTATATTTTCTTGAACTTGAGAATTAGCTTGTATAAGACTGAGTTCCTTAACAGAAGTTATATTTTCTTTCTTTTTCCCTGTAAAACTTGCAGAAGTGGGACAATGAGTAGAATCAGGACTGGGTAGAATAGTTGATTGAGTTATATTATTGCCTTGATTGAAACCTGTTGTAGGTAAACCTGCTGCAGTGTTGTGTAAAACAGTTTTGATAAGAGGCAGAATTAAAGTTGCAAAGAACTCTTTCCGGAAACTGAGGAATTACCTTCCTGAATGGTACCCCCAAGGCATGGGTATAGATTAAATGACCTTTTAAGGTAATGACCCTGTAGAAAGGTTAGTCTTGATTCAAAGGCCAAATCTAGACAAGCAAATAATTTTGGAGAAAATAAAATAGCTGAACCCAGCCAGTGAACTGCATATGCAGTGAATTGTCCTTTAAATGAAGTAGTACTCTTAGTGCTTTGTTAGGGGCTTCAAATGTGACCCAGTGTTTTACCTGAGATGTGGTATCATGGACCACAGACTCTGCAATCAAACTTGGGATTGAATTTGAGCATCATGATTTAATTGTTGTGTAGTCATCAGCAAAGCTCCTACTTCCTCTGAGCCTGTGTTGTGAGAGAGTGTAGAATTAAATGAGATAACATGCTCATGCACAGGGTATGTGCTGGCCCTCAATGAGCCTGGGATAAATAGCAGCTACTATTATCTTTAGATATAACTAAGCTACTCAGAACTGTCTATTTTCTCCATTTCCCCTGATGGCTGCGAGGAATTAATGTAGTTGCCAAAGCAGAGGGGAAGTACATAAAGCACTGGGAAAGCTGACTTAATACGTGTGATTTAATTCCTGCATGTGTTTCTGAAAATCCCCCGATTTCTGCATAAATATCTGTTATCTCTCCACTTAAAAACAAGGTGCACAACACTTCGTGTAGCATTTTGACTGCTAGTTTTAGAGGGGACATTGATAAATTGGAGAGGATCCAAAAAATGATAAAGGGATTAGAGGATATGACCTACAGAGAAAGATTATTAAGAGAACTTCCTACATCCAGCCTAGAGCAACAATGACAGTGGGTGGGGATGTGATAACTAAACTTACATAGGAGGAACAGGTAAGGATAGGAAAGGAATTATTTCAGGTGATTAGAGTCTTAGCCAACAAGGATGATGGCCATAAACCAGAAAAGCAAGCACTTGCACAAAGTATTCTTAGAAGAAGAAAATAACAGGAGAGAGGTCATTAACACCTTGATGATTTCATCTGTGAAGCGATTCAATGCAGCTCTTTTAGATGGTACCCTCAAAGGCAGATTCTCCCATAGATTCAAGCTGGAGGGAAAGGTTGTTCTGGCTGCCTGTGTTTCTAGGGGTGGGGCCTAAGCCTTCAGGAAATATACAGATCTCCAGATGGGGAGGACTTACATTTATTTCTTCTCCATTGTTTTCTTCTTTCACTAGCAGAGTGAGTGGATTGGTGACCCCTCCAAAAGGTTATATACTCTTTTTAAATCCCAGAATGTATGAATGTGACCTTATTTGGAAAAAAAAAGGGGGGAAGGGTTGCCAATGTAATTAAGTTAAGGATCTTGGATGAGGAGATCATCCTGGATTATGTTGTTCACCCTAAATGCAATAAAACGTGCCCTTGTAAGGTACAGAGGAGAAGACACAGGGAGCATGAAGAGGAGGAGGCAATGTGACTTTGGAAATAAAGGTTAGAAGGAAGTAATGCAGGAAGTTTAAGGTGTCCAGAAGCAACCAGAAGCTGGAAAAGACCAGGAATGATCCTCCTCTAGAACCTTAAGAGGGAGCACAGCATGCCAACAGTTTGGTTTCAGACTTCTAGTAGCAGACAGTGAGAGAATACATTTACATTGTTTTATACAGAACACTGAGAGCCTCTCAATATCAATCTAGCCACACACACACACACACACACACACACACACACACACACACACACAGCTGATAATGAATACATGGAAAGAATCTCATATGGTTGCTTGTGGTTCAAATACTGGGAATGGCTTTAAGTTACTAGCTCACTATGGAGGATGCAGGTAGAGAACTGCTGGGACAAGATAGAGGGCTAAAATGGTGACCTAGTAAGGGGCTGGCCATGGAAGCCCACTAAAGCAGCAGTCACAGATCCAGAATTAGACACTGAATGCAAAACAATACTCAAGACATGCTTCAGAAGGAGGTGGAGAAATGAGGTTGACAGGGTATTTACTAAGTGTTGGGCTCTGGGTTAGGTGCTTTACATACTAACAGTAAAAGCTACCACTTATCAAACACTTAGCATTCTAGCCACTCTTACATACTATGTATGGTATTTTATTTGGTTCAATTGTATAATTAATAAAATTAATATTATCCTCCCATACAGGTGAAGAACGTGAGGTTTAGAGAATTAAGTCATTTGCCCAAGTTCTCACAAGTCTATAAAAGATCTCAGATTTGAATCAGACCTGTCTGATGCCACATCAAACTAACAGCAGAGATAAAAATTTAAGTGTTTGTCAAATGGAATATTTTTTTTGTAATGTTAATTGTGCTGGCTGGCATACTTACTATTTGAAGTTTTAATTTCTTTTTAGATTTTTTTTTGTATGCTCATTTTGAGTAGACGTTTTAATTTTGTGTATTTAAGATTTTGTGTTGTACAAAAGAATCTGTGGTTACTTCTGTGCATTTATACATTAAGCTTCTTACCCCACATTAGGTATTTGAAGTAGTTCAGTGTTTTGCTGGGAGGGGTGTGGGTTATATTGCAGATCTACTCACAGAGCCAAAGTTCAGGCCATTTTAGTTCAATGTCATAAAGCTCTTCCTTTCTCTCACCTTCCTATTCCAATAGCTTTTAGTAAAAGAATAATTCTATGAAGTAATTTGGGAATTGATTTTTTAAACTCTCTGTGAGGAAAGAAATATCAACACAGCTCTAACTCTAGCACTAGGAGTGGCCCCAGGCCTAGTCCTGAGAGGAGCACTTCTAGTCCCTCCTGGTCAGAGAGACTGAGCTCCTGGACATCATGGTATGTTTCAGTCATCAGAACAGCAGGCCCCAAGGGACATTTGGCTAATACCTTTTCATTTTTATTCTCATCAATTCTCTTTCCATAAGTTTATTACCACTGCCTCTGAATGGAGTGGGGGAGGACCAACAAAGAGTGAACTTGAGCAGCCATCAGGAATGAAAATATTTCTTTCCATCTACATGTTCCTGATAGAGTTCGGAATTAAAACTTGGTTTAAAGAAATGTTTTACCCATGACTGCTCATTGGACCATCCAGTGCACACGTTCTGGAACAACGTGATGGTCCCCTGACCACCACACAGAATATCTGACTGTTTGGAATCGTGCTGGTGTCTGTTCTTGCGTTGCTTCCCTTGTTGAGAAACGAAGCCACCTGCCTTCTTTCTAGGGCCCCCCTGTTCCTGACTCACTCAAATATTTTAATTGTCTTCCATTTAGAGAGAGAGGTGTGTTTTTTTTTCACTCTCATGTAACATTCCATTGCTGACTTTGGGAAAGCTGACAAGACAGCTGACACAGTGGCTATTACTTGGTGCATTTTCTAAACAATATCATTTTGCTGCCCTTCTGCTTTCAGTGAAATTATAGGGTGCACCTTCTCTTTGGAACAGTGGCGCTCAGCTCCCACACCAGGGGTCCTGTGTGGATTCCGTACCAACTCCCGAGCCTCAGCATTAGTGCAATTACCACTGAAGATGTCAGTTCCGGCACACGCACCTTCACTAACGTGTGTGTGTATAAAATATGTATATGTGTGTATATAAATATAATATGTATATATGTGCATAAAATATGTGTTTGTGTAATCTCCTACTAATTTGAAATGCATCCCAAGTAAATAAGCAATAGTTATAGAAATGCCTGGTGACAAATCAGCTGTGAATCTGAATGGGGGGCTGATAAATCCTCATTACCTGCGTCTACCTGACAAATGAAATGACCCGCTAAGCAGCTGCTGAAAATTCAATCAGATACCTGCAAATAGCAAGTATCCCATGTGAAAAATGGGCAAATTTGGTGAATGTCTTGGACTGGCATCACACTGAATGGAGACTAAAGAAGGTCCTTCCATCCCTTGAATCTGTGAGGCTATTTAAAATGGTGGCATTTTTCGTTGTCACCACTCTGATTCTCTTTCCATCTGCGGTTGACAGAAAAAGCAATCGTTGAGTTTTCTTAATTCTGAGACTCCATTAGTCCCTCTCCTAAGACCCTACCTAACACACAGGGTTGGGTGGTCTGCATATAGAGCAGAGATCTCTATCACAGAGACCACAGACCCAAGTGGGTGAGCACCGATCTACTGAGGCAAGGGAGGGAGGAAGCTATGGAACTGCCCTTACCCATATTGCCTTATTCTTGTTATCTCTGTATCTGTGAATGCTTTTCAATGTTTATGACACATTAGTATAATTGTACACAGCAGTTATTTTGTATTAAATTTATTAGGGTGACATTGATTAATAGGATCATATAAGTTCAAGTGTACATTTCTATGATACATAATTCGTATATTGCATTGTGTGCCTACCACCCAAAGTCAAACCATTTTCCGTACCATATATGGTAACAATATGGTTTTCAATGGCAACTATTAAATAGACTTTATATCGTATATTTTCACATATAAGTAGTAAAATTTTAATATACAATAAAAACTTATATGATTACATATAATAGTATAAATATTATGAACTTACTTGTGTTCTAATGATAGAAATAGTGCAACCTAAAAAATTTGAACAGCATTGCTCTAGAGCAGGGCTTCTCAAATTTAAATATTCACGCATGCCACCTGGGGATTTTGTAAAATGCACATTGAGATGCTATTGGTCTGCAATGGGATTAGGAAATTTGCATTTCTGACAAACCCCCAGGATGCTGGTGCTGCTACTCCCCGGATTACATTGAGAATAGTAACATATGATTTAATTGACCTCCTGAAGTATCCCCTTCCCCAACTAGTTCTCCCTCTGGAAAAGCAGAGATACTTGGAAACCTCTCCTGTGTTAAAAACTCATTTTTGGAAGGTAACAGTATTTCTTTTTGTTTGTCTGTCTGAAAACAAACTCTGAGACAAATTTATTGGGAAGGGTTCTCAGGAGATAACAGTTGTGGGGAATGTATACCCATCAGCCACTAGATATATCTCTGAGCAGTGTATATCCTTGTGTGAGGTAGTTCTCTACAGCAGAGGCAAATTGTAGGAGAGCTACTGAGCTGAGGGTTTTCAAAGGCCACTTTTCCAACATCTGGAGGAATAAGTGCTTTTTTTTCAGTGGGTGTGGATCTGGGCAGCACACCACAGCATCGGTTATAATTTACCCTAATTAAGCCTTTGTTACACTCTGGTACACTTTGTATAATAAGCTTCTCTAGGATTCTGATGTGCCCCTTTTCCATGGAAACATGAGATAAAGTTTAGTGAGATGAGACAGATCTCCCATGGCTGGTGTTAAGACTGCAATTGATGCTCATCAAAGTTGAGTCAAGTGGTACCCAGAAGTCCCCGAGTGAAAGACCTGGAGACCCAACACATTCTTCTCTGCCTGCATGGTATACCAGCAATCCTTTCCTTTCCTGATTATCAGAGTCTGTTACCTTCCTTTGTGTTGCCTTCCTGCAGTATCCTGGAGCAGTGAAGCTGAAGTGATGGAGTAAAAGCTATAGCTTAAAGTATTATGATATTGATGCTTTTCCCCCCTGTTAGAAGATGTCTCTTTCTGGGAACCAGCACCCCTAATTTTATGAAGCCCAAAATTTTGGGGTGGGAAGAACAAATTTTCCAAGTGAGTCACTGAGACTGATAGTGAGTGGGTCCCTCCTATCTCCACTTGTTGGATCTCAGACTCATGATATTACCTATCAGAATCCTTGATGTGTCCTAGAAGATGGCACTTCTTTCTCACAGGGATCATCACCATTCTGGTATCTTCTGGGTGGTGTGGAATAAGATAGGACCAGCAGATCCCAACTGTAGTCATGTGTACACTCCCACACTGTGGGTGGAGCGCAGAGCACATTCCTTGCAGCTGTGGCTGATGCAATGCTGTGAGAATACTCCAGCTCCCAGAAGCCTCCTGGGCACACCCAGGAAGGAAGCTCACCCACTATAAGGAAGTGACTTAGTGCCAACACTCAGCTCCCTGATCTTTTCAACACCCTATTGGCTGAATCCATGTATATAAGCTAGTTTATTTCCTGAATAAAGTGGATCTGCGTCACTGAACCTGGTCCCCGGAGTCGGGTCTTTGCATCTCTGTAGTCCTCACCCCCAGCAGGACTTGTCCACAACTGGCGCCCAATGTGGGGCAGGGACCTAACTGGCAACCAAGGGACGGGTGAGTGATCCTCTGCAATGGGAAACCTTCTCCCTCACTCTCGAGCCCCACTCTCGAGCCCCGCAGGCTCGAGCCCTGCACACCCTATTGTAAAGTAGGTGAGTTAAAGTTAGTGAAGAGGATCTTTGTACCTACTGGGAAATCCTCTCAGGTTTCAACCCTTGGCTCCAGGATGCACCTCTTTGGGACCCCAATACTTGGGCCCGAGCTTTCCAGAGCATCCATTCAGCTGAAGTACATGGGGGACAAAGCTTCCCTTTTGGCCTCATTCCTGTCCTGCTAGTGATACATGCCTGCCTGACCGGTGCTCCTGTTGGGGACCCTCCACTGGTGCCAAAAATATTACAGGCTACCCCTCTTTCTGGGGAACCCCTACCTTTCTACTCACCCCCCTCCATTGAAGAGGAAAGTAGTTTAGCCTCCGAGTTTGACAAAATTGCGGCTGAGAGTGCAGAAATGAAACCAACTGAATTGCTAACTACACCATCAGCTCTGCAGCTGGAAAAAGCGAAAGTTGCTACTTCTGCATTCTCTGCCGGGGCTCAATGCCCCACCCCAGCCTCTCAGATGCCATTTTCTCTAACACATGTTACTACTGCAGACCCATGGGCCACCCTATATGCCCCCATGTGTCTTTTTTCTTTCTGTCTGTCTGTCTTGTCTATTTTTCTGTATCTCTCACTCTCTCTCTCTCCCTCACCTCTCTCTCTGAAATGATGCTGGAAGAACCCAGCCACAGCACAGTGATGGGGATCACACCCTCTTCTAACACAAGGGAGAGGTTATGTTTGTGTTTTTCAGCCAATTTGGATCCCAGGAACCCCCCAACCTGCTTGACAGGGTTTCTTGGGCACCCACTAAGTGGTTCAGTCTTCACCCGTCCAAAGCCACAACCCTGGCCTTCTTCACACCAACTACACCTGAAGGGAGGAGGTCCTCAGAGCTCCAGAAGAAGACCTCATGCCGGCGTGGGTGCCCCATCACCTGGGGGGATGTGGGGGCTTTGGCAGGGTGGGCCCAGAGAATTGCCCCTGATGGGCCCCCAGGCCCTGGTGCTCTGTTCTTGCTTATTTGTGCTATAGTAACTAACCACTGACTCCCAGACACAAGAGGCGGCAGCCTCAGGGCAGCCTGGCAGTGTGAGCTGGTGTTTTCAGTTCATCTTTGGAGGATGAGGAGAATTGAGCCAGAGTTGCGATTTACAGACTCCAGAAGGTAAATGGTGGCAGCTGCAGTGGGAGGATGAATGGAAGCCAGGCATGCATCACTGAGTAGCTGCTGGAATCGCAGGGAGTGCCTGCTAAGCCGCTGGTGGGTTTGCTGACATTTTGGGACATAGGGTGGATGCCATCATGCTCTCCAGAGCAGAGATGGAAATACTGACTGCCATTGCCATGTGCTCCTCTTTGGGATAGTGTAAGACCTGCTAGGATGGCAGGAATAAGGGGAGTGGCTGAGGCCTCATGTGCATAGACTGATTTCCTGGACTATGACTGGAGTGGGCACTGGTTCCTTTGTTGGATAGACTTACAGATTTTGGACAATGTGAAATACCCTGATGGGGGTGTGGGGCAGCTTTGCTGGAAGCACTCCCCTGCCCTGGGAAGCTTTTCTCATGGCTAGAAAGAAGGCTGAGGACATTTTGTGGTTTTGGCAAAGTGCTCAGAGACTGGTGAAATGTACCTTTGTAATTGTTGAAATTGTATGATGTGTCATGTTGTTGTAATTTGTGTAATGTGCCTTGCAACCATATGCAGTACGCAGCTCACAGCAAGCCATCTGTTCTGTGTTTGGATGCTGGGACCTTTGTGGGAAGGGGGAATCCATGGACCTACATCCATTTTTTACAATCAAAAATGGAACTGTGTTTAACAGCACCTAGAAGGTCTCTGTAACACAATGGGAGGGAAATGACATCCTGACCCCTAGGAGGACTCCCCTGTTTAAGACCTTCATTCTATTTCCTAACTAGTCAAACATTACAGAAGCTTGCCTCATTGTTTAATCCAGCTAATCTATTAGCATATAGTATAATAGGTATTATAGTTATTTTAGTTTTACTAGGGTTCTGTTGCATAATGCATAGCATTTAGAAGCTACAACAGCAAGCTGTCATTCATCAAGTCCAATTGGGCTTAATTAAAAGAGAAGGGGGAGCTGTGGGTGGAGCACAGAGCACATTCCTAGCAGCTGTGGCTGGTGCAATGCTGTGAGAATACTCCAGCTCCCAGAACCCTCCTGGGTATACCCAGGAGGAAGCTCGCCCTCTATAAGGAAGTGACTTGGCATCAACCACACAGCTCCCTGATCTTTTCTGCCATCGGCTAAGAAGGACACGCTGTAACATCCTATAGGCTGAACCCATGTATATAAGCTAGTTTAATTCCTGAATAAAGTGGATTTGCGTCACTGAACCTGGTCCCCGGAGTTGGGTCTTTGCGTCTCCATAGTCCTCACCCCCAGCAGGACTTGTCCACACCACATCTGCATTGTCATAAAGAGGCTTCCTTGGTCTAATGAAGCATTATGCCGAGTACAGTGTATATTTGTTGTGAATAAAAACAACATGGAAACAAGTCCTGAGATATAAGTGATGAATCAAGTCAGCCAGGCAAGAAAAGCAAGCCCAAACTCGAATACATTTTAATTCTAGTATCCCAGAGACCATGCTTATGAAAGACTAAAGGATGAAAGTAACTTTGACTTGTAATCACAAAAAGCATTAGGAGAATTCTGAAGCTTTTGACCTGGAATGACCTTTCAGAATTCGCCCACAGGAGATGAACGAGCCAGGACTTTATATATCTACCCAGTAGATAGGTCCCTGGATATGGGATGCTCTTGGGAAGGGGTGTGACCTTGGTCAAAGTGAAAGCAATTCCTGTAGAGGAATTCACATGAAAGCTGCCACCATTCCCACAGCCTGGGAGAAAGAGTACTTTACTTCTTAAAGGGGATGACAGGATGGGCTACATATCATAGAACCACATCATCCACTCCAAGTTATGGATCTATTTGCTCCCTACTCTTGAAAGTAAATTATGATCAGTTTCTTTTCAATGAGGACAGATAAGTTGTTAGCAAAAATTGTCAGCTATGTTGTCAATATAGGACATAAAGGTAGTAAGTAAAACAGCACAAGACCTCTGGAGGGAGAAAACTCTAATAGTGAAATCAGTGCAGTTAAGAGGAGAAAATGCACAAGTGCCAAAGACTCCAGTAGCCATTTCCCAGTTTGACACATACCTAATGTTACTTCTTCCAGACCCTTGGAAAGATCACTTTATGCACCAACTGGTGTTCCTGGGCTGGGCAGTGTGCCTCTCTCAGTGGACTGAGGGCACCGTGCAATGCTGCAGAAGGATGCCAAGAGATGTGACACTGAGTCTTACACAATCAAAGTTTGCAATCTCATGTTACAGATTTGACCCTGGTGAAAAAGGAATGAGTAAAATGCATCGACTCAGAGCAAAGGCTTCAGCATTCTGTGGTGTTAGGAGCCTGTCCTCTTTTGCCTTGTCTGGCCAGTCTCTCACTGGCTGTCAATTAATTTTCATTAAGACACTAATTACTGCTTAAGTTGTGTCCCCTTCCTAGGAATTGCTGCAAAACTAAGTTCTTTTCTATTTACCTTTCTATAGCTCTTTATTACACATTTACACACAATCTCAAAGCAATTTCATGTAGTAGATATTACTCTTGTTTCTTCATATAGAATAGAGTTACATATACAGAAGTTACATTCTGTCTTTTCCTTGGACCCACCCTGTGACCTTGTTTAGACAATGTAGCCTCTCAAAGTCTCAGTGTTCTCATCTGTGATGTGGTAAAAACTTATATTCAAGTAATGAAAATAAAGTTTTGACAATAATAATATTGATCCTATAATATGTATTTAATAATTTTCAACTATTATTTAAAACCATTTATAGCTCTCAAGTTTTATTTTTAATATGGTAGGAAGCAAAATATACAGTGTTATTACAATTGTATGTCAGCTGAGAATAAATGAATCCGACACAATTATGTGAATCAAGTTCATGAGGGCTTCTAAACACACTTTGTTATAATGATGTTGGCTGTTTATAAATATTGTGTGCACCTTATATGTTTTCTTTCTTATATTTCAAGAAGGTAAGTTTTTCAGAGAGCTGAGTGCCAGGTGAGTAGGTCCTTACCCTGACTTATTTCCAGCACTACCACTGCGTAGAAGACATTTAACATTTCATGTTTCAATTTCTTTATCTGCAAACCGGAGGCCATCATCCTGACCTGCATTATCAAAAAGCAATTTCTATTAGCAAATTAATGACTGTTGAGGCAGCTATCAATGCTGAATATCATTTATATTAGATTGGGCTTCAATTGCCAAACAGTAAATGAACCATTCTAGGAAGGAAGTCCCTTTGGGAACAACAATTTAACTTTTTTCTCCCCTCTTTCTGGCTGCTGAGGAAAAATACTGGCCAAAGAGGAGAGGGGAAGGTGAGGGGGAGGAGGAGGGCAGAGAGGAGAGGAGGTAACACGGTTCAAGGTTGCCTTCCCCTGACTTCATTCCCGCAGTGCCGGCCTCACCCTTTGTGACAAGGTCTGGGGAGGTGTAGTTTATGCGGGGTTTCAAGTGCACTGAAGAAGCTGAGAGGTCAATCCAGGAAAGTTAGGTGTCCTTGAGGACTGACTGGGCTTGAGTACTGTGTGAGGATGAATGTTATTAAATTGAATTATTATTATTAGCACTTAAACAACGTGGAAGGAAAAGGGAGGGGAAAGGAAAGAGCTAAATCAAACCAGCATCTGGGTCACATTGTGAGAGAATTCTGAGAGTGGCAGCAGACATGGAAATACAGCATGAAGAATGGTTGGTTATTGAATAGACATGCCTATTCAATAGGAATGCTTATTCAATAACCAGGAGTTCTATTCTGATGATCTGAAGGCAAACCCATGCCTCTTCTGTGGTTTCAGAGAGAAAAACATAACTAGATAAGATTTCTGAAGATAGTTGGTCCTTCCCATAACCTCTGTTTCAGTCAAAATGGATTTCTGTCCCCTGATTTTCTGTCTGCCTGTGTTATTCCATCCACCACAGTACCTTTATGCTGGTATTTTCTGATTCCTATTCTCCCCGCTACTCATGGGCCAGTTTGAAATTGCAGTCATCATTTTTATTGGCAGTAGTTGACATTTATGAAGCACTTACCATGTGCCAGGCACTGTGCTAAGCACTTAGCATTTATTATCTCATTTTATCTTTACGTGTGCCCTAAGAGGTAGATTTCATTTGGTCCTATTTCACATTTGAGGATCTTGTCTTAGAGTGGTATAGTAGTTTGACCCCAGGGCTTACAATAAGTGATGGAAATGGGACTCAGTCCTGATTCTGTCTGACTAAATCGTGTGACCCTAAGTGTGACCATTCTCCATGAAGCCAAAGTAGAAAGCTAATACCTCCTGAGTTGTCAACACTACCAGCTGCTCTTCACATCTGTCACTTCATCTAGGAGTATAACCCCAAAACAGAGGAGAAATTGGAAAGGATGATTATTACTCTGAGCAGAATTACTATCCTAAGGTTTATCTTGTAGCTAATTCTTAAGTGCAACGACAACAAACTAAACCACCAATGGGAAGGTGCTTGAGTCATGGAAAAAATGTATTTAGTATAGATGAGAAAATGCTGAGCAACTTTCCCATAAAAATACAATCTATTCAGAACACCATTCATGTCCCATAGGGCACGCATGCACTGTTGCTTTCTTTTCTGTTTTTATATCATTTTTGTTCTATCGACAGCAATAGTTGATGGAAAGATCCCACCTTCTTGAAATGCCTTTTTTTTTCTTCAGCTTCCCCAGTGAAAACACATTGCCCTCCTACCTGCAGTTTCACTTCACTCATTAGCCCCTGTCATCTCTATGAGTTTTCTAGATCTTGAAAGGTTGGTTTGCTCCAAGATTTTTTCTTGGTAATATCCTTACCTCCCTCGGTGACCTGGGTGACTGATGTTATCTATTCTCATAGCTTACGTTGTAGGGCTTTTCCTAAACTTCAGACTACATTATTCAACTAGTATTTTAAAATGCTACACAAATGTCTAAAAGCCATCTCAAACTTTACATGGCCAAAACAGAAAAAAGGACAACTTCCAAATTTTTATGAAAAAATTCTTTCCTAAACCAAACCTTTCCCATACTAGAGGCTATCCTTTTTTGCCTCTCTTGTACTCAACTCACCATATTCTCTCTAATGAGTCTCACCAATTGTTCCTCTAAAGTAGTCAACCTGGTCCCTATCGCCCACTAGTGAGCGTTCCAGCTTTCATGGTGGGCAGTAGCGGAGCAACGAAAGTATAAATAAGAAGATAGATTTAACTATAGTAAGTTGTTTTATAAAGATTTATTCTGCCACACTTAGCGAAAATCTGACATAAAGTACTTGGTAAGTAATTATTATTATATGCTTTAACTTGCTGTAACTCTGCTTTATAAATTTTATAAAGTAAAGTTACTTCCCTACTTTATAAATCACCATTACTGTGGAACCAGTGGGCGGTTAGAAAATTTTACTACTAACAGAGATACAAAAGTGGGCGGCAGGTATAAAAAGGTTTACTACCCCTGCTCTAAGACATTTCTAAAATTGCTTCATGCCCCTAAACCTCCAGTATCACCCTAGTTCAAGGATTAATATTCTCTTACTCGGATTCTCAAAATAAACATTTACTGGTCTTCTGCTTTTCCTCATGTCCATATACAAGTCATTCCCCAAAAGGCCAGCAGATGAACTTTTTAAAAGAGTGATTCAGACCATGCTACTTCTCTGTTCAAACCATTCTCAGGAAGTACCACCCATTTAGACAAACACTCAAACCCATGACCCTGGCTCACAAAACACTTTATGTGTTGACCCTCATTTCTAACCATGCTACCTCCTCCCATTAGGACTCCATCATATTTATCCCTTTTATTTTCTTTATACAAACCAAGCTCATTCTTGTCTTTGGCAGTTCTCATATCTATCTCTTCTGCTTGGGATGGCCCCCCTCATGACCTTTACAATGTTTTCTATGGCCTATTTCAGTAGCATCTTAAATGCCACCTGCTACTCAATCTAAAGTAGCTGCCAAGTCACCATGATATTACCCTATTTTATTTACCTGAATAGCATATATCTTCACCTACTATTTTTATGTCTATTTTCTTTCTATCTCCTCCTTTCTGAGTAGAATGCTGACTTATGAAAACAACTTTTGTTCATTTTCATAATACTAGTGATTCAACGATGCCTTATATGTAGCAGACACTCAGTAGATTTTATTGAGAATGGAAAAAAAAGAAATGAAATATAAAAATAAAAAAAGAACAGAGAAAACAGAGATCATACCCTTGCACTGCGTACTTATCATCCAAAGAATGAATTTGAAATTTGACATAAGAATGTTAATGCAATGATGAAAGTGTCACTGAAATTTAGTGAGGCCAGACAAATGATTAGAAGATGACAAATGAAGGCTGTGACTAAAAAAATTGTTTAAATAAAGGACATGAGGAAATAGCACTGTAATCAAAGAACCTATTGTATTCCTGAACAGAAATCTTCAAACTCATCTGATATAGTACAGTAAATGCTTTGATGATTAAGTAAAAAATAAAAAAAAAGTGATATCACTGTGAGGTGATACTATACAGAAAATCACTAGACAAAATATATCGTTATAATTTTTGTAATATAGATCTCAAAAATGATAACAAGGAAGTTAAAGCATAGGGAGTGGGAGGCAGACAGAACTTTTCAAATATTTTTATATTTTTGCCAGCGAAAGATACTTCTGCCTTTGCAATTATTTAAGTAAGAAACCTGAGTATTATACTGGATAGTCCTCTCACCCTTAAAATTCTTTATTTTATTTTATTTTATTTTATTTTATTTTATTTTATTTTATTTTATTTTACTTTATTTACAGAGACAGAGAGAGAGTCAGAGAAAGGGATAGACAGGGACAGACAGAAAGAAAGGGAAAGAGATGAGAAGCTACAATCATTAGTTTTTTGTTGCGCATTGCGACACCTTAGTTGTTCATTGATTGCTTTCTCATATGTGACTTGACTGCGGGTCTTCAGTAGACCAAGTAACCCCTTGCTTGAGCTAGTGACCTTGGGTCCAAGCTGGTGAGCTTTTTGCTCAAACCAGATGAGCCTGTGCTCAAGCTGGCAACCTCGGGGTCTCGAATCTGGGTCCTCGGCATCCCAGTCCAAAGCTCTATCCACTGTGCCACTGCCTGGTCAGTCTACCCTTAAAATTCTAATCAAAACAATCCTTCAGTTCTATCTGTAACCCAAATAAAACTGAGTTGCCTAAACAGTCCAGTCTTGGCACAGCCTTTTATTAAAATATAAAAGTTAGTCTAAAGCTTTACTAAAATTTCTCAAAACCACATAAAAACACGATGAAATATAAAATGTTAAAGATTTTGTTCATTCTGTATGTGTGCATGAGAGAAAGAAAAAGAGAGAGATGGATAAAGTAAGAGAAAAGGAGAGAGAATTATGAGAATATCTGTGTGTGTATCACACATATGGTAATTACCTCAAAATTATTTCTTTCATTCTTCTCTTTACATTTTCTCAACCTTTCTCTTCTCTTTACCAATCCATGTTAACCATTCTCTGCCCAACCACATCTTTTTGTTTCTACTCTTTCTTCTACCAGAAGCTTTTTGGTCTACTCAGTGTAAATAAAATCAAGTGTGTGTAAGGTTTTCTCAGTTCTCCTTCCTCACATGCCAATAATAGCCATCTTTATCACCTTTGCAATCCTGTAGTCTAAATACAAACAGTCTCCAATACTACCATCCCCTCTATTACACCTTAGCACCATGTTTCCTCTGGCCTCTTGCAAATGCTTAGTTCTTCTCTCTCACATGTCTCTACAGTATCCCATGCAATATTTTTACAGATAAATTCATTCAAGAAACTTTCTTGCTTGACCCGGCGGTGGCTCAGTGGATAGAGCGTCAGACTGGGAAGCGGAGGACCCAGGTTTGAAACCTCGAGGTCACCAGCTTGAGTGAAGGCTCATAGGGTTTGAGCAAGGCTCACCAGCTTGGGCCCAGTGTCACTGGCTTGAGCAAGGGGTCACTCAGTCTGCTGGAGTCCCCTGGTTGAGGCACATATGAGAAATCAATCAATGAACAACTAAGGTGCCACAACAAAGAATTCATGCTTCTCATCTCTCTCCCTTCCTGTCTGTCCCTATCTGTCCATCTCGGCCTTTCTGTCTCTGACACACACACACACACACACACACACACACACACACACACACACACACACTTTCTTGCTTAAAACTCTTAAATAGCTCCCAATTACTACTACAGTAAATTGCAAAATTTTTCTTTCACACAGGTTGAAAACCTTCTATGCTATGACACCTTCCTAGTTTTTGAGCCTTTTTGCATGCCTTATTCTATAGCTGCACAAGCCTTCCTTCAATCCTGGAGCAATCTAGGCTACTTCTTGCTTCAGGATCTTTTCATAGCTATAGTTTTTACTGTAGTGCCCCCTCTGCCCTTCTCATAACTACTCTATTTATCTATTTGTTGGTTCAGCAAAATATCCCTCAGAAAAGCTTAGGTCTTCCTCTCAAACTATGCAAACTTGTAGCATAATAACCTTTTCCTCAAAGGTCTGGTCACAATTATAATTCATTGAACAAGTATATGTGTAATTATTATACTTCTTAGACTATAAGCTGAATGAGGGCAATGATCTTGTCATTATAGTACAGTAAAAGCTTTAAGACACACACATCACTTATTGAATAATTAAATGAATAAATAAGTGTATAAATAGATCTATTAGAGTTCTACATCTTCTAAGTCTAGTGTATGGCATTTTTTTTTTTTACTCTTCTTGCTGACATATTTGCTTTTCATAAAGATGAGGAAACAATAAACTGTGATAATTCACTATAATAAATAGGAACATTATTCAGTAGAATTAGAAAGTCAGGAACCTTAAGGAAACATGATCATGTCACTCTGGAGTTAATAACTTTGAGAAAGAAATATGGGCTCTTTAATAGTTAGCCTAGTTCCTCTGAACTGTCTGGTGAGGACATCAACAGCATGAAACATAGATACCATGGGCTATTGCATAGACTCTGCCTGCTCCATCAGGAGTGAGACGCTTGCCTCCTTCTCTGTGCCTCTTATTTATCACTGTGTTTCCAGAAGCCTTTCTAGAGGCAGCAGTGATCACCGAATTTACTTTTATGCTTTTCAGTTCCATACCGATCTTATATTCTGTATTCTGTAGCAGCGATCATACTGACTAATTTGTACCTGTTTTCCTGATGCTTGATATGTGTATTCATCTCCTGAAAGAGAAAAACGTTAGCTGATTACATGTATTCTTACTTTCCTTCCGTATATTTACTTCTTCTGTATTGGAGTCGATGACCACAATCTGACGAACTCATGTTCTAAAGGATGTGCACCAAAAATAAAAAGAGGGACATGTAAATAAGAGATATGCAAAACATTCTCTTGTGTCTTTAAGAAGGTCACATAAAAAGCTCAAAACCAGAAGGAGGTGAAAATCAACAACAAAAAATACTGGATTCAGGAAAATGGTGATTTTTACTCTGCACGGAGCTGGGAGAACATGGTTTAGGGTGGAAAAGGTGCCATTAAAAATAACAGCAAAAGCAGAACTGTTCATTCATCTCTTATTTTTCTCCCATTTTATTTATCAAGGAGAATGATCTGCAAACTGTAAAGCATAAAACAAAATGTATTAAGAGCAGATCATGAAGGAAGATAAATCCCAGGATCTTCAAATGGCATCTGTTTTAAATAAAAACTTAATCCTTGGAGTATTCACTGGTTCTATGCTGACTTTTTCATCTGCTATTTCCAATACCTGCTGATTCTACTTCAGTATCCTAATACTGTTTCTCAACTCTGACCTGGAATGGGGATGTTGTACCCAAATATTCCCCAGTGGAGCCTGTTCATGAGCCAAAGCTTAAAAGACTGATTCTGATCCAATGAGTAGCCCTTGATCGCCATTCTTGATAATTTGAATTTTACAGCATCTCATGCCTCATTCACTGGTGGAATTCCTTTTATTTTTGTGAGGATGGTGTTCATGACTTGTATAAATTGTGGCTGGAAATGGGGACATAGCCTTTTAGGACACTGTTTAGCTTGCTCTGTTGAATGACTACAATTGACCTACCTTCCTCAACTAGTTAGCACGTGCCCTCACATGGCCCTTCCCCTATTTGCAATGATTAAGCTGCTTTGCTTCAACAGCCAATCTATATATAGACCCTAGATTGTGCTCATTTAAATGCCAGGCACTAGGTGCTAGAACTACCATCTTTGTCACTACCTCTTAATGACACAAACAAAAAATTTTTTCTAAGAGTTTTCAAGATGTAAGGGATTTCTCTTCTTTGTGGAAACAAAGCCTTAGTCTGCATTGAGGGTTGTTGGTCTCATACTGCCTTTAGATAGAGGCTTGGTAAAAACAACCATCTTGAATGCTGCCCTTTGGCATAGGTCTTGTCAATGCCCTTGGTGTTTTTTTTTATATCCTTGACAATATCTCTCCTTTTCTGAACCCTCTGGCCTCTCATGCTCAGCCTGGTCACCTCTGAACACTAAGTCCAGACTACCTGGAAGCCAGGAGGGCCTTTCCTGCATGTGGCACTTGTACAGAACAGGGAAAAGACTGCCTCATCCTCCAAAGAGGTTTATTCATAAAAATTCATCTTACATCTATAAAAGATAAATAACTATCATTCTATTTTGTATAAAAAAGTAACAGGTATAATACAATTGTTTTGTGGCAGAACTCAGATTAAAATTTTTAGTTTTATCATTCCTGGTTTAGACTTTTTTTTTTTTTTACTATATTATGATATTTTCTTGGTATACCGAGGCATCATCTTTTAAATTTTTTTTAAAATATTTTTTTAGGTTAGAGGAAGGGAGAGAGTGAGGCAGACTCCCATATGTGTCCTGGCCAGGATCCACCTGGCAACACCTGTCTTGGGCTGATGCTTGAGTACTGAGCTATTTTTAGCACCTGAGGCTGATGTGCTCAGACCAGCTGAGCTATCCTCAGCATCTAGAGCCATGCTTAAACCAATTGAGCTACTTCCTGTGGGAGGGAAAGAGGAAGAGAATGGGAGAGTGAGAGAGGGGAGAAGCAGATGGTCACTTCTCCTGTGTGCCCTGACCAGGAATCAAACCCAGGACATCCATATACTGGGCTGATGCTTGATCCACTGAGTCACAGGCCCAGGGCCCCAAGACATTATCTTTTTTTAAAAAAATTTCCCAGAGATGTGAGACAGTATACAGTGTGTCCATAAAGTCATGCATGGTGCACTTTTGACCAGTCACAGGAAAGCAACAAAAGATGATAGAAATGTGAAATCTGCACCAAATAAAAGGAAAACTCTCCCAGTTTCATACCTATTCAGTGCAGTTTGATGTGGGCTCATGCACAGATTTTTTAGGGCTCCTTAGGTAGCTATCCCGTATAACCTCTACAGACTTGTCACTGACTGATGGCCTACCAGAACGGGGTTTCTCCACCAAACTGCCGGTTTCCTTCAACTGCTTATCCCACTGAGTAACGTTATTTCTATGTGGTGACGCTTCATTATAAACGCGCTGATATTCACATTGCACTTTGGTCATGGATTCAAGTTTAGCAAGCCACAGAACACACTGAACTTTCCTCTGTTCCATCCACATCTCGACTGGCATGGCCGTGGGCTGCTTCACTATATACATGGTGTTATGTCATCATCTGTGCATGCACACATGCTGCCACATCATCCTACAGAAACTGGGAGGGTTTTCCTTTTATTTGGTGCAGATTTCACATTTCTATCATCTTTTGTTGCTTTCCTGTGACTGGTCAAAAGTGCACCATGACTTTATGGACACACTGTATTACGTATTTAAATAGGGGGAACCTATGTGCAATAATTTTGGGAAAAAATAGATTAAATAAAGTCACGTGTCCTTGTTAATGAAGAATTTTATACAGCCTTTGATATGCTTACATGAATTATGAATCTTCAAGAATAGAATATATAGTATATAATACTTCTCAAACTCATGAGGGAATAAAGAGTACTTTATTTTTCATGATTATTTTCTTACAGGTCTCATTTTTGGCAAAGAATGCTGACTTTATTTCATGACATTAAGACTATTCTGTGAATTCATTTACACTTCCCAATAAGAAAGATGTCTAAAAAATAGGTATATACAACTTAGCATACTTCTTGGAGAGATTAACACAGAGTAATTGGGCATGTCCAAGTAGAAAGGGTGAAGAAGAGGCATTTGAAGAGAAACTTGGCCTAACTTATATAACTGTTTAGAATTCTTTTGGGGCTATATATTGTAAGTCACTTCAGGATTTAATGTCAGAAGTCATTGTAGGCCAAGCAAATAGAAATTTAATTTATATGACTTAAACACATATAAGTCATTTATGACTTATTTAATTTATATGACTATTATTAAACTTTCTAATCATACAATGATTTTGTTTAGTCTTTTTATCTGATATTTAACATATGATTGATGGATATTGATTTGTGTTAATTAGTATGTAGATATGTATTTAGAAGACTGACCTAGCTCCATGAACATGGTATACCATTTAAAAAGCCAAAATATTGTTCCAACTTACCCACCTACCAGCTGTTTGCACTTGGAATAGTTGTTTTTACTCTCTGAGCCTTGTTTTATCACTTACTCAGTGGTGATAATAATATGTTAGATAAACATCTTATGGGACTGGAGGAAAGATGAAGGTGGTAATACTTAGTAATGATCTATACAGGTGAAGGGACTGGGATGTATGATATTGATAATGATTATTTCCAGCACCTAAGAGCTGAGAGTTAAGGGCTTCTTACAAGTATTATGGTCCTCCCCTCACAGCAAGGTTGCCTTTCAAACTCAGTGATGTGTTTAAGCTTGCAAAAGTGATCAGAGTGAGCCCAAAATCCCAGCATGGCTGCCTCAATAAGATGAGGGGGATGGGAGAATATATAAGGTAAGTCTGTACTGGAGTGAGTTTAAATGATGTCACCACATAAAGAAATTCATAAGAGCATTTTCTGTCCCTGGGCCCTGCATGTGCTGAATATACACTGCATTCCTCAGATTTATTGACAAGATATCAGAAAAAGGTGAGCGGCGGACAGAGCTAATAAAAATTGGACAGCCCTGTACACAAATAGCTTTCATTGCAGGCCAGCAAAATGAATATCTGTGTGTATGTGTGTGTGTGTGTGTGTGTGTGTGTGTGTGTGTTATGTAAACAAACTTTATCCAAAATAACTCCCTGAAAGCTGTTCATCTACTGACTTTCCCCCTCACCATTGGGAAATGGGAATTGAAAATATTTAAATACTGGCAGAGGAATGGGATCTGGGTGGCAAACCGATATTCTCCATTAAAGTCTGAGATTTAAAGATCCATTTATCAAAACCTTTGGTGTGTGCCCAAGTCTCCCTGAATTAATGCATGCATGCATATGAAAATCAATGTTTCCTGCCCATATAAACACTGCAGCTCTGAATCAATCTCTCAAAGCCTAAGAGGGTTAAATATTTAAACAAGCTATGTATTGAAATACATTTTTAATGCCGTGAAGTCATTCTGATGAAAGATTACTCAGGAGCCTTCATTAGTGAGTGTAGAGAGTAATGTGGTATTATCGGAACAGATGGGCCAACTGTCTGTGGGCTCTGGCCCCCTCGGGTAGATTCAAATACTACTTGGAGAGTCAGCTGTTGGTAGCCAGTGGCCTGAATGGATGACTGCCTACATGGCACACATCTCTACATGACAGCTATGCTGGCTACTGTCTCAGGGAGTATTTCCTTAAGGAGTCAAATGCTGCCTTGATTTGACTTGATTTGATTTCTTTGTAAGCGTTTCATGTTTCTGCCGCTTGTTTCAAGCGAAAGCTATTGTTCAAGAATCCAAAGTGGGCGAGCTGACCGCTCTGCAGCATGTTGTCGGGTTACTGCTGGGTTCCTCTCAAAAGTCTACATGAAGTGTGATTTAAGGGTACCCTATTTTGCTACCTGTTTCTGATGAGGCATTCTAGTGAGTAGAGAGGCCACTTCGCTGCCCTGAAATGTACAAGTCCTGAGCTCTAGTTCTCATTTCATTTCCTAGCTATGTAGCTTTGGAAAACATGCATGACTGCTCTGACCATAGTAATTTTTATATTTGATCTCTGATGTCTCTTTCTTTAATAACTTTTTAGGACCAGATTTTAAGTCATGTGATCATAGAAAAAGTAATCACAGAATATTAGCAATTGGAAGAGAACTGGCCTGAGAGACAGGCAGAGTTAACTAGTCTCCAAGCATCTTTGCAAATTTTTTGCCTCACTGAATCTCAGTTTTGTTGCATCCAAAATAAGATGAACATTTTTAGTTTTTTCTACTTGTATTGAGCATCTTGAAGGATCTGTTAAAATATTTTAAAAATATCTGTTAAAAATACGTGTTTTCATTTGTGAGAACTGGAGGTAAGAAAATGACAAGAGGTTTTGAGACGGGAGGTTCTCAGGTGTGGCCAATGTAGTGGGTACATTTCAGAGCATTCGGGCAATTAGTAAGTTAAAGATAAACTCTGTGCTGTCCCATCTAAGTCACATTAGCTAAATGCCTGTTCACTATTGTTCTCCTTGCAATGTTATTAAAGGGAATATGTCATGAAAAGCAATCATCTGAGACCAAATTTATTTGCGTTCCAATCAGGTCAAAATAAGATGATACATGGAGTACAATGAGACCATAAATAAGCATACATTCGATTTTGAATTTCGGTGATAGATAAAATTTAAAGGTAAATGTGATGACTAGTGAAAATCATTATATTCATGAGTTAAATATTGACCTGATTAGACATTTTTGAACTTTTCTCTTTTTTTGTCAGTGACTTATATTTTTATTGAGGTGACATTCACATAACATAAAGTATACAATTTAGTGTCATTTAGTAAATTCACAACATTGTGCAACTATCACCCCTCTTTAATTCTGAAGTTTTCATTACCCCCAAAGGAGACCCCTACCCATTAAGCAGTCATTTCCCATTCCCTGCCACCCCCAGTCCCTGGCAATCACTAAACTCTTTCTGTCTATGGATTTATCTATTCCAGATATTTTATATAAATGGAACCTTACAACATGTGACCTATTGTGTCTGGCTTCTTTCACTTTGAGGACTATTATTGAGACTGAAGCTGCAGATTCCCAAAGAATCACCATCCTATTATCCATCATCTCTGATATCCTTGGAATTCTCCAATGCTTAATGAAGACCCTGTTTAGTAGGATTTCAGGTTCTGTCCTTTCTAAAGGAATTGGTTGAAACAGACACAGACAACAATGTGGTGACTATAGCAGGGAAAGAAGGGGAGGAGGAGGTAGAAGAGGTTAAAGGAGAGATAAATGGTGATGGAAGGAGACTTGACTTGGGCTACTGAATGTGCGGTGCAATGTACAGATGATGTATTGATATTATGGAATGGCACACCTGAAACCTAGGTAATTTTATTAACTAATGTTACCCCAATAAATTCAATAAAAAATAATAGTAGACAGACACTTGGGAAAACTTCAGGAACTTCTAACTCATTTCAACAAATCAAGTGCTTTAGACAAATGATGCCCTATATAACCGGGAGTTTTGTCAATAGTGCAGTTTAACCTATAGAGAAGGACTTTGAGGCCTGTTATTGTTTTCTATGGCTACTATAAGACATATACAATTCTCGATACACTTACTACAACAACAGTTTCTCTAAGGACAGTGTATATGTGCTAGGGCCTAATGAAGGACACAGTCTCTGACTCCAAGCTGGTCATAGTCCACTGGAGAAGAAAGACAAATGGTTAGACATGGACATACAGTATAATAAAGGTTGTAACTGAGTTAGCACAGGGCACCATGGTAGCACATTTGAAAGTATCTACCCTACAGGAGGCATTGGAACGGTAATACTATTTCTTTAATTTTTCAAATTTACTACATTTATTGTACATAAATTTCATCTAGTTATAGTTCAAAAGATACAGCTCTGCATAAGTACATTAGTTGCATTAAATCCAGCTAATTAGCTAATATGCATTTTGTTTGCATTTCTAATGCCAACTCTAATTATCTGAAGTAATTTATTTATTGAATCTATTGGGGTGACATTGGTTAATAAAATTATATAGGTTTGAGGTGTACAATTCTCTAATTCATCATCCATATATTGTATTCTGTGTTCACCACGCAAAGTCAAATCTTCTTCTGTCACATTTACCACTACTTTACTCTGGACTTTTCTAGTTATAAGTTGATACTGCTGTTGGTGACTGGTATTCAGTAAAGAATAATATTTTTTTCCTGGGAGAGAAAGAACACACACTCTCTCAAGTAGCCACAATATCCTGTGGAAAAAAAATGTGAAAAAAAAAATAAAAATAAAAGTTGGAGATGATTTAAAAGGAACACTTGGCAGCTAGCTCTCCTTGTTACAACCACACTAGTTTGACAAGGATCAAATCATCTGCTATACAAGGACTTTCTGGACAGACCTTTGGAGTCACAGACTGATAGCTGCTATTTTCATGAGGTAAAGCCTGTCATTCCCTCTGCTTGCTTATTAGCTGTGGAAGCTGATGGCTTTATATGTACAGTAGGAGCAGGCAGGTGCC
The DNA here is from genome assembly GCF_036850765.1 of Saccopteryx bilineata. Lineage (NCBI taxonomy): Eukaryota > Metazoa > Chordata > Mammalia > Chiroptera > Emballonuridae > Saccopteryx > Saccopteryx bilineata. The sequence goes on along the minus strand of NC_089500.1, from coordinate 30,338,562 downwards.
AAGCCCCACAGCCCTGAACTAGTTTGGCATGTTCAGGGTCCCCAGGTTCATTATTTTCTTTTTTCTACAGACTAACTAGTTTCTACATCCTGCTTATTAATTTCATTTCTACCCATGCAGCACTATAGCTATACTGTAGGCATCCAACAATATGTCCCTACTGGCAATGTCACCAATTCATCCTGGCCCCTGGTGACTCAGATGGTTGAAATAATTTGCTTCTGGGTCAAGACAAGTGATTCTTTCTGAAATTATAGCAGTTAAGGGTCATGCATGGATTTGATCACTGAAGGTCAAGCCAATCTATGAATCCTGTGACACATTCCATGCACTTTCTTTCTATGTATTTATTTATTTATTTATTTATTTGTTTCTTTCTTTATTTATTTATTTTTGCTTTGTTTCTCAATTCCTTCTATATCTGTATGCCACTCTTAGAAATGTATGAATTTTCCCCACCTTCTCTGTCTCTTAGTAAGCTTCAAGGTTTTCTGAAAGCATTTCATAACCAACTAGCCTTGTGAATTTTTTTACTCATCTGAACTATAATAGCCCATGCTCTCTGAAACACTCCTTTGTCACATAAAATACAGTGTCACACTGTTAGCTAGGTACTGGGGATGCACCAATGAATCCACAGTCTTTATCTTCTGCTACCTAACTAGCCTCTGTGACTTTGAGAAAATGATTAATCTCTCTCATCTCTCATGGGAATAATACCTCCTCCACAAATTGTTGTGAGGACAAAAGAGTATGTGTGAAATCCCTTTGTAAATTTCAAATTGCTATATAAACATAAGATTTTTTTTTTATTATCTTCTAATCATATTAGCTCTCAGTCATTTGTCTTGGTGTATAAAGATCAGGATTTTTTTGTTGTTGGTTTTAGCAGAGTGATTTGCACATACAAATGGAATTGATTGATTCACTTTTGCTTTCAGATTTATGATCTAAGGTCTAATAATATTTCAAAATCTTGGCAGTCTATGGCTGAGGTTTTGAGTTTCCTTTCTCCTTAGTCCTTGCAAGTTCAAATGGACTTGGTTTCTATTATATGAGATTGTGGTCAGTCAAACATGGTAGCTAAAGGGTCCTGGGGTTACGGGCTGTGTTCTCCATATAATCTCATTATACTTTCCTTATAACTTTCCAGTTTAGCAAAGGCACCTTGGCCAGCTGTTCTTCACCAAGTTTTTATTTGATTCCACTCATTTTAAAGTACACTCGTCTCATTTTGATGTTAGAACTTTTAGCAAAAATATCTTCAGACACAAACAAGAATGTGGAATAATAAGAGAAAGCAAGTACATTTTGAATGTATGCTTTTTTATTTTTAAAAAGCATATCTCTTTGTATTACTCTGTAAAAGCTTTGAGCATGTCTACAAATCAAAACATTTGAAAACTCATTTTATAGACGAGAAATCTAAGGTACCTAGCTCCAAAATAATATTGTCTACACGTTTTTCCTCTTTACAGTGACAATATCTGTAAATCCAATTTAGTTGAAGAAGCAATTATAAAATCAATTTTGCATTTAATCTGTCCAAATTTCCCTCCCTGGGACAGAGGACTGGTCTGACTTGCCAGGTATCTGTGTGAGTAAAAGCAGGAGTAGAAAGTCATTTTCTCACTGCAAGCCACAGCAGGCACCATATCAGATTTGTGAGCAGAATCAAGGCTTGAGAGTGTGCTCAGGGCAGCTGTTGGGGAGAAAGTCAGCATGAATTGTCATCCTGGAAGGCATCCATGGTAAGATGTAAGAGGATAGATTATTTTATGAGTAAACACAAACAAAAATTGCAAGTTATTTTCTGATACAATGTCCTTTCCTGTTCATTTTGTTAATTGAAAGAATTCTTTTGGACGTATTTAGACACTGTTTTTTAATGAAATGCTCTTATATGTGCATAGAAAAGAAAACATAGGTAACATCAATTGGCTTAGGAAATCCATGATGCTATTCTAACTCTGACTTTTCTTCATTACTTCTCTACTTGGACATTGATGCTCATGGGTTTGCAAATAGTATTGTCTTCTCTGCCATGAAGAAAGGCGATGAGTCAGCATTAAATCAGTGCTCTACTTCTGCTTCCAGGATTTTTTTTTTTATATTGCTGTAACTCGTCTGGTCAGGCTGTGGCACAGTGGATAGAGCATCAGGCTGGGACACTGAGGAACCAGGTTTGAAACCCTGAGGTTGCTTGCTTGAGCATGGGGCTGCTGGCTTGAGCATAGGATCATAGACATGACCCCATGGCTGCTGGTTGAACCCAAATGTCGCTGGCTTGAAGCGTAAAGTGGCTGACTTGAGCAAGGGGTCACTGGCTCTGCTGGAGCTCCCTGATTAAGACAGATATGAGAAAGCAATCAATGAACAACTAAGGTGCCTCGACTATGAGATGATGCTTCTCATCTACCTCCCTTCCTGTCTGTTGATCCCTATCTGTTCATCTCTCTCTCCCTCCCACTAAGAACAAAACAAACAAAAAAAAACCTTGCTGTAACTCATTCTGCAAGTTATGATGAGTGTGTTCATCCAACCTGACTGATGGTAATTAATGTTATTTTATGATCCCAAGAAACATACAACTTGCCAGGACAAATGCATTTTGTTGTCTATAAAATGTGGAAATAAGAAACAAAGCCACAGTCAGGGATTGGAAAATAGCATAAAAATAGGCATCCATCAAATTCATCAGGCAAGTGGAAGTGATTCCTAGAATGTGTTTGGGATTAGGGATGACTTTTCTATGCTCCCTGGGGCTGATGTAGTAGTGGAGATGGGGAGGACAAGCTGCATTTGACAATCTAGGACTGGTATGTCCTATTATTTAGACACTGGACCTTCACAATTTCAATGTGATTATTCACAAAACAATAAATACAATACTGTTTAGAGACGACAGCTCCAAATTAGGCATTAGGCCTCTGTCATTAACTTGTGACACTTACCTTCACTGATTCTTATTTTCCTCATCTAAACTGGAAAATACCTTTCCTAATAGGGATTACTATTGGCTTTTATTGACAATTATTTAATGGCTGCTATATTCAAGGTACCCAGATGGATCTAACCCTGTCTGCCTTTAACCATGAAGGTTCATGGGGTTCATAGCAAAGGGTTTTCCTATTACACACAAGAAATCTGAGTCACTAGGCTGTTTTACTCATTAGTAAATAGTAGAGATGGGATTAAAGTCCAGACTTCTAGAACAAAGTCCAATTTTCTTTTAATATTTATATATTGCATAAGAATAATTTGGAAAGGTTAAGACAAAATGAAGGGCTATAGGAGAATAATGTCTTAATAATAGTCACTTTATCTATACATGGAAAGCTTTTTATTTCAAATCTTTTAATTAAAGTCTTATTTCTTTGCTAGATGAGGAGATGCACAAATTCTGATTACCTGAGAATCTGATGCTGTACCCTTAGATTTTTTTTTTTATTGTTTCCTTTACCTTCATTACTGCCATGATTGCTAAACTTAGATGCTGATTGTTTTATTAGAAACTTGGACTAAATTGGAATCATACTGCAAGTCAGTCCTGACATGCTTAATAACACCTAGAAGACAAAAGATACATACATAAATGACCCGGCATGCCTAAATGAACATTCACAGAGCTCTACCATGAACTTGGCAGTGTGTTCTGTGATTTTACATTTTTCATTTCATATAATGCCTACCATCTTGCTGATGAGAAAACTAAAGCTTGACGAGGTTACACAATTTGTCCAAATTCATACAGATAAGTCTTTAAATCCACTGTGCATTCCATCTTGCCATCTGATTCCTTCCAAGCGGAGAGTTATGGTCAGATTCCTATAGTAATACTGCAAGTAACCCTGTTTCTTTGCCTGGGGGCTTCCTTTACAGGGCATGCATAGGAATGTCAAGATGCCAGACAGGGATGTAGGCATTTGTAATTTACTAAGTACTTTACTTGCAAGGTGCACTAGCCATATATATATATATATATATATATTATTGAGTATCTCAAGGACAGAGGATTCTGAATAAAAGTAAAACGACAACCAACAACAACAAAGATGTCTGCTGAGACACAACTCAATTGCGAAGGTTCTGAAGCAAGCTTCTAAAGTGCAGAAGCTATTCTCCTTTGAAACTATTCTTGGATGATTAGACAGTGTTCATCCAATTTACATAGAGTTCCCTTTCCATTCTGTGTGACTTCCTCAGTCCCAGAGAAAGCTGTGCACCACATCCAAAGCTACCATATGCAGACCAGCCTCTTTGAAAAGCTGCTGAGATCACTCACTAACTCTCCCAGAGTATAAATAAATGTATAAGTAAAGAGCCAACACATTGCCTGGTTTATTAAGCGCTGACTGTGTGCACTGCCCTGATGTAGGGCCTCTGCAGGGTATGACAAACATGTGGTCCTTGACCTTCAATAGCTTTATATATATCTACACAGGGAGGCTTGATAAAGCACCTGGAACCAAATGCAATGCAAGGCAAGACTTTAGTGTAGGCTTGGAAGCTGGAAGTGAGTTCTAAACTAGTTTAGCAAAGACAAAATGACCATGGGCAGAAAGATAGAAATGGGTTCTTGAAAGAAATAAAAATTAACTCAAATTCTCAGATTCTTGTCTCCATTGTCAATTTACCAGTATCTGGTAACCCTCCTAATCATATTAGGAAAATCTACCTTCTTTGGACTTTTCACATTATTGCTCCCTCTTTTCCTTCCTAATATATTACTTCTTTCTATCTCCTTCTACTGTTCCTTAGGTTTTCATACTTCTTCCCCGTACTTTTCCTTATCTCCATTGCTTTGACATATTATTTTCCTCCATATTTTGTTTTTCTTATGATCACTTTGTCTCCTTTTAATCATCTCTCTCTCTCTCTTATTCTCTGATGCTGCATTGTCCATTGTGAAGTAACAAATGGCCAATGATTAACACTTTTGAGTTCAGGGGGGAAAATTCCTGGGAATCCAATGTTTTCATTGTCAAGCATCAAAGAACTTTATAGATCCTCTGTCCAAATTATGTAAGGGGGACTTCTGACCTAGAAGGACAATGCCTATAGAACTGAGGTGTAAAAAGTGGAGGTCCTAGCATAAAGGAGTAAAGGGATATCAGCTAATCTCAACTTTCACCTTGGGCTCATGCTCAGTTATTTTAAGGAAAGAAGAAAAGAATACTCTACATATTGATTACCTACTATGTGCCAAGACTTGTCCTGGGCACTTTCAAACATTCAATTCTCCCAAGAGCCAGCAAGGTGGATATTAGTGTCGCCCAATTATAGATGGGGAAACTGAAGCTCAGAGAGTTAAAATGCACCACCCAAGGTCATGCAGCTCACTACAGCAGAGACTTGATCCTACCTCTCTGCCACTGTTGCTAATATCAGCTTGATTTCTGCTTTGTTTCCCCACAAGGACCACTGCCACCAGAGTATCATCAAATATAGCAGTTCTAATATTCATCTCAGGCTTGCAGTAAAGCTTTGATATCCCTTTGTTGTGTAAGGCAGGACCCTCGGTGCCATGCTGAGGAGAGGACAAGAAAGTCTCAGGTAGACCAGGAGGAGACAGGGCTGGGGGCTTGGTTGCACAAGTGTAGGCTGGAAGGTACAGGAAGTCGGCGGGTCAGAGGCCACTTCCCAGGGAAGTAAGCTAGGCAGGTAGATATCAAAAGCCCAAACAGTCAGGGTCCCTAGACGCAGTAATCACAGAGGCAGGGACAATGGTTCTATTGAACAGGAGACATGAAGGCAAACAAAGATCCTAGGACAGGCACAGCTTTTGTTGCCTGCTGAGAGTGAGCAGCTTTGGATCCTAGGTGTTAAAGAAAGTTACAAGGATCTCAGATACCCGCAGGAAAACGGTGCCCCGTATGGAGCATGAAACAGAGATGAGGAAATGGTTTGCCTGTGGTCAGTGCTGCATAGGGACTAACTTTCCATTGGTTGAGGCAGCTGAGACTAGGACTTAAGCTGTGAATACGTACACCTTTTACATGACTCATACTGTATCATTGTCTGTACAAACATTGTTAGAGGCAGTGAAGTTTTATGGATCCCAGCTTCATTATTATTTTTTTTTCCAGCTTCATTATTTAATACCCCTCCCTTCCAACTATGACCTGGTGTAAAGTATTATCCCTTTACTCTCATGCCTGCTTCCAACCCCTGTTAAAACCTGCTCTCTGATTATACTTAATGTGTATGTCTCTGCGGACAGAGTAGGGCTTGCCCCTTGGAGGCCATGGGAAGCCAGTGAGAAAGACTCCCTGAGCAAGGACTGAGCCATGGCAGGGCTTTCTGGATCCCCTCATCTTTCAAGAAGTGTGGGAGCAGGTGGCTGTTCCATCCACATAAGGTCAGCCCTGACAGCAGTCAGTTTTTTTGTGTGTCCTGGAACCATTTTCTCGGAGTGACATTGACATATGTCCCCATAAATAAATTAGTAGACCCATCTCAGCTGACACGTTTGGCAGAAACAAGAAGTTCATGTGCCAGTGTGTGGGTTAATTCCTGTGCCCATTCCACTGGGAAAGATCAAGTGCACCAATGTGTGCCTTCAGCACAAGCTACGAAAAGCAGGAAGCTTTCCTTCTTTCTCTTGGTTTTTACAGAAAAATATTTTGACTTCTCTATATAAACGATAGATGACAGAAAGTTATTAAATGAACAGAGAAGTGATAGAAAGACAGGCAGACAGGTGAGGCAGAAATAGCATTTTATAACGGGTGAAAAACAATAGGGACTTCACATTGCTCACCCTGCAGATTCTCACTGAGAGAGGCGGATATTTATGTTTTCTGTATGGTAAAGCTACTACTGCTAAAACTCTATAGAGAATTAAGGCAGGAAAAGAAGGTAAATAATTTCTAGTACCTTGCACCTTGTTACCTCTGAGAGAGCCATCACAGCTAATAAACATTTTTATGTTTTCCTACAAAATTCAATTAACAAAGTTTGGAAAACCTTGTGTGGGCTAGTTCCTGCAATAAACGTGCGCATGGGATAAGAAAAAAAATGAGTGGACAAAATTCCTATTACAAATAGTTAACCAGGAGAAGCAATTACAGAAATAACCCTAACAAGATTATTTAATAATATTGGCCGAGCCCTTGAGATGTGCCAGGCCCAGGAAGGACTCAGCCTGACCGACGCTCATCCTAGAGGTGGGCAGTACTCCTCCCCATTCCAGGAAACAGAATTTTTACTGAAAATGTTAGCTCTGGTAACCCAGTCAAGATGTTTATAATAATACATAGACTATTTTGGCCATTCATCTATTTATTAATTCATTTATATACTTACTTTTTACTTACCATGTGCCATGTACTCTTCTAACCACTGGAGGTATAATAATAAGCAAGACAGGTGGAGCCCTTGCCCTCAGGAAGCAGACAATGTAGGGACCCGTAGCTCTTTATGAAGACAACACAAAGTCTATTTGAGAGCAACTGTACCTCATGCTCTTCTTCGTGATGAGAGTCAATATATAGTCCAGATCCCCCTAGACCAGGAGTTAGAACAGCTTCTAAATAATTTCCCCTTTGAACATAGCCAGCTATACATCTATCTGCTCATGTTTTCATGTGTTAAATGAGCGAAGGAGATTCAAGAACTGCATTGTACAGTATGAAAGTCATAGCCTCATGTGGCTATTAAAATGAATTTAGTTAATATTAAATAACATTGAAATTTAGTCTCTTGTTCACATTAGTCCATTTAAAATGCTCATGACCACATGTGGCTAATGGCTATCATATTGGATAGTGAAGAACAGAGAATTTTCACCATCACAGAAAGTTCTGTGACATCACTGCTCTAAAAGGTAATTTCTGGTGTCAATGTCTATGCTGTTTATTTGTCTTTTGGGTGTTCTGCTGCGGAATTCAAGATGTAGCTCCCTGCTTTAAAATACTACATCACCTCTCCTGTAAATAAATTGCATGGCAGTGTTACACATACTCAGATAGATGTCTATGTTGCCTTGTATATGACTTGATCTCTTACTAGAGTAGAAGCACTTGTGGGCAATGATCATGCTGTAATCCTCTGTATTCTAAATACTTAGTACAGCATTCTACAGAGGGTAAGACCTCAATAGATGTTTGTGCTGATGGTGAGAAGGATAATTTCTGATATTCACCAGCACCCTCACAGACTGTGAGCTAGGCCTCTAAACAGCAACGAGGACTTTTACTACAGAGAAGCCCTGAGGGACAGATCACGAGTTTGGACTTCGCCACATTGAGTTTAATCCCAAAGGCTATTTCTGCACATCAAGCCATCTGGAGATAGCGTGGGCGCCAGGCATCATGCCTGTGCAGTGATGTATCTCATCCCTTGGTATTTAAATGCGGTCTTGGCATGGGACACTGGTGTCCACAGTCAGCCACAGGCATAGAAAAAAAGTTCTGACTCCAAGTCGTGGGCTGCAAACTTCACTTCCTTGGTTGAACTTAGTTATGTCTGGGGCCAGCCACACATCTGCTTCCACAGTTGCACAATTCTTATTCTGGGTCTCAAAGAATCTGATCACAAAAGCCTTATAATAATATGATGAGATTATTCTTTAGGGAATGGGTAGTGTCCAAATTTAGTCCATGAGAAACTGCAGAATGGCGTCTGTTCTGGAAGACCATGTCCGCTCAGCATCGCTCGGGTGCATTTGGGCCCAGTTGCCAACAGGAACAATAGTGCCACCACTTAACGTTACATAGGATAAGATTGTCTCTTTCTTGTCTGCTCCTGACTGAGGTCCATTTTCTAAGCTCCCTGTCTACTTGTATTTGTATCAAAAGAACCCTGTACTCTGCCCACAGAGTTGGCTTTGGAAATGTGAAAGAGAAAGTCTGAAGCAATAGGTCAGCATTTACAATTCATCTTTTTTTTTTCAATCTTTCTTCCTTCAAATAAACTCAGTAAAGTAATTCTTATTAACTATTTGAAAATAAAGATTCTAAAGACTCAAGATCTTAAATGATTGTTGTAGGTCCCATGGTGAGATAATGGTAGAACCAGAGCTAGAACCCAAACAATGTCACAAGAGAAGTTACAGGATAAGATTTCACAGGTGCTGGAAAGGATGTTCGCCTTCCATATGTCACTTTGCCTGCCAATTAACTGATTATCATGGGTACTTTTTGAATGCTTAGAATGTATAGGAATATATGGCCAAATATTATTAGTGTTAGAAGAAAGTTCACTGGCCTCAGGATGTTTACAATTCCAATTTGGAGTGGTTCTGAAAAAAAAAATCAGTGTAATGTACATAAAAAGGAAAATTAATATAGGGGCAATAAATGATATTTGAGCTCAGAGAAGTACAAGAACCCTTCATGTAAGCGTTATCACAGATGAATTATTATTTATTTCTAGGAATAAAGTGAAAACTAGAGATTAGCCTAACATTTGAAGAGAAGAGGAAAGTAAAATAAAATACAGAGATTGGAAGTCTAATATTGGCTTAGTCATTGAGGAATATGCAGAAATTAAACAGAAAAGGCAGGATGGATTCAGATTCTGAAAGTATTTGAATCTTGACTAGGAAGTTTCATCTTTATCTTACGTAATTAAGAAGCACTCTTCAAAGAATACTTCCCTTTCCTCCTACCTTTCTGACCTTATAGCGCCATACTTATTTGCAGTTCTATGTTTGGTTTTTGATGCTATTCACACCTTCATTCTGACTCTTTTCTGTATTGGTTTCTGGGCTCAATCCAAAATCCTCCTCTTCCAGAAAAGCTTCCTTAATTTATGCAGCAATTATACATAAATCCCATAATCTCCCGCTTACGTGTTTGATTAGGTATGTTTCGATAATGTAATATGTTATGCCTGCATAAATCACGTAACTCTCTCTGTACATTATAAACACTGTTAAAATGTAAACTCTTTAAGGTCAAAAACTGGGATTTATGTCTTTATTCTTTTAAAGTATAGGCCAGGGCTTTGTAGAGGGACTTATCTTGACTTGAAGAAAGAAGAAAGGTGGGTCTTATAGCAAGAAAGAGGTATTGTTTTTATACTGGAAAATGTATTGAATTATAACTCAAGTAACTCTAAAAATACAAACTCTTAAAATCACTGTATAATTTCTGTCATTAAATTTCTGCTGTAGGTCTGATGGAGAAAATAAAATGTATGATAGACTACAACATATTTTATCTCTAAAACCTCCCTTAAAAAAATCCTGAGACATTTCAAAACCATTCTCTAAAGATATAAAGTCTAGTGTTGTGAATTCAAAGAGTTTGTAGGATAAAATTATCAGCTTTGGCAAAAAAAGTGCCTAAACCTTTGAAAAATTGGCTGTTTCTTCAATATGTATCCAAATCGTACTCTGTGAGATCAAGGGCTAGAAGCCATGGGAAGTGTGAAATGTACACAAAGACTTTACAAAGTTTTTGACACCTATAGAGACTGGCCTCTTATTCCAACCTTCCCTTGTACATCAGTCTTTTTAACTAGTTATTGTGGCATGTGCAGTTTTTTGCATTCCTTCAAGACAACAGATGCTCAACAAGGCCAGTGTCTTTTTTCATTTTGTCTGTTACCTGGCATAAATGAAGTTGGTAACCAATAAAAGTTTGCTTAGCTCAATTGTCATATGCCAAGCATTTTGCTTCACATTCCTTCAATTAATAACAGATATGAAAATTAACATTTTATGCCAAAGATGAATTCTAGGTCCTCCAAGAAAAATTTATGGCCCAAGACATTCATACAGTTCAACTATAAAGATGGAAAGACCTAGGAACTAAGAAGTCAGGTGGTCATACAACATTCTTTTAATAGATTATGGATATAATTTCTGTTAACCAAATTGAGATCCTCTCACAACATTACAATTTGGAAGTGAGAGTCTGGGTGACTTTTATTAAAAAGAAAATGGCCTTTGGAATACTACTTTGTGAAACAAAGAAACAGATACCTCTTTACACATGGTTGATCTTGCATATCTGCTTATGGCACGAAGTATAGACAGGAGTGTCTTAGCCCTATTTTACTATGAGAAATCAAGCCTCGGGGGATCTAAACTAAGGTGGGGACATTGGAACTCAGTGAACTGAAGTCAGAATCTGTCCTGCCTACTTAATCTTTGGCAAAGTCTTCCTGAGCTCATCCAACTGGGGACCAAAGGTTTTTATTATTCCTCCAACATTTGATTCCATTCTCTGACATTTTTCTTGTTGCCTGTGATTTTACAAAGCATCCACTTTTCACAAGTGAAAACTGATTTTGTCCAAACAGATGCTTGTTTCTATATTTTACATTCTGGGAAAAAATATGGATATGATTTTGTTGGGGAGGGGGCTAGAGAGAAAAGGGGAATGAAATCCCGGGTAAAGGCACAGCTTGAGCTGAGATTAGAAGCCAAGTGAGAGCTGAAATAGGAGGGAGGGAGTCTCCAAAGAAAATTTGTTGTATAATAAAACACTCATTGAAAATGTTCTGACAAGAAGCCCTAACAAAATTCTCACATATCACATGCTAGATGATAAGATGGTTTCTCTCCTAAGTTTCTGTAAGAATTTATGGTAAGCTAGGTTTGGATAAGTTATTTCAAATGAGTCAAACAATCAAATTCTCAATCAATTCCTCAATCAGCAATCAACTCATGAGCACCATTTTTTTGTCCTAATCACTGTTAGGCTTGAATCAGGAGAATCAGGAGAAAAATAAACAAATCTAACAAGCTCAGCTTAGACAATGTCCAGAAGGAGCTCGTTGTACAGGTGGGAAATGGCTAATCAATGTTTAAAAGGGGTGAGCCGGAGGACGCAAGACAGGTACATTTCAGGTATTATTTCTCCAGAGTCCTACTGGCCTGCTGCTCCATAGCTCAATCCCGATATCCTACTCTGAATTTCTCAGTGTTGCTCAGGAGTGGAAAGAAGGCATGATATCTGACGTCCTGCCTGCTCTGCAAGCAGTGCAGGTGCTGAGGCAGTGCCCGTTCTCCCCAAATGTGTCTGAGACGCATCTCACTGTCATTGGCTGGCCTCTGTTCTGAGGCTGTGGGAACTTTGTGCAGCCTACCCTTAGCATCCTACATCTCAAGGTAGATTTCATGTCCCCAGATAGTGTTGTTGACGCAATCTTGGGGCAGAAAAGCTTTCTAGAAACCACTAAACTAAGTAGTGGAGGTGACCCTTGTGACTGGGCCAAAAGCATATTGTGAACAGCATGTCAACTTTTTACCCTACTTACCTGCTCCTTTAGGCTAGGGAGCTGGTTAAAAAGATTCTAGCACTCTGCTCAGACACAGGTTCTCAGAACAGTCAGCTGTCACATTCCCCTCATTCTCTTGCAGCATCTGAGGGGAGCATCCACTCCTGGTACAGATTCAGCCCCACGCAGATGTAATTGGAACCACTTCCTCCTCTTCTGGTTTGGGCTCTGATGATAACTGCTTCCATTTATACAATCAGAGCTCACTGCTGAGTGACTGGCATTCTTCTACATAAAAAGTAATTATTATTTTTGTAGTTCAATTAGCAAACACTCCATTTCTGTTTGCCTTGCTAAGATAGTACCACCAAATTTAACAATAACATACATTCCAAAGCGACCGAGGGGCGAGATGCTTACAATAATATCGACACACTTTTCTTCCTTGTGTTTGCCCCTCTTCCTTTATAGATGGTCACATTCAATTTGAAAATAAGGACTCTTCAAATAAACAATATTAGGCCTATAAAAATGCCTTATAATCTTATAAAAACTAACTTCTTGATTTAGAAATGGGAACCCTGAGGCCCAAATTCAGTGATTTTCCCCGAATCATGCCAGTCTGTAAAAGAAACAGCTTTTTAATCTGTCTTTAGACTCCTAGTGTGGTACTCATTTTTTCTTCTCTCTACACCCTGTAGGGCAGAAAGGAGAAGTGGAAGAGGTCAGGATTGAAGGAAAGAGAAAGTATCTCACTGTCTGTGGACAGTCTCCCGGGGGCAAGGTATTTTATACAATTTAATGTCTTCCACTGGGTGCCTGGGTCTTGTGACCTGGTTCTCCTGAGCTTCTGTTTCCTCCCTCCCACAAACAAAAGGACTAGACTAGAGGATTCCAGGGATTCACTTATGTATGATCATTCTGGAACAAATGCCAGTCTCTGGAACAAGTTTGAGCCTCTAAGCATCCTCTGAATGTTCTTTTTATCTGGTTGCTCCAAATAGGGAGTGGGCTCTTTTGCTCTGCAGCAGTATTGCTATATATTCCTGGATTTAACAACATTTAGAAATTATTCAAGTAGTTTTTCTTTTCTCTTTATTCCTGAAACTGTTGGCACAGAGTCGGGGTGGGGGGGATGTGTCCCATCCCTGAGCACAGTGTGGGGGTCAGTGGTCAGAGCTGGTCCCGGTGCAGTGGACACAGCTCTCTCTCTCTCTCCCACAGACTGCTCTGGTGACATGGGCAAAGGGATCTCCAGCAATCTGACAGCCCATCCCCATATTATCACTGCTTTCCCCTCTCCAGGCTTTATTAAGCATGTTAAGTAAGATGTTTTGCCATGTTCTTACAGAGTCTGTTGCATTGATTATTCACAGTGCCATCACCCCCTCCTCCCATCCTGCCTCGTGACCCCCCCTCCCTGCCTTGATTTATTACCTACTATATTGTTCCCAGCACAGACCTTTTTATCATTGTCACATATGTGAGCCTGGTGATGAGATATACTCAGTAGTGGCTGGAGGGGCAGAGAGTGCTAGAGGAACCAAGCAAAGAAGAAGTTTGCAACTGATTGTATCTTTTTATAAAACTCATCTCTGCTTATATTTTGGAGGATCTCAAGCACAATTTTTTTTGTCTTTTAATAATCATGTAATTCAGTGGATTATTTGAAAAATAACATTTAGACTTTATAAGCAAGTTTTACTAGGATCCCTGAAATAAGTAACAATGTTAAAGGCGATCAATCATTGACTAGTATGTGTCAATCATGATGTTAAGTGCTTTATATGGACAACCTCATGTGATTCTATCTCAAAACAACAAATAACAACAAAAACTTTGTCACATTGATATTTTTTAATTCCATCACTCTTTTCATAAAATAAATTGAAGCATAAAGGGGGTAGATCATTTGTTAATGATCTGAGTGGGTTTTCCATTTACTGTTTTTGTCATTTGCTTTCCACAAGTTTTAGAATCAGCTTGTCAGTTCCACTAAAATTCTACTGATTTTTTTTTACTTTTTTTAAATTAATTTTTAGAGAGGAGAGACAGAGAGGGAGAGAGAAGAGAGAGACAGAGAGAGAGAGAGAAGGGGGGAGGAGCTGAAAGCATCAACTCCCATATGTGCCTTGACCAGGCAAATCCAGGGTTTTGAACTGGTGACCTCAGCATTTCCAGGTCGACGCTTCATCCACTGCACCACCATCGATCAGGCCTGATGTTTTGATTGGAATTACAGTGATGCATAGATCAATACAAAGAGAATGGTCACATTTTTCTAGTGATTATCAATAAAATATCTTTCTGCCTGACCAGGTGGTGGCGCAGTGGATAGAGCATCGGACTGGGATGCGGAAGGACCCAGGTTCGAGACCCCGAGGTTGCCAGCTTGAGCGCGGGCTCATCTGGCTTGAGCAAAAAGCTCACCAGCTTGGACCCAAGGTTGCTGGCTCCAGCAAGGGGTTACTCGGTCTGCTGAAGGCCCACGGTCAAGGCACATATGAGAAAGCAATCAATGAACAACTAAGAAGTCGCAACGCGCAATGAAAAACTAATGATTGATGCTTCTCATCTCTCTCCGTTCCTGTCTGTCTGTCCCTGTCTATCTCTGCCTCTGTAAAAAATAAATAAATAAATAAATAAATAAAATAAAATAAAATAACTTCTAAAAAAATAAAAATAAAAAAAAATAAAATATCTTTCCTTTAATTTTGACCTTCTTTCACAATTTTCTTTATAAGTCTGACACATCTTTTGTTATATTAATTCTCAGACACTTTGTTTTTTTGAATGCTACTGTAAAGGGAAATATTTTGTTTAATTATAGTTTCTAAATTATGCTGGTATATAGAAATGCAATTGGTTGTGTGTATTGATCTCACAACTTACAGACATATTACTGAACTCTCTTATTATTACTAATAATTTTTCTATGAGTCCTTTTTAGTTTTCTATGTAAACAATCATAACAGCTAAAAAATTAGCTTGTTTATATCTTTTGATTTCTATGCCTCTAATTTTTTTTTAATCTTACTTTGCTGAGCTAGGATAACTACCATGTTGTTGCCCACAAATGACAATAATGGGTATCATTGCCTTATTCTTGATTTTCAAAAAATGCTTTAAAATATTTATCTATGTGGTAAACAATCGTTTATAGTTTCTGTTACCTTTGTTGCTTCTCTTTATCAGGTTAGCCAACTTTTTGATTTTGTGATTTATAATAAGAAATATATATTTGATCTTTCTATCATTCCTGATCCCAAAACTTGGAATTTCCTGTGATGAGAGGAATAAATGTGTTTTTAAAGGTTATTTTAATGAGATGACTTTTGGAAAACATCTAAGCATGGGAGCTGGTTGACAGGATAACCAACAATGTGATTAAAGGGTTAGAATTTTCAGTACCATCTCCCTGACCTCATGAAGGGGAAAGGGGCTGAAACTTAAGTTAAATCACCAATGGTCAATGATTTGATCAACTATGTCTATTAATAAAGTCTCCATAAAAATACAAAAAGATGGAGGGTAGTCAAGGTGGCAGCAGAGTAGGCAGATGCACAGACTTCCAGCTCACACCACCAAACTGGATTACAAATTAATTTAGGAACAATTAGCATGAAAAACCAATTTTGGATTAAAATAACAGGTCTCAAAAACTAAGGAGCAAAGAAGAAGCCATACCGAGCCTGGTAGAAAGCACCAAGGTGTGGTAAGTCTCCCCTGCTTCCAGGAGCGAGGGTGGGGTAAGACTGAGAGCCCAGAAAGTCTCTCATTACAAGGAAAAGAGCAGAAAATATCCCTCATAGCCACTTGCCTGTGGACCTGGGAATGAGGTGTGCTGAGAGGGCTGGCTTGTCTTCCAAAAGGAAAGTGGGGAGAGAGAGACAGATGGTGATGGCAGAGGAATGCATTGGATGACCTTAGAAGCTGACCCATTCAGTGCGAAGGTGGCCATAGCTGGAGGAGGGGTTGAACCCTCAACAAAGCACAAGCCTAAAGTGGTTCTGGGTGACCCAGAAAGCTCTCCAGCTCCAATCAGAGCAACAAGACACAGCTGAAAACAGGAAGTGGGGAGGAGGAGGGGCAGTAATTCAGGTCTCCATGTAGATGTGAGATACACCTCTCCTTACTGAAATAGAGAAAGCACCCTACCCCCCAGAGAAAAGCCTACAGATCAGCCTTTGAGTCTCAGGTTACACCCACCTCATTCCTGGATACAGCTTCAAATAAGCCCTGTGCTGAGATCAGTAAACAAGACTACCAATGAGTTTAAAAAACTGAGAAGAAAACAAACAAATCAAGAAATCAAAGAGGCTCTACTAGGTAAGGAGAGCACTGCTGGAAAAAGTCTACAAGTCATAAAGAATAATGTAGGCAGAGAAGCATAAATCATATGCTTCAACAAGATAAATCCTCTGATAAAGTCTTGGATGAATCAGAAGTAATCAAATTACTAGATGCAGAGTGAAAAATAATAATTTTTAGGATGCTTAAAGATCTCAAAGCTACAATGGATGGACTTAATGAACACTTCAGTAAAGAAATTGAAAGCATCAAAAAGGACACAGAAATCATAAAAAAGAACCAGACAGAAATGAGAAACACAATATCAGAAATGAAGACTACACTGGAAAAAATTGAAAGCAGGCTGGATGAAGCAGAGGATCAAATCAGTGACTTAGAGGACAAGATAGGTGAAAGCACGGAAGTGGAGCAGCAAAAAGAAAGACTAGAAAAATCTGAGGAAACTTTAAGAGAGCTCTGTGACAACCTAAAGCAGTGGTTCTCAACCTGTGGGTCGCGACCCCGGCAGGGGTCGAACGACCAAAACACAGGGGTCGCCTAAAGCCATCGGAAAATACATATTTATTATACAATACATTTTATATGTATTTCCGATAGCTTTAGGCGACCCCTGTGTTTTGGTCATTCGACCCCCACCGGGGTTGCGACCCACAGGTTGAGAACTGCTGACCTAAGGAGAAACAACATCCACATCATAGGGGTTCCTGAAAAAGAAGAGAAAGAATAAGGATTAGAGACCTTGTTCAATCAAATCATAGCTGAAAACTTCCCTAAATTGATGCAGGAAAAAGTCACACAAGTTCAAGAAGCACAGAGAATTTCATAAAGAGTAACCCAAAAAAATCTACACCAAGATACATCATAAATAAAATACCAAAGCTAAGAGATAAAGAGAAAATATTAAAAGCTGCTAGAGAAAAAAAGGCTATCACCTACAAAGGAGCCCCCATAAGGATGACATCCGACTTCTCAACAGAAACATTTGAGGCCAGAAGGGAATGGTAAGACATATTCAAAGAAATGTAGAAGAGCCTACAACCAAGACTTCTTTATCCAGCAAGGCAATCATTTAAAATTGAAAGAGGAATAAAAAGCTTCCCAGACCAAAAAAAAAAAAAAAAAAATCAAGAAATTTATTACAACCAAACCAAGGCTGCAAGAAATGTTAAGGAGCTTGTTGTAAACAGAACAAAGGGGGGAAATAATATAGTAAAAAAGGAATATAACTTTAAAGAATAAAAAGGCAATAAACAACTACATATCAATAATAACCTTAAATGTAAATGGATTAAATGCTCCAATCAAAAAAAATTGGGTAGCTGAATGGATAAGAAAACAGGACCCATATATATGCTGTCTTCAGGAGATGCACCTCAAAACAGAAGATACACATAGACTGAAAGTAAAAGGATAGAAAAAAATATTCCATGCAAATGAAAATGAGAAAAAAAGCTGGGGTAAAACAAAGTCTTAAAACAAAGACTATAGTAAGGGATAAAAAATGTCAATACATAATGATAAAGGGAACAATCCAAAAGGAAAAGATAACCATTATAAATATATATGCACCTAATATAGGAGCACTTAAATATATAAAGCAGATTTTGATGGACATAAAGGGAGAGATGAACAGCAATACCATAATAGTAGGAGATTTTAATACCCCACTAAGATCAATGGATAGATCCTCAAGAAAGAAAATTAACAAAGAAACAACAGAATTAAGTGATACACTGGATCAACTGAATATAATAGATATCTTCAGAACCTTCCACCCTAAAGCAGCAGAATATACATTCTTTTCAAGTGTTCATGGTACATTCTCTAGGATAGACCACATATTAGGGCATAAAATGAGTCTCAACAAATTTAAGAAGATTGAAATCAGATCACGCATCTTCTCTGACCACAACGGCATGAAACTAGAAATTAACTACAATAGGAAAACTGAAAGACAGTAAAACACTTGGAAACTAAACACATGTTATTAAACAATGACTGGGCCAACAATGAGATCAAAGAAGAAATAAAAAATTTTCTTGAAACAAATGAAAATGAGCATACAACAACTCAAAATCTATGGGACACAGCAAAAGCAGTCCTGAGAGGAAAGTTCATAGCATTATAGGCATACCTTAAGAAGCTAGAAAAAGCTAAAAAAGAAACAAACAAACAAAACTTAATCCTGCAACTAAAAGAACTAGAAAAAAGAACAGCAAGTAAAGCCTAGAGGAAGTGGAAGGAAGGAAATAATAAAGATTAGAGCAGAAATAAATGACATAGAGACTAAAAAAACTGTAGAGAGGATCGATGAAATAAAGAGCTGGTTCTTTGAAAAAGTAAACAAGATTGATGAACCCTTAGCCAGACTCACCAAGAAAAAAAGAGAAAGGACTCAAATAAATAAAATTAGAAATGAGAGTGGAGAAATAACAACTGACACAGCAGAAAAACAAAGGGTTGTAAGAAAATAATACGAAGAACTGTAACTGTATGTATTGCAACTAGGTGAAATGGACAAATTCCTAGAAAAATGTAATTTTCAAAAATTAATATGGAAGAATCAGAAAACCTAAATAGACCAATTACAACAAATGAAATTAAAACAGTTATCAATAAACTTTCAACAAACAAAAGCCCTGGGCCAAATGGCTTCACAGGCAAATTCTACCAAACATTCAAATAAGAACTAACTCCTATCCTTCTCAAGCTATTTCAAAAAATTCAAGAGGAGGAAAAACTTCCAAGCTCATTTTATGAGGCGAGCATAATTCTGATTCCAAAACCAGGCAAAGACAACACAAAGAAAGAAAACTATAGGCCAATATCCCTGATGAATTTAGATGCTAAAATTCTTAACAAAATATTAGCAAACTAGATCTTGTAATACATGAAAAAAAAATCATACACCATGATCAAGTGAGATTTATTTGGTACAATATTCACAAATCAATCAATGTGACTCATCACATAAACAAAAGGAAGGACAAAAACCACATGATAATATCAATAGATGCAGAAAAAGCATTCAATAAAATCCAGCACCCATTTATGATCAAAACACTCAGCAAAGTGGGAATACATGGAACATACCTCAACATGATAAAGGCCATCTATGACAGGCCTACAGCAAACATCATACTCAATGGGCAAAAGTTAAAAGCAATCCTCTTTAAATCAGGAACAAGGCAGGGGTGCCCCCTTTCACTACTCTTATTCAATATAGTTCTGGAAGTCCTAACCACAGCAATCAGACAAGAAGAAGAAATAAAAGGCATCCAAATTGGAAAAGAAGTAAAACTATCATTATTTGCTGATGATATAATACTATACTTAGAAAACCCTAAAGTCGCAGTCAAAAATCTACTGGACCTAATAAATGAATTCAGCAAGGTGGCATGATATAAAATTAATACTCAGAAATCAGAGGCATTTTTATATACCAACAATGATCTGTCTGAAAGAAAAATTAAGAAAACAATTTCCTTCACTATTGCAACAAAAAAATAAAATGAAATACCTAGGAGTAAATTTAACCAAGGAGGTTAAAGACTTATATTCAGAAAATTATAAAACATTGATAAAAGAAATCAAGGAAGATACAAACAAGTAGAAGCATATACCATGTTCATGGCTAGGAAGAATAAACATCATTAAAATGTCCATATTACCCAAAGCAATTTATAAATTCAATGCAATTCCTATTAAAATATCAAGAACATACTTCAAAGATATAGAACAAATATTCCAAAAATTTATACGGAACCAAAAAAGACACAAATAGCCTCAGCAATCTTGAAAAAGAAGAATGAAGTGGGTGGTATCACATGTCCAACATCAAGTTATACTACAAGGTCATTGTACTCAAAACAGCTTGGTACTGGCATAAGAATAGGTATATAGATCAATGGAACAGAACAGAGAACCCAGAATTAAACCTGCACCTTTATGAACAATTGATAATTGACAAGGGTGGTGATAGCATACAATGGAATAAAGACAGTCTCTTTAACAAATGGTGTTGGGAAAATTGGTCAGCTACCTACAAAAAAAATGAAACTAGACCACCAACTCATACCATTCACAAAAATAAACTCAAAATGGGTAATAGACTTAAATGTAAGTCATGAGACCATATGCATCCTAGAGGAAAACATAGGCAATAAGCTCTCCAACATCACTCGCAGCAATATATTTGCTGATTTATCTCCACGTGCAAGGTAAATAAAGGACAGGATAAACTAATGGGACCATATCAAACTAAAAAGCTTTTGCACAGCTAAAGACAATATGAACAAAATAAAAGGCAAACTGCACAATGGGAAACCATATTCAACAATACGTCTGACAAGGGGTTAATAACCAAAATTTATAAAGAACTTGTAAAACTCAACACCAGGAAGATAAACAGTCCAATCAAAAAATAGACAAAAGAGATGAATAGACACTTCTCCAAAGAGGATGTACAGATGGCCAATAGACATATGAAAAAATGTTCAACATCACTAATCATTAGAGAAATGCAAATTAAAACCACAATGAGATATCACCTCACACCAGTAAGAATGGCGCTCAACAACAAAACAAACCAGAGTAAGTGCTGGTGAGAATGTGAAGAAAAGGGAACCCTCCTGCACTGCTGGTGGGAATGCAGACTGGTGCAGCCACTGTGGAAAACAATATGGAGATTCCTCAAAAAATTAAAAATCAAACTGCCTTTTGACCCAGCCATCCCACTTTTAGGAAATACCACTTTTAGGAATATACCCCAAGAATATCACAGCACAGTTTGAAAAGGAGAAATGCACCCCCATGTTTATGGCAGCATTGTTTACAATAGCCAAGACCTGGAAACAGCCCAAGTGTCTGTCAGAGGACGAGTGGATTAAAAAGCTTTGGTACATATACACAATGGAATACTATGGCGCCATGAAAAAAAAGAAAATATTTTTTGCGACAACATGGGTGGAACTGGAAACTATAATGTTAAGTGAAATAAGTCAGGCAGAGAAAGAAAAATATCATATGACCTCACTCATATGAGGAATCCGACGAACAATATAAAGAGCAGAATAGAGACAGAGGCGGGATCAAAGAATCCAGAAGGAAAGTGGACAGAGGGAAAGGGAATGATAGGGTATAGGATGGGATGAGAGCAGAAAAGCAAATCCTGGAGGGGAGGGAGGAGGGCTTTACGGGGAGGGAGAGAGGTGGGATATACTGGGGAACACGGGTGACATTAGAATCTATGTAAACACAATAAATTAATAAAATAAAATAAAAACCCAATAGGATGAAGTTCAGAGAGTTTCTGGGTTGGCAAACATGTGGAGATTTGGGGGCAGGTAACAGGATCCCAGAGGGCATAGAAACCTTTGCCTTCCCTACACCTTGGCCTAGGCATTTCTCACACCTGACTGTTCCTAATTATATATTTTTATAATAACATGAGGATCTAGTAAATAAAATGTTACTCTGAGTTCTGTGAGCCACCCTAGAAAATTAATCAAACCCAAAGAGGGGATATTTTGATGATACGTGGAGCCTTTTAAGATAAAATTGTATCTCATAAATTTAGTTGAAATCAGACTTTGGGATGCATTCAGTCTCTCTCTAAGCAAGTCCAGTGTATGTATGGTTCAGGAATTCGAGCTCAAGGTTTTGAATGGGCTGGCCACTCCCCAATGCTTGGGCTTCCAGGATGGTCCTGCATCTTCAACCTTAGGGCTGGTTTCTTGCCTTTAATTCCCTGATCTTTATCACTGCCTCTACTCTAACCAATTGTGTATATCTCTTACCTGTCACCTTACTTGTCATTATGATAACCAGAGCTGTGGGTCACTGTCCTACATGCCAATCTGAATCTGCACATGTATCAAGGTCACTGTTTCTTGGTTTTCCAACCTATTCTAGGTGGCTCTTTGGGCAAATTCTGCCATTCTCACTCAACCTTGATTAATGATAATTATGATCTTTGGGGAGGAACTTGTTTAGGTGATTGTAAAGCCAGTAGTCATGGCCACCATCACAGTCATTCACATGCTGGTTCTCATTGAATTAAACAACAGAGCCAAGAACTAGTGGGCTGTTGGGCAGATAAAATGTATTATGCTCACTTTGTTAAAAATGGCGATGCCCATGTGAGGCCGTCGCCCAGGTGATATTAATGTGTGTTGAGAATCCCTGTAGCCTGGGGCTTGGTTTTGGGATTAAGCCTTTCCCACCCTTTTTGATGTGGGGTGGTACAATTCAATCATGCCTCAGAGAAGTGACTTTGTATTAGAGACTTCCCTATTTTGTATATTGGATTAGAGGTTGTGAAGCTACAATATAAAATGGGGGCAGAACGAGAGTTTGCTCTCTTGATTCCTGAGATGATTAGCATGAGAGAGCAGAGGGAGCAGAGCAGAGAGCAGAAAGAGGCCATGTGGCCAGGAGAAGCAGCCAAGATGGCAGAGTGCTAAGTGAGATGCCAGTTTGTGCAGAGTTTGTATCTGGGATAAGGAAGGAGATGGAGAACTGAGGAGAATAAGGCTGGTGAGCTAGAAACCTTTGATTCTAGGAAAACTCGGATAAGTCGGTGGCTTTGTGAGCACTGAATGTGAGTGGGTTTTGGAGCCCAGTGTGTATTTTTACTTGCCCACTGGGTGCAAGCTAGAATTAAAGAAAATGGCCTATCAGTTTTTGGCTCCATTGTTTCTTTACCGACTGTCCGAATCCAATGCGAACCTGCATGGGCCGGGCTGCTGTGATTCTGGCCCTGGCCCTGCCTGCTCGCTTTACATGGGCCATTACCTTTAATCCTAGCTCTCACCTGGTGGGTGAGTAAATACACACAGTGGGAAAACACTTCCTTTTCCATTCAGGGCTCCTAAAGCCACTGGCTCATCAGAGTATTCCTAGAATCAAAGGCCCCACCAGCCTTATTCACCTCTGTTCCCCATCTCCTTCTCTCTGTACAAACTCTGCACAAACTGTCTTCTCCTTCAGCACTCCACCATCTTGTCTTGGCTGCCTCTCCTGTGCAATGCTGATGGTAGGATCTGAGCAAGAGAGCCCCCCCCCCCCGCCTTATCTTATAGTGTAGAAACTTAAGCCTTTAAGCCAATATACAAATAAGGAAATCTCTGATACAAAGTCACTTATCTGAGGCATAAATGGGATTCCTCATAAGAGTGCACCACCTCACATCATGCAGCAGTCAAGGGTGTGGGGAAAAGCTTAGTTTTGAGAAGATCTTAGTATTAAAAGGGTGAGAAAGACTTAGTCTTAAAACCAAGCCTTAGGCTATAAGGATCCTGACAATTTACAGCCTGTCTCCCACACCCAATGCAAACTATAAAAGAGCAAACATAAACATCATATTTGCAAACTTATTTGACCTACAGTGGTAAAATTTTGTACCTATCACACTGTATTATACATTGGGTTAATAAATGGATATTTACCTGTAAATCTTGTCTTCATAATCCCAGATACCTCAGGCCATTTTCTATCCTGTTATGTTTCAGAAAATGGGATGCCTCAGCAAATCTGAAGGAAACAGTGTTGTTATATTTCTGGCATAGACATTAGTTAGTTAAAATGGCCATTTTAAGGTCAAAAACCTTGTTTTTGAGGATGTAATTCATATTTTTACCTAATTAACATATTCAGTGAAGATGTACACTAAAAGCCATTTTTGCCTACTGTGGAATGAGTGATGAGTCCATTGACTTGTAAGAGAGAATGTGAATTAGAGGGAAAACAGGAGAGTTGAACACAATGAATGTTCTTGAGATAGAAATAATGTTGCTTGAAGTCCAGGGAAAAATGTTCATGACCTGAGAATATAGAACACCCATGATCTGCTTCCTAACAGAAATTCTGGGAGGCTAAAGCCACATTGCAATTTCTGTGCCACCTTGACATTGAGACTGAAGTTGTCTGGGACCAAGAGAACCTAAGACAGTGCCTATATTTCCTGTGGACACATACACCCATCCACAAAGGATAAAGAAAGGAATCTGCCTTCCTTATACCCCAGAGAACATCATATAGGTCACTGTCGTGATGGAAGAAACACACAGTAGAAAGCACCATGGAAAAAGGTTCAGAAATCAGGTAGGAGGTGGGAATCTCAAGGATGTCAATTAGAAGGGAGATGGTACCCAAGGCCCAAAGGAGTTGATAGTTCATCGCTATAGATAACAACATGGATAAAAGCTGAGGACTTTGGGCTAGACACCTGTTCCTGACAGGCATTAGATGACACCTCAGGGACTAAGCAGAAGAGAAAAAAAATTCCTGAACTAAGTTTAAACCTGGAAAAATGATTTGGGCCATGAAATGAATACACATATGTCTTCTGTGATCAAGTGGATTAGAGGCTCAAAAAAGTGATCGAATTAAAAAAATAAAATAAAATTATAGTTATTTTACACCTGAGCGAGTGTGTGAGCAACTGCCATTATGTTTCAGTTTACATGTTGGAAGTTCTGGGATATTTTTAAATTTCCATTTAGAAAACATGGGTACGATCATTTTACTCTATGACAAAGTGGGAGTCGTGCTGTGGACATTACAATGTCTTCTTTACTGTTCACTTTCTCATCTGCTTTCTTGTTTGTTATTTGTTAAACCAGATACCTTCTTGGAGAGCATACTAAATGTTTAGAAATTTAAATAAAATAAATAATTTTCTTCCCATAAACAGAAATACACCATGCATTCTTTGGTTTCAGAAGGGGCTGGCTTTGTCCACATGAATTACAAAAACACATTGCTCAGATTGGTTACCATTAGCACTATTTTCAAATGCTATTTATTTTAGTAGAAACTAAACTACACTAATTAAATTTTTCTGACTATAAAGGAGTTAAGTGTAAAAACTCTGAAAACCCAAGGTAACTTGGCACCATATTTCTGAATTAGTACAATAATTGTGTGTGTGTGTGTGTGCGTGTGTGTGTGTGTGTGTGTGTCTGATTTTTATAGGTTGATCTCCTGGCATGTGTCCACAGACTTGCTTCATATCTAGCCCTGCCACAAGTGGAAAATCTTGGCCAGCTTTGATTTCTACTTCACATGGCTGAATCCAATAACCTCCTCACTCCTACTCAATAAGAAACACTTTTCGTCTCCTTCTATGGGAGACAGAAGGGCTATCAATCACAGCTGCAGGCAGGTTCTGACATTGGCTGAGTAGCCTGGCTCTCAGACTTAGGTCCACATAGCATGTTGCACTGCATCACTCTGATTTTCTGTTTCCATCATGATGGCCATGGGCACTCTTCCTGCTCCCATCTCTTCCCTCAGGGTGTCATCTTCCTCCTGATCCATTTCTACCCTTAGCAACTAACTCATTTCCACCTCCCAGTAGCTACTCAAATTTAAACTCTACAAAAATAAAGTTAGTGGGAAAAGAGAACAAGTTTGGTTTACTGAGTTTCCTATCAGTTTTATTGTTTTTCTCATTATTATTGCCTATGTTGAAAGTACTGGACTAGCTACTGAGGGTTCTGAAATGAATCCCCTTCTGTTCCTTTCTAGTTTTATAACCTGGGAGACTCAAAAACATTGACTGCACAGTAAAATTGCCTGTGGATATTTGAAACATTAAAATATCCAGCTGATAGCCCAGATGAATTAAATCAGTGTTTTTCAACTGCAGGTCAGTAGACCAGTGCTGGTCCGCCAGAAATTCTGCACTAGTTCCCAAGAGTTAACCACCCTGATGTGTGAAGATTACAGTCTGACACGCCCAGGTACAGTAATTCCAGACACTTTGGGAACAATTGGGCTTCCTTCTTTACTCCTTGGAATAATCTGATTTTTATAACTTCACCTCAGACCCTGCCCTTGTAAGGTATAATTGATATTATATATGTCAAAGTCCTCCATAACTTTTAAATTAAGTAGTCATCAGTGGTTTTCATATGGCATTACATTCTGTTAGAAGTAAAATAAAGAAAGTTCCTGGCTTTTCCCATCATTGATAGGATTGTGTGATAAGTATTTTTTTTTTTTTTTTGGTATTTTTCTGAAGTTGGAAATGGGGAGAGACAGTCAGACAGACTCCCGCATGCGCCCACCGGGATCCACCCGGCCCGCCCACCAGGGGGCGGCGCTCTGCCCACCAGGGGGCGATGCTCTGCCCCTCGGGGGCGTCGCTCTGTTGCGACCAGAGCCAATCTAGTGCCTGGGGCAGAGGCCAAGGAGCCATCCCCAGTGCCCGGGCCATCTTTGCTTCAATGGAGCCTTGCTGCAGGAGGGGAAGAGAGAGACAGAGAGGAAGGAGAGGGGGAGGGGCGGAGAAGGAGATGGGCGCTTCTCCTGTGTGCCCTGGCAGGGAATCCAACCCGGGACTTCTGCACGCCAGGCCGATGCTCTACCACTGGGCCAACCGGCCAGGGCTTGTGTGATAAGTATTAACAAAGGTTTCTCTGACTCTTCCTCCTTTTCCCTTATTATCAGCCCTGCCCTGATTTTAACCACAAAATCTGAAACAACATGATGAGTCCCAAAAAGCAGCTGTGGGAAGCCTCATGCTCTCCTGGAGTATATGTCATACCTGAGTCTAGTATTTTAGAAAATCCTAATTTCCCCCTCACTCTCCACTGTTTGTTCTAGCCCAGTGCCCTCTGTAGGATAACTAAAATGACAGAGGACTTATCTTTAAATAAAACATTTAAAAATAAATTATTGTATATAAAACTAAAAGGGAGGTTTTTTTTGCAATTAGGATTTTAAAATTTTGTTTTTAATAACTAAGACTTATGTAAATTAATTTTTATAGTCCCTTTTATATTAAAATATAATACTTTGTATACAAAAAGTATTTAGTATTAGCAGAATGAGGGAAGAGACTGAAAGAGTGAAGAGTATAAAAGAGGGAGGGGACATCTGCCAGAGAGCAGAGCTTTACGGTAGTACAGGCTGTTGTCGTGGGTCCACTCCTGTGTGCAAGCACTTGTGACAACACCAAATGCTTATTGGAAGGAAAAGGACAATAAGTAGGCTTAATCATGACAAAGACAAATTTTATCTCCTTCTTAGGGCAGGAAAAATCACATACACACACGTACCACACCTGAGAAGTGAGTTGTATTGGTGTTGATTAGGTTCATTGAAAGACCAAGGCTTCACACTTCTTTAGCTTGGTCACTGGTCTGAGTTGCTACACTGACACATCTAGTGGGAACACTGAAAGTTTCACTGGAATGAGATTACATAACTCCTACTTAGCAAGCTACAAATGTTATAGAGGTACAAGGTGAACTTTTGATCTCTAACTTGGGTAGTTTGCAATCAATAGGAAGACAAGTTTCATAGGAAAAGAGTACACTAGTAACTTTTAAATTACAACTCAACGATTAGGATCCTTGAGTTCTCAACCCATTTACTGATATTTCCAGCAAGATTTCTGACAGGCATTTTAACACAGAGCTCACATACCAGGATTTGTGATTCTGGTCCATGAAAACATTCATCTCTCCCTCTTTTCCCATCATCTAGTGAAAGCCACTGCTGCTCACCCAAAGGTCCATTTTAGTTACCTGGGAACAGTGCATTCCCTTTCCCATCTGGGAAAGTTGGTTATAGACCTAAACTTTCTAGATCCTAAATGTCAATAAAGTATTTTTCTTGTGCGCCATATGTTCTAAAACTAAAATAGTTTAAATATGAGTAGGTAATGCTTTTATAGTACTTATTATTTAATACTCTTACCATTTTAATATTCATAACCATGTTTTGACATAGAAACGATTCTTACCCCTGTTTATAGAGAAGCCAGCTGAAGCTCAGAGAGGCTCAAAGTCATTCCATAAGCAAGTAACAGAGCCCGAGTGGCACCCACGTGTTTCCCTCCAACTTCATTTCCCAACACTTACACACCATATTAATAAATTGGTCTATTTATTTATTTACTTACTTGAGTAAATTTTCATTTTTAAATAATTTTAGACTTACTGAAAAAAAAGTATAAAGAAATACAATGTTAATATTTTACACTAAAAAATAATTAATTAAATAAACAAATGATATAAAAATATATACCCAGAGAAGGGTCACTAGATTCTCATCTCTTTTATAGTAATTTCATTTAGTCTTTATGTCCACCATGTTTCCCCACATACTCTATGGGTCAATGATTTTCAACCTTTTTCATCTCATGGCACACATTAACTAACTAGTAAAATTCTTTAACACACCAAAAATATATAGTTCTTGCCAATCTGACAAAAGAAAATAGGTGTATAAACTTTATTCATTCACACCAGACAGTTTTGGTTGTCTTGGCTGTTGTCATTTCTTTAGTTGAGAATCTAAGGGAACAGAGGCCAGTGCCCGACTAAATAGTCAGGTATTGCATGTTATAAAAATTTTTGAGGCACACCACCATGCCTCTTGCAGTACACTGGTTGAAAATCACTGCTGTAGGTAATAAATCTCTATAATGTCTGCCTTGGTTTTTCTATATTTTATTTTTGCATAAAGGATCGTATGCTTGTATATTTTAATATAAATATTTCTTACATGAAATTTAGTAGGCCATCGATATACCTTTCTTCCACTTTCCTTTTTTTACCTAAAAATATAGGTTAGATTTTACTCTTTATCATTGCATAAAGATCATTGTTTTCACCCTGGCTGGGTGGCTCAGTGGATAAAGCATCCACCTGGAGCACCAGAGGTCATGGGGTCAACATTTAAGTAAGGGCTTGTAGGAGAAGTGGTCAATGAGTACACAACTAAATGAACAACTAAGTGAAACAACTAGTTGATGCTTCTCTCTCTTCTCAAATCAATGGAAAAGTTTTTTTAAAAGATCATATCTTTATTTTTTATAAGCTGTGTAATATTATAATAAGTTCATTTTTCCAGATTATTTTTTTCATCTTCCTATGGGCCATTTCAGTATGTAGATTTAAGTGTCCCTTTATTATTAAAAAAAATCTATGGGTTATACATTTAAATCTTAGCACGATTGTACTGTTGTTGCATTTTTAGAGACTCCAAATATGTGACTGTTATCTCTCTTTGCCTGTCTTTAGTTTTTATTACTTTTTCTTTGAATCACTTTAGTTATTTCTTTTTTAAATCCCAATTTCTTTCTTTCTTTCTTTCTTTCTTTTTTTTTTTTTTTTTTTTTGCCTTTGGTTGCTTTCTCCAATGACTCACTAAATAATTATTTGACTTTCTTAGTCTTTGGGAACCTTGTAAGTTAGTCTTTATTTCCAGGTATTTTATTTTTTCTCTTTCTTTTCTGAGTTCAAACAACTGTTCTTTCATTCTGCCGCCCCCACTTTTTGCCAATTTATATTTTTCAACTTGAATTTCTGTTTCAAAGTCATTTTCCTTATCCCCAAATTTTTGTTTGAACATTTAACTTAGTTTGAGTGTTATCTTATCGTGTCTTTTGGTATATGGGTATTTGTTTAAGGGGAATTTTATCACTTGAGATGTATTACATCTCATTTTCAATTTTTTTAAAATAATAACATTATATAGCTTTATTAGCTTTTTTCTCCATTTATTTTTCAGTATTAGTTTAGAAGATTCCTTGTTTGATGGTGCCCTCTTTTTTCACAGTGGCAAACTTTATATTCTTTAATGAGTGTATTGTGTGTGTATGCGGATGTGTGAGTGTGTGTGTGGTGGGAAATAATGTGTGTCCCTGGTTTTCTTTGGCTGTCTTTGCCTTCCTGAAGTCTGAATTCACATTTCTTGTTTCATTTTCCTTCACCACTCAGTTTCCAAAGGGCTCCTCTTCCTTTCTTTCTGCTTGTTTTTAATCCCACACAAAACATGTATTTTGAAGACCGTTACTTCCTGTCATGCACATTTTTAAATCTCTTTCTCATAGCCTGTTAGACTGTGTGCGCTTCCATCTACCAAGATGTTGATTTAAATGTTTAATACTTTTCACGTAGTGTGGACTTAAGCTTTCCTGCAGTGCTTTGATGTCAACAGTATTCTCCTGCCTAGCTCTCTGCCCTTCCCCACCGTTTTTCTTGGCCTGCACTCATTTGCCACAAAACCTCAAAGTAGGGAGTGAACGTGAGAGATTGCTTGCTGAGATCTAGTGCATTTAAAAAAAAATTGACAGTTATTTTGAAGTGTGGGTATTACGCATCTTCAAATTATTCTTGAAGGTGTGAGGGTTTTTCTGCTATTTTTTTATGTGTGTTGTTTTCAGCTATTCCAAATTCACAAGTTTTTAATTTTGAAAGAAGTTCTGTTTTTATTTTTTCATAGCTTCAGGAACACAACATTCCTTTGATGCAGACTTCTGTTTCTACTTCCTTTGTGACAGTCACATCTCTATGGAGTCCTCTAAATGCCCCTGTTGCCTTTCATGGGTGCCAGAGCAATCAATTTATGATGGAAGAGAGGCCTCTGTCCCCAGAGAGCGAGTGTGTGGCTTGATCTGCGCCTCTCTTTCCCTGTGGCTTGTTTAAAAAGGTTTCATTGAATTTCTTGCGTGTTG
The DNA here is from genome assembly GCF_036850765.1 of Saccopteryx bilineata. Taxonomy (NCBI): domain Eukaryota; kingdom Metazoa; phylum Chordata; class Mammalia; order Chiroptera; family Emballonuridae; genus Saccopteryx; species Saccopteryx bilineata. Next base: position 30,307,604 of record NC_089500.1, on the reverse strand, counting down.
TGCTGCTTGGGTGTACAAAATATTGGCAATGTTTTATAATAAGTAGCAAATCATTATTATGCGCTTTGGTGTTCATCGCATTACCATTAATCATCGTAAATTCACTAAGTGTATCTGCACAAATAAGGCAGGTAATTCCAAAGACAGTTTTATTCATGAAATTTTCAATGTGTTAATGTGTTGTCACCTTTAAAGATACATGCAAGGAGTTAGATCATGTTTTTCAGTATCAGCGGCATCAGAAGGACTTTGTCAGTACACAGCTCTGCAAAGACTCATTGTTAGCCACTGTAAGGGATGGGAAATTTACCTTTGGCTTTCCCTTAGTCCCTTATGTTGGAATTACTGACAGACCCCAAAGTTCATTCTGTACCACTCATTCTGGTTGTCCAGACCCACAACTCATCCTTGCCTGACTGTATGTTTAGGCATGTACTCTATGTATCTTGCTCTCTTTTTACTAAAATCTAACCTCAGATAAAAAGCATTAATGTACAGTTTCTTTCAGGGATATTTACATTTTATTAAGAAATATTTTGTATTAACCCAAAACAATGAAGTGCTAATAGTGGAAATTTGGGCACCTTAGTGATATATCTGAGAGACTTTTATAAGCATACTTCAGTTCATTTCACCTATAAAACTTTTTTACTCTTTGTTTTCAGAAATATATCTTTAGAAACAGAAAAATCTTCCAATCCTAGCTCTGCTGTGTAATGTGTGTGTCTTGGACAAATAAATGAACTTCTGAGCCTCCTTCCTGCTTCTATAAATGAGAAAATCATCTTCCTGAGAGAACATGTTAAGGTTAGGGCAAGAAGATGTGACATTTAAAATTCTGAGTCTCATCTTTAAAATGAGGATAAGACCAATACTTATTTGATGATCAAATAAAATGCATATGTTAGACATCTTAAAATATTTGGCACATGAAATCTACCCAATGAACATTAATTCCTTTCTGACTTACTGGTACTCACCCAACCAAATATTTTGGAACAAAAAAAGGCAGTTTTAATTGTAAATGTATAAATTTGATGATTCAGTTATTTTCTTTCTTTTTTTTTTTTTCTGACCCGCATGCGCCCGACCAGCATCCACCCGGCACGCCCACCAGGGGGCGAAGCTCTGCCCACCAGGGGGTGATGCTCTGCCCCTCCGGGGCATCACTCTGTCGCAACCAGAGCCACTCTAGCGCCTGGGGCAGAGGCCAAGGAGCCATCCCCAGCGCCTGGGCCATCTTTGCTCCAATGGAACCTAGCTGTGGGAAGGGAAGAGAGAGACAGAGAGGAAGGAGAGGGGGAGGGGTGGAGAAGCAGATGGGCGCTTCTTCTGTGTGCCCTGGCCGGGAATCGAACCCGGGACTTCTGCACGCCAGGCCGATGCTCTACCACTGAGCCAATCGGCCAGGGCGATTCAGTTATTTTCATCCCATGAACACACTGGCATATGCGTTTATGCAAAAGGGAGGGGAGGGACCAGGGCAGATAGCAGCTGTTCAGAGGGACTTTGCTCTTCTCTATCCCTACATGAGGTCTCAAAGAGGAGACACAATGCTGGGAATGGAACACGCAGAACTGCACCATGCAGTCTGGACAACACTGCAAAGCCTTGACCACATGCTATTTGACAAGGAAGTTATAGGGATGAGGTAAAATATTAGTTGTGCTACCCTATCCAGACTTTACGCAGTTGCTAAGGTGACCAAAGATCAGTCTTCCTCCACCAGCTGAGTCCTTTCACTGACATGTTAACAAGTAAATCATTCTGGTGTTTAGCGTCTCTGTGGATCATTCTGCCTTATATTGTGCTAATGCCTGTTTGGCTATATATTTTTATACTTGGTATGAGCTCTGTCTTGTAAAGCCAAGATCAATCAGTCAATCAGTCAATCAATCAATCAAATGGCATTGCTCAAGTGTTCCAGGGCAGCCATGCTGAAGCTCCAATACTCCACAGGCTACCTCTGGACTTCTCCATCCTTTCCTCACATCATTTCATCATGCCATCCCGCCTTTCTCTCTGATTTTTCAGCACCTCATCCTGTCTATACAATGGAGCTGTCATTTAGATATCATGTTCCAGATACGCTCTTTCCAATAGAAGCTGACTATTAATGGGACTAATCAAGTCCCATTAATTCTAATCAGATACAATGAGAGTAGTCTTGCTTTCTGGCACACAGAATAAGCATCAGTCATGGAAATCCACAAATCCTGTTTCATGTAAAGTGTTAAGTTTCCTTAAACCCACGCTTGCTGTCCAGACTGCCATTTTTACTTGATAAATATCATCTTATTAATTTGTTCCCATGTTTTCAATCTTCATTTCATCATCCATCAATCAACTATCCTTCCTAGCTTCCCATTAAATGCAAACATCTTTTAAATTTTTGTTGTTTTTATTAAAATATATTTATTGAACAAATAATATATAATAGATAAACAGTTAATAAGATACTTGTAGAGTATATATTCAAAAATATTATACACTACTAATGGATTCATACAGGTTCATTATACCCCAAAGTGTTCCTTTTTTTTTTAATCTCTTAAGTTCTATACAAGGAGAATTAAATATTTGCTGTTCAAGCAGAAAAGACATTCATAGAGGGGGGAGTATTAAATTGTAGGTTTTTATAAATGTGAATTTCCTTATGAGGATGTTGTAGAATCATTTGCAGGAAACTATTTTATAAAAAATATACACAGGGTTTTGGGAGCAATAGGGCCATTATATCTGTAATAGCCTTTCCTTGGTTAATAAGGGCATAATGGATAAATATAGTTATATATAAAGAGAATGATAAGAAATAATAACCAGTTAGGAAACCTGAGGGTCAAAGTTGATAGAGCCAAATGTCAAGAGCCTTATGCTATTAGCCATCCTTTTTGTTGGACATTGATTTATAACACATATATATTACATTATTCAAACACAGAGAATGCTATATACCTTTGAAAATGTCAAAAATTGCTTCTTGATTTTTTCCCAAAATAAAATGAGAAAGTGGCCCTGGCCAGTTGGCTCAGTGGTAGAGCATTGTTGGCCTGGCATATGGAAGTCCCTGGTTCAATTCCTGGTCAGGGCACACAGGAGAAGAGATCATCTGCTTCTCCACCCTTCCCCTTCCTCCTTTCTCTTTCACTCCCATAGCCATGGCTCAAATGTTCCGAGCAAGTTGGCCCCAAGTGCTGAGGATAGCTCCACGGCTTCATCTCAGGCTCTGAGATGGCTTGGTTGCTGAGCAACAGAGCAGCGGCCCCAAATGGGCAGATCATAGCCCAGTAGGGGGCTTTCTGGGTGGGTCCTGACTGGAATGCATGTGGGAATCTGTCTTTCTACCTTCTAGCCTCTTGCTTCACAAAAGAGAGAGAGAGAGAGAGAGAGAGAGAGAGAGAAAGAGAGAAGGTACCTTGCTAGTATTTGTGTAGATAGAGATTAGTAGAACTCAAAGTTAATTTTTTAAGCTCTGGCTGGATAGCAGTTGATGGAAGCTTCATCCTGGAGTGCAGAGGTTGCTGGTTCAATCCCCGGTCAGAGCACATACAAGAATAGCTTAATGTTCTTTTCTCTCTGTCTCTCCCTGCCTCTCTTTAAAATAAATAAATAAAATAAAGTCAGTATTTTGGAATTCAGCTTTGATAAAGAAGGTGGCTTTTCCTCTTTTAACATTGTATAAACAGCCATTTCTCCTCCTCTCACTCCCAACTTTAAATCCATTCTTGGTAGCAGCCACATGATGTGGAGTCATACCATTGTATAAATTTGCAAATTATTTCCTTCAGATGAAATAATGTATAGGATACTTTTACAAAATTGCAACTTTTAAAAGGTGTTTTTGTTGTAGTCGATTTGTCCCTTTAGAACTTCTTATCCTTCAGGTTCCTATCCATTCTAATAAACAGGCATTTGCACAGAGAATAAACTCAGGAGAAAAGAGAGCAGCCTATACAGGTACTGTCCTTGTAGCTCCCACCCCAACACCTTTGACCTCATGAAGCTGCAATGACTATGGAGCCTAGGATTGATACCGTCAATGACTGGTGACTGTGTAAATCACTTCTCCTCTCAGAAGCATCAGTTTCCTATCTGTAAAAGGAGAGTGCTGGACTGGCTTTTCTATCTCTGACATTCTATGGTTCAATGAGCATTTAGTGCTGTTGAATCCTTTTTGTTATGACAGTAATTAGTGGTTCCTTTCTGGATTACTTGGAGCACCTTTGAAAGGTTTATAGCTTATTCCTGATGTAGATAAATGTTTTTGGTTTTGCCTTTCATGAATAAAAAGGTGATTGAACAAAGCATGCATTCATCATTCTATTTATTGCCCTGAAACAACAAGTGTAATTTATAAACCAATAATACTTTAGGGAGTGTTCTACACATGTATGAAAAGAATGCCTTAAATTAATGGGAGGCCAAGAAGACACTAATCCAGCATCCCCTGGAGGAAGAGGTAGGAAGTCAACCAGAGAGGAAACTTAGGTACATTTTATTGGATAATATAGGTAGTACTATATTACTTTTACTGGAACACTAATAAAAGGAGAGAAAAGATCAATGTCTCTGTGCTGGCCTCCTCTTTGTTTTCTGAGATGTGTGAGGATGAGAAGGGTAGGCTATCACAACAGGTTCCAACCGGAACCAAAGAAAATGCTGGGTTGTATATTAAAAGACACATCTCAGAGTCTAAAAATATTCACCTTTTATATACCATTCACAGAAACATGCTTGATTTTTTTTGTTGTTGTTAAGTTTAAGAAATTCTCGGTGAAGTTGTAGGAATTAGTGACTATCAGAAGAGTTTCACTTTGGAATGATCATGGCTCACACTAGAGAATATCCTTTTAGAATTAATAAAACTAATGAGCATTATTGAGTAATTTTTATCTGTGATATTAAATGGTTCACATTGTAAACTTGATATTTAGAATGTAGCATCATAAAAATGATTTTTAACTCAGCCTGCCCTTCATTCTCACATTGCACAAGCAAATCTCAAACAGCTCACCTGAATGTGATTTATACTCCAACTTACTTGAATTCTTACTCTGTCTCATAATTTCCCATGTTTATAGGTATAGCTAGAACTCAACTACCTCTGAATATCTTGACTCCTTACTTATTATCCAAGGTATAGCTAAACATTCAGGAGGACACATAAAGTAAATTTCTGAGCAAATAAAATACATATGTCAGTAAGTTCGTGCACTAAAACTTACATTTATAGTACAAAAGAGAGCCATGTATGATGTCTTGCAGAACCAATTTACTCTTAATTTACACAACATACCAATGAGCTTATAAAGATTAAATGGGTTAATGGATGTAAGGCACTTAGAAATTGCCTGCTACATAGTAAGCATTCAATAATTATTATTATTACTTAATTTCCATGCCAATAAAATACTAACAATAACAAATTGAAAGGGAGAGGGAAAGTGCTACGAGTGGGTACACTCAAAATGGAGATAGGTGACAAGTAATAGAAAGAGCTGGCAACACAATGAAAATCAGACATAACTCAAAACAAAGCCATTGTTATTCATTTGGTCCAGAGCCAAACACATCTAAGCAGAGTCGGAAGCATCACTGTTATAGTACATTCTAGCAATAATAGCTGTTAATAACAATAACTTTGAGTCATCAAGAACAGTTGAAATAATATTCAATAACCTCTGTGTAAGAAAGCATGCAAACTATAATAAAAATTTATAGACTCCCATCCAAACCGGTTATGATTTTAATGTTAATGTTCCACTCATAAACTCTCTGTAATCTAGAAAACCTATTTTCTAGACTTTTTGAATAATGTATATCTAGAGAGTAAAGGTTTATGTCAATTAAGTTCATGAATCTTGGTAATTTCTGGACATTGTTTTAGCTGTGCAAGTAGGTGCCATATTTCTCAAGGACAAAAAATGTATCTCTAGACATATTATTTTCAAAAATCATGACATAAGAATGGGTGTTTAATAGCTATTTTCCCTGTATTTAACAAAAACGGTGGATCCTTTTTATGTATTTAGTGCTTAAAGACCATAGACCATCTAGGCTAGGAGAGAAAAGTAGCCAGCATTGAAGTCTTTACTTTGGGCTTGCTTCATTGAATATATGATTTGGCAAAAGTAGGTTTACAGTTGTTTGTATGAAAAATAATACAATAATTATTAAGTAATAATTCTAGAATAAACTGTGTTTTGCATACTCACAACAGTAAACCTACTTTTGCCCCACCCTGTACACCTCTTAAGATCAGTTTATAAGAAGCAAGGCCAGATAGGGATTCTAGTGAAAGAGGTGTGTTGAGAGTGGGATCTAAAGAAGAGGGTTAGAGGACAGAGGAGAGAGGAAGGGAAGAAAACTAACCAGGAATGTTCTCTTTCACAGAGATTGGCTGTAGCCTGACTCACAGGGAACCCTGGAGGATGACTGGTATCACAGAGTTGGGCCATGAGAGCTGGTTTATTTTACCCCTGTGCCAGTCAATCGGGGTGGTGCTGGTTAACAAAAGCATACAGGCTTCCGGTGCACAATTCCACAGCCCATCATCTATACACTGTACTGTGTGTTCACCACCCTCACCCAAGTCAGGTCTCCATCTATCACCATTCATCCCCCATGCCCTCCTCCATCTCTCCCCTTCCTCTCCCTCTGACAATAAAGCACACTGTTGTCATGTCCATGGGTGTCCTCTCTTTCTTTTTTCTTTTGGTCTTTAGCTCTGTCTGCTCTTCAGCTCTAAGACCTCAGTGTTTATCTGCAGGCCTTAGGCCAGGGGTCCCCAAACTTTTTACACAGAGGGCCAGTTCACTGTCCTTCAGACCATTGGAGGGCTGGACTATAAAAAAAACTATGAACAAATCCCTATGCACACTACACATATCTTATTTTATAGTAAAAAAACAAAACGGGAACAAATACAATATTTAAAATAAAGAACAAGTAAATTTAAATCAACAAACTGACCAGTATTTCAATGGGAACTATGCTCCTCTCACTGACCACCAATGAGAGAGGTGCCTTTTCCTGAAGTGCAGTGGGAGGATAAATGGCCTCAGGGGGCCACATGCGGCCCACAGGGCCATAGTTTGGGGATCCCTGCCTTAGGCAATAGATTTGTTGTTTGGAGTTAGAGTGCTGTGGAAGCACTTGATACAGTATCAATGAGTTACTCAGAAGCCATAACTTTTAACTTGATTTTTTTTTTCTTTTTTCCATTTTTCTGAAGCTGGAAACGGGGAGGCAGTCAGACAGACTCCTGCATGCACCAGACCGGGATCCACCCGGCATGCCCACCAGGGGGCGATGCTCTGTCCCTCTGGGGCGTCGCTCTGTTGCATGCAGAGCCAATTTAGTGCCTGAGGCAGAGGCCACAGAGCCATCCTCAGTGCCCGGGCCAACTTTGCTCCAATGGAGCCTTGGCTGTGGGAGGGGAAGAGAGAGGCAAAGAGGAAGGAGAGGGGGAGGGGTGGAGAAGCAGATGGGCGCCTCTCCTGTGTGCCCTGGCCGGGAATCGAACCTGGGACTCCCGCACGCCAGGCCGACACTCTACCGCTGAGCCAACCGGCCAGGGCTGATTTTTTCTTTTTTATGGAGAAAATAAACTCTCCTTATTCTTTTCACTAAAAGTTTTCATGAATGCTATTCCATTTCCAAACAACCTATGTAGGTTCAGTCACAGAGAAGTTATCCATCACTTGAAAGAGAAGCTGAATAAATAACGTGTCTATAATTAGTGAGTTTAATTGAAGCCAGGCTGCAAAAATACTGTGCTGTAAAGGTGTTTAATTACATGAACCACATTAGCTCTAATTCAAACTTTGTATTTTTTGTATTTAGTAGGTGAGAAGGGTGTTCTATGATGGTCTGCAGTGTGCAGAGGGTAGAGGAGCACATCTATGCAAAGTTCCTGCAGAATGTCAAAGAAAAATAGGCTGTAAAGAAAATTAAAGTCTTTAATTAGGCATTGAGGTCTAAATGGCATCCGTGTGGACAGACTCCCATCAGAAAAGGTCTCAGTGGGCCTGACAACCTAGTGAGAAGTGACAGGTTTACGCACGTTTTGATCTTTGGTGAAACTACCATTAAAATGAGATTTTGTTATTTTATTTGAGTGTTTGATCATCTCTTCTTTCTATTATGTATTTCTTCTTGACCAGACCATATATTTGTCTATTCATGTATTATGCATGTTCTAATTCTTAGGTTGAAATATATGTTAGAGATGACAAATAATTAGAATTTATGTAGTCATATTTTCATATGTAAACAGTTTGGCATTGATTTGTATCTGATGGAAAAAAAATAAACCTGATCTGTGTAATTCTAGCTTTCCAAATTCTAGACTATGCAGTGACATCTGCTAAGACTCATGGGACTGGGATAGCTCTGCAGCAATGGGAATGGAACATTCTAGTGATTGCTATGTAGACCTAGAAAGGCAGCATTACACATAATGCTCTTTATTTTATTTTTTATTAATTTTAATTTATTGTGTTAACATGGATTCAAGTGTCCCACTCAATATAACTCTCTCACCCCCACCCCTTTTTTCCCCTTTACCCCCCCTCCCTGTTGCCCCCCTCCCCTTAACTTCCTCCCCTCTTCCCTTTGGGATTTTCTGTCCTGCTATCTGTATCTCTGTGTTATGTATATATAATTTCACTAATCCCTTCACCTTCTCTGATCCCATCCCCTCATCCCCCACACAATCTTCATTAGATCCCCTTTTCCCTCAGAACTTCCCATGGGCCACTGGGCACAGGCAGAGTTGAAGAAATTTGTCTAACTAAAACCTGCTCTGCTCTAAAATCTCTCCCTCTATCTTTTAATCCAATGATTGTCAACCTTTTTCATCTCGTGGCACCGATTAGTTACTGAAATCCTGCAACACACCAAAAAATGTTTTTTGTTGACCTGATGTGAAAAATAGATATAATTTTGATTCATTCACACTGGACAGCTAGTCGTGCTGGCTGTTGTCATTTTTTAATTTCACAGTCGAAGGAAAGAAAGGTCGATGCCCCAGACTAGTCAGGTGTTGCATGTTTTAAAATCAGTTGAAATCACTGTTCTGATCAGTTCCCCTAATCAGGCATGTGTGGTTTCATTCATTCACTCCTTCATTCTCTCATTAATTTAACAAATGTGCATTGAGTGCCATCCATACAGAAGGAATTCTGTTGGGAACATAGAAGGAGCAAAACAGCTTGTACCTGCTCTCACAGAGCTCACAGTGAGGTGAAACAGAGAGTAACGTCTAATGTACACAAAAAGGCCAAAAAGTCTTACAAAAGCCTTTTCCATTCTTCATTTAAATTGTAATTTTTAGCATAAGTTTTGATTAGTTAAATGAAATCTCTATATCAGAACATATTTTGTATTTGACAGCAGTGTACAAGTTAGAGCCATTACGATGGGAACCACTGTAATTAAATTTTATTATGTGGAAACATCTAATCACCCACACTGGGGATACAGGACAAAAAAGACTGGGCACTTCTCAATTTTCTTCCCACGTAGCCAGAGAAAAACTGTAAGATGACTTTCTGACAGGAGAACAAAGCTTTGTTATATCTCTCCAATGTGGAAGAAACCAAATTCTAAATGAATTTCTTTTTCTGCTTTTCCACATGTAGAAGCAGCAGCAGAGCTAAAACCAGGAAACAAAAGTAATACTCTATCTTTCCAGTCCCCATGCCACCCCAATAATAATTTTTCTTCAGCTGACAAAATGAGGGAGTCAGCCAGAGTCAAGAATTCAGATCTTGTCTATATTTGGGAAGAAAACCCTGGGACTCTATTTTCTAGAGCAGAGGTTCTCAAAGAGTGATCTAGACCAACAATGTTGGCATTACCTGTAATCTTATTACACCTCTGAGTGAGGCTCAGCAAGTTGTGTGTTTAAGAAGGTAAACGGAGCCTGACCTGTGGTAGCGCAGTGGATAAAGCTTCGACCTGGTATGTTGAGGCCTCCGGTTCGAAACCATGGGCTTGCCAGGTGAAGGCAAATACAAGAAGCAACTACTACAAGTTGATGCTTCCTGCTCCTCTCCCCTTTTCTCTCTCTCTCTGCCCCCTCTAAAATCAATAAATAAAGTCTTAAAAAAAAAGTAAGGGTATTAGCCAATATACATATATACATAACACATAGACACAGACAACAGGGTGGCAATAGTCAGAGTGAAAGGGAGCAGAGAAACTGGGACCTGGGACGGAAAGGGACTTTGCTTGGGGCAGAGAGTACACAATGCTGTGTGCAGATGGTGTCCTACTGAGTTGTACACTTGAAGCTCCTATGGTATTGCAAACCAATGTCAAACAATAAATTCAATTAAATAAATAAATAAATAAACAAATAAATAAATAAATAAAAAGTACTGTTGAAGTTTGCAACCCAGTAAGTCAGAATGCTATTAGCCTCAGGAAGTGAGTTCATAGAGGAGGAGGTGGGGGATGGGAGTGTTCTAACCAAGGTAGCGAGGGTGAAAATAAACGTTCACTTCTGCATGAAATTGGAAGTACTAATAGAGAAATAAATAAAAGTACCAGGAAACAAGATCAATAGGAAATTGCTATTTACATATTTTTCTTTAAAGTTTGTTTTCAAAGAACATCTAATCCAATTAATGTTTGTATTTGGTTGCTGTTTTAATTAAAATTAATTTTTATTAAAAATTTAAAGGCAGTCCTGTATCTCAAATTCATGATAGGAGAGACTATGGGTGCTTTTCCCTTGGTAATCCCTCAGAGTTCCTTCTTTCCGTGTTTTCAAAATTGGATTTATAGTTATTTATCAAATTAGCATAATGAGAAATGAAACGGTCTCTACTGCTCTTATTTAGGCAAAATACATTAGTTGGCATCCTTGTCCTCCTTCCCATCGATCCCCTCCCCACACTCACTCCCTTATCTCCCAATTAGCATGCACTGCAATTTCTGCCAACTTTGTATCAAAATTATTGTGTGGGGTTTTTTTTTGTGTGTGTGTGTTTTACTTTAGTATCTTTTCCCCATGGTTATAAATTTTGAATTTCACCATAGTGATTTAGATTTAAATCTGTGATTAGATGGTTTCAATGCTTACTGCTGGTCTCATCACACAAACCTCTCCAATAGTTAGTCTTCCATGTTGAGTTTTTCTTTGTGACTAAAATCTGTTTAACTTTATTTTGTCCAATGGGTGATGATTCCTTTCTGGCAAACTCCCCTAAGTTCTCAGTTGTTAAAAACTGTGTGTATACTTCTACTTGTTTTCTGTAGCTGAGCATGTCTGTTGCTTTCAAACTAAAATCCAAAAATTAATGAGTTTAGATTTCTTTGTTTTCCTTCTATGTATGCTTGTAGGTATATATCTATCATCTATCCATATCTATCTATGTATCTATGTATCTATGTATCTATCTATCTACCATCAACCTATCTATGTATAATGTAATTTGTAATTACACAGTAATCTATATCTTTCCTGTTAAACTGTATCTGTTTCCTGCTAAACTGTGAAGGCCATGAGGACAGGGAATGTGTTCGTTTTCACAGAAACTCTTTTACGGATTTCATCAATAAAGCAGAAGAAAGATATTGACTGCAGGAAGGGGACACACAACTCAGGAAGATGGATAATGTTACTCATGTTTGTTCACTAATGGGAATTTGCTGTAAAAAGAGAGCGAAGAGAAAGGAGAGGCAGGGTTGATGGGATAGTTATAGAAGCAGAGTCCTTAAGTAGTCCAGAGGGTACGAGAAGAGTAATAGAGGGACGTTCAGAGATAGGAGAGAAGCCAGTTCACTCATGGTGTCAGAAGAAATGGTGGAGTGTATTGAGACAGGTGAAAAGACAGGTGGTAGAATTGTAGGTGGGAAGGTAAAATAGTTCTTATCTGATTGCTCCTATTTTATCAGTAAAATAAGAAGCAAAGAGGCAATCAGCTGAATAAATCAGAGGAGAGATATTGAAAATGAGGAAGAAAAAGGTGTGAAATAATGACTTGGAGAGTAGAAGAAGTAGCTGATGGAGGGAAATGCAGCACAATTCTCCAGGAATTCTGAGGCTTGCCTAGTGTCAGTCAGCATTCATTCACGTCGGCCTGCCTGAGGGTTTCCTGCAGCCATACCACTGTATCCCAGGGGGCACAGAAGAGACAGAGTTGGACTAAACAGGGCTTGGGGTTTTGCCAGGAGACTATGGTAAAGCAAAAAAGAATAAAGAAGTTGGGATTAAGCAAGGAGTAATAATACCAATGTACTATGGAATCTAAGCTAGAGAAGGTAGGAAATAAATTTAAGAGAGCTCTGATAGAGACAAAGTGGTAGGTGCAAGAGAAAGAAAGTATGATTGGCTTTGAATTATTTATAGTTAGAGCAGGAGTAGTTGGAGAAGTGGGTTGGATAATTAAGGATGGTGTCCAGAGAAGTGTGGTGGAGACTGAAATTCTGAATGTAGTATAAAGCATGAGAGTAGGACTGTGGGTGAAGGCTGCAGAGGTGAATTGGAGAAAACCACAGAAGTGGAAAAGTTCAGGAATTGAGAGGACACAGTCAGTTCTTATAGCTTGATCCGTTGCTCTAGCGTTTCAACCAATCTCCCCTTTCTGACTGAAGCCTCTCTGTTCTAGCATTCTGGACCTCTGAGAACTAGCTGTGAACCCCACTCTGTTTCTGGCTTTGGCAGCCAGCTCTGAATGTCTCAGTAGTATGATCACTTTGCCCCTGTGTTGGTGGTCCCTTCTACAGGCTCCCTAAAGCCCTTGTTAACTCTAAAATCATCCTCCAGGGGCATCCAATAATTTTTTAATCCTAAGTACCCCTTGGGATCTGCCATTGCTCTAATTAATTTTATATTATCCCTCTCCACAAGCAGTATAGAGCAGCTCTGAGACTGACTGCTCTGGATGACCTGTAGAAGTACATCTGTTTTGAGCATTCTCCTCACCCCATCTCACAGTTTCCTGGGAAGTCCTGGCGGCTAAGCCTTCAGGACTATTTTTTTGGTATATTAAGGAGAAAATAAATTTAGATAATTCTTTAGTCTTTCATAAAGCCTTTCTTTCAAGACTATCTTTTACAAAGGAAGGTTAAAAATTTTTTAAAAAGTCATTCTTGAGAGAAAGTTGATTTATAGGATTCTTTGTCCTCTGAAAAACCACACCCACCTTTTCCTAGTTCCATTAACCTTGAAGCTAAGTCTTGGAGGTAAGAGGCGAATAGAAATTAAGGGGAAAATTAAAATCCATTGGAAGATATTAACAAAATACTACTCTGTTTTATTCATTTGAGACACCTTGGCATAATGGAAAGTGAACTGATGTTAAAATACATGAATGTTAGCTGGACTCAGAGAGTGACTTTCCGTGTGACCTTGAGTAATTCACTTCATTTCTCTCAGGTACAGGTTCCTCATCTGGAAAATGAGGGTGTTGGCCTAGGTGAACTCCAAGGGACCTTCCAGCTCCAGCAATCCAGACCCTTAAATAAGGCTCAAAGGCAAAAGCAACATCGTGATCTATTGATAAGTCAGGTTTTAAAAATGTTTTCCCTAATCTTAGCTTTCGAGTTACTCAAGGTCATTGGACAAAGAACACCATGTGCAGAAAGGGGCTTGCAGATGTTGGTGTTTTAGTTGTCCCCAAACAAGAGATACACGTGTCTAATGGTTACTACTAAATCTGAAACAATGTAGTGAAGAGCGTCATAGACCTTTAGAAAACACATGGTTAGAATATTTCAGTGAAAGATTGATAAATTGGCCTTTATTCATGCTTCCTCATTAATGAACTCTGATTTAGATAAACCAAGGAAATCTGAGGAAGAAAAAAAAATTTTGGAGAGATCTTTTTTTAAAGTATTAGTCTTAATATTTCTTCTTTCAGTGCCATATGGTGCCAGACTAGAAACCAATGATTTATTTTTTTTACTCTTTGCAAAACAATGAAATGAACGTTCTCCATAAATCTAATTGTGCACTGATCCCTTTTGCTGCATTAACATAATCATCAAATAAGGCACTTATCTTTACACTGCAGCACATGGAAAATAACTCTCCATCAGCGAAATGATCCAGGGAAAGAAACTGAGGGACTGAGATACAACATCTGAGTCCTGTCCAACCTCTGCCCACAGGAACTATGCTTTTAGGAAAGTCACTACTCATTCTAGCCTTGGGTTCCTCACGGGAGATGAACAGAGATGCTTTCTAAAGTCATGTTCCGTGGAATTGTGCTACAGCAGCCTCAGCAGACCAGTCAGTCCACAGCCTACAGTCCATGTGGGTGCTGTTGGTATGACAGTTCTGAGATGCTTCTGGATTTGTGCTCCCTTATTACCGCATTTCCCCATGTATAAGACACTCCCATACATAAGACGCACCTTAATTTGGGGGCCAGAAATTTGAAAAATATTTATTACATAAAGTTATTGAACTCAAGTTTTATTCAACATAAAATTCATACAACTCATCACTGTCAAAACTCCCATCCATTAGCTTGTCCTCATCTGTGTCTGATGACAAATCACTGTCTTCAACAATAAGCACAAAAAATGCAAAAAAGCAAGAAATGCAAGTAAAAAAATCTACAACCACTGTATGAGACACACTCAGTTTTTAGACTCCAAATTTTTCGAAAAAGTGTGCGTCTTATACATGGGGAAATACGGTATTAGCAGTTTGTTCTTGTTGAACCCAAATCAGCATTTTAACTTCAGGGAAAGGGAGATAACAGATTAAACTAAACTAGAAATTCCAAAATGACCTGGTAGGAATAATAATAAAAAAAAGAGTCCACTCCTTTCTTGACAAAGAACTGTTGAGATAAGAAAGGAAAAAACAATTAGGAGAGGGTGTGGTCAGTTATGAGCTCAACCTTCCTGCTTAGGGGCTTTGAGATAAACAATGGGAGTTGTTAACTTAGGTTTAGGAGAAACACCAGGACAAAGAGGTTAAGATACTCAGATTCAAATAAACATTGTTCCCTTCCCAACCTCACTCAGTGAGTGGGCTAGCCATGTCAGGGACCAGACCACATAGCAGATGCAAGGGGGTTTCAACTGGTTCAATGCAGTTTTAGAGAAATTAAGGTGATATATAAGCACAGAGTGGTACTAAGCTAAATTTGCAGCCCCTCACACGTGTCTAAATTGGGACAGTACATCATAATCTTTAGGCTGTCTCATGCTTTCCTCATAATGGCATATGAGGTCAGCTTAGCTGACAACTTTGTAATAGGATAGAGAAAGACAAAGAGAAATTGGAAGAGTGGAGTATAATGCTCTGTAAAGCCAGTAGCCAGGGCTACCATCACAGCTGCCTGGCCCATGCAGGTTCGCATTAGATTCAGACAGACGGTAATGGTAATGAAACAACAGAGCCACGAACTGGTGAGGCATCATCTTTAATCCTAGCTTGCCCCCAGCAGGCAAGTAAAAACACACACTGGGCTCCAAAACCCACTCATTCAGTGCTCACAAAGCTACTGACTTATCTGAGTTTTCTAGAATCAAAGGTTTCTAGCTCACCAGACTTATTCACCTCTGTTCCCCATCTCCTTCCTTCTCCCTGCACAAACTCTGCACAAACTGGCTTCTCACTGAGCACTCCATCTTGCTGCTTCTCCTGGCCTCCTCCATGTGGCCTTTCTCTGCTCTTCTCTCTAATACTAAATTCAGAAACCAAGAGAGAGCAAGCTCCCCATCTGCCCCACTTTATAGTGTAGAAATCCAAACCTTTAATCCAGTATACAAACAAGGAAGTCTCTGATATAAAGTCACTTATCTCTCATAATGGGATTCCTTGTGAGAGTGTACCACCGTACATCAAAAAAGGTGGGAAAGGCTTAGTCTTAAAACTAAGCCTTAGGCTATAAGAATCCTGCCTGCTTACGGCCTTTCCCCCCACATCCAATGCAAACTATAAGCAAGCAAACATATATATCATTTACAAACTTATTTAACCAACATGCTCATTTTCCAGGGACGTGCACAGAAACTTGGTGAGTTCCTATAATTTTCTCCAGCTAACTCACTAGTAAGTGGTGGTCTTGCAATGTTTGCCCATGTGGTAAGTAAGAATGCCTATGACTGCATTGAGCACAGTGTCTGAGCCAGAACAGACTGCCAGTGCACATGATGAGCTTTCAAACTTCACCCCTGCAGTAGTACCACTAGCCACCTAATACAAGGGTCAGGAACCTTTTTGTCTGAGAGAGCCATGAACGTCACATTATTTTAAAATGTAATTCTGTGAGAGCCATACAATGACCCGTGTACGTTATGCATTATCCAATAAAAATTTGGTATTGTCCCGGAGGACAGCTGTGATTGGCTCCACCACAACCATGAACATGAGCAGTAGGAAATGAATGGATTGTAATACATGAGAATGTTATATTTTTAACGTTATTATTATTTTTTTATTAAAGATTTGTCTGCGAGCCAGATGCAGCCATCAAAAGAGCCACATCTGGCTCATGAGCCATAGGTTCCCGACCCCTGCCCTAATACAACTGTAACAGGTGAAAGGGTCCCCAGACCCTGGCCATGGATCAAGGTTAAGATCCTGGCATCTGTGGTAATAATAATACTCTACCTTTCTACCTCATAGAAATGTTGTGAGAGCAAAAAGATAAGACCAAGAATGTTCAAGTGTTTTAAATATAAAGCGCTATAAGAAATTATTAATTACCAAGCTTAACTTTTTACTTTTAAACATCATTTTAATTACATCATACATAAATCTATGTTTTTATATATGGTTTTTACTTCTTGTGGAGCACAATGGCAGTTTAGATAAGATGCTTTCCTTTGTGCGTTTTTGGCCACGGTGGAGTGTATAGATGCATATATCTTGTGATTGGCTTCACGCCTTCTGTAATTTTAGGGGCACTGAGAATGTTCTTTTTCTCTACAAAGCTTCACATACATTCATGCCTGATGTTTCTTCAGTTTAAAATTTCCTTTTGAGACAAATATTGTATGATTTCACTTGTATGAGATAGCCAGCCAGAGCAGTCCAATTTGTAGGGACAGAAAGTAGAAGGGTGATTCCCAGGGACTGAGGAACAGGGTTAATGGGGAAGTTTAGCTTAATGGGTACAGAGTTTCAGTTTGGTAAGAGAGAGTTCTGGAGATGGATGGTGGTGATGGTCGCACACAGTAAAAATATACTTAATACCACTGAACTGTATAACTTAAATATGCTTACAATGATACATTTTATGTTATGTGTATTTTACCATAATTAAACATGTTAAAAAAATTCCTCTTGCCTTTTTCCTTGGATTATTAGGGTGATGACATTTCCGTCTTACCAATCATTCCAAGCTACGTAAATGAATGGTTATAACTTTGTATTAGGGAAGAGGACCCCAGAAGGTGTCCATTATATTTTCAGAGGCTGAGGGAAGAAATAAAAAGAAAAGGCTAGATGAAGGAGGAGAAAAAAAATTAGAGAATTCCATGGAGAAGAAGGAGTTGAGGAGTTGACACAGGACTGGACCCTCATGGCTGCTCTGATTTTGTTACAGTCTCTCTACAAATGATTACTGAACATTTCGTATGTGCTAGGCGCTGTTCTAGGTTCCATGGAAACATCAGTGCATAAACACACATATGTTCCTGCCCGTGAGGAGCTTTGGTGCTGCTGACGGGTGTCTGACAAGAAGCATCCCATGCAGTTAGTATATTGGGGGTGATAAGAGAAGAGCCAGAGGAGGACGATCAGGTGGATGGGTAGTGTGGTCAATGAAATCTTCAGTAGAGCAGGCAGAGCAAAGAGTTGAGGGGAATTTTTCTCACATCAGGTAAATGATTAAAATCAGCGGAATTGTTTATGGGATGAGGCTTAGCTGCTTTGCATTGGAGACTAACCTTGGTATTTATTTAAAAGAACAGCAGCTTGACCTGTGGTGGCCCAGTGGATCAAGAGTCAACCTGGAATGCTGAGGTCACCGGTTCAAAACCCTGGGCTTACCCAGTAAAGCACATATGGGAGTTGATGCTTCCTGCTCCTCTCCCCTTCTCTATTTCTCTCTCTCTCTCTCTCTGTCTCTCTTCTCTAAAATAAATAAATAAATAAAAATTTTAAAAAATAAAACAACAGCAACATTGCCATTAATCATTTGTCATGGGGGGACTGGCAAGCTCTTCTGCAAATAGGTGTCGATGTGCCAGGTGCATTTAGTGGGACCCCAAAGGGCAGGGGTGAGGCACTGAACTTCCAGGTCTGAAGCTCCGGGGAGGTGAAAAACTAAATGAGCCAAAAGAAAAGCAATGACTAGCCATACCACCGCCTGCTGTGTACAAGGCGCTTTTGTCAGAACTTAAAAATTAGACGAAAGGGAAAGCAAAGACAAATAAATTGGGTGTCTGGCTGCCTATGGGTCTGTCACACTCTTCTTGGGCAGTGCTTTTCCCTGCAGCAGGCACTACGGGCAATTCTGTCTTGGCAGACACTGCCCGGTGAGCTGAGCTGACTGCAAGCTGTTGGGCCTAGAGCTCTCAGGCCCTCAGCAAAGGGCAGGATGAGTTTGGAGGGGCAGCTGGTGCAGAAGTCTGGTTACAGGCACCTGAGCCAGCGCTGAGCCTGGCCCCTCGTGAGCAAAGCCCAGTCCACAGCAGCAGGGCCCATCTGAGGGCTGCCGCCACCCGCCCAGCAGCTCCTCCACGTGAACAGGTGTTCTCCCTACCAGCCTGTGCCCATTCTGAGGCTCCTCCTTACTGCCTGCTGACAAATGAGAAATCAATATCCATATCAGTTTTGTGGCGTTGGAGTTCTGAAAAGCAATTTGGTTTCAGGAAATCTAAATGCTTTTGTGGTTGTGGGTGCCAGTTTCAGAGTCATTGTATACAAAGACTAGGAGTGTAGGGGGCGGGCACTGATAAATAAAGTCTGGAGGAATGAGAGTACCCACTAAAGTAAATGTCAGCTCTCTGCCAGAGTGGAAACGTGGGCACTGCCACCTGCTCAGCAATAAGAACTCCAAGGGGGCTGCAATGAGGCCCGGGAGGTAAGTTAGGACCAAGAGCTAGAGTGTCTGCCCTAAGTTCTAAGCACAAGATAAAACGAGTATTTCCGGGGATGGGAAGGAGAAGGGGAGGACAAAAGAGGGATAGGAGAGAGACAAAGGGATTAATCTGTACTTTAAAACCTTAAAAAAATTTAGAATTGACACTTTCCAAAATTGTTAATAATGGTTAATTTTGTAAGCAACTTAATGGACTGAAGGAAAAAAAATCTTAATTTTCTACTTTATATAATTCTAAAGGTGGTAATAATATAGGTAACTTTTGTTCAGTTTTTTTTTTCAACTAAGCGACACACACACACACACACACACACACACATCTCTCTGCCTATTAAGCGGTATGTTACATTCCTAAAGGTTCGTTGGCCAAAGGAGGTCTACATTTGTAGCTCAAAGTTTGGTTTTGATTTGTACATTAAGATTTTCCCTCTCTCCAAATAAACAATATAGTAGGCATCTCACTGAAATGGGAAGGTTGAAATAGCAACAGAGTCAGGGAGGAAACTGACAATTGTACAGGCGAAGAAGCAGGAGAAGCCACCAGAGAGGAGAGGTAGGGAGAGAGCAGAGAAGAAAGGAAGGTTAGGAACACCTGAGACCAACACCAGAATCTCCGCCTTGCTTTTGAAGGCTGGGCGGAGTGGCTGAAGGTCAGTACCCAAACCTGAGGGTAGGAAGTGGTCGCCTGTCTGGTTTCCTCACACCTGTATCCATCACTTAAAATGACTTAGTGTGAGGAAAAAAGGAGTTACCCAATGGACATACTGTTCCATCAATATATCTGTACATATTAAGCATCTAGTGTGTGCTTATTTCTGTGCGAGACACTGCATGAAAGAAAAAGAGTAAAGAAGGAAATTTCTGCTCTTATAATTTGTTTATAAAAGAAGCATGATGTGCTATAACTAAAATTATGTTAGTAATTTGAAATCAGCCATAGTGGAAATGTTTACATCATAGAAATTACAGCAAAGCCGATATACATCAGAGCTTGAACTATTTTGTGGATTATTAAGATTTAAGAAAGGTATGGAGATAGTGTTACTAATACAGATTAAATTTAAGATTTAACTTAAAATTATATCATGTCTTGTAGCCATCACACTGTGAACAGAACAAAGAAATTTAGGACACATTGATTGAGGAAAGAAATCACATCTTATTGACAAACGAACGAAGTCTCAGTACACACTTAGTTATTTCACATTGTCTGAGTAATTATTACTCATGTAATTGTTACTATAAAACAATAGTGGCAAACTATAACCTCCAGGACAAATCCAGACTGCTGTTATTTTTTGTACTGCCTGAAAACTAAGAATAGTTTTTACATTTTTGAGTGGTTGAAAATAAAGTAAAAAAAAAAAAAAGATTTTTATGACACGAAAAGTACAGGAAATGTGACTCTCTCCAAAACAAGGTTTTATTGGAACGCTGCCATGTTTGTCCATTTCTGCATTATCAATGGCTGCTTTCATGTCCCCATGGCAGAGTGCAGTCGCGACAGACAGCATGTGCCCTGCAAAGCCTAAGATATTTACTGTCGGGCTCTTTACAGAAAAAAATTTTGTCAACTACCCCTGTAAAATAAAAATATCAAGCACTATTCATGTCAGAACTACATTTAGAGAGTCTGCTATTAAACGTTTACTGGGACTCCACTGGGACAAATGCTCAATAATTGGAAGATGGTAAGACAGGTTGTAGTAAGGGGAACAGGGAGGAGAGAAGCATGCACCCTGCTCAAAGGAACACGAGCATCATCTTCTTCCCACCACCCTACACAGCTCTATTTGCCTGCTTCCACAAGCAGCATGTGAAACTGCCAGGCTTGGAACCTGAGGCGTTCACCCCCATTACTCAGCACCCGGGGCGAAAGAGGAGGACTGATCACAGACACTAAAATCATCTACTCTAACAGGTAGCACATGTAGATGGAAACATTTGCCTCCCATTTTTGTTCCATAATCCAAACAAAGGTGCTTTTTAGCTAGCAGAGGGCTTAACATCCTGCTTCCCAATGTAACGATTTTCATAATTTATGCTTCCATTGTTCTCGGATTAATACTGACCACGTGTGAACAGGCAAATGGGTAACCAATTAGCTTGAATTCTTTACAGTCAGGATTTGCTCTGAGTCTTGATATGCCTTTCTTAATCTTCCCTTTGAAACATGTTTTCTCATTTAGGCCAGAAGTAAATAGCACAAGAAACAGGGTGGCTTTCTCCCCCCTTCTTCTTTTCTCTCTCCTTGAAAAATAATGCTGAAGGAATTGTTTTGCAGTTGAAAATTAATGTAACCTATTATGTCCAGGAAATTTCTTCAATATATTACTTGCCAAGCCCCTCGGCCGTTGTGAAGAAAATAATTTTAATTTATCTCATTTTTCACCGCTGAGTCAATGATTGTTTAACCTAAAATGCCATTGTGACTAAGTGCTCAAACCCCATGGTCCTTGGCTATTTTGCAGGGACTCGGCTATTACATCCACAAGCCTGGGTCTTAGAAGCCCCAAAATTGTCATATTAAAAGGGCCGCTGTCAACTTGCTTTTGTTTTTATTGTTTTTAATTTCTGCTTTTCCATTTTCTCTGCCATTTATAATGTTCTGTTTAAAAGTTCAAAAATAACATCTCTCTCCTTAGCCTCTTGGTTATTTTCCATTAGTGAGCATTTGTTTTCCAGCTTCTGGGGCCTTTCCTTGGGCACAGAGCAATGTCATCAGCTTGGGTTAATTTGGCTGCTGTGACTAGGATCCCCCTTGTGATTCCAATGCATTTTTGCCCACAACAACTAAGCCAGAATCCCAAAGGAAATAGTCATGGCAATCACAAAGAAAAGTCATTGGAATCATTGGTAATTTCTGCTAAAAGGTTTCATATCCAATATAGTCCACTGTCATTTTCAAAATCTCTTAACATGATATCACCACATACTTACCTTTTTAATATTCACCTTTTTAGAGAAAAGCCAGTTGTTATCATCTTACTTTTTTAATCAGATATTTTATTTTATATGTTTTCATTGTGTTTCTCTGCACATTTTCTAATGACAGGGTTGTGTCTCAATCCAGGTTCCCTAGAAAGCAGGGCCTGAGACCAAGGCTTGTGTGTGATTGTGCTCTTTAGGGTATATGAACCCAAGGAATAGAAGCAAAAGGATCAGGGCTAATAGACTAAGACATGGAAAGAGTCAAATGAGCCTGACCTGTGGTGACGCAGTGGATAAAGCGTCGACCTGGAAATGCTGAGGTTGCCTGTTCGAAACCCTGGGCTTGCCTGGTCAAGGTACATATGGGAGTTGATGCTTCCTGCTCCTCCCCCCTTCTCTCTCTCTGTCTCTCCCTCTCTCTCTCTCCTTTCTAAAATGAATAAATAAATAAAAAAAGAAAGAGTCAAATGTTAGCATGGCCCCTGTGATAGGAAACTGCTTGCTCAGTTTTATGAAGGACCATCTCTCTGTGGTCAGAGAGGAGGAATAATTTTCTACCAGTTCCTGTCTTATGTTGGTCATAGTTCACCTCATGCATGGTTCCCTAAATGCCCTGACCTTCTGGGATATGTGTGTCACACCTACAAGCTGAGCGGTGTCCTATGCTTCCCACATATCACCAATGGGGACACTCTGGGCCAGAGAGATACAGGCCTGAAACAGGGGCTCCTAAGGGACCAGCAGGAAGCTTCCTGGAGCCTATAGCACAGGTCAATGCCGATATGGCCAGAGAAAGAGACGGTCTGAAATGGTAAATAAAACATCTGATATAAGTACTTAAATTCAGGGCAGGAGTTTTTAGCCACATTTTAAAAAGTTAAAGATAGAGTTCCAGAAGATGGAAGCTGCTTGTCTAGAGACACCATGATTGAGGACTTCCTGGCTCCAACCTGTTCGCATTCCATTAGGCCATGATGTATATGTCAGCATCTGTCCTTGATGGTGCTGGACCCCAAGCTTTTCCTTCTGTCCTATGCAGTATTCCAGCATCTGGAGGAATATTTCCCTGTGTCCTTCTGAAAGCCCAGAGAAACTTATCTCCAAGTCACCCGAACATGCCGTGCACTGGCCGCAGGCTGCACAGAAACGTTTCTGTGCCTCTAATGTTCAGGGTTCTTGAACAACAGGAATTGAGGAAGTTTCTGTGGTTTGGAAAAAGGTCATTTACTCATTCAAGCCACTGGGGGGACTATTGGGAAATTGCTACTTGATTTTTCTGTGCTATGCTTTTTTAAGGCTCAGATGAGCTTCTAAGGCTTGATAAGGCCTGTTTTATTTATTGGAATTGAATATTTAATCAGTCGATATTTAATCAAATACACACTATTCAAAGTATTAAGACGGGTGCTCCAGAAAATAACAGGGTACTAAAGCACACGCTTTTCCTTGGAGGGTTTTAAATGTAATGAGAGAACAAGGGACATAAAGCAGGACCATCACTGATGGTAGGAAGTACTCTAGATAGAGGAAAAAGCGCTATGGGAACTTGAACAGAGAGCAATTGATTCTGACTCAGAGTGTAAAAAAGGTCTAAGAAAAATGTGGCAGATACAGTTGGCTTCAATGGATGAGCAGAGTTTCAACAGAAAGGGGAGTGGTGGGATTAATTAACACCCCAAACAGGAAGCTCTGAAACTGCATAAAAATAACTAGACATATTACTGTATGGAATGGCATCAGGGGTAATAAAAAAATTGATACAGAAGGAGAGAAATTGCAAAAAAGGGAGAAAGAGATTTCTGGGGTCAGCCCAAAGAAAGCTTGAATGCCTATTTTATGGTTTTTTAAAGCAAAATTTGGATTTTATACCATTGAAAATGGGGGGGGGGCAGATAAATTATTCATGAGATTTTAGAGCTGGGGCTGTCAAGGATAACACCTAGGTACTTTTTGTCTGATGCCTTCCTACCAGCACAGGTGGTCAAGAAGTAAAACACCTGGGGATGCTCCTAACTGCTACCCAACCACTCAGGACCCACGACTCGGGGCTCATTATCCCTGAGTCAGCTCAGATGCTCCCAAAGCTTGAAACTTCCCAGAGGGATGACTGGGTGAATCTCTCCTAGGCAGCAAAAATCCAAGGACCGGAACTTTTCTTAGCAATTTATGGACAGAATCCAATAGAGGTAGACTTCCGTGACTGCTGCCGTCCTGATCTTTCCACCTTGAGAACTGAACTTCTTCACCTGTGCCAGCTGCTGGGCTTTCACCCCAAGGTAAGCCACCTGGAAGTACTTTGACCTTTCCTCACATGAAGAACTCTCCTTACAGACACCAGTAAAATAATAATAATAATAATAATAATAATAATAAAGTTTTGCAAAATTTTATCTAACTATTGAAAATATACTTCAATCTTTTAAATTCATGAAAACACTTACACCTCTAGTATCTCTGCTTATCTGGAGAGAGGTCCATTCACTTCTCCTGCGTTTCACAAAGCTGGAGTTCAATGCCCTTCTCATTATTGCTACTGCCCTACGTCTCTGTGTGCCCTGGTTCTTCCTTTTCACTTTTTCTGCCTCACTCTCTTGAAAGCTCCTAGCTCACTCTCCATTCTTCACTCCCAGTATCATCGCAAAACAGTGCTTCCTCTTACTCTCCTTAAATGTAATGGTATTGCCTCAATGGCTATAATTTCTGAATTTTCGAATGTTTCTGGAGGTTCTGAATCATTTGCCCAGCATTTAGGAAGTGCTGCTCTGAATTGGTCAAGCCCCAAGCAGTGGTTGTTCATTTTCCACTACACCACAAGTCCTGTAACTGTTCTGGTGCCATGTCCAGATCAGAATTCTTTAATTCTTATGCAAAAATTTTCTCTGTTGAGACTGCGGCCATGTGGCTGTGCCAAATTCTTCAGTGTGCTCTGCAGACCTCTCAAGTATGCCTCTCCATTCAGAGAAAACGTTGGAACCAGGTCCCAGTCTTTTTCAATGCCCTATCTTCTATTATTACACATGACCCAAACACCCAGGTGGTAGGTCCCTTAGAGTCCTTTGCCTTCATAGCTCTTATTTATGTCATAAATTACAGGGTTCCTCACCGCAGATACATGTCTGCCTAATCTCTCCTTTTAGACAAGCAAGTATGGGCCATGCATGATCTGTGAATAGTTCTGGGATGTTAGTGAGAATCAGAATCTTAGAATTTGATTAAAAAGATGATGATGATGTGGTTTCAAAGACAACAATATGCTAAAGTAACAGAAAATTTCCCTTCCCACAAAGTGATGGTCTGACAAAACTAAAAAAATGCCAAGTGAAAGAGGAGAGGGAAAAAGCAAAACCTGAAGGAATTACTGGAGCTAATTAGTGAAAGGACCTTGTTCCTGCAGCCTTGGGCTAGACGTGCCTGAACAACGGGAGTGAGAAGATTGACAGGGACCACTTCAGAAATGCATTCCTACAGCTACGCCTTAAACCTCTGCACCCCCAGGAATACCTCTGCCCCTGACGTCTTAGCACCCAACACCCTAAGTCCTGTTCACCCCCCTGAAAATTTTCTTTTATCACTTCATCTCCCTTTAATAGTGCATTACTTAAATGAACCCGACTGAGTCTCATCCCTCCTATTCCCCCTATGCCAGATGGCTTCATTTTCCCTTGCCTTGCCTGCAGAGCCCAGAACCACTAGAAGTACTTTAACCAATTTCTTACCAGCCCTTCAAGGTTTTCCCTTTTATTTCTATAAAACGCAAATCTTAGGTCAATTCAACCACCTGCCTTTACTGGGGCTATTAAGGAAATCATATTATTGTGCAAAAATTATAGGACTATAACTATGGTTGTTTAGGAGGGTAGAGAAGGACTATTAGTAAGTTAACTATATGTTACTTAATGCATTTTGTGTACTGAGAATCTAAGTTAGCACCCCTGTGAATAATACAGTGATATCTAGATGGAAGGAGGCAGGACCTGCAGAGTGGGGGACCAGTGTTAAGAGTCCACAAGCAACTGCTCTGAGTTATAAAGTCAGAAAGGCATTGAACATTTAGAAGGAGAACTGGCCCCATAAAGAAAACAATGCCTCTTAGTAAGCATATTATCTGCAACAAAGCAAAACAAAATTTCAAGCCTCCTATTGAAACTGCTAGGGAAGGATTATCATGAAAAGTTTCTATTGCACAAGGGATAGTGAATGGAAATTAATAATACAATGCTTGTTATTACTAATTTAAGATCTACAGAATGTCACTGATGTGACCTTTTTTATTGCAAAGTTGTTTTTAACATTGTTTTGGGCAGCATAGCACAGTTGGGGAGCAAAAGAGCAGGGTGGTTAAAGCCCTGGGCTTTGCAGCCATATAGCCTGGGTTTAACTCTTGGCTGTGCCACTTATTAACCATGTGAGCTCTGGCAAGTTCCTTCATCCCTCTATACC
The DNA here is from genome assembly GCF_036850765.1 of Saccopteryx bilineata. Taxonomy (NCBI): domain Eukaryota; kingdom Metazoa; phylum Chordata; class Mammalia; order Chiroptera; family Emballonuridae; genus Saccopteryx; species Saccopteryx bilineata. Next base: position 30,281,211 of record NC_089500.1, on the reverse strand, counting down.
GAATTTTTTTTCATGTGATGACAATAAGAACTCTTATTTATCTCTCACCATTTATATCAAGGTTACTATGAGTCATGTGTATTCTAAGGACTTTACACATTTTAACATATTTCAGTCTGATAGCAGCCTTATTATTTGTTTTAATAGAACAGCTCTAGTATTTTACAGATGAGGAAACTGAGGCACACGAGGTAAAATAAGTCACACAAGGTCACACAGCTTGGCAGCGTCAAGTTTCAAACCCAGGTGGTGTGACTCCACTGCTCTTATTCGCTCGGCCCTCTGGTCCTCCTCACTTCTTACTGGGTTGTTGGGCGGGGGCTGGGTCGCGGGATGATAATTGAGTTAACTACTCACAGCAGTCAGGCATCACCATGCTCCTCTCTTGTCCTCTTAACTTCAAGAGAGCGAGTGGGGAAGAGTGAAGACTATTTGCCACAGTCTGTCCAGTGACTCTAAGTGAAACCAACCTATAATACTCTTCTGAGAAATTCACTGTGTACATGAATGGGTGAGAGGAGGCAGGTGTGGTAAAAGGTGTGGTCTCATTTCATAGGTAATAAGTTGTACATAGTTTTCATTGAGAATAAGAAACAAGTGAAGGCCAAGGAATTAAGGAGGTATTTAACAGAGAAAGTTCCCAGAGGAGGCAGACAATGTCAATTTCAGGATAGACAAAAAGCAGGACTCATCCTGTGGAGGTCTGAGAACACCAAGGGTGTGGAGAAATACAGATAAGTTTGGAGAAGCATGAAAGTTAAATTGAATTATTTCACTCTTATTGAGCGTTTGTTACTCAGTAAGTATTTGTTTTGCCAGTGAATAACTCGCGTGCTCCTGGAAAGAAAGACTATGCCTCTTAAATTCCCACGTATCCCCAACGTAGATTTGACACTTAATTAGTACCTTTGGATGAGACTGCTGTTTCTGTAAATGGTCTCCATCTAAACAATTGATTCCTTTAAAAATCATACTGACCCACAGCCTTTAAACACAAAATGATAGACCTGGGAAGATCTTGGAAGACCTTCTAATAAGGTAGACACAAATCAGCTGGTAGAGTGAGGCATTTTACCAGCAGGCTGCTTTGTTTGTTCAGTAGCTTGTGTTACAAGGTTTTGAAATAGTTTTTTTTTTTCTTAATATATTGGTATGTTTTAAAATGGCAACAATAGCATAGCATAAAGGCCACATGGTCCAATTCTTTATGGTGAGCTCAGCTGGCATGGTCCAATTCCTTACGGTGAGCTCAGCATCATACAAGTAGTAATTGGGTAGATTAATGTTAATTATATTTGTTCCCATCACAGTTGTCTTTGCAGGATATCCACTCCACTCCTGTAACTTGAGGATTGCTCACTAGAATATGCTCTAGGGCAGGGGTAGTCAACCTTTTTATATCTACCACCCACTTTTGTATCTCTATTAGTAGTAAAATTTTCTAACCGCCCACCAGTTCCACAGTAATGGTGATTTATAAAGTAGGGAAGTAACTTTACTTTATAAAATTTATAAAGCAGAGTTACAGCAAGTTAAAGCATATAATAATAATTACTTACCAAGTACTTTATGTCAGATTTTCGCTAAGTTTGGCAAAATAAATCTTTATAAAACAACTTACTATAGTTAAATCTATCTTTTTATTTATACTTTGGTTGCTCCACTACCACCCACCATGAAAGCTGGAACACCCACCAGTGGGCAGTAGGGACCAGGTTGACTACCACTGCTCTAGGGGCCTGCATCTCATAATACTTTCTCTGCCAAGTCTTCTTGGATATTCTCTTGTGTGGTTGTAATAAACCCTCAGGCAAATTGATTGAATCTAGGCCAGCTGACCCTGATAACTCGTAAATACAAATGATGGAGGATCTTGCCAAAAGCTGCTGAATGTTTTTGGGGTGGGTCGATTGCTTCGATCCATTCTTTGGATACCCTAGGGTAAAGCTTGCAGGGTGGTAGAGAAGTATGTAATCTCAAAGCAGGTATGGTAACTATTGGACGTAAGCTAGGCTGTTGTGGATGGATAGCATCTGAGGGTAATTGATGCGAGATAATCTTGGGGGAGAGATAACAAATGTAAAGAACTGTGGCACATTTTGCTTGATGATTACCATTTCAAAAGTACACTTATTTCCATAGTGCAATAAGTGTAATGCACACCCAGGGATAGCTTCTCCTAGGCAATTAAGCGCAGGAATGGGGTACCAGGTGGCCCAAAAGGAGCAAATGTGTATTGCCCTATTGCCGACAGTGCAGTTGTCTCCAAAATGTGAGCACAGGTGTCTGATTCCTAGGAGCATACCTGCCCAGGAGGTTCCTGGATGATGATTGGGGCATTCCTGAGAAAGTTGCTGATACAGTATCCTGCAGTTTTGGGGGCCTTACAATGTTGCTGTGACTTGTTGGTCGCACATCCAGAGATGCTGTTGGCCCCTCTTCTGAGAGGCCAGTTTTGCAACAATCTCTATTGTAGTTAGAAACAACTTATTTTGGGGAGTAATGGTGGTGGTGGTTTTTCTCCATGTTTTATTAAAAAGATGACCATGGTGTTCTGAGACAGGACCACATCGTTGATAAAACTAGATTATTTTTTTCTTAATCTTCTTCTGAAGTAGTTTTTGAAATTAAAAAAAAAGAGAGATTTTCTATGACAATCTTTACTTCTGGCTTCTGTTGAGATATTAATTTTTTTTTTCTGGGGATGCTGAAACTGACATTATTACATGTCAGGAATGAGCTGTAGCTGAGGGACCACTGCCCTTCTAGACAGGATGATTCGCCCATTTCTAGGACCCCTTCCAGACATTCTCTGTCCAAAGTTGTATGCACTTGAATGATACCCACAGGAAACTGAGGCACAAGCAAGTGAAGTGCTATAATACATAATGGGGCTGAAACTCAGGCATTCCTGTCCCTCATTATTTCCTTTTGGAATAATACCCTAGTGTAGTGATTCCAATGGGCCTGACTGTGGCTTGGGGTAAGCTAGGGAATGTAAATGAATCATAATCTAAAAGTAAAATCTTTGATTATACAATGCATTAGTCAGATCCACACTTAGATTACCATGATCAGTTCTGGCCATCACATTATCAAATAAAATATTGAAACACTTGACAATGCAAAGAGAAAGAGATGAGCTTGATCTTCTGCTGTGATTATATTGTATTAATGACTTCCTATCATATTACTGGTTTCTGTAGCCTATTAGAGAAAATAAAATGTGCTAATATAGTGGGAAGGGAGCAGAGAAAGAAGCTATGTTGAAAGGCAATAAAAGGCTTTATTTCTTGATAGTAGGTTCTGCTTTCCTAATCAGGGTGAAATAATTTATTAATCAATAAGATTGTTAATTAGAAAATTATTTATTCAACAGACCAGACAAAATTATATCACTCAAAAATTAAGCTGAAGGCAAAAAATAAAAAAAGTAATAAAGGAGCTGGCATACTTTTCCAATTGGACATTGTACACAGGATATAATTTCACATAATGGCATAGTGTAGGGAGTAACATAGTTACCAGAGAATCTAATTCTCTTCACAAAGAAGCAAATTATTGAAGTATTACAAGGATTCTTGGTATCACTCAAGATTTGCTACTATTCCCAGCTTACTTCCTCTTGATTGGGGTAATGAAGTTAATATGAGATTCAGATTCTTAACTCTTAGGTGTTTTGCCACAAAATGAAAAAAATAAATAAATTTTTTGAATTTAACTTAAGTGTTGGCCATTGTGCATCTCTAGTATGATTATGAACACTTTATATACTTACTATTCCAAATAAAAGATTTGAGTTCAGGCCCTTGCAGATGCCAATTATAGATACTATTAACACCTCTTTGAAAAAGATGAATGTTATTTCACTTAGTTTTATGTTTCACTCCTGTCCCACCCCCTTCCTAGATTCAGGGGTATTGATAATTTCTAGTGCTTAGATTAAATGGTAGGTTCATAAATGTTTATTTTATTTAAAATTTACATAAATACTTTTTATATATCAAATAACACATAATAAAACTTGGAGACTTCCGATGTCGGCTCAGAGGCTCAGAGATGTATAGAATGGGAAAGAACATCCCTCTCACACATAGAAAACAAAGAGTTGGATTAATTACAAAAGAATGATTTTCCTAAACCAACCAGACAACTGAGTTCACAGGTCAAACAACTAATCCAAATTTTGGACAGAGTCAGGAATGTGCAAGAAGAATAAGACCCAAGCACTGGAGAGGAGGCTACCAAATGCCATGTAAACTAGTAAAACATTCAACCAGAAATATTTATTGAATTGCTAACAGCTAAGTGTGGGCTAGCTGAAAGTGTAAAACTGGATCTATGTAAAGACATTAGAAGCACCAGGAATTGAATAAATTAAGACAAAATAAATATTTTATTCTTACTTTAATTACTCTAAAAAGATGATGAAAGTTTAATACAAAAATAGCAACAATATATGGTGTGCTTGTAGTATCTCTAAAAGAAAATTATACAACAATAATCAATAATAATAAGAGGAGTTAGGCTGGAGAAGGGATTTATAATATATGGTTTTAAGGTACTTACAAGTGAATCTACATATTATTTGAGTTATACATTGAGATTATTTTAAAATCTAGTCTGTAAATAATTGGACAATCAGTATTATCTTTCTAAATAAACTTTAACTAGGTCAATAGAGAAGATAAAATAGAATTATAAAAATACTCAGTTAATCCCAGAAAAAGCATAAAAAAAGAAATACATAACAACACCTAGCAAAGTGGTATCTTTTAATTCAATGATATTCATATCACTTTAAATGTACATGATCTCAACACCAGTTAAAAGACAAATATGTCAGATTTGATTTAAAATAAAAAGGGAAGATCCAACTATATGCTTTTTATTTTAAAAAACCTACTTAAAGGCATAAAGGGTAACAAATGAGAAAAGATATTTAATGCAAACACTAAATAAAAGAGAGACATTGTTTATTGATAAAGGTTCACTTTTCCAAGAAGAAACAAAAATCTTAAGTGTGTATACATATTTGCTTCATAATGCATGAAGCAAAAACTGATGGAGCTGAAGGAAAATATTCCCAATTAGGGTTGGAGACTTCAACATTCCTCTCTCAGTAATTGACAGAATTGTGGGCAGAAAATCAGTGAGGATACAGATACAGATGACACAAACAACACTATCAACCTTGAGCAATTATAGAACACTTCATCCAACAACAGCAGAATACACATTCTTTTTAAATGAACATGGAACATTCACCCAGATAGACCATACGTTAGACCATAAAAGATATCTTAAGATATGTAAAAGAATAGAAATGATACAATGCATATTCTTGTGCCATAACAAAATTAATATAAAAATCAATACCAGAAGGAAATTGGGAAAAACCCTAAATATATTGCTCACAAAAATTAAGGGATAATTTCAAAATGAATATGAAGCCATAAAATATCCCCTAATTTTTGTGAGCAGTATACTTAGAAACCAAATAACATACATCTAAGTGACATGCAAATGAAGAAAAAGTCTCAAGAGAAATTTAAAAATTGAAATACTTTGAATACTTTGAATGAAATAAAAACTTAAATACATATGAAAACTGTGGGATTTGGTTGCAGCAGTTCTTAAAGGAAATGTATAGCATGAAATACTTATATTATAAAAGGAGAAAGAAAGGTTGTTAAAAGATTTCACTTTATCAGTGAAGATAGAGCAAATCAAACACAAATATAAAAGGGAGAAAATTAAATTAAATTAGAAATCAGTGATGTTTAACAGAAAAACAATTTTAAAAAGTGATAAATCTCTGGCCAGGTTGACCCCTCCTCCCTAAAAAAGGCATAAATTTACTAATGTCCAAAGACATTAATCAAGACATTAGGTGGATAACAAATGAATTATATGAACAAATCATAGCCCCCAAATTTGGCCCCTTTGATGGAATGAACTAATTTCTTGAAAGACATAAACTACTGAAACTCACTCAAGAGGAAATAGATAACTTGAATAGTCCTAAAATCCTGTTTAGAAATTGTAACTACAAACACAAAAAAGAAAACTCCAGATCCAGATGACCGAACTTGTGATTCCCAAAATCACTTAAGGAAGAAATACTAATTGTTCTACATATTGTCCAGATAATGGAAAAGGAAGAAGCATTCTCCAACTTATTTTATGAGCCCAGTGTTACCCTAATGCCACTACAAGATAAATATACTACCAGAAAATAAAATTATAGGCCAATAATCTTTATGTACATATACAGAGAAATCCTCAAAGAAAAAATTAACAAACCAAGTCCAGGAAATAAATCTGTATTTACTGAAGACATGATCATCTATAGCAAAGGTCCCATCAAACTTAAAAGCTACTAGAACTAATATATGGATTTAGCAAAATGGCAAAAGACAAAGTTAATATTCAGAGATTAATTATAATTCTATATAGTAGCAGTGAACTATCAAAAACTGAAATAAAATACAATACTGTAGTATCAAAACACATAGCATACTTAGGAATAAATCTTACTAAAGATGTATGAGATCTGTACATTATTTTTTTAATTTGCTAAAATTAAAGACTTAAATGGAGATGTATATCGTGTTTATGGGTCAGGGAATTCAATAATATTAAGAAATCAATTCTCTCCAAATTGATCTTTTGACTCAATACAATCCCAATAAATTTTTAGTGGGCTTTTCTGTAGAAATTTGCAATCTTATTCTTAGATTCATGTCAAAATTAAAAGGACACAGCCAAAAATATCTGAAAAGGAAAAATACTTGAAGATCAACACCACCTGGTTTCATAACTTATTCTGAGCTCTAAGAATCAAAGGTTATGGTATTGGTACAACAATAGAAAAAATAGATCAATGGAACAGTACAGAGTCCTGAAATAGACCAACACATGTATAGAAAACTTATTTTCAATAGAGGTACAAAAGACATTTATAAAGAAGAAATGGTCTTTTTCATGAATCACTCTAGAGCAGTGATTTTTCAACTGGTGTAGTACAAGAATTTTTAAAACATGCAATAACTGACTATTTAGTCAGGGGCACTGACCTCTTTTCCCTTAGATTGTCAAACAAAACAATGACAGCCAACACAATAATAACTGGCTGGTGTGAATCAAAATTATACCTATTTTCTGTCAGATCAGCAAAAATTATGTTTTTTGGTGTGCTGCAGAATTTTAGTAATTGGTTTATGTGTGCTGTGAGATGAAAAAAAAAGTTGAAAATCTCTTGTCTTAGAACAGTTTGATATCCACATGCAAAGCAAAATAAACTTTGATTCATATCTCTAGCCACATATAAAACTTTTAATAGTAATATGTTGTTGAAATCAATGTAGAACTTATAGTAATACACTGTTTAGAAGAAAATTTAAGGCAAAATCTTTGTGATCTTGGATTAAGTCAATATTTCTTTGCTCTGACACCTAAAGTAATAATACACTTAAAAATAAATTAAAATTTGTAAAAAAAAATATTTCTTCAAAATTATTGGGACAAAACTGAAACGATCATCTACAGACTGAAAAAAAAATATTTGCAAACCATTTATATGATAATTAATTTTTTTTTTTAAAGAGATAGTCAGAAAGAGGGACAGATAGGGACAGACAACAGGAAAGGAGAGAAATGAGAAGCATCAATTCTTCATTGCAGCACCTTAGTTGTTCATTGATTGCTTTCTCATATGTGTATTGACTGGGGGGCTGCAGCAGAGGGAGTGACCCCTTGCTTCAGCCAGAGACCTTTGGACTCAAGCTAGTGACCATGCTACTATAGACATGACCCCACGCTCAAGCCGGTGACCTTGGGGTTTCAAACCTGAGTCCTCCGCGTCCCAGTCCAATGCTTTATTTACTGCTCCATTGCCTAGTCAGGCTGATAAATTATTTGTATATGGAATATATCTAGAAGAAAACTAAAATCTTAAATATATATATATATTTATTTATATTCAAGAGTTTTGAACATACATATATGGCATCTGGGTGGCAAATAAATTTATAGAAAGATGTTCAACATCATTGAAAATTTAACTAAAATAAGATAGCAATATACATGTTCCAATGGCTAAAATAAAAAAGACCGAGCATACCAAATATTTCAAGGACATGGAAAAACTCGAATTTATATACACTGTTTATGAGAATATAAATTAATACAACCACTTTGAAAGAAGTTTGACAGTTTCTTAAGAAGTTAATCATACGCATACCATATGATTTAGCCATTCTATCCTTTGGCATATTTATATAAAAGAAATGATACATGTGACCATACAAAGACTTGTAACAAGAATGTCCAAAATGGCTTTCTTTGAAATAGCCCTAACCTGGAAACAACTCAAATATCCTCCCAAAGTTGAATGGAAAAATAAATTGTCATATATCTGTAAAATAGAATGCTACTCAACAATATAAAAGGAATGAACTATTTATATGTGCAATAAGACAAATCATTTTCAAAATGATTATGTAAGAGTAATGGAAGCCAGACAGGAAAAGAGAACATACTGTGTGATACAATTTATAAAAACTACATAAAATTCAAATTAATCTATAGTAAAGAAAGCAGATCAGTGTTTGCCCAGGGATGGAGTTTGGAGCAGGCAGAAGTGGGAATGACAGGTTATCAATGCTCTGTGGGATGTTAGAGGTGATGGATATGCTCATTATCTCAACTGTACACATCAGAACAATAAATTTTATACTTTCAGTATCTACAGTTTATTCTATACAAACTATACCTCAATAATCTTTTAAAAATATAATGATCCTGCTACCTTTGTAGATGTTCTAGAAACTGGAAGAAAAAATATATATGAAAAATAAAGACCAGGTACTCCCCTGTGGGCTCAGAGATATTTTTCAATAAACTTGCTAAGTTCTAGAGGGTGGTATAAAGTTCATGACGGCAGTCTATGCGGGATCATTAGAGATTTTGTTTGTTTGTTTGTTTTTATCTCTGTTTTGCCCTGGTAGACATTGCCTCTACATTCATTTTCTTGAAAAAGTAGACTCGGGGTTTTTTCACTTTTTTTTTAAGTGAAAGGCTGGGAGGCAGAGACAGATTCCTGCATGCACCTGATGGGGATTCACCCAACAAATCCCCTATCAGGTGATGCTCTGCCCATCTGGGCTGTTGCTCTGCTGCTGACAACTGAGTTATTTTAGGGCCTGAGGTGAAGCCATGGAACCATCCTCAGAGTCCGGGGCCAATTTTGCTGGAACCATTCAAGCCATGGCTGAAGGAGGGGAAGGGTGGGGAGGGGTGGAGAAGAAGATGGTTGTTTCTTCCGTGTGCTCTGAGTGGGAAAGGAAACCCAGACTTCCATACGTCGGGCCGATGCTCTACCACTGAGCCAAGTGGCCAAACACAGGTTTTTTTCACTTTGTAGAAATTTTCTTAAAGTAAATAATATTGGAGACTCTACCAAATATAAGAACTTCTTCCAAAATGTCTGGTAACAATAGTATTCTAAAAGATTATTTTCCTCAGGGATGTGGATAAAAATGTGGGGCAATAATTCTTACCAGTAACACTGACACCAAAAATAATAAAGGTAATGAGGGTGCTGCTTATCATATAACCTATGGTAATAATAGTAATAATTACAATGTATTGGAAAGCCAGAGACTATTTCTGAGCACTTTATACATGCCATGTGATTTTTATCCTCACAACAGGCTTATTGAGATTATCATCACTTCCATTTTTCAAATGATGAAACCATGCTACTGAGAGATTAACATCTTGCCAAGGGGCACACAGAGTTTTTTCTAGTCTTGATGCCTGGTACATAGTAATTGTGTATCAGTCAAGACATGGCAAGGAGGAGATAGCATATTCTATGTGTTTAATTGAGGATGAACTATTTATAGCATTGTGGAAACTCCCTTAGACTAGAAAATATGGGAAACTATTTGTCATCTCAAACCTCAAAGAGTTAACTTAAGAAACAATTTTCCAAAGTCTATAGAAATCATGGTGCTATAAGCAGGAATAACCAGTAGGAGTTGTAAGAATATATGGCAGCTAAGCTGGAAGCACAGTGAAGCAAGGAGGGAGCCCAGGAGGAGGTGGTGAGGTAGATGCCCAGATCTTTCTTCCTCCTAAATTATGATCCCTGATACATTCCTGTTGTCAAACCCTACTGGCAGTCAGAGGGGCAGGTAGTTCATGTGGTTAAGTCCTTAGATATCTGTCTCAGGCACAAAGCAGGACAGAGAAGAATGGGTCTGGCAATGTATTCTTCACTTGCAAGAAGCTTGCCTGCTCAATACAGTTCAATCTTTGCATCCTAGGAGCAACCATATTCACACCGATGGGTCAATACAATTATTTTCAGATGTGAAACCTAAATTGTAATGATTGCTTCCTAAAATGCCACATGAAATGGGGGCATTAATTGACTTAAAATATAGCTGCTGCAGTAATAATAGTAATAGCTTCTATTCTAGTCCCTTTTACCCTCGGCACCTTAACTTGATATTTTTTTTACCTGGTAGAAGAACCCAAAACTTTCTACATGATCCATGTCCCCAGTGTTCCTGTTGTCACACTTTGCTTGTTTTTCTCCCACTATTGGGCATAGGAGTATTGAGGTATCTGGGTGAATATACTGGATTCTTTTTCTTTTTTTTTTCACAGAGACAGAGAGAGAGTCAGAGAGAGGGATAAATAGGGACAGACAGACAGGAATGGAGAGAGATGAGAAGCATCAATCATTAGTTTTTCATTGCAACATCTTAGTTGGTCATTGATTGCTTTCTCATATGTGCCTTGACCATGGGGCTACTGAGTAACCCTTTGTTTGAGCCAGCAACCTTGGGTCCAAGCTGGTGAGTTTTGCTCAAACCAGATGAGCCTGCATTCAAGCTGGCAACCTCGGAGTCTCGAACATGGGTCCTCCGCATCCCAGTTCAATGCTCTATCCACTACACCACCGCCTGGTCAGGCAAATATCCTGGATTCTGAAAATAGTTCTTGCCCAAATTGTGCAGTAGCAAAATGGTAAAGGGTATCAATAATGTTAGCCAGATTATCTTTCTAATTATTTAATAATATGCAAATCCCAATGTCCAAATGGTACTTCAGATTCCAATTTAATAGAAACATGAAGTTTTTCTATTTCCTGGTAAACTTATTCTTCCTTTGGGCAAGAAGATCTCCAAACCCACCAAGCACAAGAATTTACAGATGGGAACCAAAATATCTTTAGTGAATTCAATAGGTATAACATGAGGAGGGTTGCTCCCTTTCCATCCCTGTATTCCTAGAAATAGATGATATGGAAATATATGATAAGGAAAACCTTACATGTTGCCTTTTTTGTCTAAGTCATGCATTGCAACCTTTGGACAGTACTTTCATCTCACAGAGTGATTTGTTCTACATGGTGCAGTGATGAGAAACCTTCAGAAATTTATTTCATCATGCTGTTATGTCAGATAAGTCTGGGAAATGGGGTACTATGGAAGGACAAGTAAATTTAACCTGTAGGATAACTTTACTAAGCTGCATGTTTATTTGACTCCAATGCCTGAATTTCATTCATGGCAATATTTCCGTTATTGGTTATGAGCTTTCAGAGTTCCAGGATTATGTCAGTTCTCAACCTGTACTCTGCTTTTCTGGGCATAGACATCCATGGCATCTTTGATCACAGGGATGGTGCCCTCAATGAGTGCACTTCACTAAGGAGCCCAAATTGCTAATGAGACCAAGTTCAGGGCTTTCATAATCATCTCATCTGCCTCCTGGACCTTGGTCATCTTTTTAGCTAGAGAGAATTCTTGGTAATCAAAGGACAATGTATAAATGTACCATTCATCAATGAATTTGTTCAACAAATTCTGTTATTTTTCAAGAAGAAGAATAACACAGTATATTCATAATGCTGACTGTGGAATTTTACTTTGGAGGAAATTAGGAGTAACAACATGGCTGGGGCAGGGATGGATACCATTGAGTAATCTGATTTTTTATGGGGACAGTACAAATTATACTAATCTTTGGCACAATTATTTCCTGTTTATAATTAGCAGCACCTTAACTAAGAGTAACTATATATTATAGCATTGCCAGTAATGTAATCTGTATTACAACAAAGTCCAAGTTTCCCTGTAAGTTCAATGAAGTCAAACATACATCTGGGAAATGCTTGAAATTTCTGAAAATATAATTTTTTTGTATGTGGTATTACAGTTATCTTCAGCTATCTCATGTAAAAAATTCTCCAGCATTGTGAGTTCAATTTCTAGTGCAATTTAGAATGCAAATTTTTCAAAATTTTTTTTCTTTCTTGACTAAATTATATTGAAAAGAAATAACTATGTCTGGGTACTTCAAGGTCATCATCATGAACAGCAGTTATACTACTATGTTCACATAGAATAATACTTCCAATAACTATGTGCTTCCCAAGGATAATTTCTAACTTATGGTATGGTTTTTCTGCATCTGTTGTCTTTTCCTTACCATTAGTTTTACATTTTTTAAAATTTGCATATCTAGGTGGTCATCCTCCCTGAAACTTATAGCTCTTAATATGCTCTGCTCTTTTTTGTAAAGTAACAAAAGCATTAGTTTGGCATTGAGCAGCATAATCATAAAAAGGATGGCCTTGAACAATTTGCTCAAATTCTTTGAACTTTACTTTCCTTCTTTTCTTTTAAGTTCTGAACTCCTGTCATCATCAGCTTATTTTTTGTTACAGAAAATTATAAAAAATAACTTTTATCACAGAACATTTTGGGAATAACATGAGATGATAAATATAAAGCATTTTGGATATGCTTGTGACATGGTAAGAACTTAATACACAGTAGCTAATGTTGATATTGTCATTGTTAAATGAAACTATAGATCTAAACATCTAGAAATATAGTAAGTACTCAATAATTATTAGGTTATTTTCTTCCCTCTAAAAATGTAAAGATTAAAAATGACTCACATGAGAATGGTCCCCCCCCCTATGTATGAGAAATAAAGTGCATGGCTTTGTGATTCTCTGCATGTTACTGCAATGGGGCCACCCTTAATTACTTCGGGGTTCAAATTTATGCTTGTATAGTTTAGGATGGCTGGACATCTTTCTGTAAGGCAATGGTGCTACTATATATTATACCTAGGAAAACCAAAGAGTATAATTATCTGCTTTACTTTCCACAGCAAGTCAAGATTTAGTTAATTGACTCCAGTTCATTTTGCTCAGGGCATCTCCTCTGAGACAGATACCATGGTCACTAGTATTATCTGATAGAGACTGTGGTCCTATAGAGAGAAAAGAGGGATGAGGCTCTCCCAGTCATAGAATTCCCAGTGACCACGAAATAGCCACTGGCTGGTAATAACTTCCTCTCCCCTCTGACTTGGAATGGATTGCAGGCACTGACCTAGAGGGGAAAGGCTTCATCTTCCAACATCAGCCAATCTCATCTCATTGCAAGGGAAAGGCCCCTGGAGACGTGCTCCTATCCATCATGTGGACAGCTTTGGCCAAAGTTCCCACTACATCACTGGCTTTAATAAAAAGTTGCTGGAGGCTGCAGTACTAGTGACAGATGTAAACCGCAGCATGGCCAGAGCCGATGAATTCTCCCAAGGTGGAAGCACACTCGAGGAGGAAGAGGAAGTAAAGGAAAGAGAAGACACAAAGAAGAATGAAAAATGATAAGGTAACTGCTTCAGAATATCCATTAGAAGTGAATTTAATAAACTGAAATGACTCTAAAGGGGAAGACTTTAGCCTGAAAGACAAAACCTGAGAAGAGAAATGGCAAGGATACAAAAGGTACAATAAAGGAAGTAAATCAAGAAATCATGGAACTTCTCCCTTAAATACAAGAATGTCAGAATTAAGGGAGCAATTGGGTTGCCTAGAAATATGAAGAAAATTCAGAAAAACTTTGACAAGTGGTAAGTTTCTGGCAATTGTTATTGAACAGTTTAATTCATTTGACAAGGTAAATATTTTTAATGCATTTACAAAACTTCAATGTTGTGTACACAGATTTTGATAAATGTTTTTCAAGTGAACAATGATTCACCAATTAGTCAAAAGTCCACAAAAATGGCAATCATCACTGTAAGGACTTGGACAATTCTCAAAGGGTCAGTTTATGATGTTTTGCACCAGAATATTTATTCTGATTGATTCAATGTCATTATTTCAGGAGCATAAAAAACTCACCAGTTTTCTTATGAAGGAGATAAATTTGAAAACGAAGAATTTCTCTTAAGACACATTGTGTATGTGCACATACATGCACATAAACTCATAACTATCATAAACACAAGTATGTATTTTGTATTATAATAGATGGGTTGACATTTCACAGTGTTAAGAAAACTGTTCTTTCCCAGGGAAAACTAGGATGGAAATGGATATCATGGGATTTAGAGGAGACATGGAAGACTTCAGACCAGGGACTCATGCACATCCGATATAGAATGTTCTCAGTTACTGATGCTGGAAGGCATCACCACAGACCTCATTGTTTTGCATAAAATATCACATGGTCAGTAGGACAAGACTCATTACCTCTTTCTTTTTCTTTCTTTCTTTCTTTCTTTCTTTCTTTCTTTCTTTCTTTCTTTCTTTCTTTCTCTCTCTCTCTCTTTCTTTCTTTTTTTTTCTTTTTAATTATTGAATGTATACCATGAGCTAGGCAAAAGGAATACAAATATAGAACTGTTCAATTCACTCTTATTTCCTCCATATAGATTCTATAAAATTAATGTATTAAATAAATAAATAGAATAATTTCTGTCTTCAAATAACTAGAAAATAATAAGGAATCTGGTATAATTAGAGTTGGTAAACAGTACAGCAGAGATGCAAATAATGTAACTCCTTTATTTTCTCTAACCTATCTAAATTTTCTGCTAAAATTTTACCTGCCAGGTAGACTAAAAGATAACTAAACCTTTCTAATTATCTCCATCACTTCCGGTCTAATCAGTCTCCTTCAGATAAGAAAGGTCCACAAAATAATGAACCTCTATCTGATTCCTAGTGCAGAGAATGGTGCCAATTATGTTGCAGATACTGGATATACATTTGACAGATTGAATAAATGCATCAGTCAATGAATCAATGAAATAATAAATGAATCTATAAAATCAAACTTCTTTTATAACAATGCCCAGTGGTTTTATTTTTCCTCTTCTTCTCCCAATTCTCTCCTAGATGGCATCCAGATGTATGGATAGGACAGGGGGTCCAAGGTTCTATCACAAGCTATGAAATCTCAAAACATGCTCAAACCAGAGACCTGTTTTTTCAGCAAAGTGGGGGCCCCCTGACCTCATCTCAATTCTTTGGTGCTGTCTTCACTCTAAGCTGCAAACCACTCTGATTCCCAAATATAACCTTTATTCAGGTCTTAGACCTGGCTACCTACTTCTCATTATATGGAGGCCCATCTTGCACTTGTGATGTTGGCACAATCAGGATCCTTCCATGTCCTCTATAAGTATGCAGGGAATTATGGCTGCTTCGTACATCATCCAGAAGCCAAAAGAGTTTCAGAACACTAGGTCATCCTTCCTCAGCCTAACCATGTTCTGATGCTAGTTTTTATTTTTGAGGGCTCTCTTGTTTTGACAGGACCCCCTTGTTCTATGGTTTTCATTCTGAATTCCAAATGAAAAGTGAGGAACAAACCTTCCCTCCTTTGGGTTTCTCTTGTAGATGCAAAATAATTAACAAAATATACCATTTTAAAAATCATCTTCTAAAAGCCCAATCCATTATAGCCAATTCATTAAAAGATGAATTTTCCAAATATATCCAATGGAAATTTTGATTTTAGTCAACTATTTAGATACATTTTATAATTTTTGACAAAACTTTTAAATGGCACTTATTATTATTTTTTAACTGTTGAGAATCTTTTTTTTTTATTAAGTGAGAGGAGGGTAGGCAAACAGACTCCTGCATGCACCCCAACTGGGATCCACCCCTCAAGCCCACTAGGGGATGATGCTCTGCCTATCTGGGGTGTTACTCTGTTGCTCAGCAACTGAGATCTTCTTAGCAACTGAGGTAGAGGCCATAGAGCCATCCTCAGCACCCAGGGCCAACTTGCTTCAATCAAGCCATGGCTACAGGAAGGGAAAAGAGATCTGAGAGGAGGAGGGGTGAAGAAGCAAATGGGTGCTTCTCCTGTGTGCCCTGACCAGGAATCGAACCCGGACATCTATACACCAGGTCGATGCTCTACTGCTGAGCCAACCAGCCAGGGCTGAGAATTGGTATCATTCACTAATCCCTAAAATCTTTCATTGAATCAGGCTCGGCTCCAAAATTTTGTTTTGATTAGATTTAAGTTAATTTAAATGTGATTTAATGTTAACATTCAAATTCAAAATTATAAGAATTAATCAGCGTGTTAAAATTGAATGAAATTTAAATGAATTTCTAAATGAAATTGGTGGTTTAAATATATGTTTTTTATTAGCAAAAATGACTGCAGAGAAATAAAAAAAGAACATAAAACCACACAAACAAAGATGACATGAGAGTAGGTGTTAATAGATGAGAGATATCAATACAAATTAGGAAGCTGGAGGAAGAGAGCTGGGTCAGTAATCAGGTTAAAACATAGGCATTAAGTAAAAATCTACTTTTTTATGATGTAATTTTATTTGGAGGAATATGGTTTTTTTCTTTTGTTTTTGGTGGCAGAGACTGAGACAGAGAGAGGGACAGATAGGGACAGATAGACAGGAAAGGATAGAGATGAGAAGTATCAATTCTTTGTTGCGGTACCTTAGTTGTTCATTGATTGCTTTCTCATTCTCATATATGCCTTGACCGGGGGGCTACGGCAGACCAAGTGAGCCCTTGCTCAAGCCAGTGACCTTGGGCTCAAGCTGGTGAGACTTGTTCAAACTAGATGAGCCTGTGTTCAAGCCAGCAGCCTCGGGATTTTGAACCTGGGTCCTCTGCATCCTGGTCCAATGCTCTATGCACTGTGCCACTGCCTGGACAGGCAAAAAATCTATTTCTTGAATGATGAAACTTTCTCCCTGTTTTCTTCTTTCATTGGCTTTCAGGGTACTAGTGACCCTCATTATCATTTTTCTTGTTCTTTAAAAAAAATAAACTTCTCCAACATGAAATAAAGGGCAAAAATCAATAATAATCAAAAGAAAAGCAACAATTAGATCAGAGAGTAGAGGGACACTTAAAAATATAAATTAATGGCCTTTCTATCCAAGTAAATATCAAATAGCTATAAAGAGAAAATATTTTTTTTGGGAGGGGGGAAATGTACTGGTTTTCAAAAAATACCTCCTAGAAAGAAATTACTGGAGGGTGTCCACTTCCAAAATGAGTGAGAGAATGAAGAGACAAATGTGTTGTCCATGGAAGGAGGATAGCTTAGGGGCTGTACAGAGTAGGTTTTGATCAATTTTCAGCCCATATTGGGGCATAAAACAGTAGAATGGGTGGGCTACAAGAAAAAAAAGAGTGTAATACAAAATGTAACATATTGTTTTGTCAGAGTAGTTCATATTGGACTCAACCTGTAGAAAATAACAACTCTAAATTTTCAATAAAATATTAAAATCGCTATTTGAATGCACTGGAGAGAGAACAAAATAAGCAGAAACTGTAAGGGAGTCAGTCCTTGAAAGATGTAAATTCTATCAGCTGAGATCTATTACCTAGGACTTTCCCACCGAGGGTACTCTCCCATCCATGCAGTATGGGGAGGCTTGGGGTGACAAAGGATGAAGTTCAAAACTGAAAGTGCATCTGAAAAGTGAGTGGGAAATCAGGAAGGGAGTCTGAAAGAGAGAGGCACTAAATCCTGAGACAGCCTCTTAGCTGTGCCTGTAAAGTGGAGTCTCCAGAAAGTCTAGTTAAAACCAATACCTGGAAGTCTGAAAGATAAAAATCAAAACTTTGGCAGTTGTCTACCACAAGGAATAAAAACAGAGTTTGAGCCTAGCCAAGTTAGCTTTCTGAGTGAGCAAACAACACACTTACAGATTATAGAATCCAGCATCTCTAAATATAACGTGCAAAATGTCCAGTATTTAAAATACTGGATGTGTAAGAAAAAAATCAAAATATAACCCAGAGTCATAAAAAAAAACACACAGAAAAAATGTAGTTGATAGAAACTAACCCCAAGATAGTCCAGAAAAAGACTTTACAGCACCTACTATAAATATATTTAAATACTTTAAGTAAAATGAGTTCTTAATAAATGAATAGATAAACATGAAAACTATAAAAACAACTCAATGAACATTATAGAACTAAAAATTACAATAAGTGAAATGAAAAATCCACTTGAAGAGTTTAACAGGAGATTAAGATGACAGAAGAAATGGCCAGTGAAATTGAAGCTAGATCAAAAGAAATTATGCAAACCAAAGAACACTGAGAAAAATAATGATTTTTTAAATGCACAGGATGTGAGCAGGAATCGGTATTCACCACTCTTATTCAACATGGCACTGTAAAGGTCTAGCTATTGCGTGAAGCACAACAAAATAAAAGAAAGAACAGATGTATACATTTTAAACAGAAATAAAATTTTCCCTATTTGCAGATGATATTATGATTATTTACATAGAAAATCCCTAGGTTGAACCTCCAGAGAGTTATTCTGATGGGAAAAAAGTCAGTCCCTAAAGGGGAAAGATTGTATGGTTGAATTTAGATGACATTCTTGAAATGACAAAATTATAGCAGTCAGAATAGGTTAGTGGTTGCTGACATGAAGGTGTGAAGGGAAGTGGATGTAGCTATAAAAGGACACTATGAAGGATCCTGTGGTGATAGACCTGTTTTAGTCGATGTCACATCCCAGTTGTGATTTTGTACCATAGTTTTGCAAGAAACTAGACAAGTTAGCTTTCTGCATTATTTCTTAAAATTGCTTGTACATCTATAATTTTCACAAATGAAACTTTTTAATAAAAAAAGAGAAAATGAACAGAACGACAATGACCTTACAAATGAAGTTATATAATGAATGAAGGTCCTAGCTAAAGAAAAGAGGGCAGATTGGCAGAAATTTAAAAATTAAAAATTTGATGAAAAACAGACCCCTAGACCCAATAGATATAGTGAACCCCATGTTAAATGCAAAACATGCATGTCAACCCTCTTTTCACACACATGCATGCACACTTGGGTAGACCATGGTTAAACTGAATTAAACCAAACATAAAGAGATATCCTTAGAAGCAACCAGAGAAAAAATGGCATATTACACATAGAAGAACACTGGTATATTTGATTACTTCTTCTCAAATGTAATGAAAAACAGTGAAAGTAGAATGACATCTTCAAAGTACTGAAAGGAGAAGAAAAAAATAAACTATCAATACAGAATTCTATCCGTGGAAAAAACTTTTTAAAAAGGAAAATAAAAAGTTTTTATATAAATGATAATAGAATATCTATTGCTGGCTGACTGTAAATAAAATAAATGGCAAAGACAGTTCATCAGGCTGAAAGAAAATAACACTAGCGGAAAACTCAGATCTATAGAAATAAATAAGGAGAACTGTGTAAAATAAATTATGGTTCAATAAAAACACTAATTTTTTGGCCCTGGCCGGTTGGCTCAGCGGTAGAGCGTCGGCCTGGCGTGCGGGGGACCAAGGTTCAATTCCCGACCAGGGCACATAGGAGAAGCGCCCATTTGCTTCTCCACCCCCCC
This sequence comes from Saccopteryx bilineata, assembly GCF_036850765.1. Taxonomy (NCBI): domain Eukaryota; kingdom Metazoa; phylum Chordata; class Mammalia; order Chiroptera; family Emballonuridae; genus Saccopteryx; species Saccopteryx bilineata. The sequence goes on along the minus strand of NC_089500.1, from coordinate 30,261,487 downwards.
TTCCTCTCTGTCTCTCTCTTCACCTCCCGCAGCCAAGGCTCCATTGGAGCAAAGATGGCCCGGGCACTGGGGATGGCTCCTTGACCTCTGCCCCAGGCGCTAGAGTGGCTCTGGTCACGGCAGAGCGATGCCCCGGAGGCGCAGAGCATCGCCCCCTGGTGGGCAGAGCATCGCCCCTGGTGGGCGTGCCGGGTGGATCCCGGTCGGGCGCATGCGGGAGTCTGTCTGACTGTCTCTCCCCATTTCCAGCTTCGGAAAAATACAAAAAAAAAAAAAAAAAAAAAAAACCACTAATTTTTTTTTCTCTTAATTGCTTTAGTGGACCCATGGTTGTGTAGGGAAGAAAAGTGACATAATTCTAAAGAGTTTTTAAAAATCTGTGTAACTAATGTATAGTATAATGATAGCACAAATGGAAATATACATTTGCAAAGTTTACATAGTTTAGCTTAATTGATACTGTATAATTACAAAGTAGACTGTGGTGAGTTTATTGTAACCCTTAAAGCAACTAATAAAAATCTAATGCAAAGAGGTGTAGTTAAAATTTAATATTTAATCAAATAATTAAAAATGAAATTCAACCATATAGTCTACTGACTAAAAAGAAAGAGAAGATAAAATGTGCAGACAAAAAAAAAAAAATAGGAGAGGTAAAAAGAAGAGTAAATCAGTAGATATAAATTAAATAATCATTAAATGCTACGTGTTATTGGACTAAATTTTCCAATTTTTTTTAATTTTCCAATTTTAAAGGCAGAGATTATCAGACTGGATTAAAAAGCTAGATTCAACTACACAGTCTAAAAGAAACAAAGACAAGCTGAAAATAAAATAGTGGAAAAAAATATATGGAATGTGAATGGTAAGTAGAAGAAAGATGAAGTGACTATATACCTAAAAAACAAAATAACTTTATGTAAAATTATTATAAAAGAGTAATATTAATGATGAGGACAGTTTCACTAGGAAGATAACACAATGACTCTAGTCCCATTTAGACCTGGTTTCATTTTCCATGGTCTCCCTCAGTTTCCCAAAGTCAACCTTAGTCCAAATATATTAAATGAGAAATTCCAAAAATATACAATTCACAAGTTTTAAATTGTGTGCCTTTTTTAGCATGATGAAATCTCATGTTTTCCTGCTCTCTCCTGCACCGGATGTGAGACAACCCTTTGTCCAGCTTATCCATGCAGTATCTATACATTACCCTCTACTTAGTCACTTAGTGCCGTCTTGGTTATCAGATAGACTGTCATGGTATTGCAGTGCTTCTGTTCAAGTACCCTTATCTTACTTAATAATGGCCCCACAGCCAATCACATAACCTTTATTACAGTAAATTGTTATAATTGCTGTTTTATTATGTTGTTATCATTAACCTCTTACTGTGCCTACCTAATATTTAAATTAAACTTTATGATAGATACAAATGTATAGAACAAAAGAGAATGTATGTGTATATACATATATACGAAAATATATACATACTGTATAATTACAAAATAGACTGTGGTGAGTTTATTATAATCCTTAAAGCAATTAATAATAAAACTATATGTGTGTGTGTATATGTATATATAGCCACGGTCTTGGAATATATCCCTTATAGATATGAAGGGGAGAACTACTGTACATACATCTTTAGAGGGGAAATAGTCAGACAATCATACCTGAGGATATTAAATACATTTTCTTAGTAATGTAAAACACATAAAAATTATGCACAGTGTATTTTCTGAGCCCAATGAATTTAATTAGAAACTAGTAACAATGTAAAATATTTTTAAAAGTCTTAAAATATTGATAATTAAACAACACATTAAAAGTCAAAGAACAAGTTTTTATTTCAAATTAAATTATATTTATATATAACAGCATATCAACATATGAGGGTACTTGCTAAAGTAAACTTGGAGATAAATTTTTAGCTTTAAATGAATAGATTTAAATTAAAGAAAGGGTTTTTAATTTAATGACTTAATTTTCAATTGTGTGAGGCTTTAAAAGGTAAGCAAATTAAACCTAAATTAAATAGAAGGAAGGGCATAATAAAGAAAAGAATTGAGGAGAAATTAATGAAATAGAAATAATAAATAGTATTAATAAAACTAAGTACATAAGTTAAAAGTTGAGTTTTTAAAAATATTATTAAGAATAAAGAAATAGCCTGACCAGGTGGTGATGCAGTGGATAGAGCGTCGGACTGGGACGTGGAGAACCCAGGTTCAAGACCCCGAGGTCGCCAGCTTGAGTGTGGCTCATCGGGTTTGAGCAAGGCTCACCAGCTTGAGCCTAGGTCGCTTGCTTGAGCAAGGGGTCACTCGGTCTGCTGTAGGCCCCCCCTCCCCCCGTCAAGGCACCTATAAGAAATCCATCAATGAACAACTAAGGAACTGCAACAAAGAATTAATGTTTCTCATCTCTCTCCCTTCCTGTCTGTTTGTCCCTATCTGTCCCTCTCTCTGACTCTCTCTGTCTCTACTACAAAAAAAAAAAAAAAAAAGAATAAAGAAAATAGCCTGACCTGTGGTGGTGCAGTGGATAAAGCGTCGACCTGGAAATGCTGAGGTTGCCGGTTCGAAACCCTGGGCTTGCCTGGTCAAAGCACATATGGGAGTTGATGCTTCCAGCTCCTCCCCCCCCCCTTCTCTCTCTGTCTCTCCCTCTCCTCTCTAAAAAAATAAGTAAAACTTTAAAAAAGAAAATAGAGATGACCAATTTCTAGAATTTAAGAAGAAAATATCATAACATATCTATCCAAATTGATAGCAAGAATATATAGACATCTTTTTATGCTATAGATAAAAATGGACATATTCTCTGAAAAACACAACTTTCCAAAAGTGATGTAGGTAGAAACAGAAAATTTGTATAGCCAACTGTCCATTACATAAATTAAAAACTATTCCTATAAACGGTTTCACTGGTGAATTGTATAAGGAAGAAAAATATCAATGTTACATAAGCCCTTTCACAAAAGAAGTAAAGTCGGTTCCAGCCGTTTTGTGAGACCAGCATAATAGTGATTTTAATATCTGACAATAATGTCAAGAAATAAAATATAAGATCATACTCCTCATGCATATAAAATGTAAAACTTCTTAACAAAATGTTAGCAAACCATTAGCAAACTAGATCCAACAGTTATTTATTTTTTTAAGAAAAAGTCATAGCCACATGATATTTATCCAAGAAACTCAAGGTTTAACATTCAAAAAGCAATGTGCCCTGTCTGGATAGCTCTGTTAGTTAGAGCATTGTCTTGCAGCACAGAGGTTGCTGGTTCGACCTCTGGTCAGGGCACATACAGGAATAGATTGATGTTTCTGTGTCTGTCTCTGTCTCTGTCTCTCCCTTCCTGCCTTTAAAATTAATAAAAATAAACATAAAGCAATCAATGCAATTCATGATAGCGAAAGAATAAATAATAAAACACTGCCATTAACACACTTGTCTCAATGACAGGAGAGGGGAAACCAAAATGTGATAGAATTGAACAGTAAGGGCAGTACACCAGGGCCGTCCATTGTGGAAGAAGACAGAGGCAGATCAGAGTTTTGAAAAGCTGGACTGCAAGTATCTGGACAATACCAAGTCCCAGGGGATAAAGGATACCTATTGGGAATATTTAAATAAGACTGAAATACACTGGACAACTTTTATTACCAAAATGTGCATATTGTACAAGGTAAAATAAGTGTGTTGGTAAATAGTGGACTCCCTCCCTTTTCTTGGCATTTCTTTCTAATACAGTGTAGCAGCCTACATACCTGTTATTAATTGAGGATTTGGTGCCGGGGGAGAAATTTCATCAGGTGAAGATTAAAATGAGCAGAGTGTGTCCTATCCATAAAATATCCCAGAATTTTGGGTCCTGGATCACTAAACTAGGTTTAGATTTAAAACCTAAATTTAGAAGTTAAACCACAGCATCAAACATAAGCATTCAAACAAGTGATACAAAACAGACAAAGGAACAAGCCTTGAAAACTGGATATAAAGTTACAGTGCTTTGTGAAGACCCAGTTTGCTCCAACTCCTTTTCAGCTCTTTGCCAGCAAAGTTCTCATGGAAAAAGATCTCCGAGTGTGTTTTATTCATTTGCAAATTCTCTCCTGCTCAAGGATATTTTATCGTCTTTCAGAGCCTAAGATCCTAGTCCTAGAATTCAGTATCCTTTTATAAAAAAAAAAAAAAAATGCCCTGAACCCATACCTAATTCAATCTCAGTATTTTTTTTTTTATGGCTTACAAATCTTTAAAAAGAATAGACAAAGACAGTAAGAGTAAGTAGAAATAATTATGAATCTAGCCATGATAGAGTAACTGGAATCAAACTAGGACTCCTGCCATGAACAAAAATAAAACTGAACATAATATATGTCAATCAGTTTCAGCTGTTAGACAATAGACAGTACAACTCTGATTCCTGAAGGGAAGGAAGCTCCATATTCACTCCAGCTTTCTACCTGGTGACAATATCTTAACTACTGGGGGTGGCATGGCAATGGAAAAGGGTAGAGGCATGAGGAAAGTCAGCAGTGTAAGTGAAGTTCTCTATAGATATGTGACTGAGGGCTGCGCCACACCTCTGTAGGACAGGACTTAAAAGAGAAACAGCAGAGAGAGGCTGTTCTGGGTTTGACAGTGAACACAGGTATTACAAGTCAAAAAATGCTGTAACACCGAATTCTGGTCTTTCCAAAATAGAGAAAAATATTTAATATCCCAGGCATCCAGCTGAGTAGTGAAAATCTACATTGAGTAGTAACTTTGATATTCTAGAGTAAAGCTTAACTTTAAGTTATGTGCTAACATAACTTAAAACCAAATATTAACATGATTCGCAGAGGAGATTATTTGAAGGTAATGAGGCAGTAACTGAAGCACCTGCTAGAAAAAAACACTCTTTGGATAAAGAAAAAATCTGGACTCTCTAAATTGCATAAGTCATAAAATCCAGGATACAAATAAAGTTACTAGATATACAAAAAGTTGAAATAGGTAAACCAGAGGTGAGAAAAAAAAATTAGAGCTGTCACTAAATAATAATCCCAAACTGTCAGCTGCCACTGACGTTATACTAGTAGGCCATGGCTTTTAAGAGTTATTAGGATGATTATCTAGGACTTAAAGGCAAATTTGATCTGCATGAATGGACATATGGAGATTTCAGAAGAGAAATGGAAAGCATAGAAGAAGTACATGATCAATCACAATAACTAAAATGAAGAATTTAGTTTATGGTATAATAAGTTGAAGACCTCACGGAATTAGGTCAGCAAACTTAAAGACAAATCATTAGGTAGTGTTCATTCTAAAGATGAAAAGAAATTAAGAAAAAGTGAACAGAATTTCCCAAATAGGTCAAACAATTTCAAACAATCTAACATGTAACTGAAGTTCAAAAAGGAAAAGAGAGAAAGTGAAAAAAAGCAAAAAACAAAAAACACATTCAACAAAATATAGCTGATTTCTTCCCCCAAATTTTTTATCTTATTTTTATTAATTTTAATGCAGTGTCATTGATAAATCAGAGTACATATGTTCCAAGAAAACATCTCCAGATTATTTTGACGTTTGATTATGCTGCATACCCCTCACTCAAAGTCAAATCGTCCTCCGTTACCTTCTATCTGGTTTTCTTTGTGCCCCTACCTTCCCCCACTCCCTCCCTCTCCTTCCTCACCCCTTCCCCACCCCTCCACCCCACTCCCTGTTACCATCACATTCTTGTCCATGTCTCTGAGTCTCATTTTTATGCCCACCTATGTATAGAATCATATAGTTCTTAGATTTTTTCTGATTTACTTATTTCACTCCATATAATGTTATCAAGTTCCATCCATGTTATTGTAAATGATCCGATGTCATCATTTCTTATGGCTGAGTAGTATTCCATAGTATATATGTACCAAAGCTTTTAATCCACTCGTCCTCTGACGGACACTTGGGCTGTTTCCAGATCTTCGCTATTGTGAACAATGCTGCTATAAACATGGGGGTGCATTTCTCCTTCTGGAACCGTTCTATGGTGTCCTTGGGGTATATTCCTAAAAGTGGGATGACTGGGTCAAAAGGCAGTTCCATTTTCAATTTTTTGAGGAATCTCCATACTGTTTTCCACAGAGGCTGCCCCAGTCTGCATTCCCACCAGCAATGCAGGAGCGTTCCCTTTTCTCCACATCCTCGCCAGCACTTATTCTGTGTTGTTTTGTTGATGAGCGCCATTCTAACTGGTGTGAGGTGATATCTCATTGTGGTTTTAATTTGCATTTCTCTAATGATTAATGATGTTGAGCATTTTTTCATATGCCTATTGGCCATCTGTATATCCTCTTTGGAGAAGTGTCTATTCATTTCTTTTGCCCATTTTTTGATTGGATTGTTTGTCTTTCTGGTGTTGAGATTCACAAGTTCTTTATAAATTTTGGTTATTAACCCCTTATCAGACATACTGTCAAATATGTTCTCCCATTGTGTAGTTTGTCTTTTTATTCTGTTCTTATTGTCTTTGGCCATACAAAAGCTTTTTAGTTTGATATAGTCTCATTTGTTTATCCTGTCTTTTATTTCCCTTTCCCGTGGAGATAAAACAGCAAATATATTGCTGCGAGAGATGTCGGAGAGCTTACTGCCTATGTTTTCTTCTAAAATGCTTATGGTTTCACAGCTTACATTTAAGTCTTTTATCCATTTTGAGTTTATTTTTGTGAATGGTGTAAGTTGGTGGTCTAGTTTCATTTTTTTTGCAGGTAGCTGTCCAATTTTCCCAACATCATTTGTTAAAGAGGCTGTCTTTACTCTATTGTATTTCCTTACCTCCTTTGTCAAATATCAGTTGTCCATAGAGCTGTGGGTTTATTTCTGGGTTCTCTGTTCTGTTCCATTGATCTATGTGCCTGTTCTTATGCCAGTACCAGGCTGTTTTGAGTACAATGGCCTTGTAATATAGCTTGATATCAGGAAGTGTGATACCTCCCCCTTTATTCTTCCTTTTCAAGATTGCTGAGGCTATTCGTGTTCTCTTTTGGTTCCATATAAATTTTTGGAATATGTGATCTATATCTTTAAAGTATGTCACTGGTATTTTAATTGGTATTGCATTAAATTTATAAATTACTTTGGGTAATATAGACAATTTAATGATGTTTATTCTTCCTAACCATGAGCATGGTATATGCTTCCACTTGTTTATATCTTCCTTGATTTCTTTTATCAATGTTTTATAATTTTCTGAGTACAAGTCTTTAGTTTCCTTGGTTAAATGTACTCCTAGGTACTTTATTTTTTTGGTTGTAATAGTGAAGGGGATTGTTTCCTTAATTTCCCTTTCTGATTGTTCATTGTTGGTGTATAAAAATGACTTTGATTTCTGAGTATTAATTTTATATCCTGCCACCTTGCTGAATTCATTTATCAGGTCCAGTAGTTTTTTGACTGAGACTTTAGGATTTTCTATATACAATATCATATCATCTGCAAATAATGATAGCTTTACTTCTTCTTTTCCAACTTGAATGCCTTTTATTTCTTCTTCTTGTCTGATTGCTGTGGCTAGGACTTCCAGAACTATGTTGAATAAGAGTGGTGAAAGGGGGCACCCCTGCCTTGTTCCTGATCTTAAGGTTCTTCCCCAAAATTTGATAAAACATACTGACTTCAACATCCAAGAGATAGAGAGAAACTTAAGAAGTGTAAATGCAAAGAAAATAATTACCTAGGCCCATTGTGATCAAACCACTGAAAAATAAAAAATAAAAAATAAAAATCTTGACAGCAAATATGGAAGAAAGGACTCATTACTCACAGTGGCAAAAAATTACAAATTATTGTTCTCTTTTTATCTTTTTATCAGAAAGATAAAGACGAGAATAAAATTATATTGTTAAGACCTAAAAGGAAGAAAACTGTTTTCTCAGAATTCCTTATCTAGCAAAAATAGTCTTTAAAAGCAACAGTGAAATAAACACATTTTCAAGTAAATAAAAGCAGAAGAATTGGTCACTAGCAGACATGCACTGCAGAAAAGGTAACAAATGTTCTTCAGGCTGAAAAGAAATAATACCAAATGGAAGCTCTCACAAGAAAGAAAGAAGAGCATCCAGTATGAGCTATAAAAGTATGTTTAAATACTTTTTATTCTATTTCTCATAATTTCCTAAAAGGACAACTAGTGTGTAAAGTAAGAATAACAATATTATAAGGTATTGTTTATAACTTCTGTAGAAGTAAATAATATAACATCAAGAGCATAAAGTGCTGTTTGTCAAGGGGAGGAAGATAAATGGAAACTTACTATAGTAGGATTATTACATTTGTGAACCAAGATGTGGCAGATGGAAAGTGGGAAGGGGGAAGCATTAAGTATGGTTCATAAGCCAAAAATAAAACTTAAAAAAAATTGAAAGTGGTCAGAAAATAAACAAGCAAAAAAGGAATATGTCACAGGGACCATATGCAGTTTCCCAAAAAACTAAAATATTTACTACCTGGCTCTATGAAGACAGTTTGCCAATCTGAGTTAAAGCAACCAGCTAAAAGTTCAATAAAGGAAAAAAATTGCTAATACAACATCAATTAACTATAACAAATCAAGCAAAAATCAATTAATAAGTATTTAGCAAATGCATAACAGAAAAACAAAAACAACAGAAAAATTCAAAAGGTACAAATTGAAATGAAATCAATTATATCAATAAGCACATTAAATGTAACTTTACTGAACCCTCTTATGCAAAGGCAGAGATGGTCAATTCAATAAAAATGCAAGACCCAATTACATGCTATCTATAAGAAACCTACTTTAAATATGAAGAACCAAATAGGTAAAAGGAAAGGCACGTATGTTAAAAAGGAAAGGATGAAAAAACATATACAATGTAAATAGTAATCATAATTAAGTTGGCATGACTTAATAATATCAAACAAAGTAAACCATAAGACAATCAGTAGACATAAGGAGGGATATTTTTTCATGATAGATGGGATGATCCATCAGAAAGAGATAGCAGTCACAAATGCATATATATTCTTAGCAATAAAGCTTCAAAACTATGAAGTAAACTGGTGAAATAGACAATAATTAAACATTGTAACCCTCCTTTTTTAGAAACTGGTAGAAAATATAGACAAAATAATGATATAGAATTTAACAGTATCAAATTATGCTATTGACATTTACAAAAATTATATACAGCAACTGCAATATACATGTACTTTTCCAGCTTACAGAGAATGTTCCCTGAGGTAAACCATAGGTTTGGCCATAAAATTAAACAATTAAAATCTTAGAGTCTGTATTTTCTTAATTAAATTAGACTAAAAATCTAGACTCTTAAAAATCTAGACTCTTAAAATTGTAGATTCTATATTTTCTTAATTAAATTAGAATTTAAGAACAATAAAATATTTAGAAAATCCCAAATACTTGGAAAATAAATACTTGCAAGTACCACAATAATTTTTTTTAATATGAAGGGAAATTAGAAAAGTTAAAGTCAGCCACAAAAGACCTTATAGTGTATGACTTGATTTATATGATGTTCTCAAACAGGTAAAGCGAATCTGCAGTAACAGAACAAGGCCTGACTGAGACATAGGGTGGAGGGAGGTTAAGTATAAGGTGGTACACAGGAGGTTTTAGAATGATGGAATTTTTTTTTTTTTACAGAGACAGAGAGAGAGTCAGAGAGAGATAGAGAGACAGGAATGGAGGGAGATGAGAAGCATCAATCATTAGTTTTTTGTTGTGACACCTTAGGTTGTTCATTGATTGCTTTCTCATATGTGCCTTGACCATGGGCCTTCAGCAGACCGAGTAACCCCTTGCTCGAGCCAGTGACCTTGGGTCCAAGCTGGTGAGCTTTGCTCAAACCAGATAAGCTCACACTCAAGCTGGCGACCTCAGGGTCTTAAACCTGGGTCCTCCGCAACCCAATCCAACACTCAATCCACTGTGCCACCGCCCGGTCAGGCAGAAATGTTCTGTTTTGTTTTGATCGGGGAGGTGACCACATGGTTCATACACTTGTCAGACCTCATTGAGCTATACAATCAAATGTGTGAATTAAATTTTATTGTGTATAAAGTTGATTTTTAAAAATGGTAAATATGGAGTGCTACAGACTGGAATAATGACATTTGAATGCAAAATTTTTATGGACACTAAACAGACCGAAGAAACCACACTTGTGGGTCCAATTCAGGCCACTAGAGGCTTCTGAGTCTAGTTACACCGGCATCATTATTGTTCCTCAAGTGATGATTAATCCACTTTCTTGGCCCCCTGGCTGCTGTTGAATGACCATTCCCACTTTACTGTGCTCATCGGAATCCTACTCAGTCTTCAAAGTCCAGACAATGTCTAAATAATCATTAGGCCTTTTCCATGAAAGCAGACCCTAGAGACCACTATTCCCCTACGTTTTTATAGATTTTGTCAGTGTACTTTTTAGCTTGAAATACAGATTTTGTGATACAGATTTAACAAGCAAGGTTTGATTATAGTTCTCTGAAAGATAGTTTTCTTTTTTCTTTCTTTTTTTTTTTTTTTTTTTTTCTGGAAAGAATCTCTTTTGGACTACCAAAACGAATCACGCTGTTTAGCTAGTGCCAGTCAAAATTCTCAAGATGTCATAAGGACATATATGATTCAGTCTTGTGGCTTTTGCCCCCTTATTTCTGAGGGTGGGATATTTTCAAATAATATAGATAAGTAGGAATAAGAATAATGAATAGACAGATCTACCACTTTGATTCTACAGTTATTAACACTGCATCATATTTGTGCTTTCTCTTTTTTTTTTGATAAACAGTGTTAAGTACATTTTGCAAATTCTAACAATCTACCAATACATATTTTATAACATCTCTCCAAAAACTTATAATATTCTCTTAAATAGTTATAATACCACAATCACCTAATAATGGATAGTCTAACTCAGTTCGTATTCAAATTTCCCCTACTGTCCCAAAAATGTCTTTTTATTTTACAGCTCTTTTTTTATTTTTTTCAAATCAAAACCAGTCAAGAACCATTTGATTAACCAGAGGAGACTAAAAACCAAGAGAAATCAGGATAGGTAAAAATAAAAAGTAGGTAGATGGAGGGAGAGACAGGGCCTAAATTAGTGCCAATAGGGTGGCAGCCCCTACAGGAAGGAGTGGCTATCGGAGTCCTAAGATGCACATTTGAAAATAATACAACTGTAAACTGGGCTAAGAATAGAATCACTTACAAATAACTGTTCCATGAAAGTGGCACCAAGGTTACATGTGTGATGGTTTCTCACTTTATTGTCAAGCATTTGAATCTTTCTAAATGACAATAGACATTTTTATAGCACTTTCTGTTTAGCATTGGGCATCTGAAGTGGCATGCAGTGCAAAAAAAAGGAAGACTTTTAGGTATAAATTGTGTTTTCAAAGAAAAAGCTGCATGATGAACATTAGGGTTATTTTTTTTCTATTTTCAATTTCTCCTCTTTGCTCAAACAAACAAACAAAAAACCCCTGTATCATTCTGGGAATGCATTAGAAGTGAATGACAAAGTAATAGAAAATGCTGACATGTTGAAATTCCTTCAAAGCAAAATGAATCTAATTTTGAGTGTTCTGAGCCAGCTCTAGCATTAGGCCAGGTCTGGACAGAAGAACTTCTAAAAGCTCATTCTACCTGCAGGAGCCTTTAGGTGGCAAAGGTAAAATGAATGTGAAAGAAACTACCATAACAATGATCTTGTTCAGCTACAAAGCTTTCCTCAGAGAGGTAACATGGCCAGGTCACATTAGCACGTGGGCTAGAGTATAAACTGACTTGGTGTGCATGGCAGTTTTTATATTCCATTCCTGAAGTCAAGAATTGGACTAGAGCCTGATCAGGGAATGGTACAGTATATAGAGCATCGGCCTGTGACACTAAGCACCCAGGTTGGAAACCTTGGTGTCGCTGGCTTGAGAACAGGCTCACCAGCTTGAGCATGGAGTCGCCAGCTTGAGCATGGAATCATACACACATGACTCCATGGTTGCTGGCTCAAGTAAGAGATTACTGGCTCTGCAGGACCACACCCCCCCCATCCCTGTCCAGGCACATATGAGAAAGCAATCCTTAAAAAGCTAAGGTGCCACAACTATGAGTTGATGCTTCTCATATCTCTCCCTTCCAGTTTGTCCCTGTCTGTCTGTCTGTCTGTCTCTCTCTCTCACTGGCTTTTCTCTCTCTCAAAAATAAAATAAATAAAATAAAATAAGGATTAGAATTGGACTGAAGGTTAGAGAAAGGAATTGTCAAGACAAACTTTCACAAAATAATCCAGCAAGCCAACAAAACCAAAGAACCCATCTGCATTTTGAAACCAGCAGCACTATGATGCTCCCTTTGTCACTGGGGAGTCAGGAAACACAATATGAATGGAGGACTCTGTTCCAGCCTTGTCTGTAACCTCAGAAACCCCAACACAAACATCTCTTAAGAGATAAAGCCTCCTAGGAGGCAAGTACCTTGCTTAGTACCTTGAAGCGACAAATTTCTTAATGAAGATGAGAATAAATATATAGGCATATCTGATGGGATTTTCAGAACAACATAAACTATCTGTTATTAAATTCAAGGGAGTTGGGAATTGAGGCACAAACATTCTTGACCTGAAAGAGACTGGGAGAGAAGTCTTGACAGAATCTAACACATTATAAAACCAAATCTTTCAGTCTGGTAAATGTTTTCAAATTATCTTGGACTCATGATACTCAGACTTATTCATATTGTTTTTGTGTTTGTTAAACAAAATAAGTATTTTATATGCCAACATTGGCAGATGTGTGGTGATTCACTTGTCTATCTTATTAGACAATCATACCTTTATGGATTACAATAAAGCATCTACATACTAGGAAGTAATTACATTTAGTGTAATTCACTAAATACATATCAAAATCATTTATTTAGCAAAAACCATTAATTTCACATACAAGAAAGCCATTTAGAGCCTGAAACTTAGTCACCTAAAGTCCCATTCTTAGGTTCCTGTTTTCGCACTCCATCACAGAACAAGAACAAGTTAAAATACTGAACGTGTCCTGATAGCGATAAAAACTTACAAGTGAGAGTAGACAGCATTATACATCTGAGTAAGGCCTGTGGGCATCACAGTACTACAACATAGTATGCAATTCTTTTTCTAAAAAATATTTTTTATTGAGGTAATTTTTTCTCATACTTCCAGAAACTGACTTTAAGTATAAAATTCAATGAGTTTTGATAAATGTAAAATCCATACAGGCAACACCACAATCAAGAGAAATGGAACATTTTCATCACGGACAACCCTTGCTTTGATTCCTATCACCACAGGTTAGTTTAGCTTATTCTTGAACTTCATATGAATGAAATCACACATATCTATTCTGTTTTGTTTAGCTTCTTTGATTCAACTTTATTTTAAGGGGATTCATCCATGTTGTTGCAGGTATCAATAGCTTATTCTTTTTATGCTAACAGTCCCTTGTGTGAATATAGCAGGATATGCATATTGAATCAAATCTTCTGTTCATAGAAAGATTCATTTATATAATTCTGTTTGAATTAGCTTCCATTTTTAGCTGTGATGAATAAAGCCTCAAATACATTGATAAAAAAGAAAGCATATCGTAAATTAATAAGCTAAGTGTTCATCTCAAGAAATTAGGAGGTTAGTGAAACAAACTAAATAAACTGGAGCAAAATATATAAAACTACTAGTGTATTTATGTAATAGAGAAAATCATTCAAAGGACTGATTTAACAAAATAGAAGTTTGTTCTCTGCAAAGATGTAATTGACAAACTTCAGGGAAAAAGAAAAAAGGCAGAAAAAATATTACAGAGATCATAACTGAATAAGTCACGACAGATCCTGCTATTAAAAAATTGTTAGGAGAAATTACAAAAAATATGCCAAAGTTTATAAAAATCCAGTTAAAATGGATACATTTTTAGAAAAATAGACAGCATATCTTAACAAAGGATAGTTCTGTGAATAGTCCTATGATCATTATTGAGTCAGTAATGACAAACATTCTTCCAAGGAAAATGGTATCTAGATGGCTTCACATTTAATTCCAAAACACAATTAAGAAAGAAATCATTTCTATCTTATACCTATTCCTGAGAATATAAAAAAGATGAGATATTTCCTAACCTATTATGTGAGTCTAAGCATAACCTTGATACCAAAACTGGATAGGTATTATATAAAAGAGGAAAGTTATATGAATATGTTAAAATTCTAGGTGTACTTAGCTAACTGAGTGTAGCAGGACAAAAAATGGTGCATATTACCAAATAGGTTTAACGAAGAAGCTAAATGTGTTTAACATTAGATGACCAACAATCAATGTCATTTCCTACATTAATAGGTTATGGTAGAAAAATAAAAGTTACCTCCATAATTCCGAGAAAACACTCAATCACCTAGAATCAAGTCTGATGAAATATGTGCAAGACCACTAATGAGAATATCTAAAAATCAGAGACATTAGCAAAAACCTAAGTAAATGGAGAAATATTATATAAACATGGGTTAGATGACTAATGCTGTCCAGATGCTAATTTTATTCAAATTAAATGCAATCTGCAATCTATGTTCCCACATGACTTCTTTTTTTTGGAACATAAAAAACTGATATCAGGATTGATATAAAAACATGTAAAGGACCAAGTATACATACAACACAGCCATGAAAAAGAATTAAATACAATTATACACAACAATAAGAATTAATTCTAAATTCATAATGTTGATTTATAGGAGTTAGGCACGAAAGAATACTTAATCTCTAAATACTTTAATAAAATATTAAAGAAATAGAGAAACTATACCATGTTTTTATTTTTTTCAAAATGTATAACTAAGTGGTTAAAAAAATAAAAAACAACAACAATAAGAAAGTGATTACCTTAAAAGTCAGATTCTTTTTAGGAGCTTTGCTGGTATTGTTCCACGACCGGAATTGCATAGGAAAGGGTTTGTTAGAGATTATGTTTATAGTATTTTATTGGACCGTACATTTCTGTTTCATGCATTACATATGTTTTATTTTAGAACAAAAATAAATGAATAAAAATACAGGAAACATGTAATATGCTATATAGTATGAGCTATTCCCGCTCAAATAGATTAACTGAGAAAGGCTGCTTCCTGTTTCTAAAACCATTTATCTGTTGGCATTATCTTCCCTAATGGTATGAGATAAATGAGGCTCCTCTGTGTTCCATTTTCAGATATATTATATATTCTTGTAGATGTTGGGGAAAGAAAAGGGTTTTCATTCTTTCTTGGGTTTTATTCGAAAGTTAGGTTGCACATAAAGTAGCCAAGAGATATTTGTAAACTGATGTCAAAAGGTAGGTCACGATCCAGACTCTTGCAGCCTTGATGGCGTGACTTTAAATAACAAAGCAGAGGCTCTAATGGCCAGTCCTCCAACTGCCACTGCAGTTAATGGTCTGTTAGCATTTTATTTTAAATGCCTGGGGATAGAGGGCTTAACCCAGAAAAGGGGCCTTGGAAAACAAATTAGAAACCACCGAATGGTTGGACTCCTTAAAAACAATTCTATGTAAACCAAAAAATGCAAAGGAATCTAAAGGTCTTCATTTACTTAGTTCACACTTAGAAGTATAGCATCCTATGTGGCATTCTGTTTTCCCAAACTCTTACAGTCATATCTTCTTTTGTATTTCTGTTTTACTATTTTATTTTATTTTATTTTTATTGAATTTATTAGGGCATGGTCAATTCTTCCAAAACATAAAATCTCTAAAGCAAATCAGTTTTGGTAATACATACTCATTTTAACACCTGATAATAATAAACCCCTTTGAGTGTATGATGTTTAATTTCTTTAAGATTCTTATAATGTTTACAATTAAATCATTTTCATTACATGTTTATTTAGTTTACTCTTTCTCTTCAATTTTAGAGAATTTATTTTAGTGGGTACAAAAAAAAAATTAAAGATCAAAGCCATGATTCCAATGCGGATTAGCCAACAACTAAGAAACTTTTTCTCAATGATGTGTCTATTGAGTGGGACTCTTGAAACCATGTCAACAGAATAAATTAAAAATTAAAATTAAAAAAACAAAGAGAGAGGAAAGTCTCACCAAAACAAAGATGATTATGTTTCCTAGAGAAATGGTTCTCTCTTAAGTGTGCATGTATGTGTGGGTTTAAGGAGGAAGTCATGACCTCACCAATAAGGTATTTTTTTTCTTTAAAATTAACAAAACAAATGAGAAAGAAAGGTAGCTTCCTGGAATAAAGACAAGTTCAAATTCTCCTATACAGTTAGTGGTCCCGTAGCTACTATGTTATTCCCAAATGCGTCTTTAGTGAGGATGCCATATATTCCTTGGAACACTCTCCCTAATTTAGTGAGCTGAGACCTAGATCAGCTAACGAGTCTGAAAAGATTGTCTGACAAGTCATTTTTACTCTTCAGAGGTAGACATATCTCAGGCAGTGTGTGTAAAGGACAGGATCTGCAGATCAAATAACCACTCTATAGTAAGATCTGAATGCTCATCTTTGAATCTCTGGGTGCAGGCCACTTAACCCCTCATGTTTATTTCCTGACATTCATTAGCAGTTGTAGTCTTTTTTTTTTTTTTTTTTTCCATTTTTCTGAAGCTGGAAACAGGGAGAGACAGTCAGACAGACTCCCGCATGCGCCCGACCGGGATCCACCCGGCACGCCCACCAGGGGGGACGCTCTGCCCACCAGGGGGCGATGCTCTGCCCATCCTGGGCGTCGCCATATTGCGACCAGAGCCACTCTAGCGCCTGAGGCAGAGGCCACAGAGCAATCCCCAGCGCCCAGGCCATCTTTGCTCTTGGCTGCGGGAGGGGAAGAGAGAGACAGAGAGGAAAGCACGGCGGAGGGGTGGAGAAGCAAATGGGCGCTTCTCCTGTGTGCCCTGGCCGGGAATCGAACCCAGGTCCTCCGCACGCTAGGCCGACGCTCTACCGCTGAGCCAACCAGCCAGGGCCTAGCAGTTGTAGTCTTTTTGAATATCTTAACTTGTCTCATGGCAAGGGTGTCACAAGAAATTTTGCATTTTTACTGTCTTTTGTAATTTTTTTTTTCTTTTTGTATTTTTTGAAGCCAAGAAACGGGGAGGCAGTCAGACAGACTCCCGCATGCACCCGACCGGGATCCACCCGGCACGCCACCCGGCACGCCACCAGGTATTCCCCCAGTTTGGTTGCTTAGATATTTTTAAATCCAGTGTCTTCTTTTATCAATGATGTCATTTGACAAACAGGAGCCCCAAAACTGAAGTCTGTGGGGCACAAAATCAGGAAGAGAGAGCAAAACATTAACCTTTTTGGTTGCTCTGAGATTTGTACTGTGGTAGCTGGGGCAGAGAATCACACTACAGTGGAAGAGGACCCTCGGGGCTGAGGGGTAGATGAAGCTTGAGGCTATGAATTGAAGCCTAAGGTGGAACTGTTTATCACAGGGCATCATCACAATAGTGGGTGAAAAAACAACATTGAGGGAAAAAGCACAGCAAGGGATGCATATTTACATATTTTAATGAAAACAAATTATCTCTCCTGAAAGTAATTAATTGTGAAATTATTTAATTATGTAGCAGTAGTAAGGGAAAAACAGTATTTGAGGTTTTTCAGTAAATTTCCAGTTTTAAGTAAACAATTATTTGAGTCTGGATTCTTTATTAAGTAATTCTTTACTGAAATCTCAGGATGTCAAACCATTTTTTTTTCTACTAGTGCTACACTAAAGTGCAGCAATTATGCAATTAGAAGAAATTGCTCTTGCAGATTTCTTTCAATTTTGGAATAGGCATTTGGAAAGTATTGGAGAAAGGAGATACAATAGAATTCCTGAGAAATTTGGGCTTGACTTTGAAATATTTATTCAAGCAAAAACTCTCATTGATTGCCATGTCAACTTCTCAGCATGTCTGCCAAAAAAAAAGAAAAATAAATATATAGAACCTAATACCTGATGAAAGAACCTGCAGATGATCTAATCCAGCTTCCTACACAATGCAGAAAATTTCCCTGCTACACTTTTATTAGTAGGTTACCAAATTTTACTAACAAATTCAATGCGTGGCTCAGAATTTGCTGCCTTGTAATATTTGTGGGAGATCTTTACTGGTTATATATAGTCTCCTTAAGTTTTTGCCCATCAGATTAACTTTTGCTTTCTCATAACATAAGAGGTGTCTAATTACTATTCCACCTTTTGTCCATCACTTATTTTCACCTGTTATTTATTTGTGCCTTTGCGTGTCTTTTCTGATTCAGACTTAACATTTATATTAGTCTCAAGAACCCAAGGCAGTATGATTTACTTGCCAGCCACTGTACTGAATGCTCTCACTTGAAAGAACTTCACTGGTTGAACATCCCTCATGCTGTTTAGCTTCCCAAACTTGACAGCCTGTTCCACAGTGCAAGTTGCACCATGATCAGCAGGAATCTGCTCATCAGGTGCTAAAATGTCAGGTATTCTCTTTCCTGTGTTCTAAAGCACATGCAAAACTTAGCAGAGGCTACTGATTACCCACAGCCATACAACTCAAGTTATCCCATCAGTGGACCGCAGACAAGTTACTTGACTGCTCTGTGTCAGTTCCCTCATTAGTCAAATGAGAGTAATTATAGCACCAACCTGGAAAGATTTCCATGAAGATTAAATATACTGATAATTTGTGAAGTGCTTATAATAATGTCTGACACATAATAAATGTTTTGTGGTTGTTGGCTTATGAATTGCCCTCCAACCACAGACAGCAAAGAGAGACCAAGGAAAGAGGCAAGCCACTCCAGCCTGATAGGTGGCAGTTTTAATAAGCCAGCCAGCTTACATAGGAAGTGCATCTTAGGTGACTGCAAGACGAATAGATATCCTGAATCTTAAAAGTTCATACAGAGACCTTCTCTGGGTTCAGTCATACATACTGTCCAGATGGTCTCCACAGCCCACTGCTGTCTTGAGGCTGCATCCTTGGAAGTGGTTCACAGTCTGGGAAAGTTGGGCAGAACTTACATTTTAAGGACAGAAAAGGGACAAGGGGCCTCCAGTTGCCCAGGTCCAACTCTTGGGTCTCTGAACAGTCATATCCTTCAATGACCTCCACCAACAGTGTTCATTAAATAAATGGCTAAATCTAGATCTTTATGGTTATATTAAATTAAGTTTGCTTTGGGTCAATGGCTCTGAACTTTACTTTTTTATACATATGTGTTTAGCAAATCAAGCCTTTTTGTTAGCAAAAATACCAGGCAGAACCAATGTATGATAAATAAGAGAAGAGCTGCTCTGAGTGTGGCTGGGTGAAAGCTCAGACACTTCACTGAAGCAGCAGAGAACACACCGCAGCAGCCTGGGAGGCATCTCTGCAGATGCTGGGTTCTGTAAGGGTGATAGAGATATGCTCCCTTACTATATTAATATACTTTGGTCCTGAAGTATTCTCCAGCATAGGTGCTCATTGTTTCATTCTCTATCAATTTTGTAAACAGAAATATGTCAGTCTACTTTTATTCACCTAACATGACGTAAGAGTTGGATAAGTTTGAAGTACAGGACCGTGACATCCCTGAGGTTTCCTGTCCTGCTTGCCGTTGAACCATTAACATGTTCATTGTTTATGAATCACATAATGCTACTATCATCTAGTTCACCATTCTGCATTTTGCCCCAACCAGTACTGTGACTTTGCCAAGTTCAATACCAAAATCAAGACATACCCAATCTATAGCATTCCCTGTCCTCAGTGCTTAGTAATTCTCTCAAGAAAAAAAAAGTAAAGCTTATGAATATTTTATTTCTATTTATGCTAGCTCCTAGGAATCCCTTCTTTTTTCTGTGCAGAGAATCCTCTTGATCTTTTAGCCTTTTAAGAGATTTATCAATAATATATGTTCAACTAGAGGTAAGAATTAATAAATTTGACATCATTACCTGGTACAAATTAACTTTATAGTCTGAATATCAAGAACTTTTTTTGTTCTTTACTTTAAAATGATACATTACCTGATCATCTAAACTTCCTATAGAAAATCAAAAGTGATTATTTAACTATGGCTTGAATAGTTCTATCTCCTACCTTTTAGATATTAAGGCTGGTATTTGTTTCCTAGGGCTGCTGTAACACATTATCACAAACTTGGTGATTAAAAATTGCAGATATTCTTCCTCTGACAGTCCTAGAGGCCAGAACTCAGAAAACAAGGCATCATGGAGTGGCGCTTTCTCAGAAAGTTCTGGGAAAAATCGTTTCTTTGTTTTTTCCAGCTTCTGGTGGCTCTAGGTTATTTGTGACATTGGCTGCATCACTCCATTCTCTGCCTTCATCTTCACATGGTTTTTTCCTCTTTGGTGTATCTTTTGTAAGACAGTAACCATCAGACATAGGGTCCATCCAGTCCATTCCAGGATGATCTTTAAACTTAATTCCATCTGCAAAGACCCCTTTCCAGATAAGTTAGCATTCAAAGATTCTAGAGTTTAGAATGTCACAGATCTTTTTAGAGGCTACATTTATTCGTTCCATTACAAGGCTGAAAAACCTAAATCCATAGATAAATATTGATCCCCTTGATTTTTTCTCTACTACCCAAGAAGGATGACTTGCACAGGAAATAGAGTCAGACGTTTAGAGAGGATGAAAATGAGAGTGATGGTGAGGACACCTGAAATCATGTTGTGAATGGTAAAGAACACAGAGCTGTTTCTTCTGGTAAAGACAAGACTTAAGGGGTTCATAATAGCTTTTTTACATCTTCAAAAGGTTGGCAGATCTTTGGAAGATGAAATTAACTTCTCTGTAGTTTCCAAGTAGGATTAAAATTGGTGGTCAATGGCTTACTAGAAGCTAGAGTAGAGGCTCAATTCAAAACAAATGTTTCTGAAATAACTGTACATAGCTGGGGTGAATTATCTCAAAAAGAACAAAATTACCTATTACTGAGAATATTCATACATGTATAATTAGATATAGAAGTTATAAAGCAAATTAAAACTTCTAAATGCTTTTAAAGTGGATTCTTCTGTTATTTTTAAAATCAAAGTGCATATTAGAGTCACCTGGGAGTCTTTATACTTTTACATGTTCTCTAAGTAAGATTGGGGTCTGAGTACATGTGTTTAATAAGCTCAGCTTAATTTCTATTGGTTTATCTCTATTGGTTTAGATTGATGGGTTCAAAGTAGGACCCCAAACCAGACTGCAAAGCACTACTTTAGATAACCTTTAAAATCCCTTCCAAATCTAAGATGTTGATTCCAAGAGACAAAATAGAAGGACAAGGTATTCAATTGACAACAAATCTAAAACTGAATTGAAAATGTGAACAGAGATTTGTGGGCAAGATTGCCAACAATTCCACAGAGGCCATATTGTTCTGTGTATTGTTCCTCTAAGCTTGGATAATCATGCTCAATGATGTATATTCACTTTAAGAGGATTCTTCAAGTGGAAAATGTTCCTGAAAGGTTTAAACACCGTGAATGATCCCAAACACATCACCGTGTCATGGGAGTAGGGGCCACTAAGAATGCAACTACAGAAGGAAAATAAAAAGAGGTAAGAGCTAGGCAGTTTTATAGAGATAAGACCAAGGAAAAAAGGACATTTTGCTATGGGCCAATGTATGTTATTAACATTTGGGGAATAAACTTTAAAAATTGAATTTAAGTGTCTGTAGAAAGAAAAAAGGAAAGAATTGACTTAGGAAGCAGGTTCCAGAAGAATAGCAGATGCAATCATTATCCTCTCAATCAACATTCTGGTATAAATGTAGCATGTCTATAATGCAGAAAAATATGTGTTTTCTATTATTCCACATGTAAAAACCTGTAGTTTGGATATAGAAAATATTGCAACTGGTAAACCAGCACCTATTTATTAAATAGGTCTAGGGTGGCCCTGGCTGGGTAGCTCAATTGGTTAGAGCATCATCTAGCTATGCCAAGGTCATGGGTTCGATCCCATCAGGGCACATACAAAAATCAACCAGTGAATGCATAAATCAATAGAACAGCAGCCCTGGCCGGTTGGCTCAGTGGTAGAGCGTCGGCCTGGCGTGCAGAAGTCCCAGGTTCGATTCCCGGCCAGGGCACACAGGAGAAACGCCCATCTATTTCTCCACCCCTCCCCCTCTCCTTCCTCTCTGTCTCTCTCCTCCCCTCCCGCAGCAAGGCTCCATTGGAGCAAAAATGGCCCGGGTGCTGGGGATGGCTCCTAGGCCTCTGCCCCAGGTGCTAGAGTGGCTCTGGTTGCCACAGGGCGACGCCCCGGAGGGGCAGAGCGTTGCCCCCTGGTGGGCGTGCCGGGTGGATCCCGGTCGGGCGCATGCGGGAGTCTGACTGTCTATCTCCGTTTCCAGCTTTAGAAAAATACAAAAAAAAAAAAAAAATAGAACAGCAAATTGATGTTGCTTTCTCTCTCTCTCTTTCTCTTTCTCTAAAAGAGAAATTTTTAATAGATCTTGGGTGGGCAGCAATACCTCATGGCACTTTTGCTTGTAAGGTATGAAAACATTAAAACCTCAAACTGATTTAAAAACATAATTTTTTGATGGACATTCTGAGAAGTACAGTTTTTCAGGTTTCAAGGAAAGGATGATATAGCAGCTAATTGATGATGTATCCAAGATAATTTGTTTTATTTTGGTGGCCTCTCTGCTGTCCAAGGTGCTGGCTTCAGTTCGGGTCTGGTTCTACTTATGGTTGCATCAGAATTTCTTCTACAAATTGAGATACTCTTTTCAATGCTCATGTTAGTGAGAAAAATCAGTTCTCTCTCTTTTATTCATCTTGGACTTTTCTCCAATGAGATTATCTTAGGTCAGTGTCCATCTCTGAACCAGTCACCATGGAAAGGGGAATGAAATTGGCTGGGCCATTCTTGGAGTGAGGGGATGATATTTATCCTTCTATAACCACAGGATTTTTTCTTTTAAAGGAGGAAAAAGTATGGATGCTGGAAAATCAATGGGCAATGGAAAAGAGGTGGGTCAGATGAGAACTTAACAAAATTTAGAATTATTTCTGGTGATATACCATTGATAAGTTGTAGTTTAACTCTTACAAACACAAAGTTGTATATAATATCTCTGCACATACAATATTTTTAAATCTAACTTTTTTTCTTATTTTCATTTTCTACTTTCAAAATGAAAACTCAGTAGGCCAGCAGGAAAGCCATTTTGTAACTTCTCAAAATGTGAATTCTCAGGGCATATTGCTTAAACCCAGACATCACAGTGTATATACATGTGTACATAGTTCAAAAAAAATACAATTGCTTTTCAGTTTAAAGAAAGAAGGATGGCCATGAGAATGTAGAGTGGAAGGGCCTAGGAGATGCAGGCAGGTTCAAACTCCATGTCTATGAAAGTAGGAGCCAAACACAAAGCCTTCCTGAGTCTTTAATTTACCTGTTTGTTCATAATATGTGTAAGGTCGGTGGATAATGGGGAAAGCTCAGGCCCAGGAACTTTGGCTAGGACCGCCCATAACCAAGCACGCCAAAAGAAACTTCCCAGGAGCCCTTTGGAAAACAGTGACCATCTGCCAGCCAGTGAGATTTTACCATGTCATATTAGCTCGATCACCCTAGGGACCCTTTAAATATCTCCCACATGGGTCACCACTTGCGACTTCCTTGGCCTCCATCTTTCCTCAGGGCCAGGGAACCTCGTCGGGCAGGATGTGCGCTGTACTCGATAAAGCCTTATATTATTCCACACTTTGTGGCTCCGACCCCTTCCTTCTTTCTCGGCGGGGAAAAATACCTACAATATGAATTTAAGAAAGAACCAGTATTAATTTCTTCTGTCCTATCCAACTGACATCAAATGATCCTTTCAAGTAGGTCTTATTATCTTGCTTTGGGAGCTGAAACCTACTGGCAGGAACCTTAGAACCAGAAAAAAAAAATTATGTTGACAGCCAAAGGGTTCTGAACAACAAGAGGTAATTGTTGGGCTAGCCTTAGGGCAAGGACATTTGGAACATGCAATTTTTCCTGCAGTACCACTATGTTATCCTTAGTAGGTAGAGTCTCAGAAGGCAACCAGCCCCCATGTGTTTAGCCAGACATGCCAATACATGGTTCTTCTTTCAAGAGATGGTCAGCATATCGTGGTTTATCTTTTATTTGGAGTAAAAATTGAATGGTAGATGATGCAGGACAAAGCAAGGGATGGCTGGTGGGGGCCCCACACTGTGGACCCCATCAAACAAACAAGTTCTTGCCATTAGTCAACACCATCCACTTTAGAAGGCAGTCTAGGCATTTGTAAATGTGTAAGCATGTTCCACAAGGAACTCCCTTTCCTGTACATACTTTTAGGCTGCTTATCAAAATGTCTTTTGATATTACATTCAACCTTTTCCCTGGTAAATATAATTTTCTCCATTGGTTACATTTATAGTGGTGATTTAGGGCCCTTGGAGATAGGCACTTGGGGCCAATGGCCCGATGGCTGGCTCCTTAATCATCTCCTGCAGTTAGCAGTTCTCACCGTGCCTGCCTTGGCTTCCTGCCTTGGCTCTGAAACACATTTCTACTAACATGAGTGTGATTTATAGACGATCTCTCTTTAATAGGAGGGAGAATGTGGTGTAATTGAGAGGACCCTGGACTGACGGTCAAAGGAGGTCGATTTGCTCCCAAACCTGCCACAAATTAGCTTTGTGGCTGTTAGGTCAGTTATGACTACTCTCAGCCTCAGTTACCTTATCTGTCAGCTGAAGGGACTGGGTGATGTTTAAGTCATCTAAGAACTCTGATTTCATCTTCCCATTTATTTACCTCTCCTCTCTTATTTTTCAGGACCCCCCAATCCCCCCCCACCCTAAGGACATTATTTCTTACCTGTTAAAAGAGAAAAAGAAAGGCTATGAAAGTTTCTTAACTTCCTACCTAACTGTGAAAGTAAATATCTTATTTTTAAAAATATATATGCTGTGGTCCATGCAAATATGTGTGCATGTGTGTTTTTCCAAAACATTTTCCTAGCTCATCCTTTACATTGTCAAGTTCTTCAGCCTAGAGAAGGCTCACATCACTTGATTTTCAGACCAATGTGATTGTGTAGGTGGCTCTATCTCTCCCTCCACCAGGCCATTATGCTAAGCACATACTTGGGTTAATGTCTCTAAAATGAAAGTTTTTCTAACAAGAGAAAAAAATAGCCAACAGAAAATGAACAATGTTTATGCACAAGCAATTGGCAGTAGAGAAATTATAAATGACTGAAAAACACGTAAAAGGTGATCAGATTCACTAATGGTTCAAGGAAATGCAAATTAAACTAATAATGAGACATCACTTTATGGCCAGAGAAAAATGAAAAGAACAATAACAGCTAATCTGATGAGGATGTAGGAAAATGTATCATTTCATAGACAGCAGGTTGAAATATGAATGGGTAGTTTTTGAAAGCAATCTGGTATAATCCATCAAAACTAGAAATACACCTGTGTTTTGACCCAGCAATACCACTTATAGTGATCTATCTAATAAATAGAAATCCTCTAGTACTTAAACATGTATGCTCAAGGACATTAGCTAAAAAGGGCTTTGAAATAGAATAACAATTCAAGAAACAAACAAAAAATCTTTGAGGGAAGAAATGAGTACCAAGAAATAAGAAATGGTTGAATAACTTATGGTCTATCCACACCATGGGATATCACACAGTCAGTAGAATACATGAGGGCGTTAGCAGGTAGAAGTTGAGTAAGAGGGGTTTCTCATCAGTGATAAAAAGTTGCAGAAACATGTATAATGATCCTATATTTTAATAGCAACCCAGCCCATTTAGTTACTCATATCTATAAAATCTATACATGCCTATATATACACAGGCACTTATATTCATACATTCTTACGAACATGAAAAACATGGAAGGATACATCTCATAAAGTTGTTAACATAGCTTACCTTAAATGGAGAGTAAAGGGTCTGATGTGAATTGGCAGGGGTGGGGGCAGACAAAAACATTAATTTTATATCTCTGCCATAAATCTGAATAGTATCCCATTGTCCATACAAAAATAATAAACATTTATTCTTTCCTAGCTGACCTTAGTCTATTTTCCTGACCATGTTTTCTGTAAAAACTTTCCATCTCAATCAAACTGATCTATCTCTTCCTTAACCTTTTGATCCATCTTGGACTCCCTCCGTCCCTGGCCTGTACTTACCCCACAGTTACTTGGACAATTATCCCCCCTTCTTTTAACTATTCTGTCGAGATGTCCCTCAAATTTCATTTGCTTTATGAAGGGTTTTTTATTCACCATTTTTTCAGTATCTGCCTGATCATGCCACCAACCTCACCTGTGTGAAGAGCAAGGACACTGAGCCTACTGACCTACTCAGGACACCAGCCAGTGTGGGGCAAATCGTCACTTCTGCTCTTCCAAATCATATTTAAATTAATCTTTTCCAGCTCAAGTGCTGTGTTCTTTTCATGAACCCACACTTGCTCTATGTCCTTATTTTGCACGTGGCAGAATGTCATCTGCTGCCCATCGTTGGAGACCGATATTACTCTGTCTCAGAACCTTGCTCTCTGTCTCTGGTTTCCTGTGCTCCTGACTTTGCCACTCTTTGGCTGTTTCATGGAGGAAGTTTCCTACAGCCCCTATAAATCCTGATCTAGGCAAGGTTCGATATGTGTCACTGTCATTAGTGAGGACCTGTTCCTTACTAGGCATCATGCTCAGCATGTCGTATACAGTGGTCATACAAGCAGTGTTTCATGATTAGCCCTTTACAGATGACGGAAAGGTTAGGTGATTGTTCTGTGTCTGGCAGTTTAATGACAAAGCTCATGACTCTCACTTCCCAAAACCTGTGTTCTATTTCACATGCTTCAGAGTCAGGCCTGGAACATGGTGCAACAGCACACTAGCGTGGAAGGAAGAGCCGTATGCAAACAGAGGAGCGCCAGCCTCTGCAATACAGTCTCAGTCGGCAGGATTCCACGCTGGGGCAGATGTGGGCCCCAGGAGCCTGGAAATCATTACTGGAGGTCTTCCTTTTGCCCTTCAGGTGGTAAACTCTGCAGTCGGCTCAAGACCCACTTGAAAATCTTTGTATGCATTTACCTTGTATGTTTTCACCTTCCATCTCTAACCTCTCTTTATGCCTCAGTCTCGACACAATCTAATCTCTTTCTGCATTTTGTCCAGTTGCCTCCCAAGACCAGTTGTTGCCCGAGAGTGACAGTAAACTCATCCTGGGGACTACCATGTATTAGTTTAATAAGGAGCCTGTCTGCTCCTTATTCAGGCAAATGAGTAAAAAGTATTGCTTCCCACTGGACGGGGCACATTTCCATTGATTTGGAATGCACCCCTGATTTTCACTCCCCTGGG
Source organism: Saccopteryx bilineata (assembly GCF_036850765.1). NCBI lineage: Eukaryota > Metazoa > Chordata > Mammalia > Chiroptera > Emballonuridae > Saccopteryx > Saccopteryx bilineata. Next base: position 30,234,061 of record NC_089500.1, on the reverse strand, counting down.
AATTTCAGAGGGGAAGACACGCAGCTGACAGGCCCAGGCCGCCTCTCGCTGTACCCGCAGGGGCAGTCTCTGGGAGCTGTGGTGTTCACACATGCCCAGCGTGCTGCCAGCAGGGATCAAAGACAGAGTCAAAAGAGGTAGAAATAGCAAAAATTCCATTCAGATGCCTTTGCAGCTCACGGTCATTTAACATTTCATCCCCATGAATTTCCCACGGTGCAAGCAGGAGTTGTGTGTGCTTGAGTTTTGACCCTTAGCTGCCCCTTGTCCCGTTCTCTTTCTGAGTATCTAGAAAGGCACACTGTTAGTCAGAGGGGACACACATGGGGTGATAAGAAGACATTCAACTCAGGAACCTGACCAAACTGTTTTAAATAATTTCTGACTCAAAATGATTGTATCTCTGCCCTTTAACACCCCCTTCTCCCCTTCAGTAGTTCCTACTTCCGTTCTGGCCTGGTGGGGTCAACATATTATAAAATAGTCCTTTCTAACATGAGTCTCACCTATTTTTTCTTGAAATATCAAAGAAGTCAGCGTGTGCTCAGAAACACTTTCAATCAAGAGACTGGGCGCTCTGCTTCTCATTTGAACTTTCTGAGGTTCCTGCAACACTAGTTTAAAGTTCAGTCGGTTTGATGTTACGACTTTGAGTTTGGTGTTTAAGGTACTATGAAATAAACATCAATACAATGCTGGCTCTTGTTTCATTTGAACTATTTAGCCCTCTAGGGCAGACTTGGGCAAATCCAGAAATTTGAGTTTCACTGATTACTGATTTTTAAAGAAAAACTGAAGTTATGGATTAAGAGAGTCTGACTTTCCAAAACTGCTTCTAACTTGAAGTAATCAGCTCTGGCTCCTCATCAACATTTCCTGAGCCTTCTCTGGTTAAAAGTTGGCCCCACTGGAAGTCAGTCTACAGCCTGTCTCTATTCTTCCAGAATTACAGGTTGCCATGGTTACAGTGGCTTCTGGAAATGAACTTCATAATTGCTGCATATTGCATATAAACAGCTGGATTCCCTCTTTCAATCTCACTCTGAAACAATGAAGGCCCAAGAAAATGTCCTTGTACTTGAATCATTGACATGCGAAAGACCATTATGCCAGGAGTGCGGCATCATGGCACAGGAAAACTTGAGGAAATGACAAAGTCAAATTCCCCAGGCTCTATGTATATGTAGCTGAATGTAAAATGCATATGTGTGAATCTACATACACAGCATCAAAACACATGAAAAGCTGCCCTAGTCCTTCCTTTCAAAGGCCTGCTGATCCAGTTCCTGTTTTACAGGGTGTGAAACAGAAACCTAGGGATGGAGCCGCACTGCTCCTGCAAGGTTTTCACAGGGAGGCAGGTATAGAATGGGATTCGCAGAACAACTTGGTGTTGTGGATATGACTTTAGTCTGAAATCCAGAGCCAGGGCTTGAGTTCTTGTTCTGCTGCCAATCAGCTGTGTGGCCTCCCACTGTCATTTAACCTGGGACTCAGTGTATGTCTGTAAATTAATGTACCTGCCAACATCGTCTCTCTCTCAACTGCAGAAGAGCCAGATTAGTAAATGTTACTACCTGAAATGCCGGATATTGTGGCCCTCTATGGCTTCTAAGATTACCACACTGTATTCCCTTTTATATACACACATTGATGTGATGATTTCAAAAATAAAATGGCCATGAGGAAAGTCAAATGTTAATGGCTGTTATTACCCCAGTTAAGATCAGCTGATCAAGTTAGTACATCATGCAGTGCAGTGTTGAGGGCATGAGGCCCAGATGGATAATGAGGAAAGGGGTCCCTTCTGGAGAGGAAAGTTGCTTAATAGAGACAGATGTCCTGGTGGTTTATGGGTAGCCTGGGTAAACACAGAGAACTCACCTGGCTGATAGAGTAGAAGAAGGAGGAAACGAGGGGGGGGGGCAAAAAAAGAGAGGGGGGAGACCGATCTCATAAAATGAGGGTTTGACTCATGTAGTTGTCTGTCTCTCTGAAAAAGCCTCCAAATGTTTCAAAGGAAAATTAGGAATGGAATAATCATGGTGTTAAGGTAATAATTAAAGACAAATAAGGTAGTGCAATTGACCACACAGTTCTTAATAGAGATCTATTTTTCTGTCCTACCTAGCTTGCTTGCACTGGTAACATCCTGTTCTGCATGTGAAGCCTCAGAGTCTGGCTTGGTTGCTCTCAAAGGCTAGTGCAGCCTGCCCTCTCTTGCTTACCTGTTCAGGCTTGGTCTTCCACAAGATGACTCCATGTACATTATGGCCCATAACAAGGAGAGGGTTCCATCTTCCTCCTTGGAACCGGACTTTAGTTTTAAGCAGGAACTGGCTCCAGTATTTCAGGAGTCTTGAAAAGAAGAATGTGATACTGGTAGTGAGTCCTCTGTGCATCGTTGTTCCATTTAGAGAAGCTACTCAGTTAAAGAAAACAACAAACAAACAAAAACAAACACACAAACTAAAGAAGTCCCAAACAACAACAAAAAAGTTTTCTCATTCCCAGGGCCAAGAGGTGGGCTAAGAACGACAGTCAGGGACCCCTCTCTTTCAGTTGGGAGCACCCATCCTGGTGATCAATAGAACTTTGGTATAGCTTGACCCACCTTGGATTCTAAGAAAATTGTCATAAACAGACCATTTCAAAATGGAGTCAGAGCTGTCATCCCAGAGGAAAGGCCTTGCATGTCTTTATCCTTGAACTTTGGAATATTTGAATTGGGCCAAACCAACATTGTATTTAATACAATTGTTTATAAAGCTAACAGAAAGGTAGACATCCTGACTTTGAGGACTAAAAATTAAGGACATTTTTTAGAATTAGCACTACCATGTATAGCTAAAGAATAATTTAGCTTATTAGCACCAATAAAAATTTCTTTCTTTTATTCACGAAATTATTTCCCTTCACTTTCTCCTATAATAAAAGTCCTTGCTTTCACCTCATAATTGTAATACTATTTGGGTTTTTTGCCTGAGCAGTGCTTCCCAAATTTGCAATCCTTTCTGATCTCAAATAAATGCTTGTTGCCTCCCATTTTGGCTTTTTACTTTTAGGTTATCAATCTCCTTTCAAATATTACCTGGTCACTTGTACACTGAAGCCGTTCTTAGATTTTTATTTGCTGCGTATCTTGTCCCCTGAAATTTTTTTCAGCTCTCCTCATGTGTTTCAGCTCTCTCTATGTGTTTCCTGATATTTGTCACTGATCAAATACTGCTTGTAAAAATAATAATAATCCCTTTTCCTCTGTGCAAATGCTTCTTTGTGCTTCAAGATTCAAGCATGTTTTATCAACTTTTGAAATATGTCTCCCCCCAAATGCAAGATATCCTTTAAGGGGAGCAATTAGGTCTCTCACATTTAGGTTTTTTCCAAAGGATCTAGCATTCAATAGCAACTTGTTAAATTTTTTTGTTGTTATTGATACTTTGATATGCCTTAGAATTTGATTCTCAGGCTGACTAAATACAAATCACTTATTTATCATTTTTTAAATTGAGTATTTATTGTGTGTGTTAGCAATTTTCATAAACACTATCATATTTCTTTAAAAGTGTTTTTGATTCAAGAACAAAGGTAAAGTAAACTAAAAATGAGATACATGCAGAGGGAAGCTTTTGCTAACAGAGGGGATTTAAATTTTACCCTTATTGTTTTCAGACCCCAGACTTACCAACTCTTTATTTTTATTTCTGTTCATGTATAGGAAAATCTAGAGAAAAGTTTCTCTAGAAACTTTTTGTGGAAAAATATGGGAGTGTTAGAGGTGTTAAAATAAGTTTGCCTAGCCTCTACTTCCAAGGCTATGCTAAGGATTAGGAAGATCTATGGATATAGAGCCTTTGACTAAAACTCTTTTGCACAGTTCATTTTAGAAAAATAAAGCTTGCCTTAAGAGGAAATGTAGCCAGCACAGTGACATTTTAATAATAATACTTTGTACTTATACAGCACCTGTCAGCCAATGATCTCAAAGTACTTCCCCTGAGATTACCTCATTAATCCTCACAAGGTTAAGTGACTTTCCCAAGGTCACAGAACAGTGAATGTCAGACGCTGGCAAGAGCCTTGAGTTCCCCTGCTCACATCAAAGCTCTGAAGGCTGTCCACCTGCCTGCCTGTCACAAAGCTGCCTCTGATGTCACCCAGGCTCACCAAGCCACCGTGAGTTTATAACGGCATGCTTGGATCATCCCTTTATTTATTTATTTATTTATTTATTTATTTATTTAGTATTTTTCTGAAGTTGGAAACGGAGAGGCTGTCAGACAGACTCCTGCATGCGCCCGACCGAGATCCACCCGGCATGCCCACAAGGGGGCGATGCTCTGCCCATCTGGGGCATTGCTCTGTTGCAACCAGAGCCATTCTAGTGCCTGAGGCAGAGGCCAAGGAGCCATCCTTAGCACCTGGGCCAACTTTGCTCCAATGGAGCCTTGGCTGTGGGAGGGGAAGAGAGAGACAGAGAGGAAGGAGAGGGGGAGGGATGGAGAAGCAGATGGGCGCTTCTCCTGTGTGCCCTGGCCAGGAATCGAACCCTGGACTCCTGCACGCCAGGCCGACGCTCTACCACTGAGCCAACCAGCCAGGGCCTTGGATCATCCATTTAGATTGTTTTACTCAATCAGTCCAGGAGTCAGACCATTTCTATTTATCACTACTACCTGCCCCCTTCCATAGCAAGGGTTGTAAAAAATCTCAAGAGGGGGCAGAGAGCTACCACTTTGTAGAATGTACAACTTTGTGTCTTGGAGGTGGCGATTTGCTGCACACAGCTCACTCACCCCAGCAGAGTGAATCAGGTGGGTGTAGCACCTGTAACTAGAACTGCCTAGTAAGGAACATTAAGGAAAAGCTGGCCGAGAGTGAGGCTCAGCACTCAAAGGTAGGTACATCCTTTTAATGCAGGTGTTCTGGGGTCCATGACCCACTGTGAGTTTTTGGCTTCACACAAGAAAGAATTCAAAAGAGAGCCGGCATTGAGTTTAAAGTGAAAGAGAGTTTAATTACCGAAGCAGTGAGACAGAGGAGCCCCTTCCTAGTGGGATTTACTTTTTTATTGAGGCTCATTTAATTAAGATGTAGGGCATTTAATAAGGGGAAGAAATGTTCAGGATTTTTCCAGGAAAGAAATGTAGAGTTCTGGGAAGAGCACTGTGGGCCATTTTGTGTCCTTATATGGGCTTTCTTTCCATTTCTGATCATGGCAGTTTGGGTTATGTCATTTAGTATGCTAATGTATTACATTGAGTGTATAGTGAGGCTAGGCGTTTACCATAACAAAAAATTATTTGCTATGTTGGGTAGAGTTGGTCTTCTGCTGATTTATGATTCTAAGCCATTAATCCATTGGGGGTTTGGTCTTAACTATCTCCGTGATAGTCCTTGTAGTCCTTATCGGTTACAGTTGTTTTGCCACATACCCTATCTCTCTCTTCCCAGTGAAGATAAAAGCCAGCAGGAGGGGTTTAGGCTGGCACAGAAGAATTGCCCAAAGTTGTTAAGAGCACAGAAAGAAAAGATTTAGGCAGCTGTTTACTTTTGAATATAGGGACAGCCCCTGGAGGCGTGTGTTCCTAAACGGCACGGGTTCACACACGGAACCTCATTTCTGCACAGTGCCTGGGTTACCAGGTACATGCCCATAACCAAGATTCATACAGAAGAGCTTTGACTGAACCTTTTATTTGCAAGAATTGGGGGATATTGAACTTGAAAACTCAAATTTCTAATTGAAAACAGGGTCCTGTGAGAGTAAAGAAAAGGAATTGGGGAGCATCTGATTTAATCTGTGATCATGGCTGCAGGAAGATTACCTAAAAATATGAAGGACATCTTGTGGCTCATTTTAATAGGGAAGGGCAGGTGATTACTATATGAAGAGTCAGAGTGCTTTCAGTGTTTCCTGAACCACTGGGACCAGGCTCAGAACCAGTTCAAGATAGGACTTTTAGCTGGTGTAGAAGAGGAGGACAGAGACGGGGAGACGGTCACACTGTGTCCCGTTGGATATAAAAACTGTATGTCATGAAAAGCTAATTAATGGAAAAGAGTAAGTGCCCAGTAAATATATTTTTTAAAACAGACTAAAAGATTCTGGAAGAAATACCAAAGCTACTGCTATCATAAAAGTTCAATGGCATGAGTAAAATTTAAATAAGACCCTCTAGGACAAGTGGGTTGTATTAGAGGGAGTGTACCAGGGTGGAAGTATAATAATAATTGCTTTGTATTAAGCCCCTACTATGTACCAGATATTTTATATTCATTAGTTTCTGAATCTACACTAAAATCTATTAACAAAGGAATGATTGCCCCAGGTTAAAGTTGAGGAACCAGGTTTAGAAAAAAATAATTAAATGTTTAAGAAGGTTCTAGAGTAGGGGTCTCCAAACTTTTTACACAGGGGACCAGTTCACTGTCCCTCAGACCATTGGAGGGCCGCCACATACAGTGCTCCTCTCACTGACCACCAATGAAAGAGGTGCCCCTTCTGGAAGTGTGGTGGGGGGCCGGATAAATGGCCTCAGGGGGCCGCATGTGGCCCGCGGGCCGTAGTTTGGGGAAGCCTGTTCTAGAGCAAGGTTTAGCAGTAGTATTCAAATTTATCTGTCCAATGCTTATCTGGTCCTCATTTCCCTGCAACGTATCTTTGTTCTCTTACTATACAATGCTGTGTACAAGTAGAAGGAATGCTGGGAGCAAGGCATGAAGTGCGACCCTTACAGGGGTGCCTTGACCTGGACATACAGGAGGATGAACACAGGAAGGTCAGATGTGGAGTTTGAGGCCTTGAATGCCTAGTCCAGAAGTGTTTTAAGAAAGGAAGTCTCCTGAGTGCTATGGTAAGAGCACTGATCTAAGGAGCAGCATGGACTGTGGCTGGGGAGGTCAGAAGTCTTTGAACTCTGGGTGTGTTAAAGTCCTGGCTTCAGCAGGCAATGCCAGGCATTAGAAAAACCGGGGTAGGTGAGCACTGACAATGTATTGTGGTTTTGTATTTAAAAATTTTCTCATTGCCAAAAGGTGGCAACCTATTTTAATCTCCTGTAACTGCTGTTCACCGCCCCGCCACCACCACAACTTCTCATCCACGATTGACAAGCAGGGGATGCACTGTAAATGTCTGATTAACTACCCTTTGTATTTTTAATGAAGAAGTTCTAGAAATAATGCTCCCCAACATAAAAAACTGTCTGACTCATTATGGGCACAATAGTTGAGAATTTTAAGTGATTCCTGGGTGGCTGGAAGAGAGCTTGAAGAGGCCAGTCAAAAAGGAAGCCCAGCCTAGCTCATAAGAGACACATACCGACCTTTCTCCCCTCTCCTTTCACTGAGACTGCAGCTTCGATTGAGTGAGGCGAGGAACTGTCACCAAAGTGTGCAATTGCCTCATTACAAGAGAAAGGAGCTGCACCCTGGGAACCTTCCCAGCCCCCCTGAGGCGCACAGACCCAGGATAACAGCAAGCAATGCACCCCCTGCTGGTTTTTATTGTATGCTAATGTAATGGGGCCATCAGTCTGAAGGCTGTCTGTGCACAGACACAGGATTTCTTTTTGTCTAGTTGGAAGTCATTTGAAATTCCAGCAAGTAGAAATGCATGTTAGTGTTGCAGAAGGAGGGAAAGAGGAGGAGGACACGAAGTAGAAACAGGAAATGAATGGAAGTGGAGAAAATAAAGATTTCAAGAGAGACAAGGAGAACTCAGAGAGCTTTCTGCTTTGATGGAGTATAACTTTAAAAAACCACGGGGTTAGGCCCAGCACGTGCCTTACTTCTCACTGCCGATCACCAAACACATCCACCGGGCCACGCTTGCGCACAGCAGGAAAGCCCAAGGTCACCCGGCTTCGTCTTCAGAAGAATGAGAAATTGAACACAGGCACCTTCCCAGAGTGTGTTTTTCCTTAGGGGAGAGTTGCCACTTACTGTGTGTCTTTCCTTTATTCCAGAAAAGACATCGCTCTTTTAATGTAACGAAAAAGGTTTCCATGTTGCCTTTGGAATACGTTTCTTTCATAGAGGTATCTATTTCCAGGAGTGACTTAGCTATCAGATAGTTATCAAGTATAGGAAAGAACAAAAAAAAAAAAAAAAGGAAGGAAAGAGAAGATAAGGGAAGATGTAGGAAGGGAGGGATGGACAGAAAGAGGAAAGGAGAAGGAGGAAGGGAGGGAGGATAAATGTCAGCCTAACTGATCACATGTTATATGCTAGCGCAGTGCCTGTTTTATGTGGACTCTCACCTCATACCCAGATCATGAGCAGACAGCTGTGGAGCGAGTCATGTAAGCTCACCGCAGAGGCTCATGTCCTGTTCATCATCATCATCTCTCTCTCTCTGGTCTCCTCCAGCTCCCGGACTGTGAGGCACCCAGCTGGTCTCATCTGCAAACCCATGGTTGGGTCCTTCATCTCCTCCTTCAGCTGAGCAGGGGGCTCTTACAGCAGGGAGCAGAGGCTGTATTACTTCTTTCTTTTGTACATCTCATGAGTAGCATGACCAAGACTTAGACTTATGAGCACATCAGGTTTTCAATATACATCTGTGGAGTAATCATTCCTCTAGTATAGATTTTTGTTTTTAAAACACAGCTTCATGCAATATCTAAGTTTTAGTGCTATGATAAAATATCCTATTGCATAATTTTTATAATGACTAAAAAGTGTCCAGTGGCATTGCATCCTATCATGATGACAACATCTTGTGTCAAATAGAACCAAAGCCATTTGGTGTCAGAGGGACAGAGGTGGGAGACGGGCTCACAGTGGTGTAGGAAGGAGGAGCCACCAACAAGCCCCTTTCTGGCCTCATTGAAAACCCAGGTACATTTCCTATGAGTTCACACCAACATTTTGCTGTATTTAAGATCCCTATTCTTTTCAAGCACTCACCTCTATTACCCTCCTTGGTGTGTGGACCACATGAAGAAGGTGAGATATAAAAGAGTGAGTGAAGTTAACAGGAAACTGCTAAGGGATGTAAGTTCTGCCACTCATCTGCCTGCATGATAGATTGCCAGCAAGCCTCACCCCTTATCTGTGCCTCAGTTTTTGTCTGCAAAACAAGGAAGCTGAACCAGCTAAAATCTAATAATGTCCACCCCAGGTTTAATCCTCCAGCCCGACACCGGTAATGCAGTAGCAACTTCAATCTCTGGACACTTCCAGGGGCTTTATGCATTAGCACCCATGGTTTCTCTAACTCTCTTAAAGCTACCTTGTCTTACACAAGATTTTAATCCTAATGTCCAACAAGGTCAAAGAGAGTCAGCTTCTGAAATGAAAAGATTAATGTTGCCACGGATGGGAAAGAACCGGAGGGAGATTGCTCTCTGAGCATGAGAATTCTATCTTGTAGGATTTTTTTTTTCTTCTTTGCTGCAAATAAGGTTTATGGATTGCAATGAGGAGTCTGTCTCATTAAAATAAGTCTTTTTACTGTATTTTCCCATTTAAGCCTCACTTGGGCAATATGCTGGAGTGGGCCCGGAAAGGCAGACTCACTAGTTTTCAATTTAGTTTGTTAATAGCCTGCCTTTCATAAAAGCATCAGGCACAATCACACCAATCCCTAAATCAATAGGATGATGCAGCAATGCCTCACAGAAATGATATTTTTGAAATAAATATATACCATTCAGCCGGTCCCATTTGACATCAAATTTATATACTCAATAAGAAAGCACAATTAATGGTCCCGAACTGTATTTTCCTTCACCTATTTCACATTTCAAGAAGCACAGGATTTCTTAAGGAAAAAAAAATACAAGAAAAGAAGAAAAGAAAAAGAGCAAAGAGCATTCCATTTATAAATGGAATGAAGGTATTAAAGGACAATGCAAGCTTGGTGGTACCTCCCTGAAACCCGTTTCTCTCCCCACCAATCCCATTTCTCCGTTCTTTCTGGTCTTTGCACGGACTGTTAGCTCTTTGGAGAAGACTTCCTTGGCACCCCATGCAAAATAGAACACTGTTTCCTCTCTGTCCATTTACCTTGCTCTTCCTAGCATTTTATTACATTGTATTTGTGTGTTGTCACTCCTCCTTCCAACAACTGTAAACTCTTTGAGGACAGGAGCTTTGTTTAACACTATATCCCCCATGCCCAAGTGCTGGCAGATGTCCAAAATTGTTTTTAAATAAATGAGTGAAAAATAAATAAATGAATTGGTGAATGAATACCCCATTTCCTCTCCAAGGTGTATTGATCATGAACTTGTGTGATCACATTCATACAGTAAAACAGCCATAGAGGACATACATGCCTTCTGCTTACTCACTAAACCAATCAGTCAGTAAGAAGTTAATAATTTCTATATTAACTGTGTGTGTGTGTGTGTGTGTATGTCGGGAGAGTATTCTATGCTATTATAAATAATGTAAGGTGATGATAGGAGTATGCTAATTGGAGAATATTGCTAATATTAGCAGACTTATTTCTATACATCTTCTGTGTCTCTACCTGCTAGGGAAATTTTTTGTCTTTGCCTTCACAGGTTTTCTGGTTTCCTACCCCTCTAACCAACATTTACATCCATTTGTCAGTACAGTTTGTAACAGAAATGGAAGAAAAGAAATTTTATCAAATGTTGCTGTGAGTGATTAGTGAGAACTTATTTTATGTTCTTTGAAAAATCTAACTGAAGACAAAAAACACATTTTAATTACTCTCTGTTGCCAGATTTTGTTTCATCAAATCTAACACATGCAAAGACTGGACTACATGGGACCAGAGGTAAAACTTTGGTTTTATTTGGTGACCTCTGCATGAGATTAAAGTATCATCTCCAATTATACCTCAGGTGGAATCCTCTTCCCTGACTCATACCAAGAGTGCATTTTTACCATGAGTGCCTATGTCTGTTCTCCTTATGAGTTTGAGTTGATCCAACAAAAGACATCATTTTTGTTGGTCTATAATGACTAGGACATATTGCAAAGAATTGGAGAGCACTGTAATAACAGAGTTTAAAATTTTTTTGGGGGGGGGAATTCACATGTTACAGAATAAATATTTTTGGCAAGAACCAGCTTTAAATGATGGTTGAAGAAATAAAAAAAAAATTAGTCATATTTGAACAAAGTATTTGATATTCTGAAGAAATCTGTTCCTTTGGGGGCAGGGAGAAGAGACCAAGATTTCAAATCCATAAACCTTCAATGGCCCAAGCACAGGCCCTGGGGAAAGACTGTTATTGAATTCAGGTTCCACTGCTTGCCATGAAATGAAAACCAATATTCGTGACACAGGTGCCGTTGAAAAGGAAAGAGGTTTATTCAAGTGCCAACCACCTGAGAAGATGGGGGGACTCCTGTCCTCAAAAATCCATTTTAACAGCACAGACCCCTTGGCCAGATTATAGAGGGGATGGGGGAATTTGGGAGGGGGAAAATTCCTAGGCAGGGGAACAGTCATGTAGTTTCTCTTGATTTTCTGGATTCTGGTAGATGTCCATAAAAATTTATTTAATAAATGAGTGAATAATTAAATAAATGAAATAATGAATGAATACCCCCTTTACTCTCCAAGGTGTGTTCTTCTTGGGAAAGATGCATTTTCCTATTTTCATGTCTGGCTGGACTTCTGTGGTCCCCTTGGCCTTATAACTAGAACTGAAGATAGCAAGTAACTTATAAACTAGAGTCTCCATGTTCCTGTGGTTGAACTGTCCAGAGGGGAGGGGCACTAAGAGTACACTTTTCTCCCTCTAATGTGAACTCTTAAGGTGCATCAGCTGGAGGGAAATAGGCTAGTAACAAGAACTCAGCTAGAGATGAAAGCATAGAATTGATTATATACTTTTGATTTGTTACAGAATATATAACTTTGATTACTAGATTGGTAATATTAAATCATAGAGTAACAAGATGGGTCAAATATTTACTAAGATTAAACATGGGTAGTTTTACAAAAATTCTTCCAAATTCTTGCCTACTTTATTAATATATTTTTATTTTAATTCTATTATATGGATAATAAAACTGATATCAGTAATATAGCATATTCAGTCTTGTTACAAGCATTGTTTGTTCAAGAAGGCTTCAGAAAACAATGCATTTGGGCTAGACTTTGAAATTTGTCATTGCCATAGGTCTTTATGAGAATAACCACATAACTGGCATAATGCTTATTTCCCTAAAGATAGATATTAGGTTCACCATGGAACATCAGTCTAGTTCATTAATAATCAGCATTCACTTTTACTGTGCACATTATTTGCACTAGACACTGTGTTAAGCAATGTTGAGTAATTACCTCATTTAATCATCATGACTCCCCTACCTAGGTGGTAGATGTCATTATTACTGCTTTTTTAGAGCTGAAGAAACTGAGGCATAGGGAGGTTAATAACTTGTTCATGGCCCCACAGGTGACGGAGTCAAGTATCAAATCCCATTCTGTCATATGTCAAAGACATTGGATTCAATCCTGCATTAATAAAAACTAAGTCTAATTGAGTACCATGAGTCAGGTGATTGTTCTAAACACAGGGCAAGCACAACTCATTTAACACAGCAACACTGCCAAGCAAGTGCAATTATTTCCCATTTTACATGTAAAGAAACAGATGCAAAGAGAGATCAAGCAACTTGTCCAAGGTCATACAGCTAGGAAGCTACAGAGCCAGGATTATAACCCTTGTCGTTGGTTTGAGAGCCAAGTTCATAAACCCTACACTTTAATGCCTCTCAAGTTTTACATTATGCAAATTGTTCTCCACCTTTCTACTGCCCATTCCACCACACAGTGTAGTTTTAAGGTGTAGCGATCATGTTGACATTTCAACCCCGATTACTTTTTCACCTCTCATCTGACTAGTTATTTCCATTTACAGCCAGAACCAGCTCTCTTGACTCCAGAGAGCATACAGTAAAAGATCAGAGGGCTGTAAAGGTCCCATCATCTCTGAAACTTCTGTGCAGACCCCAGGCAACATTGTAAATTTTTGTTGTTTAGATTTAAATCTTCCTCAAAGTGAGAATGAAAGAAAAAATGCATTTGTGGTGAGAAGAGACAGCTTTACCAGAAATAAAACCCCTAGGTGTGGTTAGTTTCAATGACTTTCCTTGAAAAAACTGGACCAGAGGACTGATCAGTTAGGGGCGGAAGAGGAGAATGGAAAAGCACCAAAGGGACCCTAGAGACAAGCTTCTGAGACACTCCACAGGCATTACTCCGTGTTGGAGACTGCAAGCTGACAGGATCCTTGCTGCCCATCCCCCTTGCTTGATTAAGTTGCTAAAGGCTAAATCCTTCCCCACAACCTCTGACTGTTTAAGTTGGTAAAGGCAATTTTCATGCCCTTCTCCACACCTCTGTGTTAGCTGTGTTTCCACTTATCCCATCCCCCATGTCCCTGGAAGAGACTGGAGCCAGTTTTCTTTTTATCCTTTGTTTTGTGAAGTTAAGATACGCAGGGTGGAGGGTTTTCTGCACTGGGGAGAATTCTTGGGTTGCCTCTGAAATGTGACTTTGTTTCAGAGTTCTCTTTGATTTGCTAATGACTTTACTCTGCCCTGTAAGTAAAGTGGTTTGGGGGTGGAGACTTGCTCTTGTAAGCTGTTGGCTGTGCAAAGAGATCTGATGGCATTCTTTTTCTCTCTGAGTTTATTTTTTCATTCCGCACCGTTCTCACTCAGGACCCGGACAATTACTAGCCACGCTGGTCCGCAGCAACTCTGGAAACTGGGCATTGCAGAGAGAAGGGGGCTGTGCTTGAATGAGGAGAATCTGATGAGAGAATAAGTGGAGAACAAAAATGTTCCTGGTCTTCTGCATCATTTCCCTTGTCTGAGGAACTGTGTCCTGGGTCCACAGGGGAATGAGGGAATACCAGCCCTAATGCACCACATCTCCATATCTGTAGTGTGGACAGGCATAGAGAGGGGCTGGCGCTGAGTAAGGCATGAGGGCTAAACAAGAGAATGACATTCGCCAGTATCTGTTACTTCCACTTTAGCGTGAAGGTAAATCTCACCTTTCCTTCTGTATGGGGATTATCTGTTGTAACTACCTCTTTGTCACATGACTTGCCTGGTCAGGGGATCAGGATTTAAGGCTACCTGTTGTCAATGAATCGATCGTTTAGTGCAGCACACTTCACCTCCAGGGTCATCATATCTTCACTTACATGCTATGGTTATAGCTTCTATTTTTCTAATATGTAAATTCTGGGTATGCACACAGAAAGTGCTTTCTCTGCTCTGGCTAAGATAATGTGATGACTGACACTGTGAGGTGAATGCCTTCAATCCCATTGGATGGGTGGGAAAATGGACATTCAGACACACTATAGCTTACTCATGATTAGAGAGCTTTAGGGCCAGACTAGAATTTGAACTCAGTTTTCCTGGTTTCCAGAAATGATGCATTTCACCATTGCTGCCTTCCTATTTTCTTACATTGTGCCCAATTTTCTGTTGTGCAATTAAAAAATACATATATATATATATAAAGAAATAAAGAAGAAACTTTGTTCCTCTTTAAAGGTATGTATTAGGCATCAGTGTGCTTGGGCCTGAGGATGCTGAAGGGGGTATGAAATGTCCCTGGCATCCTGCCTATCAAGCAGACTACCACAATTTCTAGTCCAGGGCTCCGTATGCCTGACTCTTCTCAACACCTGAAGCTTTGATTGTGTCTCTGATTTTATTTGCTGCTATTTCAAGTGTGACTGCTTTCTGGACTGCAGATGTGAGTTCAGGGATGGCGGAATGTGTGGGGGAGAAATGTAATTTAATTTAAATTGCATTTTTGAGCAACGTAGACACTTGGATATCATTCTTTATTACTGGAATATGCCACTCAGCATATTCATCTGGGCGTATTTAAACCTAAAATTCCCCACCTCCTGAGGCTGCACTTGCAGTAAATAGCATAAAAATTTGGATGGAGGATGCAAATCTGAGATTTGTGAGTCCTGGGTGTTCATTGGAAGACAACAGAGGCCACAGAACAACCCAAAATAAATTGCATCTCCTCTCTGCAGTGGGGCCTTTGAGTCCAGGAAAACAATCAGAGGGTCAGCACATTACTGACCATACAAGTCTACCTGCCTACCCATCTCAGCAGACCCTGTCACCAAGAAACAGAAGAGAATCTGTAATACAAAGGGATGCAAAGTGATGCTGGCTTTACTCTGAGAAAGAATTTGAAAGCATTCATTAAAGTTAGCCATCATTTGATCACATAAGGGGTTGAATGCGAGTCCATTTATTCAGTGAATAAGATGCCACATTTTCACAACCATAGAGTTGATTTTCAGCTGGCCCTCTTTCCTCCATGGACACTTTAGCTAAAATTAGGTCTGGAGAACTGACTGTAATTTGGTAGTGTAAGAGAAAGTGATTTGTAAGAACATCTTTGACCCCAAAATCTTTCTTGGGCTGACTATTATAAAGCCTACAATTTCACAATTAGTCATTTATTCCTTTAGGTTACACATTTGTCTCCCAATATATCTCTTTTAAAGTGGAAAATGGTCTGGGAGCGAGATTTCATTAAGCTATTTTCGATGTCTAATACTTCATGGTGAATGAGATAATCAGATATGTTTCTCAATCAGAGGAAAAGCCACAGCACATGCCTGACAAATGACAAGCACTCAGTGACTAGACCTATCGTCATTTTATTACCATGAGAATTGGGACAAAAGATCCCATATGCATTTTGGGCCACTATTAATGTAGGGGTGTTGATGGCTGCTGCTTTATTTTTGTGTAATCAAGGACAAAATATTTAATAACACGGAGCCGCAACTTTCCCATTTAAAATAGTATTAATAATTTTGACTTCATTGATGATTATAAATATTAAGTGAAATACAAATAGTGGGTAGAATGAAATGTACATTGATCTAAAGTGTAAGATGTTCATTCAAAATAAAGGCATTCTCTATAGACTCAACTGCTTTTATACCCAAGTGTCGGGCATAACATAAGACCAGTTGCCTGAGACACTGCTGCTCCCTGAGCCTCCTGCTCTGACTCAGCCCAGGGGCTCACAGCAAGATCACTGCGCTCACAACCTGGCCCAGAATGAAACAAGTACCAAATTGCCTCACAAGGTTTTTTTGTTTTTTGTTTTGTTGTTGTTATTGTTTTTACTCAGTGAGAGGAGGGGAGGCAGAGACAGACCTCTGCATGCACTCCATCTGGGATCCACCTGGCAAACCCACTAGGGAGTGATGCCTGCCCATCTGGGGCATTACTCTGTTGCTCAGCAACCAAGCTCTTCTTAGCACCTGAGGAAGAGGCCATGGAGCCATCATCAGTGCCTGGGGCCAACTCACTCCAATTGAGTCAGGGCTACAGGATGGAAGGAGAGAGACGGGGGTGGGGGAAGTGGAGAAGCAGATGAGCACCTCTCCTGTGTGCCCAGACCGGGAATCAAACCCAGGACATCCACATGCCAGACCAAAGCTCTACCACTGAGCCAACCAGCCAGGGTCTGCCTCACAAGTTTTGTCAGGGACAGTTAGTTTGTAGAGTTGTAGCTGTTGATTGTTGAAATTTGAAAAACATAACATGTGAGAAGTTCTCCAAAAGCTCTATAGGTTGTAGATAGATCTGTGCCTGGATTCCAGGTAAGCTCACAAGAGTCCCAGCTGTGCCCTCCATAAATGTACAAACACCACCAGGGAAAGGGGACATCTGAATCTTTACCTCCCCCATGGCTTTTTTTTATCTTTTTAGTAGAAAAGTCATTTAGTCAATGGCTACTTGCACTGTTTCAATAGCATTTCTTTTTATTATTTTATTGATCTTTTATATTTTTAACAAAGATTGTATATGTTTATGGTGTAAAACATGATGTTTTAAAATACATAGACAATGAAGTCATTACTAAGTCAAGTTACTTACCATATTCATTTTCTCTCATACTTAACCATTTTTGTGTGTCTTGAAAATACCCTAAATCCATTCTTTTTGCAAATTTTCAGTATTCAAAACAGTATTATTACTATAGTTATCATGCTGTACATTAGATCTCTAGACTTATTTATCCCACATAACTACAACTTTATACTGTTTGACCAATATATCCCCATTCCCCTTACGTTTCTGCCCTTGGCAACCACGGTTCTACTCTCTGCTTCTATGATTTATATCTCTGATGGTATCAAGTGGGAGGCAGCCCTCCAGGCATCCCTGGATGCTAAGAGTAGCTGGAGATACCATCTTTTAGCCCTTCTTTGACCACTGAACTGGATAGTCTTGCTTTACTTGGATGGTAGCTCTACCTAATCCTTGAGCTAACTTTTAACAGTCCTGCAGGCTAGGAAATTTTAAACTGCTTGCTATAATAGTAACATCTCTTGACCAACTCTGGGAAATACATGTTGGTGTGGGCTCCTAGGGCAGAGTTCCTGACTCATGTGCTTTACCATCAGTGGGGTCCACGTAATGCTGAATATGGCGTCAGCAGTTCTGCAGTGGGGAACCCACCTTTGTCTGTGAATCATCCCATCACCATAAAAGAGAAGGAAAATTTACTCTTTGCCACAGCATGAATGGACCTGGAGAGTATTATGCTAAGTGAAATAAACCAGTTGGATAAAGACAAGTACCATATGATTTCACTCATATGTGGAATCTGATGAACAGAACAAACTAACGAAATAGAAACAGGCTTCCAGATAAAAAACAGACTGACAGCTGTTAGAGAGGAGGGGTTTGTGGGGCTAGTTGAAAAAAGAGAAAGGGATAAACAAAAACAAAACAAAAAATAAACAAAAAACTCAGACACAGACAACAGTATGGTGAGTACTAGAGGGAAAGCAGTGTGGGGAGGTAGAAGAAGAGGGAGCAGGTATAAATGGTGACTTGGGATGGCGAACACACAATACAATATACAGATGATGCATTATAGAATCATATACCTGAAACCTATATAATCTTATTAACCAATGCCATCCTAATAAATTCAATAAAAATTTTAAATAATTCTCCCCTAATTAGTGGGATTAATGTTTGCTTACTATGAACAGTTTCATGTTCCAATATTTCACTCTGTCCTAATACATATATTCTGAACCAAACGACATACAGCAACAAAAACAAAAACAAAACCAAGTGAATTTGTTTGAGCCTTAGAGACCTGTGTAATGTCCCAGAACACGATTCTTACCCAGAATACTAGGTCTATGTATCAGAACTGAGGCCTCCATCACTCTTTCAGCAGACATGTCCTGGAAAAGAGCTATTCCAGAGACTTCTCAAAATTAGTCCCAGTGAAAGTCTACCATTACACTGGGAATAGAAAACAGTTGTTCACTTAGACTGCTTTGAGGCTTATATCAATAAGAGTGATGGTATCTAGTGGCAATGTATGTAGAACCTACTTCTCCTTTCAGAACGTGCCTCAGAGGGTTAGACAAACATGAACAATTAGAGCAACCCTGGTTCCTCTTGTCCAAGGGACAAAATCCTAGAGGGCAGTGTCCGGGATGTTCTCACCTCTGATAATACTTTCCTCACCAACAAGACCAAAGGTATCTGAAGACAAACACTTATGACTACATTCTTTGTGCTCCTGGTTTCTTTCATTTCTCAGGGTTCCAAACTCTCTTGCTCACATTTGGTATCCCCAATCTCTATCCATGTTCTTCATACCTGGATTCTGTCTTTGTGCCTCATGTCTTGCATGGATCATTCTTCTGAATTTCTTGATTGGCTTCAGATATCATTATCATACTTCCTGCTATCAACGGATTGCTCTTGGCATCACACTTTCTGGCCATAGGCCAGGTTCACTAGCCATTCCTTATGTCTGACCACACTCTCATAACCCTAGCTCAGACTAGCCCTCCATTGGAAGTATTTGGATAATGATTTTAAAGTAACTACATAACTCTAACTGAAAATATCAAACTATTTACCCACTATATTCTTAAATTTCTGTTTTTATATTCCTGTGGTCTTGACTGAAGGTTCTGATTTCTTCTAAAATATACACATCCCTGGAAAAGGTAAATTTTACACATTGTCAAACATATACACCTCTATATGAATAAAACCTTCACATCTTTTAAAAAATATGATAGGAGCATCAAGGCAGGGAAAAAGAATAAAGATCTCAACCTCCAGGCTGCAGTTGAGGTGGAAAAAGTGCCTTTGAACAAGAATGACACCTTAGCTTCTGAAGATGAAACTGCCACCCTCCCAAAGTTGTAAAGAACTGGCCCTGGGTAGCTCTTTTCTCCATGAACTACAACTGCTTGTCACAAAAATTTTTTGATAGCACTCACCCCTATTTGGATCTGGGCTGTAAATATTGGCCCAGACTCTAAAACTGATGCACTAACTTTACAATGCACATATTGCATAAATATATGTTGATAAATAAACTTGTAAGCCTGTGTATGCATTGCATGCAAACTCTCTTTTTTTAAGTAAAGATTTGAATTTTATAGACTGTAAAATATGGATATTGCTCTATTTATCTTGATGTACCTCTATGAAAAGGTGACTGCTGTGATTGGAAAGTCATGCCATCTAACTAAAATAAGGTACTTTATTTGGAATTTTAAGATCTCTCCTGCCTAATATGTATAACCATAACTATCTTGAAAAATTAGTTGTTTATTGCTTATATATTTTCTAGTGCTCTGGCTATAATCCTGAAGTGATTTATAATCATTGGGAGAGGGAAAAAGCTGGTCACTGCTATGAACACAGGGTTCAAGGATTCTAGTTAGCCAACATAGGTCAAGGAGGCTAGTAATGAGAGACACATGCCAGCCAAGGTACTAAGGAGGAACAATGCCATCAGCTGTCAACAACAATCACAAATTCTGGCCACACTATTATAATTTTTTTATATATATATTTTCAATACTTATACTGAGAAACTTGTTCTTTAAAGGACCAGATTATAACTGTTGTAGGCTTTGTGGGCCAGGTCTGGCCTTAGTTCCTTTTTTTTTTTTCATTTTTCTTTACTTTTTGAAAAGCATGCTTTACAAAGGTAAAAGCCATTTTTAGCTCAGGGGCCATGGCTTGCTTATCCTCAGTCTAGAGCAAAGGTTTTAAGACACTGAAACAGCAGAAAACTTTTATTCAAGAGAGATCACCACAGTAATCATAATCAGTCCTGGAGTTGTGGCTGAGATTGTTGGTGGCTCTAGGTCCCTGCCTTCTCTGCTTTATCTTCTGGGTCTCGGGTTGTTCTAATGAAACCACAAAGCTTAGATATCTGGATATCTGGGCCCGGGAGAATCCCACATACTTTTAGAATAGTAACAAAACTGCAATTACAAAAAAAAGCACAGATCTTATACCAACAAGGAAGAAAACACCTAACAGATTGATAGTTACCATCTGTACATCCTGTCTGTGGTACTACCATGTTCAGTAATGCAAGTAAAACTCACTTTTTTCATTATTAAGTAAGAGGAGGGGAGGCAGAGAGACAGACTCTTACACATGCCCAGATTGTATCCACCCAGCAACCCCCATCTAAGGCTGATGCAGCTGCTCCGTTACTTGACAACTGAGGTAATTTAGTGCCTGAGGAGAGGCCATGGACCCATCCTTAGCATCTGGGGCCAACTTATTTGAACCACTCGAGCCATGGCTATGGGAGAGGGAGAGGGAGAGAGAGAGAGAGAGAGAGAGAGAGAGAGAGAGAGAGAGAAGAAGAAGAAGAAGAAGAAGAAGAAGAAGAAGAAGAAGAAGAAGAAAAATAATAATAAGAAGAAAAATAAAAAGAAGAAGAAGTAAAAGAAGAAAGAGGAGGAGGAGGAGGAGGAGTGGAAAGCAGATGGTTGCTTCTCCTATGTGCCCTGACTGGGAATCAACCCAGGACTTTCTCATACCAGGGTGATACTCTACCACTGAACCAACTGGCCAGGGCCTATTTCCTTTTTTTTAAATCACTTACATGCACAATGTCTTAGATGAAGATGCCTTTACAATTTATTTGTTTTCTTTCTGTCTCAATTCTATTAGAGAGAGTGTACTTTTATGTCCTCACACCAGGATAACTGTGCATATCTCTTAACTGGTTCTCCAGCCGGCTCCTTTTAGGCTTTCCACTCTCTGCCGTAGTCAGCCTACCCCGATAGGCTAAACTTTGTAATTACATCACTTTGATTTGATATGCTCATTCTCTCAATGACCTGAATCCAATTCAATTCACTTTGACACTGATCAGATATTTGTGATGCTCAGTCTTCAATGTGCTGTAAACGACAGGAGCCCCAGATGTATGTTAGAATCTCTGCCTTCCATTAGAAGTGGTAAGATGATGACAAAATACCTGTGAAAGAAGGTGGAACACAACAGGAACCAGTTGAGTAGTGGTAAATTCAATAAAGTCACTGCAGAAAATTTCTGACTGGTGAGATTGGGAAACATTTGAGAAATTATTGAAGATTTACTAGAAAGTTGTTCCATGGAAGAAGCAGGGACAGAGCATGGTGTTGGAGAGAAAAGCATGCTCAGAGACATGGAGGAGGGAAAGCACAGAGCTTATTCTGCGAATATGGCCATATAGTTTTAGTAGTTGAGAAAGGAAATAAACTTGGAGAATGACTAAGACAAGTTTGAGGAAAGTCTGGAGTGCCAGGCCATGTTGTCTGAGCTATATTTCATAGACTTGGGAGGAAAGGCAATATTTTCTGAAGTCCATGTGCCTCGTCAGGTGATTGTACATTGGGTTTACATGGCCATGAGGTAGTGAAAGGGCTTTGGACTAAGAGGGAACTCATAGATTTGAATTTCTGCTTCATCTTTCTAGATTACCAATAAATCCAAGGAAAATAAACAACAGGATCATTTCCACTCATATTTTTAAATGTTTGTACAGACTATGAAATACTGATACTATGTGCAAAGTAAGGAAAAGATTTTAGGAAATGGCAAGACAGACTGACTATGGAATGCCAAAGAACAAATGAGACATAGTGGGGTTATGTTGGGTAAAGTTGGGAAAAAAGAAAATGTTTGTCTTTAATCTTTTCAACCTGATACTTCAGATCATGGCTTTCTGCCACCCTCACATTAGGTCCTGAACTCTTTAAAGGAGGAGGTATATTAGCTTGGACTCCTCTTTGTATTTCTAGCACATAACGGAGAGCCTGGCTCTGAACAACAACTCAGTAAATGTTGCTTGAATGAATGGTCTCTCCAATCTTTATCAAAGCCTCTACTCTAGAAGAAAATCTATAACCAAATGTATGCATGCTAACAAATAAATGATTATCCATATACTAAAAGGTATTTCTTTAATAAAAAATAAATATGGAATAGCCCATTGCTAAATAAGTCTAATTTTAATGGCAGTACTCTTAGAAGAGAAGGAGCATGTTACAAGGGTGACAAATAATGGCCTATGCTGGTGGGGTCTCCATTGACTACTTCCTGCTTCCTTCATTTGAGGCCCCTTGATATTTAGCTTTTTCAAGTACAACTGTCTTCAACTGAAGTTAGTGTTTTATACCCTGGTATATGGCAAGAAAAGGGACTGTGGAGAACCCCTGAGTCAGAGCCTGTAGATAATAACATCCTTTTTTAAATTTTTTCTTTCAAATTTTGAAGAAAGCCCTGTGCTATTTATTATCTGCCCATAGGAGTCACCAGTCCTTAAATTCAGTGTCCTGACTTCCTGGCCATTTTGTCTGGAAAAAAAAAATCACTTCCTTTTTCACATGGAAATCCCTTCCACAGTTGAATACCTTCATTCTGCTGGATTGGGTTGGATTTGTATTAAATTCCCTTCCTTCAGCACACAGGAGATTTAGCACATCCTTGATCATGGTTTCCAACCTGGCTTCTCTGATTACATGCCTACTGACTGCAAGCAGCTTAGACAGAATGAATGTCATTGGCTGAAGTGGCCACATATCTAGTCAGAGTGGGAAGAGCCATAATGGTGCAATTTCAGTTATCTGAAGTGTCTATACCTACATGTATCTTCTGCATTGATGTTAAATATGCCATTATTACTTCCAGTTAAGCAAGGCGGCAGCCTGCACCCTATATTCTGAAACACTCAGAGCACTTTTGGAGAAAAGACAGAGAGAATGCAAAAACTGCAATAAATACAAATACCATTTGCCAATTTAATTCAACCATAGCAAACTGTATATGGTGACAAAATTTTACTACAACACTATGAATTAAGCTAATGGAAAACCCTGTTTATCTCGTGTATTTCATTTGCTACAAAAATACTAAGGAGGAATAGTAGCTAACACATTCAGTTTTCAGTGATAGAAATCCAACTCACTAGCATAAACGGAACATTTTTAGAGAAATGCATTGCTTCACCTAACTGGGAAGTGCAGTTGGGTACTGTTTTAGGCCCAGCTGACCAAATGGCTTAAATAGCGCCATCAGGAACCCTTTTTAATTTCTTTGGTTTCCCTGTAATAGATATGATGGTTTTCTGAACCTGAAGATCTCAGCTGGGAGGTGTATTTCTCGGATAGGTATTTTAGTTTTGTATTGTTGTTATAACAAATTACTGTGACATTGGTGACTTAAACCGACACAACTTTATTATCTTACATTTCTAAATTCTGGAGGTCAGACATCTAAAACAGATATCAAGAAGCTAAAATCAAGATATAGGCAGGGCTGCATTCTCTTCTTTTCCTGCTTCTAAAGCAGTGGTTCTCAAACTGTGGGTCTCGACCCCAGTGGGGGTCGAACTACCAAAACACAGGTGTCTCCTAAAGCCATCGGGTTGAGAACCACTGTTCTAAAGGTTGCCTTCATTCATTAGCTCTGGGCCCCTAACTCCGTCTTCAAAGCCAACAGTCACATCAGTCTGCTATTTCATTGTTGCATCTTCTCTAACTCTCCTGCCACCTTCTTTCACTTAAAGGATGCTTGTGATTACATTAGGTCTACCTATATAATCCAGTAAAACCTTACCATCTCGAGATCTTCAGTTTAATCATATCTTCAAAATCCCTTTTGCCATATAAGCGAACATATTTACCGATTCTAGAGATTAGGATGTGTACCTATTTAAGACAAAGGGGGAATTATTCTGCTTACAACAGGTTTGGCAAAAGTAAATAGAGGACTTTGAATGGTCTGCCATCTGTAATGAGCTTACCTTCCAACAATCACTGTACCTAAAAGAACCGTATACTCTGATTGGCTACCCTGGGTCACATTAGACTAAACTTGATGGTGAGGGAGCAGGGATGATGGCTTTAGCTTCTATCATAGCATGGGGAGTGGTTTATCTGCAGGAAAAAAGGAACTTCTTATTAGAGTAGGGTGATGGGATGCTGGAAAGGAAAACAACCACTGACACCCAAGGCATGAGACAGGCAGTACATGAGCAAGCTTGTCTTGTTCCCAACTCTTATAAGAAGGGCCCCATGAGTTAAACATCAGGAATTTAAGAATCCTCTTTTAAAATATAAATATTTAAGTTTGGTAGGAGATAAATATTCATGTCGGCGTCACATATCAGTGTGGAAATGTTTATCAAAATCTTATACTTCATGCTGGAATTGGCTGAAGCAATAGATTGCATTGGGGTCGGAGTAGGGCAAACGTTAGAGGACTTCCCAATGAGAAGTCTCAAAGGAGTTATAAAGAGAAGGCCTGAAACATAAAGCATGTACCTGGCCACTCACAGCCTGATCATGGCCCAATTCTGACTCTTCTTATGCAAACATGTCAATGGACCCTTGATAAATGGACCTCAGATATGGGGTCTTTTCTTCCCAATTTATTCATTCCCCATTCTCTTAACACCTTTCGAGCCTGGACACTATTTACAGCTTTTTCCTCTGAATGCCTATCCCTTTTGCCTGCAAGATGTCAAGTTCCACTCTGCCCCAGAGTCCCAGAACAGGGGCAGTTGTTCATGGACAGACTGTCCCTCCAAGGGCAGCAGCTCCTCTGCAGTTGGGTATTAATTCATAATCAAACATTGATGAGTCATGC
Source organism: Saccopteryx bilineata (assembly GCF_036850765.1). Classification (NCBI taxonomy): domain Eukaryota; kingdom Metazoa; phylum Chordata; class Mammalia; order Chiroptera; family Emballonuridae; genus Saccopteryx; species Saccopteryx bilineata. The sequence goes on along the minus strand of NC_089500.1, from coordinate 30,209,125 downwards.
CATTTTACTGAAAAGCACCATCCTTAAGTCAACCACCTAATCTAAGGGAAGAAATTAAACTCTAAACCAACATAAACACATTACAAGTCATTAGTGTAATTAAAAAGGAATGTATAATTAAAACATTTGTGTATTTTAGCTCAAATTCATCTGCGGTAGAAAATTTTAATGAACTGTTCATCAAAGAAGTCTCGGGAGTCTGGGGATAAGTTTAGCATAACAAGAAACTGAATGTTTTCTTCCCTCTGCTGCAGGAGCCCCACTCCCTCTGGTTTCTAAAAAGCAACCTGTCATTGGTTCCACCAAACTAATAATGATTCTAAGTGGTTATGATTGCTTCCGTGTTTTAAACTGATGTTATCTTTTTATCCCTTAAGAATCATGTTTTTCATAATTACTTCTCTTTTGTCCTTTCCTTAAGACAAATGATTTTATAATTAGCGATGAAGGAAGGAGTCGTCACTCCAAGACATCTGTCAAGTTGTCAGGAAGTATGTCTCCCTGTAGCTATATTTAAACTTTCTGTTTAATAGCCTCTTGCTTTATTTCACAAGAGCATCTCTGCGGAATCATGCCCAGGATCCCCTAATGATCAGGTTCTATAAAACATAGAGCAATTAGACTGTAAGAAATATTGTTCCCCAGGACGTCTTTCCTATTCATAATGTGCACCTCTCCCTCCTAACACTCTCTTCCTTGAGCTTCCCCACACACAGGGATGTCTCCCTCCCCATGTTTCGTAGGCTCTAGTTCTAGATTCTTGCAGAAGAGATGATAGAGTGTGTTCAAAATTAGGCTAACACTTTGCCCCACTTCAGCATTCAGTTGTAACAGTGCTCTGTTTGTCTCCAAGTGAATGGCAAGACAGTGTGAGAAATAATACTCCCTCAGAGGGAGCACAGTGATAGCCATGCTGCATTTCCCCCGAACCCTGTAGAGAAATAGTGTGCTTGTTCACATGTTTGCTGTTCTTTCGTATCATCTGCAGCAAAAAATGTAGCCTTCCAGTGACCCCAAAAGCCTTGTTCCTTAGGAACAGACTCCAGATGAACAGAAACATCCTGTGAAGATACAGGGAGCTCATCTTAGCATGAGGTTCAAGATTACTGCCGATCTCCTGTTCCAATGCCCTTCTGTCAATAGGTAACACCCTGAATCTCACAGAAATCTCACATCGCTCTTATTATTCACTCTCTTTATTCTTCAATCACTCATTTAACCCATGACTCTGGTTCTTCATGTGAGAGAGGTAGGCACAGGGAGCTCAGTGATTTTCTGTAAGGCACACAGAAGTGCCAGACAGCTCCAGGGATAGCTAAACTGAGTGAAGTGCAGTCTGATGCTGACCTTTCACCTGGCCCTGGCAGAGACACAGAGAAGCACTGGCCCATGTTGAATACATAAATACCATAATGCCCTTCCATATTTCAGGAGATCCTTGAAGTTGGGACATTTGCTTTTTCTTTTGGGCACCTTTCCTGCTCCTCCCCCCTTTCAAAACACCCATCCTATTTGCCTGCCAACTTTGTAATTATGTGAAAATTATCAGAATTAAGTGGGTAGAATGGAAAAAGATTGTTTGAGGTATTTTTCTTCATGAGGGTATTCATATTTACCAGACTCTTAAAGATCAAAAGGTGTGAGCGGCACAACAATGGAACTGTAAGGAAGAATTAAAGGCACTGAAGAGATTAGAGCATCAAGACTTTGGTTTCCTGGCAGGGCAGGCCAAGTGGTTCTAGATCACCTTTTCATTGCACAATGAGGTGGCTGCTTATTCTTTCTGCCTGAGTATAGTACATAAGCAGAGTGCAATATGTGGGCAGAGGTGTAATAAACTCAGTAGCTGGCATAATAAGAAAAATAATTAATCAGTGTGTTTACTTTCCTGGTTAGTTTCCCAATGTATCCCTTCATGGAGCTCATGAATCACGATTCTGTTTAAGATGAAATAAAATCGAAGATACCTCTGAGCTGTTGTCCTCTTTTTGTTATTTCAAATGCCACTCCTCCCTTATGGCTATTTTAATGTTCCTCTATCCTTCTCAGTCCTGTTTCATCTTTTTTAAAACCATCCTTCACATCAATGTCAGAAGTAGAATACTAGTTGTAACACTACCTTGTCTTTCTGCTGTCAAGGGGCTACAGGGCTCCCTGTCACCTATAGGGGGTTAACGCATGACTTCATGTCACCTGCCCTTACCTCATCCTGCCCTTACCTCATCCATCCTTGTTGCTCATCATTTCTTAGCAGTGGACTCATTCAATTGGGCACCTTCCTTTGCTCCACTCACTTCATCCAAAATTCCTATTGGCTCAAGCTTGTTGGTGATATTGCAGAAAATAGAAAAAGTAAGAGGGTCTGAAAATACCAGGTAGCTGCCATACTGGCCCTGGTCTCTCTACCTCTCGACTTCTCTCACCTGAGAGAAATAAAGCTCTTCGTAGTTTAAGCATCTGTTATATCAGTTGTTGATTGCTAGCAGCTGAATGCAATTCTTAAATAACAAATATATGAAACAACTAATTTTACCTGTATAACCTCTTAGTTATCCTTATTCAAGGATAGTTAATACCCCATTGATTATTATTATTACTATTATTAGTTTTTTGCTGTTTTTGTTTATTTCTTTGTTTGAAACATGGCAATGAAAGATCTGAAATACTGAAACAGTCAAATATGAATGATGAAGCCACCTTTTGACCTTTAATTTGGAAGGTGGTGCCCACAAAGAAGCCCCAATATTCATCCACAGGCTCTCTTTTCTCTCCTCCAGCAGTGCTCTGCCTCCTAAGTACCTAAAGAGAAAAAATCATGTAAGCACACAATCATATCTTTTTCCCATTATGTCACTTGCTAATATGGTCTTGTGTGGCTCCCTACCCTTTACGTGAACTTGTAATCATATAGAGGCACTGCTTGAGTGCAGAAAGGTAGCCCAAAAAACTGTTTCCTTAAATTTTCTCAGACTATGGAAATTTAAGAGCTGTGGGTGGAATAAATAAGTGAGTAGTAAATGAATCATGAACAGACAGTGAAATTTTTATATTAAAAAAAAAAAGACAGAACAAGGGCAGATAAAACACTGTAAGAGCGTAGGCAGGTGGAAAAATTTGACATGAGGAAGCTCCAAAGTTTCACTTAGGTTTATATAATGTAAACTGAAGAATCTTTTTAAATGTTATGTGATTTTTAGCAAATACTCCGGTCTCCTTTGATCCCTACCACTCCTGATCCTTAAAGGAATACTTAATTGATGTATGAGGGGCTACTGGTTGTTTTTAAAAAGTATATGTCTCTATGTTTCTAGGGGGGAAAGGCATTGAGCACAGACAGAATTTGGGGACAATACAACAGAACAGAACAAGGATCTTGTCCTTTTAGAGACAGAAATGATGAGAGCAGAGACATCATGGTTGTGGGGACAAAAACATGAAATCTGCATCCTACAGAGAAACCTGGAGCATTAAAGAAATGCCTGATGAGTTTGTGAGATTGAGAAGGAAAGATCCATGTCTCATTTCCTTGGTAGTTTCTCAGACTGTGTCAAAATAAGAGAATGCCGGAGAGAAATAGCCATGGCCAGCTAACTGTGGCATAAAAACCAAGGAAAACTTTTCACGACCCAAAAGTGTGGCGTGGGTGTCGCCTATGTATAGTGTATGTCCAGAGAGAATCATTGAACAAAAGGAAGAGACAGGTTAATAGAGGCCAGGGTCATCTCAGTAGCAACTTATCTGGACCAGTGATCAAGGACCGGATATATCCTCACTGTCTAAGCCCGCTTGAACTGAGACCAAACCATTGAGAAAACTTCATCATTTCCATTTCACAAAAAGACAAAGAGATCCAAGGTACTTTTGAAATAGAGCCAGTCTCATGTGTAGATAAGAAGGGACATAAAGCATAAGGCTATGAAGATCACTTGATAGGTGCCCAATACAGATGTTTTCAGTAGTACATCCAGACTGATGTGCAAAAGCCTTTCATGATTGATCCTTTAGGTTATAAATAATCCTTATATGGTTTGCTCTTCAGTGTGAGTGTGAACTGCTCTGGAAGAAGTGATACATTCAGTGCCCAACATTTTATGTGAAGACACATATGAGTTTGCCATTCTGAGGGGCTGGGAGGATTTTAGAAAAATGAAAATTTGAGGGGGTTCAAGAAAATCTAAATAGGTAAAGACAGTTGGGCCTTGCTCTAAGATGACAATGGAGTCAATTGTAAGTGATACACCTGGTATATAAGTCCAGAATCAATGTTAGAACTGCTTTTGCATATATATATATATATATATATATATATATATATATATATATATATATATATATTCCTGTCCACAGATTCTACTTACACCTTAGTTTCTCCCAATTTTTCCAAAACAAAATGAGATCAATGCATTACTCTCGCACACACATAGGCACATACAAATATACTCATTCATCCACACACTCACATACATTGCCATTTACACATGCACTATACTTTGTGGTTACCACTAGAAGGACTGAATGTTGAAGTATCTCAATGCAATAAGTCTCCTATAATATAGATGCCAAGTTTTCAGGCCTTTTTTGACACTCTTTCAGCAAGATGTCATTGTCAATCTATTTGTGATGCTTGTTTGTTTATGGCAAGATCAGTGACTTTAATGTCAGTGTATAAATGAAGTAGGGGCAAAAAAAGAAGAAAAAAGAAAAGAGATTCAAAGGTAATAAGATAGTTTTCATATTGGATACAAGAATGATTTTCCCAACCTTGTCAGCAGTTCACCAGAGAAAACTACATCTCTAACCACTCCAAACTCTGCTGACATCAGGAATGCTATAGAAAAAAATATCCTCTTAAAGATCTTCTTCTGGGTTACAAGATCCATGGACTTCTTGGATATTTCTATAGCTTCATGATTTTACTCTTCTGCCATCCATAGCAAGGACATATCCTGATGAAAACCTCTTGCCCACAGCCCTAGCTTTTCAACCTTTATGAAATGTATGCTTTCTCTGGACATGCATGTTTCCAGTCACACATGCATTGATAATGAGTCTTTTAAAATATCACTGAAGTCAACAAGGTGGGTTTTTAGGACAACTGGATCTGGCCAAGTATTTTCAAGATGTCTCTGGTGACCATGTTTTTCATTAGGATTTCCAGTTGCACTGGGTATAATTACTCCTAAGGTTGTAATCTTATTCAGAAAGATGAAGCATCAGAGGATGCTAATAATTTAATAACCTGGCTATGAAGATGTCACTCCAGAGATTAGGATGAAACATCATGGTTACTATTGTCTTTGCAATGGGGTTTCACAATCCCCAGGCAAATAAATATTTAATAATAACAATAGGCATTTATCTAAAAGCTCTGGGCTTAGTCTTATATATTATGATTTGAGAAATTATACACATAATGATTTACCATTAGATATCTCCCACAATACATTGCCTTAGATTCTGTGATTCAACCATTAAAGTCCTATCTTGATTTCCAGTTAAGATGTTGTAAATCAAACAGACACATTGATCTCTTATTCCCTCTTGAAACTCCTCTATACTGGAACATCAGAGGAGCAAAAACCAATAATAATATAGGAAGATAAGAGTACATAAAAGATGTCAACAAAACTTGAGAAAATGGAACGTGATAAGTAGGGGGTGAGTGGCTGAGCATCTCAGAGGAGGTTGACACCTGAGAGCCTATGAAGAAATAGACAAATATTGGCAAGATGATTCATGGCAGAGGCTTGGAAATGTTTAAAATTTAGTGACACCTGAACCTTGGATGATGAAAGTCCCTGCTAAAGCTTAAAATAGGAAGAAAGTCTATGTAGGAGCAACTAAAAATCCAGGTGCTGGTCCTCAACTTGTGTAACTAAGGTACTAGACTTACCAATGGGGTCAGAAAACTGGAGGTTTGTTTTCTGAAGCAATGGGACTATAAAAGCTCTGATCTTAGAAAAAATAGCCTGCATCAGAAACAGATTAGTAAAAGGCTGTATAGCAAATTAAACAAATTAATCTGATGATGGCCTACTCTTCCTTATCTTCTTCCAGAATGCTAGAAAATCAAGCTCAATCCAGTATCTTAATGACTCAGAAGACACTCTGGTCCAGATAAAAAAATCTGTCACCCCTTGATTAAACTAAAGTGACACCCACCATTTGATAGTCTCTCCTTACAAACACAGAATAATAGATCAGTTTTTAATGCCTCTGTCTTCATCATAAATGGATCAGAGGTAATCACCAGATGTTTATAGAAAACCTGAAAGAAAAGAAGAAAAGATAAATCAAAGAAAAGAATAAAAAAGTACCAGAAGAAACAGAGACAATATAAGAATCAAAAGAAAACTTCCAAAAGTCTAAGTTGGCTTTTTCCAGAGAGAAGATCAAAGACATTGCATTTATGAAATAAACATTCACTGCTTTGCAAAAGGAACAGAAAGGGCTCCTGGAAGTGAAAACTTGAGCGCAGAAATGTAAAAGTTCAACCCAAGAAATGAAAGTTAAAGAAACCTTCAAAAAAGCAGAGATAGAAACTAAAGCGAAAGATAAGAAAACCAGATCCTCAGTCCAAGATTACAGCACAAGAGTAATAGGAGTTACAGAAATGGAGAGGAAATAAAACCGAATCATCACCATTACCATAGAAATAGTTCAAGAAAACTTCCCAGATCTAAAGGATATATTTCCAGATTTTTTTTAAAATAAAGACCCCACCAAATAACATGTAAAATAAGTGAGAACAGACCCTCAGCAAAAAAATATCACTGTAATGTTCCAGAATTTGGGGGCTAAAGAGCCTATGTTTCCATAAATGAAAAAGTAGGGGTGTTTGGACACAGAATCGCATTATATTGCAAAAGAGGAGATATGTGAAGCTAAAAGAAAATGGAGAAAAACTTGCAATTCATAAAAAGATATATATTTTTTACTTAGAATTTAATGTTTCACCAAATAAATATAATGGGAAGGTAAAGACATGTTCAGGCATGCTGAATTTCAGAAAATGTATCTCTCATTTATTCTTTCTCAGAAAACTACTATAAAATATTTTCTATCTGAACAAGAAAGATGTAGACACAAGATCCATGGGGCTTCAGAAGAGGAGGAGGCAGTAGGATTCTCCAGATGATGGTGAAGGGAAATCCTAACATTACAGATGAATCTAGACTGTATCCAGTCTAGAGTGAAGCAAGGGGAAAGGACCTCCGGATAGAGGTCTCCAAATAAAAAAAAATACAACTGATGTTTATGACACTTGTAACTATATGTAGAGATTATCTGCTCCACCAAAAAATTTGGGCATGTGTTAGAAAACTGAACCCCCATCAAAAAGACAATTATTAACCAGAAAAAGGAGAAAGTTCAGCAAGAATTATATTTTTAGCATGGTTCATGATTGCATTATCTATTATAATGTTGATAGACCAGAAGCACTTAGTGTGGCTATCCAGTTGTGATTGAAAAACACTCTAACTGATCACTTTATGTGTACCGGAGAATTCTACTGCCTCCTCCTCTACTGAAGCCCCATGGATCTGTGTCTACATCTTTCTGTCATTAAAAATTGTAAGTGTGCCTCTGTGTGTGTGTGTGTGTGTGCGCGCACCTCTTATCTCCAACTAAATCAGACCTCTTTGGGAAAGAAACAGCATTTTCTGCTTTTCTAAATCCCCACAGCATTGGGCCAATATCTCAGTAAAAAAGCAAACAAAACAAAACAAAACAAAAAACCCAAGGCACTGAGCAAACCTTTAGTTCTATCTATCTATCTATCTATCTATCTATCTATCTATCTATCTATCATCTATCTATCTACCTACCTACCTATTTATTTTACTTACTGCAAAAAGCTTTGTTGTTCTAGTTGTTCTGATGCATGGGAGAGGGCTCCAGGGTGGGTAAAAGGATGTCTCATTGCTTCAGGGCGAGGACTAGGCACAAACCAGATACCAGAGAAATGCAGAGGGTCCACTCAAAGGTGCCTGGGCTCCAAAGGCTCCCAGCTGTGCTTTTTTTTAAAATTAATTTTAATTTATTGTGTTTACATGGATTCAAGTGTCCCACTGAATACATCCCCCAACCCCCGTGTTCCCCTCAACATCCCCCTTGCCCCCCTCCCCCTAACGCCCTCCCCACTTCCCTCCAGGATTTGCTTTCCTTTCTCTATAATGCTGTGTTATGTTTATATAATTTCACTAATCCCTTTCCCTGCTCTGATCCCATCCTCTCATCCCCTTTCCCTCTGTCCTCTTTCCCTCTGGTCCCTTTGATCCCGCCAGGGAGAGTCTTTTGAGGAAATACTGGCCCAGCCTAGCCTGGGGGCAGCCAGCTCTGGAGGTGAGTCAGGTGTGGCCCATCCTCTTGATGAGTTTCACCTTCTCGTCCAGAAAGTGGTTCCCGGGCCTGACAGAGCTGAGAGCCTATGTGGGTAGAACCCAGGGCCTGCAGATCCAAAAGGGGCTGGTTCAGGTTCTTTTCCATGGCCATGGTGGCTTCCACAGTGTTCTGAGGTTTATAGCACTCATCTTGGGAAAGCATCAGCATGTCCTGGAAGAGAATGTGGTCACCGTGCTGGTTTTGTATATTCAAGAGATGATCGAGGCCCTAACACTTCTCCTTGGCCACCTCGCAGAAGGGGCCCACGCTCCCCAGAGCCACACTGTCATGATGGTAATAGAAGTCCGGGGAGAGGTAGGTGTGGGTGGCCTGCAGATGCAGGCTGACCGGGCGGTTGATGGCAGCTTCCACCTCGGTGGGATAATTCTGACAAATTTGGGAGCTCATGGTCCAGCAATGAGCTGGTCAAGAAACAGAATTGGCTGGTCTTGGATGCTGATAGCTGAGGTATTCTGAAGGTGATGACTGAAGGAGGCTGGAAAAAGGGACCTCCCTTGGTCTGTTCTGTCCAAACACTGTTGAAGCAATGGACAGATACAGGGGACTGTCTAGGGCACTGCTGCAAACCTTTACATCACATCTCGATTAGAGCCAGCATGTAAGGGACTCAAACAATGATCACCACAGACAAGATACTTGCAATAATAATGTGAAATATAATAATTGGTTGTTTCTTGGGTGCTAAACATTGCTAGGCACTTTTCTAAGAGCTTTATATGCCTTAAAATTATTTATACATAAAGAAACCACCAAGATAAATACCATTATAATTTCCACTTTACAGGTGAAAAAATTGGGGCACAGTGAGGTTAAATGACAAAAAGAAATGGGACTGGACATATGCTCATCCATGCCCTCCCAGACCTTGTGCCTTGATTTTCCCTGGTGGCACTGTCAAGAAGGTTCTTATTTATCTCTCTGTAGGATCCCTCTCTGGAATCTATACTCTGAGGACAAGCACCTGGTCTCCCACATCTCTTTAACTCACACACTTCTAAGCAGAGGATCTTGCATGGAGTGAGCACTTAGCATTTACATATGAGCTGAACAAATGAGAAAGCTGTGATTGATGAGGAGCCCTGTTGGGTTACCTCCAATATAACAGAGGTGGCTCTATATACCATTTACCATTGAATGATCCTAAATAACCACTCAAATGTGCTAATGCTAGTCAAAGTGTTTTATGTAATATAGGTGAAAACAAACATATTTGGAACAATTTTAAAACATTTTGCAAAAATTATATCAAAAAAGCATTCCCAGATATCTTTGTGTCTTTTCATCCAATGGCTTACCTTTTGAGGATTTGAATCAGTGTAACTCAGGATGGGTTTAACGCAGTTTCAGAACAAGTACAACAAATAAGATGGTTTTAGCTAACTATCAAAATACAGAGAAGACACTGAACATTTGATATAATCCTGTGATTTTCTCACTTTGACACGTGTGTAAAGAGTTGAGGAAAGACATATTTCTTAAAAGGTGGACCAGATACTGGTTGTCATAATTCAAAGCAGCAGAGCAATGCTATGCAGCTGAGAGCTCTGGTTCTACTCTGATTAAGTGAGGTTTCTGTTGTTTTCTTTTCTTTCTTTCTTTTTCTTCCTGTATCAGGCCTTTCCAAGCTTATCCTACAATCGATACATGCTTTTATTTTTGTTTTTACCAAGCTGGGGGAGGTTTCAAATGATTGGGCTTCAGTCTCTCAGGTGCCAGGCATTTCAGTCTGAAGGGACATCTGAGCCTTTTGCTGTGTGTGTTAATTAGAATTGGTTTCCTGATCCTTGCTGTCAGTTTCCTCTGCTCCACAATTGGAGAGACTGTGATGCTAAACCAATGCTCAAAGGTCCCTGGAGACCATTTCCAGTTGCATTACTGATTTATTTTCGTCTTGACCAGATGGCTCCAGGTTCCTGTGACTGTACGGGGGTCCTTTTGATTACCCTATTTATCTCTCCCAGTGCTCAATTTAAGGGTCAAATCTCATGTAACACATTTGCCAGAAAGATAAACCATTCAAGCCCACTGCTGTTTGGACACCACACTTCTGACATATGCTCTGTGCCTCATTACACAGTGAAGTTATTAGATTTAATACATGTTTTTATAAACTCCATAACAAAAGCAGGCAGGGCTTTTGTTGGTCTGTTTGCTGATCCTTCAAAACGTGCAGCCAATGGAAGGGTAGGAGCCAGGAGGACTTCACAGAAAGGAGGGCACTCAGTGGGTCCCTCCAGGCTCTCTCACCGAGGCCTTCCTTGTCTTTATAGAGGTGGCCATGAAAAAGATGAGTAGACCATTTTTAATGAAACCAATAAAAATGCAAAGGAAGATTTAATGTTTAAAGAAATAATAAATCAAAACTGACAACTGAAATGCAATATTTCACCATGAGATTGAGGAAATCAATTCATCCAAAGGGCACACTTGGCTTCTGTTAAAAAAGAAAAAAATCCCACATATTCACACAATAAAAGCTATCATATCAGGCAAGGCTAAATAAGCTCTAGTTAATGGATTTTGAAACCTTGGAAAACATGCATGAAGCCAGACAATAGAGAGTCTCCTGGCATTTGGACACACACATACCATAACATCTACAATCCATAAATCATAAATTACTATGATCAGTACTCTAAGTGGGAGTTAGGTTATTAAAAAAAATGTCCATTGTTCAAGAAGCTATGTGGACTCAGGATTGCCTAATTGTCAGGTTATTTATTTTGATTCCTAAATTATTTCCCTTTAAGACTTCTCATGAAATGAAAACTATAGATGAATCCTAAGCACAGAAATAGTAACTTGGCCTCCACCCTTAGGAAGAAAACAAAGAGAACTGAGTGCTTGGGGCCCATCTCATCATGCTTATGTAGTGACCCTGGGAAAGATTAAATTTAGCAAAAAGTATTCCTGCCTCATAAGGGCTCACAAGTCAATGAGAAATTGTCACCTGTGCTAGAAATTGTAATACAATGCAGTTCATAGCTAGGTCTATAACACATTGAAATGTATAATAAAAATGGGCCCAGCCATCTTAGAATGGCTTTCAGAGGAGATGTGATTTGATGTAGACCTTGAAGAATGAGATGGAATATAGCAGGTTGATATAATTTGGAGAACAGATATGAAAGTGGAGGGTAGAGAATGATTTCAATAGCACAATTAGATAAAGACAAAAGCACAGTAGTGTAAGGAATACAGGGTTCGTCTGGAAAACAATACAATAATTGATGAATAATAATACAGGAATAAGATGTTTCACATACAACTATAAACCCACTTTTGCCCCACCCTATATTTGAGAGACAGGAGGCAGTGAAAGAAAATAGAGGCTAGAAGGGTAAAAGCCACAACAGATAATAATGGAACTCTGGACAATGGCTATAGACGGGCTGCATCGTCTTGTCATCGTGCCAGGCAGTTATTATACATTTTGCACATTTAACCCTCTCCACAGTTCTTCAAGGCAGGTATCAACTTCATTGCATAGCTGAGGAAACGGAGGCACTACAATGTTACATCAGTTGCCCAATGTCCCCAAGTTTGTAAGTGTAAGCACCAAGATTCCAAACCTCTGTGTGACTCTGTGACACGGGAACATGCAGAAGCTGTACTGGGGCCAGACAGGAATTGAGCTGGAGTGGCTTCTCTCCACACTCATGCATTCTCCTTCATTCCTCCCACCTGCCATGTCCCCTGATCCCACTCTTACCGTAAAGCCTCCCATGACATGTCCAATGCTCAGGGACTCATTTTGTTAACTACTATAGCATAATCTATAGCAATTTCAGTCCCATACTCCATCATCTCCTTGGATTACTTTGGTTCATGCATATGTTTTGTCTATGTAAAGAAATTTTTTATTTAAGGGATGAAATATTTTTCTGCCTTTAAAAAAATATTCCACGTAGTTAAGAAGTTTACTCCCCTATGCTGATCAATTGATTGATTATGGTTTTCCTTAAGATTCTACTCTGTCCCAGCCAAAATGCTTGCCAAATGCCTTATTGAATGACTCTCTCAAAAACCGAGCCCTGAAACACAGGTTTTCTGCATAGGAACCTGATTTAGATCTTAGAATATACACAATTTCACTTAGTTTTCACAAGATGTTGCCTAGTGTGATTCAGAGATATTGAGCAATACGACCAGAGTGAAACAATGCCAGTGCAGAGATGGAAGTGTTAAGATTTGAACATGGGGCCCTGGCCGGTAGGCTCAGTGGTAGAGCGTCGGCCTGGCATGCAGGGGCCCCGGGTTTGATTCCCGGCCAGGGCACACAGGAGAAGCACCCATCTGCTTCTCCACCCCTCCCCCTCTCCTTCCTCTCTGTCTCTCTCTTCCCCTCCCACAGCCAAGGCTCCATTGGAGCAAAGATGGCCCAGGTGCTGGGGATGGCTCTGTGGCCTCTGCCTCAGGTGCTAGAATGGTTCTGGATGCAACAGAGCGACGCCCCAGAGGGGCAGAACATCGCCCCCTGGTGGGCATGCCGGGTGGACCCCAGTCGGGTGTATGCGGGAGTCTGTCTGACTGCCTCCCCGTTTCCAGCTTCAGAAAAATGAAAAAAAAAAAAAAGATTTGAACATGGATGAGTCCTTTTGAGCCAAGATCTCCTGTGTGGTCCTGTCTCCTCTCAGTAGGTATTTTTGCTGGATCACTACTCTAGCATGTTTTTTTTAGTCTCATGAACTTTTCTTAATATTTATATATTGTTTAATTAAAAAAATAACAGCATTTCTATCAATGGTCTTTAAAGTAAGTGTATAAATAAAAGCTGATTATAGAGTAGTGTAAACTGAACATTTATATGGATAACAATTCTATCTGAAATACTTAAAGTGAGGGACAGTTATATATAAATGCTCTAAATACCTAATGTATCTTGTGCCATAAAACAAATTTTTACCATATTGTAGTATCCTTTTCAAGAATATATGTATTCTTTTTAAAAACATTTATGGAATACACTTTAAAATACATTCTTATAAACATCAATTTTTGTACTGCAAATCAATATGTTTCTTCATTGTTTTTGTGGGTTTTGGGGTTTTTTTCCCTGTTTCTTCCTTCAATAACATGTCGGCTGTCACATACCCTTCTGTCATCAGGCATATATCTAAGAGTCGGCTTCTAGGTCACTGCTTCTAATTCCTGTGGGAAGAGATGCTAGAAAAGCAAGCTTGTTAATGAAATCACAATGCTTGAATGAGGCTCGAGGGAATAAAATGTATAGCCTAGTGCCACGGCTTTGGCACAGCTGTTTTAGGAGTTTTGAAGCCCTTTATGACATCTTCCTTGTGCCTGTCTGTGAGGGAGCTGGCTGAAAAGTATGATACTTTGGACAGATATGGCAAATACAAATTCTATGTTGAGTGTGTCTCTCCTGCAACATAGGTCTTTGTTTAGCAATTATAGCTATAGGACACAGAGTTATTTTGCTGTTTAAATTCATAATCTAATTTTGGAGGGGGAAAAAAAGATCTCGGATATATTACCTTTGGAGTAGGTAAGCATCAAAAAGATTTTATGACCAGGTAAGTGTGGAGCCAATGTTTATTTGAAGAAGTGAAGCTATGGTGTGGAACCAGACCCTCCGAGCTGGGCAATGCCTGTGGAGGGAAGAGTGAGGAAGTCGCACACGGGGGCTGGTTAATAACTTAGGTGGGCTTGCTGTCTACGCAGCAGGAGATGCAATGATTTATTTCCGAGTGAGGGAGAGGTTAGGTTTCAGAGTCACCGGATCTTCAGCGCACAGAGCTCCCTCATGTTTGTGTACACTCAATGCCTTTGGAATGCTTCGCAGATGCTCCCGATTTAGACCTGTGACTGCCAGTCCTTTCATTGAGCCAGTGCCTCTCGGAAGTCACTCCTTAGGAGGCTTCGTGAAAAGTTTGGACAGCTTAGGACACACACACACACACACACACACACACACACACACACGTAGAGGAGGAAAAAAGAAAAAGAGAGAGAGCTGAGAAAGTAAGTAGATTTTATTTTTCAGCAGTTGGCCTTTATTTTTTAAATAACCTTGTACTCCTTTACAATTTCCCCCCAGAACCGCTTCTCCTCCCTCAGCCCCGTTTTTCTTCATTATTTTAATGGCTACATCTTCGCTCTGATGTGTCAATGGGAGTGGAAAATCCTGTGAAGCCAGGGCTTAATGAAATGCCAGCTGGAACAGAGGGATAAAGTTTCTTTGGAACGGCTTCAAAGAGATGCGGGCCGGGCGGGCTCTGCGACAATGGCGCCCAGGCCTGGGGACAGGAACAGCCTGGCCAGCTGGCCTCGCCTGGCCCGAACGAGGCGTGAAATGATAGGCACCTACATCACTGAACAGTTGGGGTGCAGGACGGGGAATTTAAAATGCACATGTACACATAGACTCCGTCCTTCTATTTCACAACAAATAATATTAGGAGGAAATGAAGGGTTAGAACGGGATTCCTGCTGGAAAAAGCACGAACTAATTGTGCTCAGAGCCTGGGCTTCCTGAATGCTGCCAGGCACCTCCCCTTCCCACACCTCGCTTTGGAATAAATCTTGCACTTCTTTTTATAGGAGAATAATCACAGAAACAGTTTTGATAGGACTTGAAAGAGATTTATGAACACCCATTGGTCATTTTTGGTCAGGTGGCATTTTTCTTTTCTTTTTTGTGTGTATAAAGCAGGCCAAGTAACTTGGAAATAGACTATAAATCTAGAAGGTTCCAAGGCCATGTCTGGTTCTTAGCCCTATTTAGGTTTCAGCTTCAGGGACCCTTGCATTTTCAATGACATCAAAATAATCAGGCACACTTTGTGCTTAGAAAGGGTTATTAGGAAACTTCAAGGCACATCAACCCTCTACTTAATTCATTTATGTATATTAACACACCGACTATAAAACTTCTGGTATCGTCTTACCTCTAGTAGTTTACTGTTGAGGCATTTGATCAATTACATGAACTCTCATTCATTAGGTTAACTTGAAAATTTCTTAAAACTGTGGGAAGGAGGAGCTATGTTTTTAAAATCTGTGTCTTCTAAAAGCTAAAATCCTGTAAATCTAGAACAAGCATAGAAAAGATATTTTTCACTCATATCCCTTGCTTATGAAACCTGACAAAAATAAAGGGGTTGAGATATGTTTTACGTCCCAAACAACAACTATTTACTGATAAATCAAGAGTGATATGGCCCTCATGGCCTAGAAAAATATAAAATACAAATCCTTGTTTAGTTTATTTCCATATGCAGCTGTAAATCACCCACTATTTGTAGCCATTGAACTACCTGCTGAGTAATGAATGCATCCAAATGGGAGATTACCCTGCCTTCAGGAGACTTCCTTATGGGCAAGAGAGATAAGACTCTATATATAAAATTTCATTTTTGTTGGAAAAACAGGAGAATAGCAGAAATTTTATACGGCCCAATCTCATTTTAGGATACGTTCTAAAAAGACTTATGTATCAGATTATGTAACTTTTGGCTAAGACTTCCTAAAGGAGATGCTATTTGAGTTTGATGGACACAGACAGAGAAAACTATATTCCAAAGGAAATTTCATACACAAGCACCTGGAGGAATAAAGTGACATGGTACGTGAGGACAACTACAAAACTATAGTATAATTATTTAAAATCATTTAAGGAGGCAAAGCATATCTGAGGAGAGTGCCAGAGAGGTCATTAGGACAAGAACAAGGAGGATTTTTAGTTTAAGGCTTGAGCTTGATTCTGCAGATTATGAGGAGACAAGGAGACTTTTAATGACTAAGTGATCAGGCCAAGTGCAGAATGTTAGATGCTTCACACTGGTTATCCTGTGAAGAAGAGATTTAGAGGGGATGATTATTGTCCATTTGCACCCCTCCCCAACAACACACACACCTGCTCTTTATACTTCTCTGTCCTGCCGGGTGACCATATGGCCTGGGCTTCCCAGGTACCTTGCCATCTCTCTGCTGATAGGGACTTGACATTAGAAGGCACTGACGAAAGACTGAGGTCAGTCAGAGGGACCTACTCCCCCAGTTTCTCCATGCCTCCCCGCAAGCTTAGCGGTGTTTGTATTCCTCTGTGACCACACCATCTACCGGGCAGCCCCTCTTCTTTGTCACTAGCCATCATCAGACTCCTTCAGGGTGGTCACTGCTTTCTGTTCTTGCTAGTTGGTGTTCTTCGCCCTGTTCTTTTGGTTTCTTTTTTTAGCCAGCCGTTACCTATGAAAAGGGTCGCTTGATTAAAATCTCTTTAATTGACCCCCTTAAGCTTAGCACCTCACTGATTGCCAGGCTTTTATACAGGGTCAAGGATGGAGACAGAAAGTTTAATTGGGAGAATGCTGTAATAGTTCAACTGAGAGAAATGTAGGGCTAGAATGTACCAGATATATTCTTAGATAATTGGGGATCTAAGAATTATTGACTGATTAGCCTGAGTTTTCTAGAACCAGTCAATAGGGGGGTCAGTTTACAGGGGCAATCTGAAGATGAGAAAAGAGGCTCTAAGGGGCAGAGGTCAGTGCTCAGTGGTTCACAGGGCAGTGGCCAGAGACATTGAGGCAAGTGCTGATCTTAAAGAAGGAAGAGTTCGAGTCCAGTCCTGTCTACTTCAAAGATAAGTGCTCTAAATATTATAAAGCACTATACCTGGGTGAAGTCTAATATATCATTATAATAATTACTGCATTTCCTTTGGGTATTTTTATGCTTAGATTAATATATTTTGATTTGACAGAAGATGGAATATCTCCAGACTCTTTAGTTTAACTAGAGTCATTTTTTCATTTAAGATTTTGTTTCTCCTCAAGATGCTCAGTCTCATGTCTCTTTCTACTCACTCTTGGCACTTTATTGCTACTGGCACTTTATTGCTACTTGCACTTAAGGAGGAGAAAATAACACCAACTCTCTTACACCATTTTTGTCATTGTCTTTAAAGAAACTTTGACTTTCAGTGGTTTCTATGGGGTGGAAGTCTCCCTTGAATTAGGGTGAAAAGGCCATTTTCCAGTGCACTCAGGAAGGGACACAGGTTAGTCCAAGATGAAAATCAAAACAGATAACCTAGAGTTAAATGTTCCTGTGCAGCTCTCACCATTTCTTCTTTAATCTAGTACAGGTCATTTACAGAACAATTAATACTTGGATAATCAACCAAGCAGTGACTTCACCTCACTATTCTTAGTGAAGTAACCACCATCCTGCTGAAGCACCATACAAAAAAATAATCAAATGTCTAAAAGGCCTCTACTTGCCTAGGTTTTATTTTCTTGGCTTTCTTTGGGTGATTTTGTGGGAATCTGTGGCCCACTGCTGTGTTCCCAGACCTTCTATGCCTTTGTCCCAGCCTGGGAGGCTCTGCTAGGGGCCAGAGCATGCAAAAGCAGTTTGTTTGTTTGTTTATTTGTTTTCCCAAGCTGCCACTCTTACAACAGCTGCTCGCCCCTTGATCCAAGGTGCCATAAACTGTCACGTCTTGCCAATGTCAAAATACCTTGTGGCCCACTTAAAGACCTTATACCATGTCCAAAACACTAAAAGCCGATTTCACAACCCTACTTAATATAAACTTAATATAAAGCTCACCCAACTTAATATAAACTTTTAAACTTGAAGATCAAAATGCCCTGAGTACCTGTTAAAGTGGAGTCCCAAAGCTACACATCTGGCCGCACCAGAATTCTCAGCCACTACATGGTTATTTGCTCTACCAGATCTAGTATTTTATAACTCAGTACTACTAGGCAATGCACAAAGATGTTTGAATCCTGAACATACTTTACTGGAAGTATAGCCATCGGTGTCCCACTACTGCCTTAACCGATAAGTTCAAATTGTTGGATGATTCTTGCTGTTTTTATGTATATTCCCACCACTGTAGTTGGCATCATTATTTGATCATGATGACAAAGAGATTTTCATTCCCACAATAAAACAAGGTGACCACAGTAAAAATGTTGGGAAGATTTAAGTTTCTTCTGTGAAGAGAAGACTTATGTGCATTTCTATTTATTGAGACACCTATTCGTAAACCCAACTAGTAAAATTGCTGGTGACAAGACATGTCCCATCTCTCAGAGGAGTTAAAGGTTCATTAGAAATTTCTAATACTCTGCTTGAATCTTGCTGAGATGTATTTTTATAAATGCATTTTTGTAATTGCTATAATTAAAACTGATTGAATTTCAGAACCAGTTTCCAGCCTTTACTTCTGGGTTAATTTTTATAGACAGAGGTGCTTGTGACTATGGTTTCAACATGCTTGATGGACTTTAATTCCTTCCTTACTGGGGGACCACCACCTACAGTTCTCAAAGGACACTACCAATCCATATTCTGCTTCTTTTAATTGATGGAAGAGCATGCTTCTTTTCCTGAAAAATTCATAGGGCACATTTTATTTTTATTACTTCTGGTTCTGAGAAAGCGATGCTCAAGGAGGAACCTGTTATTTCTTCCTTGATATAAAGGCAGGCATGGAAATATTTTCTCAGACTGCCATCTTAGTAACCTCAACTATTTTAGGAAGTCCTTAAGAAGGGTTTATTGAAACTGAATACAGCACATACAACATCTCAGAAGCACTTGAGGATGTATTTGAACACCAAAAATGTTCAACCACATAGCAGAAGAGATCATCTCTATGAAATAATAAGCATTGTGTTTTCACTACAGCTGGGAAAAACCATTTCAGATGGATGTATTACATGATGGATTCAGATATATTTTTTTTATTTGCACAGTCACTCCTGAGGCCTACAGTCTGGCTGGGACTGGGCCACACGCAAGGAAGGCAGAGGTTCAGTCAACACGCACACTTGAAACATATGATGCAAATTATAGATAATTAATTAGGAAGGTTCTCCAAATGCAATAATAACATGTGATAAAATGATTCCTCAGCCCTGGCTGGTTGGCTCAGTGGAAAGAGTGTTGGCCTGGCAAGCGGACCTCCTGGGTTCAATTCCAGGTCAGGGCACACATGAGAAGTGACTATCGTTTTCTCTTCCCCTCTCTCCCCCTTCTCTCCCTCTTCCCCTCCTGCAGCCAGTGGTTCAGTTGGTCTGTGTGTTGACCTAAGGCACTGAGGATAGCCCAGTTGATTCAAGCATCAGCCCCAGATGGGGGTTGCCAAGTGCCCCCCAGTGGGTGTGCACATGGGAGCCTGTCTTTCTGTTTTCCCTCCTCTCACTTAAATGATTCCTTATGTAACAAAGCTGCTGCACATGTGGCATTTCAGGATCTTGTAGGCAGTTTTATGGCATAAACCAGTGGTCCCCAACCTTTTTTGGGCCACGGATCAGTTTAATGTCAGAAAATATTTTCACGGACCAGCCTTTAGGGTGGGCGGATAAATATATCACGTGACTGGGACAAGCATCAAGAGTAAGTCTTAGATGTAACAGAGGGAATCTGGTCATTTTTTAAAAATAAAACATCGTTTAGACTTAAATATAAATAAAACAGAAATAATGTTAGTTATTTATTCTTTCTCTGCGGACCGGTACCAAATGGCCCACAGACCGGTACCAGTCCACGGCCCGGGGGTTGGGGACCATTGGCATAAACCATCTAAGGCATTTGACAGAAAGTTAAGCTCAACTGTAAGAAACGCACTCATATACCCAATTATGCAATCCATATTAGGGGACAGTGTTATAGGCTCCCTATATCTATAAATCTTCTCCCTGCCTGGGACTCTATCAAACCCAGATTAAGAAGTTTCTTTTAGCTAGGACTCTTCATAGCTCCACATACTTTGAGACATTGGTTCTTCCTTTCAGCTTTGGCTGCAACTTACTCTTTCAAAGTTATCTTCTACTAAACTCCGTCACTAACCTTCGCCTGTCAGGGAAATAGCCTAGATTGCTCTGGTGGACTGGTTTATTTTCACCTGCATACTTTGTGCATGCTGCCACCCTCATTGATGCATTCACACATATTTACGGTGCTAAACAAGGTAGCTGGTCCTGGGATATGTCAATGAACAAGACAGACTGAAAGCCCTCTCCTCATGGAGGTTACTCTCCATTCTACAGGAATGATGGACTACTTCTTGTCCTCGCCGGTACTGCCAATTTGTCAAAGCAAGACAGAGTTCCACCTTTCTGTGTTTTGTATCCATTAAATTTATTTCCTCTGAAATTTTGCATTTTTCTAAAATGTGAACTACCTGTTTCGTTTTCAGCAAACAATACTTCCATTGAGTGTGAGCTTTCCTACATACAGTTATTAAATCTATTTCGTTTGATGCACCTCTTTAAATTCTCATGGTCCTGCCATATTTCCTTGCCCTCTCTAAATTACCTATTATATACTGAAGACATTTTAATTGATGATCATATATGCTTTCCTTTCCTATAATAGCCATCAGAGAAACTGTCATAGGAAAATTTTGCAATTATATGGCATCTTAAACTTTGTGTTAGCATATGTTCTCCTAGAACATTCTCAGGTAAGTAGGGAAAGTGGTATTGTTTTCATTTTAAGTACAGAAGAGTTAAGGGAAATTTAACAACTTGCTCAAAGTCATAGAGCAAATTAGTCCCCAAACTAAGCAGATTTAAGATGTCTTGAGTCCTATCTTGTTGCCTTGTTTTTTCTATATTCCATAGGGCTCCAGTGTTATGAAACAACCTGCCAGAATGTGCAATCAATACTTTAGTTCGAAAAAAAACGTGGTATACAAAAACTTTCAATTACTTGCGAGGGGGTGGGAGACATATAGCTATGATTGAAATCCGTAGGTAATTCAAACACTTCCTCCACACAATGGAGACAAGTGGTTTAATATGACACATGCCTGCTCTTCTCTCTGATCTTATATTTATGTTTGTAGAAGATAATTCCAATCCCACTGCCCATAGTTACAGATCCAATCCTTATGAAGTAGCTTCCTATGTGATCTTGAGCTTGATTGTGAACTTACCTATATGGACTTCAAATTACCTAAAAAGAAAAAATAGGGCTAATAACTTGTTCTCTAATGCCTCATGAAATAATGAGGTTATATTGACAATGTATGGCATATTTGTGAACATAAAGATAAAAGCGCCATGTAAATGAAAGCTTCAGTACAAGTCCCAGTCCCAACAATGGTTATTTCCAACTACAAATCCAGATATGGATTTTTCCTTCTATAGATTCGCAGAATAACTAACATCTATTCCATGGAACGGTGCTTACATATAGCCTTGTACTAATCAGAATATTGTCATCTTCCCTTAATAGAAAGATTATAGTAATTTATTTGTATAGTCCTTCAGTATATTCAAAGTCATTTCTTTTATATGATCTCACTTGGTTCTAAATAAACACATTAGTGTTAGTTCAGCTGGATACTATAGTTTCCATTCCTCAGTGTCAGTGGTGACTTGCCTAGTCAGTTGATGCAGAACCAGAACAGGACCTTTGTCCTTCATATCATTGTCATTGATCTTTGCCCAGGGATGTACCCCACTCATTCTTATGGGAAGTGCCTTTACTGGGAGCCTAAGATGTGTACTTTTTATTTCTATAGCATAGCACCATGCTCATAGAAATAGCTTCAAAACACTTGATTGAATGATGAATGCATGACTCTCAAGAGCATCATTTATTATTTGACAAAGAAAAATCAGGACCTTGGCCCTACCAGGCAGTGGTGCAATAAATAGAGAGTCAGCCTGGGACACTGAGGACAGAGGTTTGAAAGCCCGAGGTCACCAACTTAAGTACAGGCTCATCCAGCTTGACTGCGGGCTCACCAGCTTGAACACAGCATCACCAGCTTGAATGTGGAATCATAGAGATGACCTCATGACTGCTGGCTTAAGCAAGGGGTCACTGACTCAGCTGGAGTCTCCTGGTCAAGGCACATATGATAAAGTAATCAATGAACAACTAAGGTGCCTCAACTATGAGTTCATGTTTCTCATTTCTCTCCCTTCCTGTCTGTCTGTCTGTCTCTCTTGCTTTAAAATAAAAATAAAAATAAAGACTTTGACCTATTTCATTTGTTAGTTTTCTAACCATCTATTGCCTGTTTTACCTAAATGTAAAGTATAAGTTTAAGATAGAAGAATATGTGACATTTAGGTAATGGGCACAGTAAAAATTCTCTACGTGTGATTACCTCACTATTAAATCAGTTTTGGACTATGATTTCTTACCCAAAAGGGAAGAAATGTGTGATTGTAAAGGTTATTATTTCTATTTTGAGCATTGGCATACTTAAGCAGCTATAATGGGTTTTTTTAATGTGTTAATAGGAGGGGGATAGCTTGGAGACCTGGTGGCTGTCTCAGCTTCATGATTGAGGAGCTGTGTGATATTTGTCAAACCAATTAACCTCTCTGTGTTTGAGAGTTTCCATGTTTTGAGGAGGTTAAAATAATACTTGTTTTCTATAGCTGTCTATACCTACAAAGTGAAAGACATGTCTTAAGGGAGCTAAGGCAATTATTCAGATGATTCAGGCCAAAATCAATCCTGCCATGAAGGAAAAAGAAAAGAAAGTGTGCATTTGGACCTCAGCTGTCCAGATTGCCTGTCGACATCAATCAAATTCACAGAATAAATGGTTCAACCCTTTGCTTCCCTTGCTTGTGTTACAAAAGTACCTTAAGGGGCATATTAGCTTGTTAAGACCAAAGAGTGAATCATTAATGGCTTTAGGCCACTTATCATATAACAAAGGATACTTGCAACACAGGGAGGCTCTGGATTACTAGAAGGCTTGGGTTTTAAAGAATACCCATTTCCCAAAGTCACCTTCAAACTTAGCATCAGTGGGGAAAGCAAAAAAAAAGAATACCGATTTGGTTTTGTGTCCAATATATGCTAGATATTGTGGCAGGTACTTCATTCATTTAATTACTTTATTCAGTTTTCACTACAATAATATGAGGTACAGAGTTACAGAAGAGGAAACTGGGGTTTGAAGAGACTGGGGAGCTGCAAATTAAACAGTCAATATTTGGCACTCTGGGGCTTGGAACCTCATTCCAAGTCCATGAATTATATACCATATTATATTTGCCCCCAGTGAGTGGCTTGTATGAGTCAATAAAATTCAATACATATCAGTGACTCTCTACAAAGTTCCAAGCATGATGTTAGGAACTGAACACATCGATGTGAATGAGGCATGGTCTTATTTCCATGGACTCTTGTCTGCACAAGGTGACACACATTAACCCTGACAGTAATGCAGCATGAGCCATCTGTATGGCAGTGTAGAGAAGGGGCTGAACCACAGGTTCCAAAAGTAGCTTTGAGAAGCATGGGAAAATATAGTCCCCTGGGCCCAGAATTCACTCTCCTCTTATATTAGATCACAAGTTAGAAGAAGAATCTAGCCTAAGGGGGTTCATGGTGTGAGCACATGAAACCTGCCACTTAAAACATTGAAGAGTGGGGTTTGAATCCCAACCACATCTTTTACATTGTATTCCACACGGCACAAGTTGCCCAACTTCTCTGAACCTCAGAGCCTGCCTTGGTGATGACAAAGACTACTTACACAGGGCTGCTGTGATCGTAAATCATAAATTTATGCTTTATATATATTACTTGTCATGGTCAATACTAAAGAAGATACCACCATCATTAGTCTAAGTTTTTCTTCTTAAAAAAATGTGATGAGCAGCTTAGAAATAGTCCACTAAGATCTATCAGGGATTAAAGAGTAAGTTCTTTCTCTCTTTGCATTATTGTATTTGAACTAAATCATTCAAGGAACAATCAACCAATCTATATATTTTTAAGTTAATCATTATGTATGAACAACTGTACTTGGCATATTAATAATTCATTTCCTACCAAACCAAACATTCTGACATTAAAGATCATTTCTACTTTGGCCCTGGTCTTTCCTTCAAAAGCAGAATCCCATATATCACTGCAATTACCATTGAACTTCCACAGATTAAAGACTCTCCTTTTGTTATTCTAAAATTTTCATGCCGACAAACCCCTCTGTCACATAAAACAGCCTTAAATTGTAGTGTTCAGCAATTGTGTTTTTCGATCAACTAGTCCCTGTACTTTCTACCTAAACAAAGCTGTATGGAGTGTCAAGGCCAACCTAAGGCTCTTTTTTTTATAGAGTACAGTCTATTCAGAGCTGGGAGCTGAAAACTTAAAACTCCAGCCAGTGCCTGAAAGATATTAAGTTCTTTTATGTATTAACCAAATGAAATCGATATTGAGGAAAGAAAGTATGAATTCCAGTTAATATAACAATCAAGAGCCTATTTGAAGAGGCACAATGATCTACAGAAATAGAGTCCTTAGAGGGCACTAGAAATGGTTCTACCTCTCTGCTGTAGAGTTCTTGCTGGGGGTAGAGTTTATAAGTTGATAAGATGTACTAGTTGTCTGATCATCCTAAGAAGTATTAACCAGCGACCAGAGGAGCCCAAGATAGCATATAATTATACCAACTGTCCCAAGTATAGAATATTGTTATGTTCAAGACACATGGCTTCCTTAACTCACAAAGAGACCATTCAGATAACCTGGCCCAAGGAGAACCCAATCAATGGGAAGCTAGGCCAGTTTTGCTCTGGAACCTTAGATTAAATGAGACCCCTGGCACAGAAGGCACACTGGTTAAGCATCATGAAATACACCAAGAAAAGATTTGTACCAGGTCTTGATTAGTACAATCAGAAAATGCTTAGTGATCTGTTAAGAGAACACAAACAGAAAATACATTCTATTGGACAATGACAAAATGTGATTGTAAATGAGAAGATACTAATTGGTGATACTTTAATTGAACAGAAAGGCAAAAAGAATTTGAAAGGCCTTTCCTGCAGCCATGTTGAAAACTAGGGGACTGATCCGGCTCTTCGATTAGAGGCATGTTCCCCAAAAAACCCAAGTTAAGAACTGCAATCAGAGAAGACAGATGCTTAACATGCAATGCTGCATCCAGGAAAGAGGCTAATGAGATTCCAGGCTGCTTGTCCTCAGGGCTAGCCATCACAGTGTCAGCAGGCAGGGAGGCTGCTGTCCCTCTTATAGCCACTCTTCTGAAACTGCATGTGTGACATGGCATCTGATTCTCAGCAGCTTAATAGTGACACAGTCTACTTAGTCTAGCCAGACTGCAGTAGGGGGACAGGGTGCTGATTAACTGGCTGGAAAGGGATGCCTACGGAAAGTCAACAGAGGGTTTATGGGTGGCATAGGAAGCCACAGTCACAAGAGGCATGGGGAAGAGCTGACACATATGCAGGGCTCTGCAGAAGGGACCCGGGTTATTGGATTTGGACTGATAGAGGGTGAGGTAGATATCAGTATCATGCCTTTCAGATGCTGTCATGATTTGACAGTACACTGTCATCCAACTTTCGTGAAAGACCCACACTAACATAAGAGCAAACTGTAGGACATCTTGTCTCCCTTTCTTCCTGAAGAAGTAAATCTATTTGGTACTTGGTTTAACATTTTAATAAAAAGCAAGCCCCCCCCCCAATAAAACAATAGCAAATGTACATATGCTTATTTCTACCTGGCTGATGAAAGGAGCCAGGTAGGGCCAAAAGATGATGTTGAGGAGAAGAAAACAGTAGATTAGGACAGAGAAAATGAAGGGGGGTATCATCTCAGCCCTTACCATGGAACAGGGATAGGTTTCTTAATCCTTGAAATGATATGTGTATTCCAACTGCCCTCTTGATGTTCCGCTTATCTGTCAGACCTCACCCTTACTGGACTATCGCCCCTGAGACAGAGGAATTCCAAAAAGCTGACAAGCCCCCCAAGGAGGGGCTCCGGACACACCAGGACTTTTGATTCAACACCCACATGCTCAAAGCCCCCCAAGGAGGAGCATTCCGGACATACCAGGACTTTTGCCTCAGTATCCCCTCAGGCTCTCCCAAACACTATATAACTCGCCCCTAGTATGTAACCTGCACTCTTCTTCCCCGGAGAAGTGCCCAGCAGCATTCCTTTCTTCTTTTCAATAAAGCCTGTGACTCTGGTCTTTCGGACTCCCACGGATTCCAACAATCCTCTGGGCTCTCAGCCCTATGATCTATCTGCCTTGTGAGCAACATGCACCCTTATGGGGAAAGTCAAGTGAAATAATGGATGTTGAATTGATTTTCAAAATTACAGATATTATACACAAATGAGGTCTCTGTAATTAAAACATTCTCACTGTTTTGCTGGTCAATGACTTCAACCCGAATATTTCAGTAAGTGTTCAAGAGAAGAAACTGTTCAAGCAATGGTGTCGGTGATCATGAGTACCTTATCCTCACCAGCATTGTGCCCACTCCATTCTTGAAAGTATGATACGAAAATTTCCATAGTGATTAAAAATGAGATTCAAATCCTGAAATTTTGCAGAGGGACTGTTGATATACCCAATGTTCACTGACTGTTTAACAAATCTACTTAACCAGCCATCTGAACTGGTTAAAATCATTCTCTTTCAATACTGCCAAGGTATGTGGGTCAGTCTCGTTCAAACCCAGAGAGATGTGGATGGGACTTCCAAGTACAGCTGCACAGGCTGTTCATTATGCAACTTTGCAGCAACATTCCCATAGACTCTAATAAGAGCAGCATCCCCTGGAGTTGTAAAATGCAAAGACCTCAATTCTGGGAATAATTCTAAAAAAAAACTTTTTAGAAGTTTTTTAGCCTGTATTCAACCCAAGTTATTAAAATCAGTTTCTTGTAGCTTAGAACATTTTTGGTTTCCTCTATGTCCAATAAATGTAAAAAGTAGTTTACTACATACACATCATTTTGCTTTAGAGAACACTTTCATTCTCCCTTGGAATTATTTTTTTTTCTGTGCTCATGTCTCTAACATGGGGCTGGAAAAAGTGACTCTGATTTGTAGAAATTCAGGCATATGGCAGATAGGTGAGAAATTACTTTGAGGGAGTGGCTTATACCCTATTCTCTTTTCCACTGAGTTGCCTTGCAGTGTAAAGGAAACCATTTTCTTATTTTCAGCTTAAAGAAACCCACACAAAAATAATGATTTCAAGAGAATGGGAGTATTTCATTTTTCTTCAATGGTCTGACTCATTACTATCAGTAGCCACAAAATGATGATACTGATTTTATTATGGTGCCAAATTGAAGGCTGAGGATGCACAATTTAGCAGTATGTAAATTATTCCTTGTGAGTTAGGTACTTCCCAAAATGCAAATTTAGAAAACGCATTGACTCTTTTTTTACTGTATGTACCTGCCAGTGCATATTCTTATTTGAGCCTTTATTAGAAAGTGTTTTTTATAGGCTGAGATTTTCCTCTGTCTCAATCCCTCTCTGCCTTAAGTGTCCTCTGCCCTCCACAGTCGGAAAGGTGTTAGCTGAGACTTCCTGATGATTTCCACCTGTGCTGCCCAACCCTCACTTCAACCATTGCCAGACCGGAACTGCTAGAGACCATGGAATTTTAAGGAGCACTCTGTTCACTTGAGCTGTGTTTCTGTTCTTCACTGCAGAGGTTTATTTTATGCCACATGGGAACAGAGCTAGATTTAATTCATCTTTTGAGACTTTGATTGATTATTGGTAATAATACTTTATAAAATAGTTATTTCCCATTAGATGCCATTTTGAATAGATTTGTACTTTTTCTTTGACTGTTATAGCTCGGTGGACGGAAAGGGCAAATAAACACAAGACAAGAGATATAGAATCAGCAGCTCAAGTCATGAAACTGGGAGACAATATGGTAGGATATATAGAAATTTACTTTGCAAACAATTTTTAGGGAGCCAATAATTCTGTCTAGAAAGTTCAATTTTCAACCTACTTTCTCCTCCTCTCATCTCTATCTGAGGTTGTTTCCCTAGATCCTCTGTATTGACTATGTCTAAGGACAACCTTAGTTAAGGACATTAAAGCAGGAACCTATGAACCCCTTCTCCATTACCTGTCTTCATCATCAGTGCTCCTGGAATTCTGTAGAGGGTCCAATGAGACAGATGTGTCAGTTATTTTTCTTTATATGGATACCATGGGTTTTTCTCCCTTCCTGCCCAAACAGCTCACATATTATATCCCTGTGGTCACTATGGGGCTGAGCAAAGATAAATGTATCAGCACAGATATCTTATATTATTTCAACATTTAAAACAAGTAAGCTTAATCAAATTATACACCAAAAGGAGTGGATTTTATTGTATGTAAATTATAGCTCATTTTTAAATTTATTTATTTTAGAGAGAAGAGAGAGAGGGAGGGAGAGAGAAAGGAGGAGGGAAGGAACAGGAAGCATCAACTGCCACATGTGCTTTGACCAGGCAAGCTCAGAGTTTTGAACTGGTATTATAGATTATTTTAAAAAAAATAAAAAGGTATTTAAAAAAATAAATAAATGTTACAGGAGGTTCTACTGTTTGCTAAGATCTGGATTTAATTGTTAGGGAATGAGTTACTAGCTTTGCACATCTATGTTTTCATACTTCATACCCAATAGCTAGGATTTTCTGAAAGCAAGTATTGACACAGGGACAGAAATTATATTGCTTTCAAGTATTCATCAGACTGAGGTCATAATGTTTATTTAGGTCCACCTTGAATCTGACTTCGACCAATAAGCCTTCCCTGACCAAACTTTCCAAAGAATTCTTCAAAAAGAAGGAGATGGTTTATATTTGGGCAGCGCCTCTTAGTTTGAAGCGTGATTTCTCACATCTTATCATTAGTTATCTTTACTTTTCGGATAAGGAGCAGTGAGTATGGTTGAGGAGGTTGTTTCAAAGCATATAACTAGTTAGTAACCTAAAGTTAGTAACCCACACTCAGGACCACTAAGCCCACTGTACTTCCTGCCAAGCCACAACCCCTCCCTGTTGCCCTCTCCTTAGTCTGACTTAGAGGCACTTGATTACAGGGGTGCACCTTTCCCTCTCACCAGTGGACCCTCATGTCTGGAAGTCCTCAGAGTAGATATTTCCTCCCAATTTGCAATGCAATATGAATATGAAATGATGACACAGTGCCCAAAGAAGGGCAGTGTACTTATGAATATGAGTGTCTCCACACAATGGATCTATAAATACAGTGTCTCTGCACACTTCCTCCATTTCTCCTGCATTTTCACTTAGCTTTTATTCAGCTTCTTCAAATCAAGTTTCTCTCTAGAACATCCTTACTTTATATATTTTTACCTCTTTAAGCCTATCTTCTGAAAATCTCCCAGTCTACTTGAACACTCATATCCCTCCTTAACAAAAATCTCCCCTCCTCTGAGGAGCTGTCTCTAATGTACCCATATAATTGTATACTGCCTGTTCTTTTACCATCCATTTATCATTTAGTCATTCATTGTTTGCTATTTATTCAATGCACACATCTGTGCTATCTCTAACATCAAAGATTACAGAATTTTTTGCTCTAGATGCAGTTATAACTTACACACAAGTACTTTTTGATAACTTGATTGAAATATCAGATTCTCCTTTTGCATAACACTGTGAAACTTAAAGCTAAAATTTATTTATAAAGAAAGTTCTGCCCAGCCTACAAACAAGCATGTGCTGAATATCTGTGCTCTTGTTTGTCTCGAGTCCCACTGGATGGGTCATAAGAGTCATGCACTGAGTATTTGCCAACATATCTCAAGTCAGATATTAATCCATTGGTTCCACAAGTCCATTTGAGCTTCAAGTTTGTGAAGCCCCTGTTCTGGGTCCTGCTGTTGTGAAAGAGTCAACCTTTCCAAAAGAAAAAAATTTGTTTATAAACAGTAGGGATAAACTTTGACCAAGTGATGTACAAATTTATCAGAAACTTCTAAACTTCTATGCCGCGAACCAGCGCAGCTAATAATTCCAGGTCCTGAGTGGGAACAGCATGGAATTAAGAAAATAGATCTTAAGAGAAAAAAACGATGGGCCCAGGAAGACTTTTTGCAATGCAGAAGATAGCTTGCAAAAGGTGAGCCTCCACCCCACTACCTGCTTTATTTATAGGGCAAGTGAGACCATTAGCAAATCAAAGAGATCATTAAAATAAAGTCACATTTCCAAGGCATCCCAAGAATTCTACCAAGTGTAGAAACCCCCCACCATACATAACATCTTAACTTCACAAAACAAAGGATAAAAAGGAAATTGCTTCAAGTCTTTCCAAGGGACATGGGGGATAGTACAAGTATAAACAATCCAGCATCATAGCTAACATGAAGGTGTGGGAAAAAATAGCCTTTAGCAACTTCACAGAACAAGTGAGGTGGGGGATTGGGCAGATTGTCAGTCTACTGCCAGTTCCTCACACCTTCGTCCCCCAAATATCTAAACTGCAAAGACCCTGTTGGCATTTGGCCCCCAACACTTCTACCTCAACCTGAAGTCTTTATATGTACAAAGACTAGCAAAGATATAAATGACCATATCCACTTCTATTTCTCTCTCTTTCTTTCTTTCTTTCTTTCTTTCTTTCTTTCTTTCTTTCTTTCTTTCTTTCTTTCTTTCTTTCTTTCTTTCTTTTTCATAAATGCAGATGTTAAGGTACCTTAAAGTATGCTGGAATAATGCTAGTGTCAAGGGCAAAACCAAGCCTGGAATGTCCTCCACTACTTTCCTCCACCAATCTCACCCTTACTCCAAACAACACAACCTGTTTGTCTTTAAATATAAACCTTCACATCCCCAAGGAACAGGAGGAACCAGGGAGGCAGCAGAAGGGGAATCATGCTGAGAAAGGCATTGGTACCCTCAGGGACAATTTTTATCTCAAGAGAACTGACCTTTTAGAGAAAGCAAATTGAATTATCTTTCTCATCCTTTACTTTTGCTGTGACATCATTAAAATGCACATTACATACCAACACTCATTGTTTTGTATTCATAACCTTAAACTAAAATTAATCAGTTGTCACAAGGACTTAACACGTTTGTTAATGGTTCCTAGCCAAAAATCTGTATTGTTACAAGAAAAGCAGCTTTCTATATGCACCCTTGAGAAAAACAACAGAGGAGAATTAACTGGTGGACATTGAACATTATTTTCTTCTGTTCAGAAAACAGCAGTCTTCATTCTTTTCTCTGGTTATTGAACTAGTGCTTTGCTTTCTCATGTTTGACATGTAGTTTAGTGGCTTAAAAGAAGAAAACTCATTTTGTTTAACTCCAATTAATATAAATTAGATCCTACAGAGTTTAATAAATATGTGAATTTAGCTAATAAACATATTCTAAGCTCCAATTTGGAGCCCAGACCCTTACTATGGATTTGTTATTCAACATAAATTTATTGAGAACTTAAGGAATTGGTGAAGATTTATTTATAAATGACTCAAAGCCATTGCCTTTGAAAAACTGAGTCTGGTAAGACAAAAGATGAATAAACTGTTAACCCATGACTCCATGTTTTTGTTCCTTAAAAGAAGGAAAAGCATATTCCCAAAAGAGGAAGCATGGGAGACAAAAGAAGGACTTCTCAGGAGTGTCATAAAAGCTTAATCAAGAATAGCCCTATGAAGCCTACCTATTCTGGGACAATAATGTTAAATGTCATGCTGAACAGAGGAAGGGAAGGGACAAGGTCCAGAGAGGTGTGCTGAGGTTAGATGGCATTCTGGGGACAATTCAAATCACTGGATCGGTTTAGGAAAGAGGGTGACATCTGCTTTCCATTTTACAATTCTCTTTGGCATCGGATGTGAGGGCAATCTGGCTGCGACATCTGTCACCCCATTGATTGCCAGGGTTGATTCGGCTGATCTGGCTGGCTAGGCAGGTGTCCCCTTCCTCCCTCACCGCTCCATGTGCGTCCCTCCTGAAGCTGCGCGCTCCGTCCAAGCGGACGACCTTCCCCGCTAGAGGAGAGGACCATTCTTCGGTTAAGGATATACGAGTAGCTGCGCTCCCCTGCTAGAACCTCCAAACAAGTCTCAATCTCAATTCTCTCTGGCCTCAATGGGAAACATTTTTGGAGGGGACAAGACCAAAGGAAGGAAGACCAAATTGTTTCATTTTCTGGTGCTCTACATGAAAGAGGGTGCTGATGTGCCCTCTATGAAGGTAGCAAAGTTGAGGGCAAGAAGATAGGCTAAATAAGGCTAGAAAAATGTGGACAGAGTCAACATGATTACCTGGATGTGCAGGTAGGAAAGGCAATTGGGTATGAGAAACACATAGCCTCCAACCTCCAGGACTTTATATTCTGCCTAAGAAGACACAGTGGGAAACTTAAACTTTGATATTTTTAAGCAATTTATTGTTGTAGAAATAACTGAACATTGTAATTTGCTAATATCCTGCAAGTTCATTTATTATCCATTTGGCTGGCAATAGTTACTTTCCATGTTATGACCATTAAAAATACGTAGTACTGAGAAATAATCTAAAATACTAGTAAATGTCTTTGTAAAATAACTAGTACAATGTTATCAAAATAACATTAATTGTAAGTTAAACAGATAAAACAAAATGGTTAATTAATTGGAGACTTTTTTTCCCTTTGATAAGTCTCTGAGGAGAAAGAGAATCATTTCATTGTGCAATTAGGAAATTGAACAGACATATTTATGTTTCAGAATATCTCTAGGCAATGGATTACTCACTTCCCTCAATCAATATTTGATCCCTATTTGTCAATAAGTCCTTTCTTATGTCTGGTCATGATCCTCCAATTTATTTAAGCCCTTTTAGTGGATCTGCTTAGGTTTCTTTTTGCTCTACCAAATGTAGTTATTCCCTCTGTAGAGTCGCTTATCAGTATGATCTCATGGGTTTTTGCTCGGCTGAGACTTTGGTTATTTCCTTTTTTTGTTTATTTCTTTGTTTAAGTGAGAAGCGAGAGGCAGAGACTGACTCCTATGTGCACCCCAAACAGGATCTACCTGACAAGCCTCCTAAGGGCTATGCTCTGCCCATCTGGGGCCACTGCTCTGTTGCTCAGCAATAAGCTATTTTAGCACCTGAGGTGAAGCCATGGAGCCATCCTCAGTGCCCAGAGCCAACTTGCTCCAACTGAGCAATAGCTGCAGGAAGTGAAGAGAGAGGAAAGAGAAATAGAAGGGGGAGGGGTGGAGAAGCAGATGGTCACTTCTCCTGTGTGCCCTGAGCAAGAATCAAACCCTGGACTTCCACATGCTGGGCTAACACTCTACCACTGAGCCAACCAGCCAGGGCTATTTCCCTGTGCTTTTATAGCTCTATTGAAAGAACAGGCTAGCATACTGTCTTAATACTTGTATATGTTTTCTAAACATACCTCAGTTCCTGCTTTATAAGGTGGGGGGGAAATCAACTTACCTTTACAATATTTCTGAAGTTTTTATTTCTCCTTCTGATTCTGAATTTTCTTTCAATGAAATGTATATGGATGTTTGTTCCATTCCCCAAGTAAGCATGAGGCATTGCCAGGGAAGTTGCTGAATATCCTTGGTACACAGGAATGTTCACCCGCATGTCCTAGATGAGAACATGGGACAAAAGGAAGGTGCTGAGCTGCCTAGATCACACAGCACTGACATACCCATATTTAATTCACAGATAATCAGAAGATGCCAGGGCTAGCAAAATTGTACATTCATATATTTTTATTTCTAATGCCCCCGTCTTTTCCGTTAGGGAAGACTCTCAGCTGGCCTACACTTTCTATATGTTTCTATTCTATGATCTAGCTTCCTCCCAGGAAGGGATCTTGTCCAATTTAGGTATGTATTTTAGACTGTGTACTACAACTCTCTGGGAGGTTTTATTTTAAGCCTTCTCTGTGTTTGTGAAATGGAACATTTCGTTACCTATAACGGAATGCAGGTGCTAAAAAGCAGGCAGTGTGGCTCACTGGGAGGGATAGTGGGGGTTCTTTGTAGAGCCCTTTAAATGCTATCACAGAGTCTATTCTGTCTCTATATAAAGCAACTGTATGTCTGAGTAATGACTCAGTTCTTCCCTCCAGCTGTTACTGTTGGCAACTCGCAGAATCTGGATTTTGAAGCCAGTGCAAACTCTGAGGCTACACCTCTCATGGCCAATGACATGAAACAGTCTCTGAGGCTGTGTGGTCAGATCTGGACTCAGAATCCGGAGTTTGGCCTACTAGTGGCAGGGGGCCTTTGGAGCTACTCCGAGCATTGGTGCCCTCCTCTGTGGTATGGGGAGTGTGGTCCATATTTCCCAGGGTTCTGTAAGGATCAAATGAGTAGAGGTGTCAAGTTCCCAGACCAGCACAGTGTGCAGATTGTAGCATATTGTTATACATCATTTCCACTTTACTTCTTTCTAAGTCCAAATCTGTCAGCTTTGTATATGTTTTTATTCTATTTCCTGTCCAGGGTCTTAGTCTTTATGGAGAACACGGGGTGTTATATAAGAGAGTTATCATGGGTGTCTGAGATTTATAATAATTTCCATATGCCACTGCGTTTTTAGTAACCTATAATTTACACAACAGTGATCAATTCCTGGACTGCTGAAATAAAAGATATTTATACAGATATTTACATTTTTGGAGCATCCAGAATAAATGTTTACTAGTACATTTATATCTGTGTGTTTACAAAGCTTTAATGTCCTTCAGGATTCCCCAGAGCCACCTCATCCGTGCTGGCACAATTGATAGAGTGTCGACCTGGGACTCTGAGATCCCAGGTTCAAAACCCTGTGGTTGCCAGCACGAGCACAATATCATCAACATAATTGCAAGGTCTTTCTCTGGTTTGAGCTCAAAGATCACTGGCTTGAAGCCCAATGTTGCTGGCTTGAGCCCTCCTTCCCCCACTGCCCACCCCGATCAATGACCAATTAAAGTGACACAACTACAAGTTGATGCTTCTAATCTCTCTTCTTCCTCTCTCTCTCTCAAAATAAATAAATGAACAAATAAACAAATAAAATTCCCCAGAGTCATCTGGTCTATGCCCTTAGTGTGTGCTTTGATCAATCTATAGTCTAGAATGCACATGGTAGAGAGATGGATTACAATGCAACATATCTGTGAATCTGTCTACTTCTTCAGACACACACCTATATAAATACAGCTCTATAAATATCCTCTCAGATAGATCTCACCCAAGAGCAAAATTGGAAGTATAATAATTGCATTCACTCAGTGATAAGAACAACCAGTTATCACAATGCTAAGGAATAGCTGAGGATTTTCTTCTTAGGCCAGAAGAATCCTTGACATGGCTTATGATAAAATATTAAGAACACTAACTTTCCCCCCATACATTAGAACTATAAAATTGAGTGAAAAGATAAAAGCCATTATGAGGTTTACAGTTTGCATATGGGAAGAGCGAGGGTTAGAAATGAGTAATCTGGGTTTCTCTGCATTTATCTTTAGGTAAGACCAAGGGTGTTTGAATGCCTTTAGAATATATACAGACACACACATATACATGTACACACAGACATATATATATATATACACACACATATATATACATATATATATGCACATATGTGTGTGTTTGTGTGTTTATCCAGGATTCACAAATACAAAAGAAAGGTTGAGTTCTTCAGTGCAAAGTGCACATATATTGAAGGTGACAAAAGTCTGCTCTTTCATGTCTCTAGTATATTGTTCCTGCCCACAAGGCTATGTGTGTGTGCACAAGCATGCACCAAGTGACCACCTATGCACAAATGCCATCCTGTAAACATTTGCTTTCTTAAGTCCACCCACCTCACTGGAATACAATTTTTAAAATAATTCAGCATCTAAAAGTACTAAAATGCACCCAGGCCCAGTTGGCAGTTATTTTATGCCTATTAGGCCCTGCAGCCTACAATAAAAAAGGAGAGAGCTGGGCTTCTTCCAGCATCACAATGACACACTATTCACACATCAAAAGCTATACAACAGAGGCAGTTGATGTTTATGGGTTCCTGTTTGCATGATGCCACTTTGGTAGCTCGGCTCAGAGTTTTCCTTTGAAGGGAGAGAAAACAGAATGTGTGGAAACGTTGATAGTGAATTCCACCCTCCCTCCTCAGCAGAGCTAAAGGGTGTAATTTCCAAAATGGCCTCATCTGAAATTTAGATAACATTTGACTTCTTCCCATACCAGAGGTAGGGGTATATTCACAGAATCTCCTACTTTATTTCTCGGGTCAGACTCTGAAGAATACTCAACCTGAGCATGCTCACGTTTAATACCTTTTTATGAAAGCAGATTTGCATTGGTAATAACCAGGATATGGATCTGTTATGTAGTTTGCTAACTTTCCCTCACTCAAGGACAGATTTCCAAAGTCTCACCGAGAAATAAAGTTTGGAAGGAGCGAGGATGAAAGATAAGCAGTCCAGGTTTCTCTGCATTTATCTTTGGGTAAAACCAAGGGCATTTGAATGCCTTGAGAGCTTATAACCTTGGGTATTGAATACATTATGGTCCAGGGTGTGTGGTGGGGGTGTGTGTACACACTGTGAATATGTAAGTGCTTGAGTATTTGCTATCGTGTAGTCATTGATGCATTGCAGTTTATAGAGTCAAGTCTGTCATTCATGCTAGTAATATATATGTGTACAAATTGGACGAAGTACTGAGAGGAGCCACAAAAATGATGGAGGGGATGAAGGCCCTAACGTACGAAGTGAGATAAAACGATGGTAGTGTGTAGCTCTGGGAAGCCGCTGCATCACGGCTCTGCCTCCGGGCCGCAAACCCCCAAAGAGAAATTTGCAGGCTAGTAAAAGGGGCATTACTGAGAAGAAAATGAGCAGAGAGGAGTTGTCTGCATATCAGGGAAAAAAGTTTGTTGGACTAGAAGCTATTAGGCAGCAGAATTACCTCCTCAGGGAGACAGTGGAGTCTGTGACCCCATTAAGGGGGACATAAAGCCTGACAGGATAGTCCAGTTCCCCAATTTGCTACAGGGAGGGCCTCCATGTGGCCCCTTGGAGACCTTCAGGGCTGGAGGGGTGGCAGGCGACTCCTCCAGTTCTTACCATTTATGGTTCCGGCTTGGCGCTGAGATGAATACAGAAAGCAAGGTGTCTCAGCTACCTGCCTCTGAAGCCAAGGTTAGAGTTTATAATTCTCTGACATATATTTAGGCACTGTCATCAGAAGCTCTTTTCCTCGTCTTTCTCTATGTTTAAAATGAAATAAAACCTCTAGGTTGCTTTGCAAGCTGCATCATTGGACGCATGCTTCAATCTGGAGGCATTTTCCCAAATATTTTTTGAAAATGCGCATGCACGTCCTGTGGGGAGTTGGGTGGAAAATGGACCTGTTTGAACTGCAATGCTTCTCTAAATTAACTGTTTTCATGTGGCCTACGTTGTGCTTGTGTGTGTGTGTGTGTGTGTGTGTGTGTGTATGCTACACGCGCATGCCAAATCTTCGGCCATGCTAATGGAATATTAATATATCCCTACTAGGAGGACAGATCGAGGTTGAAAAGGAAACAAGAAAGAAAAAAGGAAAAGAAGAGAACAAAGGAAAGAAACTGAAACCAGTAGGATTGTGGGGTCACACGCCCACCCCCCTGGAGAGAGGACAGGGGGAAAGAGGCAGCCTCTCTCTTTATCTTGCTAGCAATTACTGGCAATTTGTTCTGACCAGTAAAACTTCTGATATTATCATGGTTGCTGAGTAATTTATCATCAAAGTTTAATGTGAAAACAGGTGACTGTGTAATCACCAATCTAGGAACAGAAATAGAATCATTATTATTTCTGCCTGAAGAGAGAGATTTTTTTTTTCTGTCAATTGACTTAACGGCCAAAAGGCTGTTCATCATATCACCATGAATTATAAAACCTCTATTAAATATTCATAAAAGTTTTGAAATGAATGTGTGATAGAGATGAAAGCTGGGCTAATTTAAATACCTACCAGACCTGTCTTAATTACAGAGGTAAAATGAGATATAAAAATTATAGCAGCAAGGAAAGAAAAACCTTGAAACAGTTCATTCCATACATTATAGAGGATGCCTTGCAAGCCGTCATACACAACGCAGGGAGCTCCCGGGGCAGCGCTGATTCCCAGCGCCCTGAAAGTGTTGCTCAAATGGAGTTGGTGATGTCTTCTTTTGCTGAAAACGGAAGGGAAGCCTCTTTGGGACTTTAGGCCAAATGATCTGTGCTGGCTCTCCAAAATGTAAATAAAAACCACAACTGTAGAACCACTTCCATTTGCACCTGCTCAGGTTCTTAAAAAATAAAAATCAAGTGAGGCCGAATAGAAGTCAGGATATGACCAAAAGAAATGCAAATGAAAATTTTTGCTAGATTTTTATACTGTGGTTGTGTGGGTTTCATGGACTTCTGAAAATAACACAGAATCTGTTTTGTTTTAAGCTTGGGCTCCTAACCTCGTTGGCCATCTTCAGGGAATCGGGGGATTCTCCGGAGGTGGTAGAATAGTCCTAGGGAATCAATCAGAAGCCAGGATAGATTCATATTCCCAAACAGAATTTGCTAAGCAAAGGCATATATATCCTGTTCATCCCCAAATCAGAATAATAAAAACGCAGTTGCAACTTTGATCTTTTATCTTTAGACCTGACATTAAGAACTAGAGAATTTGTGAATTGATCATTAGAACATAATTGATACATACATATATCAGAATGATCCTCTGTTGTCAAATATTTTCTTCATTCATATGTTCTGATGGGCTTAAAGAGGGAAAGAGAAAGGATACTTCCAGTGGCACAGGTCTGTGTTGTATCACGATGGAATGGACTCTCTAGCTAAAAGTCAGGTACTAGCAGGCTTGACCTTGAGCAAGACACTTCACCTTGCTAAGTCCCAGCACCGACATCTGTAAAACGAGGGGATTAATTTGGTGGTGGCTAAAGACCCATCCAACGCTACAATTCTATAAGTCTACAATTATAAATAGGATGATAAGATGCTCTCTGGCTCTTAGGCTGCCACCCAGGAGAATGAATTCCAGTTTTAATTTCCTTTTTGGTGATAGGAAATCTGAAGACAGGCAAGGTTAAATGACCCACCCGGAGGCCCAGAGCAATCAGTGATGGAATCGCGGCCTCGGCTCACAGCCCTGGTTCCTGGCTTCCAGTTTCATCAGCTTATGGAGACCAAGTCTTTTAGGCTGTTTCTTAGCGTATTATTGGCTTATTCATATTGACATCTTGACTGATGCCATTAAGTCAGTGAAAATGTTCTATTTTAAGAATATTTTTAAGTAGATATTGCCTCTTCAATGATATTTTAGGTTCCTTCACATTATATCAGACATATGTATCTTTGTGCTTGTTTGATGTTATTTCATGCCCTGACTATTACTACAAATAATTTGAAAATGTTTAAATTAAAAACACAAGAGCAATATCAGTAAAATCCGAGGAGGAAATGTTCTGCTGGGAAGTTACTGACAAGCATCTTAAAAATGAACAGATGGTAAAAATATATATTTCTCCTTCACTTTCCCTGCCTTCCACTCTTACTCACTTTTTTTTCACTTAATTTAGCCAATCAATTTTTTTTTTTTCTCTTTCTGATTTCTTTCACATCAGTCTGTCAATAGCTTTCCTGAGCATTGTTAAAGGACCTCTGATTATTTCTCTTACCCAAAGCAGTCTATCTCTGAAAGTACCTCCATACGCTAAGGCCACAGAGATGCCCCAAACCAGCCAGTAACAACGGTCAACTTTCAGTGGCTTGCAAGGTAAATATACCATTACCCAGATCAGTCCTTCAGTCCTGAGCCAGTTTTTTTTTTTTTTTTTTTAGAAAATGAGTAAGTCCAGCTGCAGGTAGAGATTTGGTTCGTAGGTCAGGGTGTTGTAGCAAGGGAAAGATGAAGGGAAAAGACCAATGAAAAGGATTAGTGACAGAAGGAGAAATAGGATGTCACAGAGACACTCTAGGATGGACTCTGTAATGACAATGACAAAGTGTGTATGGTGAGTATAGGTACAGTGGCAGGTACCCTTAGTCTTTCCAGTCATATATTCCTATTCATTTGCTCTATATGTGCTCTTTTTTTTGACAGAGACAGAGAGAGAGTCAGAGAGAGGGATAGATAGGGACAGACAGACAGGAATGGAGAGAGATGAGAAGCAGCAATTCTTCATTGTGACACCTTAGTTGTTCATTGATTGCTTTCTCATAAGTGCCTTGACCGGGGCTATAGCAGACCGAGTGACCCCTTGCTCAAGCCAGCGACCTAACGCTCAAACTGGTGAGCTTGGCTCAAACCACATGAGCCCACGTTCAAGAGCTCAACCTCAGGGTTTCAAACCTGGGTCTTCTGTGTCCCAGTATGATGCTCTATCCACTGTGCCACCGCCTGGTCAGGCTCTATATGTGTTCTTAAAGTTATCAGAAATGAGATCCAATTTTAATTTCAGAATAATCTTTATTTTATACACATTAACCTACCTGGATAAGATTCCAGGGCTTAACACAATGCTGAAAGACAAAGATTGCTTATATATGTTCTTTGATAGAATGTTAGGGTACCTATTGTGTTTTTTAAAAAGTCCAAAATTTAGCCACTGAAAGCAACAACTATTTTCTTATTTCTATGATCGTGTAGCTTGATTGGACTCACTTCAGTAGTTCCTATGATCTACACCATGTCATTGGATCACCATCACCTGGGGGTTCACCCATGCTGGATCTTACAAGATGGTTCACTACAAGATACATGACTGGCCATTGGCGCTGGTTTCTGGTCAAATAAAAAAAAAAATGTTTCTCCTTCCATGAACTTTCCATGTACCTTTAACTTCTCAGCATGGTAGTGGGCTACCAAGAGCACTAAAGCACTAGCTTCTGCCCCTTCCCAGACTTAAGCCTCAAGCTACCACAGTGTCACTGCTACCACATTCCACTGGAAAAATCAAGGTACAAGCTCAGCCAAGGACCAAGTGTGGGGACAATGCAAGGTAAAAGGTATAGTTTATTTGGGTGCATGAAATTCAATTAATGACCCACTTCAGGTAGGCAATACAAAAGATGAGCATTAAAATATAGTCACAGTAGGTGCCTTGGGGTAGTAAATGAGCTGTACAGTGTGCAGATGATGTATTACAGAATGGTACACCCAAACCCTATGTAATTTTATTAACCAATGTCACCCCAATAAATTCAATTTTAAAGAAAAAAATATATAGTCACAGTAGGAAACATTTAGATAAAATTGTAAAAAGGCATTCACACCTGTGAGAGGATACCACAAAACCCCAGAATGGCAGACATTATAGAGGATACTTTTTGCTGCTTTATAGCATATTGGCTAAAAGTACATTTTGCTAAAAGCAGATCTACCTCGTGCATTCTTGACTTGCCTTCCTGGTAATTAAATGTTATAAAAGACAAAAGAAGGGTCTGGGTGTCCTATTTCTTTCTCAATTTGTTTCTGATCAATAAAGGCTAACCACTTCTCAATGTTGGAATCAACAGAATGTTTGAAAGTACATATCTTCTTTGACTCAGCTAGGTAGAAGTGCTAGTGCTATTTTAAAATAGCTAGAGGTTATTATATTAAGTGGTATCCAAGGAAACAAAGGATAAAATTAATAGGTAGAAAGAGCTGGACTGATTTTCAGACAATACTTTCTAAAAGTTAGATTGTTACCCAAAGGAATGTGTGGTTTATTATGGTAGTAAGCCCCGCATTATTAGAAGTATTTAATTTTCATTTGGATGGTACGAGTTTCATCAGAAATATTTCCAAATCTATTTGTTTTCTAAGTTGAGTTAGTAAGGATTTGGATAGCCAAAGCTGAGATATGAAATCTTCAAGAGAATTTTAATCAGAAGCTAAAGCAAGATACTGTTCTGTTTAATTTTTTTTTTTTTTGGTTTAAGCTTTTAAAAAGATGAGATTTACTAATGGTATATAGCAAACATTCAGTGCCTGTGTGATAAAAATAAAAAGACTAGAAAAATTGAAGGAGTATAAAATGAAAAAAAAAAGAGAAAGCTCTGCAAGGGATTTTATTCATACATATGATATATGTTCTTCCAAATAAAGGTAATATTTATTTTTTTAAAAAAGATAATTTTATGGGGAAAAAAAAGTCCATATTCCAGTGAAGCACTTTGATATTTAGGCTGCATGAAACAAAATGTCTAGCATGGGTGGGCTGTCATCTTAATTTTCCTTATTGAAAAATCCTTTCTTTTTAAACTTTTCTCTAAAATGGGCTCACTGAGAGGAGTTGGGGGGAGGCTATGGGCTCCTCTATTCTGAGAATCAGATGGAATCTGGAAAATTCAACTCATTTAGCAACCCATATCCAGGCAAGATAACCACCAGGACGCATGTCCCTTTCTGACAGCTCTCCAGAGTAAGTGAGACCCCCCTCTTCATGGACAAGTTATACTTAAACAAAATAGCTTTTACTCATGGCCCATTTCCATTATTATTTTTTTTCTCTGTGAAAATGAAAACATCTGACAAATGCCCTTCTGGTAATAGTTCTTCCTGCACTGAAAATATAGGCTGCATCTCTATGCATAATTTGGTTTAGAAAAATATAGTTGAAAAAATACATTTAGAAACAGATTACTAATTATTATTATCTTTTTAAGTGAAAGGAGAGGAGATAGTAAAACAGGCTCCTGCATGCACTCTGACTAGGATCCACCCAGCAAGCTCCCCACCCCAGTCTGCGGCTGTTGCTTGAATCAACC
This sequence comes from Saccopteryx bilineata, assembly GCF_036850765.1. Lineage (NCBI taxonomy): Eukaryota > Metazoa > Chordata > Mammalia > Chiroptera > Emballonuridae > Saccopteryx > Saccopteryx bilineata. Next base: position 30,166,182 of record NC_089500.1, on the reverse strand, counting down.
CAGCTATCCTCAGTGCCTGAGGCTGACACGGGGACCAACAAAGCTATCCTCAGCACCCAGGGCCATCGCTGGAACCTATTGAACCACTGGCTGCAGGAGGGGAAGAGGAAGAGAAGGGGTGTGAAGAGAAGCAGATGGTCGCTTCTCTTGTGTACCCTGACCAGGAATCAAACTAGGACGTCCCTACTCTGGGTAAACACTCTATCCACTGATCCAGCCAGTCAGGGCTACAATTTTTTTTTAAATATGACAACTTCTTTTTGTAAAACTCAAATTTTGGAACACGATCTCTGATTATGTAAAAAAAAAAAAAAAGAGGGGGCTTGTTATTTAAATAACTTCTGAGTGTCTATTTAAAATTATTCAGTAATGTTAGTTTGTTATCCACAAATTTCTAAAACATCAGGTTGCTCTGTTTTGGAAAAAGCAGCTTTAGGGTCTACTATGAAACAGTAGCTGGGGTCACTTTATCACAGAAATGATGACAGCTAAGGGCTTAGAAGGGCAGAGTGTCAGAATTTCTGGACACTCATTTTAACTGCTTACTCTATCCTTGAAGGTCTTTTATCAGCACTCTTGATGGGTGGCAGCCTGGCCTTAACTCAGATGGTACCTGACACTCCTAGGAAAAGAGAGGGATAATGTTGAGGAACTTTTGTGAACCCACACTATGCTGTGTACTTGGACACAGCAACTTGTTTAAGCTGCACAACAACCACGTTCGCATGCCATGTGCAAAGTGAAGAGGCTGAGAGTGAGCACTTCAGTGACTTGTCCAAGGTCACACGTGCACAAGAGAATACAATCTTTTTTAGACTCTTGGCTATTATACTGTTTGTTTTTTCACTGAATCCAAATCACTCTTGTTATGATTTGCTCTTCTTGTTCTTAATCGTACGGCTTACCATTTCATTTTCTTACCTTCATACTTGCTGTCCCCCATCCACTCTTACCTCGTGGCTTTGTCTTATATGTATTTAATAAAGAACCTAGAAAAACATCTGACAGAAACTTCTTCAACTGTCAAGGGCCAAAGCTCCCACCATGTGCAATAAGCCCACACTCATTTGCCTGCTATTCTGGGTGAGTGGTGCTCCCTTAGACCCATGGCCCAATCCAGGTATCACCTCACTCTTCTGCTCCCCTTAAAGTAAAACTACTCAATTTTTCTATATTCATTGTACCAGATTCCTCACTTCTTAATTTGTCTTCAATCTACTCCAATTGAGCTCAACCTTTTACATCACGGAAAACCAAGTAGTCAATATCAGTAACACACTCCATCATAACGAATTCAAGGACCGCGTCTCTATCTTTATTTAACATTATAGCAGTCTTTTATATGGTTCCCATCTCTTTCTTCTTGGAACATTGTCTTGGTCTTGTTCACATTGTATCCTCCCGGACATTTCCCTACTCCACTGGACACTTTTCTACTCCACTGGACACTTCTCTGCTCCCCTGGACACTTCTCTGCTCCCCTGGACACTTCTCTGCTCCCCTGGGCACTTCTCTACTCCCCTGGACACTTCTCTGCTCCCCTGGACACTTCTCTGCTCCCCTGGACACTTCTCTACTCCCCTGGACACTTCTCTGCTCCCCTGGACACTTCCCTACTCCACTGAACACTTCTCTACTCCACTGGACACTTCCCTACTCCACTGGAAACTTCTCTACTCCCCTGGACACTTCTCTGCTCCCCTGGACACTTCTCTACTCCCCTGAACACTTCTCTGCTCCCCTGGACACTTCTCTACTCCCCTGGAAACTTCTCTGCTCCCCTGGACACTTCTCTACTCCACTGGACACTTCTCTGCTCCCCTTGACACTTCTCTGCTCCTCTGGACACTTTCCTACTCCCCTGGACACTTCTCTGCTTCACTGGACACTTCTCTGCTCCCCTGGACACTTCTCTACTCCACTGGACACTTCTCTGCTCCCCTGGACACGTCTCGACTCCCCTGGACACTTCTCTACTCCACTGGACACTTCTCTGCTCCCCTGGACACTTCTCTGCTCCCCTGGACACTTCTCTACTCCACTGGACACTTCTCTGCTCCCCTGGACACTTCTCTACTCCCCTGGACACTTCTCTGCTCCCCTGGAAATTTTCCTACTCCACTGGACACTTCTCTGATCCCCTGGACACTTCTCTGCTCCCCTGGACACTTCTCTGCTCCCCTGGACACTTCCCTACTCCCCTAGACACTTCTCTGCTCCCCTGGACACTTCCCTACTCCACTGGACACTTCTCTACCCCCTGGACACTTCTCTACTCCCCTGGACACTTTCCAGTTCCCCTGGACACTTCCATATTCCACTGGATACCACTTCCTGCTCCTGTTTGTTGGTACTTTATTGCCGGACCTCTAAACACTGGGCTTCTCCAGGGATCAATCACAGGTTCACTTTTCATTTTAAAAATTTAGACCCTGGCCGGTTGGCTCAGCGGTGGAGTGTCGGCCTGGCGTGCGGGGGACCCGGGTTCGATTTCCGGCCAGGGCACATAGGAGAAGCGCCCATTTGCTTCTCCGCCCCTGTCCCCCCCTACTTCCTCTCTGTCTTTTTCTTCCCCTCCCGCAGCCGGGGCTCCATTGGAGCGGGGATGGCCCGGGCGCTGGGGATGGCCCCTTGGCCTCTGCCCCAGGCGCTGGAGTGGCTCTGGTCGCGGCCGAGCGATGCCCTGGAGGGGCAGAGCGTCGCCCCCTGGTGGGCAGAGCATCGCCCCTGGTGGGCGTGCCGGGTGGATCCTGGTTGGGCGCATGCGGGAGTCTGCCTGGCTGTCTCTCCCCGTTTCCAGCTTCGGAAAAATACAAAAAAAAAAAAAAAAAGAAAGAAAGAAATAAAAATTTAATTTTTATTTCTAGCAAAATGGTAAGCTAGATTTTAAAAACTCAAATTATATTAAACAGAAACAAAACTTAACCAAAAGTAGTATTTCTTCCCTCATGCCTCCCCCAGCTCCAAGCCTGCTCCCAGAGGCGCCAGCTTTCAACTCTTAACAGTCTCTTCTGGTAATGACTTTCATATCTATTGTTTTATTAACACTCACTTTGCAATTTTTTTATTTCCCAATTTTATATATTATGTATTTATATTTTCTTTATGGAAGACTGAAGAAAATAAAAGTCATGCATGACTTTGACTTTCTTGGTTTAAAGTTTAATGTGTACACTCAGGTATTTTGGAAAAAGAAAAAATAAAATTATGAATATATGGAGAGTTATGTGAACAGAAAAAAGTTGAGTCTTGGTGTCTTTCAAAAAAGAACAATGAGGTACTATATAGAGGAGAAGTAGGTGGGCCCTTTCTGCACATTAATTTTGTTAGAGAAAAAAAATCAGGACTACCACAACCCCTCCCCTGCCTCTGTTCCAACCCAAAGTGAAGCACCACCTTGATCACATTTAGTTATATTACAAAGAGAACCAGGAAAGTGAGACAAAATCTCAGCGGGGTTTATTGGTATATTTTAAATGCATTAATTTTTTTGAATATGTATAATATGCATATGTAAACTAAGCCTTTTTGAGTTCTTGGGAAATGAACTATAAGAACATTAGCTTGCGCTGTTACATGTTTATATGTACTATAAATTACAGAGACTATTAACAAATACTATAAAATGTAAAAGTATATTAGCAACGCCTTTTACCTAATAATTTTTTATGGTCTCCCTGAATCTATGTGTGACCTTAATGAGGCAGGACAAGGACACAACTTCTAGAATGTAAAAGATTGGTTTACCAGCAGCTGGGGACACTAGGCCACTGGAATTCATAGTAATGTTCCTTCTAGAAGGCTGGGAAGAGTATGAAGTACAGATTCTTGAACTCTTCTCCCTTTCCCTCCTCCCCTGCCAACCAATGATATGACCACCTTTATTGTTTCTTGGTTACAGTGAGACCACCTCCTTTTTTCTCTCTCTCTGTTGAGTCATTGAATGAAAAGTAGAGGAATTCTTATTGCTGCCATGACACCCAGCATGAGATAAACTGAAAGCAACCATGTTCAGACATAACCATAGTGAACAGAAATTCACTGCAGTAACTTCAAGTTAATAAAACACACACGAGTATTTATAGACACATTCCCTGTGCTAGAGTGGGGGCCGGGGAGGGACAGGTGTTGAATATCATGGAAAGACTGAAGGGCAGTCAGAAAAATCCCAGTCCCTAATCCACTCCAATAAAAATGATAAAAAATGACAAACATATGAAATAGTAGGGGAAGCCACATAGACGTATATTATCACATGCTGAATGAGTGGTGTTTGCCAAAGAGAGATGACGAGGGCAGGATCAGCTGAGCTGGGGTTATCCAGAAGAAGCAGGAAGCATACCTTGTAAGAGAAAGAATGGCTGAAGCTGGGTCTTGCAGACAGTGTAGGGTAGGGGTAGTCAACCTTTTTATACCTACCGCCCACTTTTGTATCTCTGTTAGTAATAAAATTTTCTAATTGCCCACTGGTTCCACAGTAATGGTGATTTATAAAGTAGGGAAGTAACTTTACTTTATAAAATTTATAAAGCAGAGTTACAGCAAGTTAAAGCATATAATAATAATTACTTACCAAGTACTTTATATCAGATTTTCGCTAAGTTTGGCAGAATAGATCTTTATAAAACAACTCACTATAGTTAAATCTATCTTTTTATTTATACTTTGGTTGCTCCACTACTGCCCACCATGAAAGCTGGAACACCCACTAGTGGTCAGTAGAGACCAGATTGACTACCACTGGCGTAGGGTTTAAATAGCTGGAAGGGAGGAGGAGGAGCATTCCAGCCCCAAAGACCTGAAACAAAGATTTAAGCAGGGACTAGAAGCAATATTTGAAGAAGGTATGGAAGTAGAGTATGAGCACAGTAAAGGGTATAATGGGAAGTAAGAAATTGTACATCAAACAGAATCCAACCAAGTGGCATTCTACAGTTTGTATTTTAGTTTTGGTGCTAACAAGGCACAAGAAGGTCACCTGGAACCCACTCGGTAGGTGCCAGTCTTGAAGGGAAGAGATTGCAGGTCCTACCTGGCTTGTGTCTGCAAGTGACCTGTCTTCTATGGTCACCATATCCCTACTCCACCCTGTACCCCTCAACCTTGACCTGGAGTCCATGGCTCTGTGGATGGCTGGAGTGTAGAGAGTGATGGTATCAGAAGACAAAATGAATGTGAAGTGAGTATGTCTGCTTTTTTGAGAGGATAGAGTCTTTATATAACTGAAATGTGGAGAAAGTTTTCACACTAGTTTTGAGTCATCTGAAAAAACATAAATTTTTATTTCCAATGCTATTCTTCTGACTCCCTAAACTTTACTTTTCTCTTGTTCATAGAAATTCTTAGGAGCAAAAATTTCCCCTGGATGAAGAGTAGGCAATGTAAGGGTCTCAGTGAGGGAAAAAAGAATCCACTCAGTGAAAATTTCTCCGTGTTGTGCATTTGTTATTGTATTGCTGTTCTTTCATTCTTTAATATATGATGCAAGGCAAAAGGCTTCCCTTCCCAGAGTCCACTGGGCCATGTATAGCGATCAGCTAGCTATTGTTCATTGAGTACCCATTATCTGCACTGCATTGGGTCAGGCACTTTGGAGGGATATATAAAAACTCTGTTTCTGCTCTCAAACACCTTACTAATTTGGGGAAGCTGAGACCTCTAATTTAGATAATAAATTTTGTGGCATTATTTGGAAAGTGTATATATTAGAGAGTGACATGCTATCAGGGTCCATAGGAGGAAAAGATCCTTTCCATTTGAAGACGTCAGAAAAAGCACCATGAAAAAGATTTTGAAGACGGGCGATAAAGGCTGTGTGATGGAGGAAGCTTAGGAAGGGACAGATGTCCCTTGCAGGCAGCAGGCACACCAGGTGCAAGCGGGAGCTGTGGGAATGGGCAGTGAGGAAGCTGGCCTAGGTAGAGTGGGTGGGTATATTGATTAGGATGGAAACTAATTGCATAGTGGGAGCTTCCATTTTTTAAGCATTTACTATCACCAGTGATAGATGTTTTTAATATATTGTCACTTTAATTTTCCAAATAAATATATCCATTAAAAAGTAATAGTATTTTCTAACACTCATTATACCTTTAGCTCCTCAAGTCCCAGTCCTAAGTAGTCTTTCATTTAGAGTGGACATGGCTGTAGACTCTAATCCCAGATAATTTGCATAAACTGATAGTGATACTCCCTTTTCAACCTCGTCAGTAATTGGTTTGAGAATGCAAAGGCCTAAGCTAATTTGGACTAATAATAAGAAGATGATCACATTTGGAAGCTTCCAGCAACGAAGTGTTTTGCTGTCAGGGGAAAGCAAGAGACTCTTGCCTCTCTTTACTAAAGGACACAAACGAGAAGTGTGCTGCCCAGGTGATGCTAACAGCATCTTGGGATGAGAGAGGGAGCCAGTGTGAGATCCAAGTCTGCACATATTAGGGAGATGGAAATAATACAACAAAAGCCAGCTGAACCATAGTTACATAGTTATAGGCATGCAGCATATACTTCTCTACCTATCAGGGGGTCAAGGAATGCCATCCGTGACTGTAAGCCATTGGAGCCAGATTTTTTAAACCTGATGCTAAACATTCTAATACACAATTAGCATGGCAACTCCATGAGATATACATTAACATAATCCATCAGTTTGTAGATGGAGAAACTGAGGCACAAAGAGATTGAATAACATGACTAAAGGCATACAATGAATAAATGTTGAAGCCAGTATTTTAATCAAGAGCTTGTGAATCCCAGAGGACATATTCTTATTCCCCATACTCTCCTACCTGAGGGGATAGGTATGCAATGTCCTTCCAGAGATGAGAAAGTAGAGATCCAACACCATCTTCCCAATGAACTATAAAGCTAGTTGTGTCAAAACTTATACCTTACTAAGGCTGGGCTTCTAGACTGGTACATCTGATAAAGATGATGACCACCACGATTTCAGTAACAAGGGTACAATGTGACGTTTTGGAGATTTTATAACGTGCCAGTTATTGATCAGATCAGTTTATAAGGGTTGACTTATTTAGTCTTTCCCCAAATCCTGTAAGGTATCTTTATTTTAGAAATAAATACAGTAAGCGACATTGAAATTAATGGCTGCATTCACTGGCGTCCAGAACAACTGTGTCCTAAGCACTGTATCCAGTTTTGCAGTCTTTATCTTGAATAGCCCCCAGAGTTCAACAACAATGAAAAAGTATCAGCATTTTGCAAATGAGGAGACTGAGCACAGAGTTCAGGAATTTGCAGAGAAACATACAGCTCGTAAACGTGAGAGTTAAATTCAAACCAGTCTGTCTGTCTCCCAGCTCCTCTATCACTGCCTCAAGTCTCCATGGATCTGGAGCATGACATTTAGGCATTTTGGAAGCCTGGGCTTTTCAGCTCTACCTTTGAGAAAACCCCACTCTCCAGCGTCTGTGGGACAGCAGCCACTCTGAGCTACAGAAAGTGCATTTGCCACAGCCCTGCTGTTTCTCACTTGTCTGGAAATCCTTGGAGCCCTGGCTCTCAGAAGGAGAGCCCTGGACATGTGTCTCAGGTTTAATCAAGTTGGACATGCAGGGTGAGGAGCTTTCCTCGTGGTATTTCTATATTTCTTTGGCACTAGGTTAAACACAGAATCACAATGGGGCATTTCTACAGAGGAAAGAAAAAGAGGTCAGTGGCATTTCTTCTGCATTTACAAAGGTCTGTGGCTTGGGCAAATTTTTATTCTGGTGCTCACCTGATCTGTGTCAGCTCACTTTCTCTGTGGATGTGCCCTGGCAGGTTGGTGGCCAATATTTGCTTTGACAAGACTCGGTTTCCCAGTGAGCACAGGGGTTTAGTGCAGCAAAAGAAATGTGTGCTGCCAGCCCCATGTTCATACTACTTTCAACCCATAAAGCTTTTCGGCCCAGCAGGATCTAGGGGAATAAATCTCAAAACTTATCTGGTGTGACTGACAAAGCTAGAATGTGAATGTGCGTCATTCTGTGATTTTAATTATTCTTTGATGGTTTGGGAAGATTTCCTATAAAAGGGAAGATTATATCTCAAAGTATAGAATCCTAGAATATTAGTGCTGGAAGGGACCTTAAAGATGATTCAGCCTTTCACTCCAGACAAAATGAGTCTGAGAGAAGTGAAGTGTCTTGTTTGAAGTCACACATGCTATTTTTTTTTTTAAATAAAATTCTAGCTAAGACTTAAGGTCTGGTCATTGGTCATCCCCCTTTCAAGTACATTATGTTGTACTTCTTTTTTTGTTCCACAAATAATTATGTTTTTAATCCAAATACCTACTTTTTGTTCATGAAATAAGAAGAGGGGATCAGGCAGCATGTGAAAGAAGTCCATTGCAGGAGTGAACTGGGCTGAAGAAAGGGAGAGCAGGGGAACAACAGTAGGGGCACAGTGGAAATATGGTCAGCCACTATTGTTCTCTTCTTCTCCCATTCTCTCTCTCTCTCTTTTACAAGAACCCCCCCCCCCATAATCTATAAATTACAAATTCTAAAGTGATAACCATAAAAAATAGTTGACTATTTAGGAAAAACACCAATCATCATAAACTTGATATTTTAAAAATCAAACTTTTACTTATATCAATTTGGTTTTATTAGGCCAACAAGGTAACTATGCTGGGTCACTTATCAAAGGCCATTAGAGGTTCTATGTTTAGCTGGAGGGCTAGGGAGGTGACAAATGGTTTAAGCTATTAGCAAGAAAGGAAAGAGATCTGAAGTAGTAGTGGGCAATCTGGCACTTGCAAAAAAGCCCAACACAGGACCAGGTTACCCTAAAATATAATTGCTCATTTCATGGACTATGTGGCAACACACAGTCCCTTTCTCTGTAATAGACACTTAAGGGCATTTCATCATTACAGAAAAATATATGCTTGGAACAGCAAATGTGGATTGTCAAGAGTTAAACTTTGATGTCTGGATTATGTTTAAGAAGGCAGAAAAGTAGGTAGTTCTTTCCCACTCCTCTATCAAAAAATATTTATCTAGAAGATGCTCATTTTTTTTTCAGACTGATGTAATTTTTGCCATTACTAGAACTGGAATAAAAATACTGTCAAGTCTCAGAAAACTCAGAGGGCTGGAGGAGAGGGTGTCTGGTGAGAAGCTTGTCTTTTGGATATTGGAAACAATACACCTTTAGGCTCAATGCACCTGCCCCTTCAGTGCAATTCTGTTTGCATCAAGTCCCCACCTCTAGTGTCCTTCTTTGCTCATTATGTCCACAGAACCTGACTTGCCCAAATCAGTGGTAAGATTTTAGAAATACTTCATTAGAAACACACCTTTTTTGAACAATAATTTTTTATCTCTGGGACTGATTTTCATTCCCCTGTTGCAAGAAGCCAAAAAAAAAATCACATTTCTCATTTTGGAAAAGCTCAAGTGAATGTAAATTAAGTACTCATCATTTCATTACATACTATGTAAAATACAGTGATGCCTCTTTAACAAAATATTAAACCTGTACTGTTTGTATTAGATTCTCTTAAAGTTTCTTGGGATTGTTCCCCCCACTGAGTTATATAATTTTCTCAACCTCAGTCTTAATTTTGGGGGGTAGACAGGAAGTAGCCTTTAGTTTTCTGGAGTTTTCAGAGAGGGCAGAAGCTCATGAAGACATTCAATTGTTCCAATTCATGCCAATGTCTAAAGGTTAACATTTCCTCTAAAAATAGCTTAAGAATGTTAGAGAATCCTGGGAAGATGGTAGAGTAGGAAGCACCAGGAATCTATTTCACTACCTAGACAATAATTGGACTGGCAGAGTCTGTCTGATGTAATTACTTTGGAACTTTGGAGTCTATTGAAGCCTTCCAACTTCCAAGAGAAGCCTCCAGTGGTAAATTGTGGTTATTTTCAGTTAATTTCAGCTCTCAGCTCAGAAGCAACTACATAACCCCCACCCTCCAGCCCCTTGGCAGGCAGCTGTGCATGTTTTCCTGAAGCAGCTTGCACACAGCACACAAGAGCCAGGGTGTACAATAAGGAGACTGTTCTCCAAATATCCAGAATTTGTGTTCTGGTCACTACTTGCTGTTTCTGGTTATGAAGGTGTAAAACAAAGGCATGGACAGATACTGTTGCATCCTACTTCCTTTGTTTAAGTCCTCCTCCTCTAGCTGAAGCAGTTTTCAGGGGATTTACAGGGCTGGTACCTTTTTTTCTCTTATTTTTCTCTTATTGGGTGCTAAACATTAAATAATGTTCAAAAGTAGCCACATATATGAGGGAAATTAAGAAGTTACCACCCATGCCCAGGGGAAGACTCGTGCTCAGAAAAGATCTTAAATTTATACCTAAGGCTGATCCTCCACATAGAAACTATCTATAATCATAAAAACAAACAAACCAAAATAACAAATCTTAAGGAAGGAGAAAATATGATTACCAGAACTACCATATTTTTATTATTATTTTTTAAAGATTTTATTTATTTATTTCTTACAGAGTCAGAAAGAGGGATAGATAGGGACAGACAGACAGGAACGGAGAGAGATGAGAAGCATCAATCATCAGTTTTTCGTTGTGACACCTTAGTTGTTCATTGATTGCTTTCTCATATGTGCCTTGACCATGGGCTTTCAGCAGACCGAAATACCCCCCCTTGCTCAAGCCAACGACCTTGGGTCCAAGCTGGTGAGCTTTTTGCTCAAGCCAGATGGGCCCGTGCTCAAGCTGGCAACCTCAGGTTCTCGAACCTGGGTCCTTCCCCATCCCAGTCTGACATTCTATTTACTGCGCCACCGCCTAGTCAATATTATTAAATTACTAAATTCAAATTCTCAATTTTCAACAAAAACATCACAATGAGAAGAATGGACCATTCAAAAGAAAAATACACCAACAAGAATTTTCTATGAGAAAGATCAAATAGTAAACCTACAAGACAAAGACTTCAAAATGTTTTTGTTAAAAATGCTCAAAGAACGAAAGAAAGATGTGGAGAAAATCAAGATATTATTTAGGAATAAAGTATAAATATTAATAAAGAGATAGAAAATTTAAACAAAACCAAAGAGGAATTCTACTGGTAGAAAGTATAATACTATAACAACTAAATTAAAAAAAAATGACTAGAGAGAATCAAAGTTGAATTTGAGCAGGCGGAAGAAGGAATTGGTGAACTTGAAAGTATGACATTTAAAGTTATTAAGTCTGAGGAACAAAAAGAAGCAATAATGAAAGAAAAATAGCCATAGACAAAGGCTATCCAGTGGACCAACATCTTTACTGTGGAAGTTCCAGAAGAATAGAGAAAGGGAAAGAGATAGTCTTTAAAGAAATAATTGCTGAAAATGTCCCAAATGAGATAAATTTGAACATCAAAAACTTCAAAACACAAGTGATATTAACACAAAGAGATCCACATATGGACACATTATAATTACACTGTAGAAAACCAAAGACCGAGGGCAAAATAAATGACTCCCTACATGCTGGAGAGCCTCAATAGAATTAACAGCAGATTTTTCTACAGAAATTTTGGAGGCCAGAAGAGGCTTATATTTCCAAAGTGTTGAAAAAATAGTTCTATATCTGACAAAGCCATCCTTCATGCATAAGGGAGAAATTAAGACATTCCCAGATAAACAAAATCTAAGAGACTTCATTATCAGTAGATCCGAGCTGCAAGAAAAGCTAAAGGAAGCCTTGCAGGTTGAAATAAAAGGATATTTAGACAGTGACTCAAAGGTGTATAATCAAATAAGAATCCTAATAAAGATAAACATATGGGCAATTATAAAAACTGTTGTTATAGCATGATTAGTAAATCTAATTTTTGTTTTCCATATGATCTAAGAGAGTAATATATTAAAAAAGGAGTTATTAGTCTAAAACAGCAATTTTCAACATTTTTCATCTCATGGTACACATAAACTAAAATTCTCAAGCACACTAAAATATATATATAATATATTATATATATTATATATATATTTGTCAATCTAACAGAAATAGGTATAATTTTTCATATAATTTTTCCAATCTTATAAAAAAATAGTAATGACCTACCAAGGGAAGGGAATCTTTTTGGCTGAGAGAGCCATAAACACCACATATTTTAAAAAGTAATTTTGTGAGAGCCATACAATGACCTGTGTACATTAAGAATTATCCAATAAAAATTTGGTGTTGTCCCGGAGGACAGCTGTGATTGGCTCCAGCCACCCGCAACCATGAACATGAGCGGTAGGAAATAAATGGATTGTAATACATGAGAATGTTTTATATTTTTAATGTTATTATTTTTTTATTAAAGATTTGTCTGCGAGCCAGATGCAGCCATCAAAAGAGCCACATCTGGCTCATGAGCCATAGGTTCCCAACCCCTAACCTATCTTTATTGCTCCAAAGTGTTATTTTTAAAAATCAGGTGTCTATACTTGAATACAAGGATATTTGGTACCAAGAATTAATCAAACCCTCATCTTAATGATGAGACAATACTCCAGAGAGAGAAAAAGGTAAATTAAGATAAGCTAATTTACCATCATTTGCTCTTCTGCAATTCTTTGGCAACTGCTGCTCCTTTTTGGTGTTCTGTGGTCTAAGTTTGTTTTTCTGTGTGTGTGGTTTTTTTTTGGGGGGGGGGAGTAGAGGTTGCTCTTCAACTAAGAAGCCATTTCTGTGATCTTGTGGAAACTCATTCTATAAATGTGGGTTAATTGTCTCTAGGGAAGGCCATTCATAGGAGATGAAATCGTTATCATTTGACCATGTCTGATATGAAGTTCTGTTTGAAACAGATTAGTCAGGGAAAAGGAGGGGAAAGGAAGAATCACAGAGAATGACAGTGTACTGTATGCAAGACAGAAGCTGTCTCTCACCCGATGATGCTGACCTCCAGCCAGCTCTTCAGGGAATGGAGAGAATAAATTACCAGGATATGATTTTAGATGTGATATCCCAGTTGAGCCAGGAGGTTTTTGCAATTAGAAGGTCATTTGTGTGGTTAACAATGTTACCACAGCCCCAATACTGCTTTCTCTCAAGCCACAGTACAGAAAATCATCCAAATAAGTGTGGGTTATTATTTTTTTAAAGGACCGCTGAAAAGCATTTACTTAGTCCTTAGTGGTGTAGCAGTCAATGTGGAATATCTTTCATCTAAATGAAAAATTGGAAACATAACTTTTATGCCTAGATACTATCAGGGAAATCAAGATATTAATATATAGGCTGAGAGAAAATGAAGCTGAATGAATTCTCTCCTTTTATTTAATGGCTGAGGTTGGGATTTGTTTTTTCCAGTGGAAAAGTGAACCAAATACCATTTCTTTTGGCTAATTGTAAGCTTTTTGTGGCTGGGAATGTTGTATGGTTCTATTGCATTTCAGAACACTTAACATTGTGCGGGGATATACAAAGGGATTTGAAATGCCAGTTCATTGCTAGATGGTTTATAGTCCTGAATCTGTAAGACTGTTGGTCAAACCAAGGGTGCCTATTATAGAAAAGTCTCTTTCTCCCACGTGTTATTTATTAAGGATGCTCAAACACATTTTAAACAATGTGAGTTTTGATAAGATGGGAAGGTGTTGGACCAGACCCCAAAATCCTCTACTGACCACCTGACAGCAGTATGGGTTTGAGAAACAGACATGCTGAGTGCATTTGGGTAAACTTAAGTCTTGCTTACTTCCATACGGCTCTGTACTGACAGCTTACCATGTTCTCATCCACTCATTCTCTTTTTGGTTCCCATGTGCCTGTAGTATCTGGTGCAGCAGATGGACACAAGCCCCATGAGTGGGGGGAGGGGTAGAGTTGGGAGGATTATACGACACTTAGAGCATGACTTGCAGAAAATATTTAATGTGATGTGATGATACATCTGTTTACCAACCTCAGTGACATTTAGATATCAAAGTCAGTCTTCCAATCTTCACATGAGAACTGATTTTGAGCACTGAGACAGCACTGCCCTGAAATACTGAGACTTTCTCATTTGGCAATGAATTTGTCTAAGGGAGTATGCTAGTGCTGAATGAGGTTGTGACTATGTATTATAGATGAGTATGAAGAAGGAGAAGGTCTCATCAGTGTCCTTGAAAAGCATACAGGTAAATCGTTCAGAAACCTCAAAGACTTCAGACACACATGGCCAAGCCTGAAGGAAAAAGAAAATTAATATGTACTGTTCGTTCAGATAATGGCATGACTCTAAAGCTTATTAAATTCTAAATCGTTACAAAACTCAATGGCTTCTCTACCTTTCAGGTCATGACTGGAGATCCAGTTCAGCAATGATCAAAAAGAAGGGTTTAGTAGAAAAAGGACATGATCACAGCATCTCTTCTACCTAGAACTGGGATATGAGCTAGGGAGGTAGGGATAGAAGTGAACAGATGCTATCCCACCATCATATTTTGAGTCACAACTTCAGAGCATTTCCACCAAGTATCTTCTCTAGAGCATCATAAAACCTGTTCATCCCTGCTTTGTTATCTCTGTAGTGAATGAGCTTGGAATATGGGCTTTCTTTCCGGAAGATCTGGTTCAAACTCTGTTTTGCTGCTTCCTCATTGTATAACTGGACCAGTTCCTTACACTTTCTGAATTGAAGTATTCTTACATTTCAAGTGAGACTATCATAATACTTATGGTAGAGATGTGGTGTAAAAGTGGAATAGGGCCCTGGCTGGTTGGCTCAGAGGTAGAGTGTTAACCTGGCGTGTGGAAGTCCCTGGTTTGATTCCCAGTCAGAGCACATAGGAGAAGCAACCATCTGCTTCTCATCCCTTCCCTCTCCCCTTCTCTCTCTTTCCCTCCTTTTCTTTCTCCCTCCTTCTCTCCCTCTCTTCCTCCTTTTCTTTCTCCCTCCTTCCCTTAGTCCCTTTTTCTCTCTCTCCCTCCCTCCTTTTCTCTCTCTTCCCCTCCCATAGCCATTGATTTGAGCGAGTTGTCCTCAGGCACTGAGGATGGCTCCATGGAGCCTCCACCTCAGGTTCTGAAAAATAGTTCTGTTGCAAGCGGCCTCAGATGAACAGACCATTGTCTCCATACAGAAGTCATCAGGTAGATCCTGGTCAGGGCACATGTTGAATTTTGTCTCACTATCTCCCTTCCTCTTTCTTAGGAAAAAAAAGTGAAATAGGTTTAGTTAAGTATGTATACGGTGAGGGTTAGTGAATGTTAGTCCTTTCCTTTCAATACCTTGGCAGGATAGAAAAGCAGATGGTAGAGTGGCAAAGTGATTTGGTGTCAGAAGACCTTGATGTTGCATGTAGCGGCTAACTTGGGTGTGGCCTTGGATAAAGGCAAGAAAACTGAAAGGGTTCATTTTCCAAAGGACATATAAAAATCTTCAAGAAGGTACGTGTCTCACAAAGCTGTCAGGGAAGCAGTGCAGAAAAGAAAGTAGTTGCTTAGAAGGGAAGAGACATCTTTCAAAATCTACCTGAAATTTTTACTAAGATCAGGCCTCCATCTCAAAGATTTTGCTAAAAATATATGTAATTTCTTGGAGAATATAACCTAATAATAAGGTAACTACAAACTATAAATAGCCAGCACCTTAATATTTACAGTGTCTATCATTTACAAGTGCATATTATTATCAAAACTGAGTGGTGTTGTATACAAAGCATTTTTCTCCCTGCAGAGCCTGTATTAGATAGAGTAGGGAAACTGAGTTTTAGATTGGTTAAGTTTTAAGGTCCCACAAATCAGAAATAGTATAAATGGAATTTCAACCCGGGTTTTCCTGGCTGCACAAGTCTTCTGTAAACTCAGGCATTTCTTGTATCCAAATTGGTGTTGGCTTTTTAATTTGATATTCTCAAGAGACACACCTATTCAGTTTCTTTCTGGCATATCTAAATTGCCAGCATCACTACTCTTGTGCTTTGAGGTCATTATTAAGTAAAATAAGAGTGGCTTGAACACAGCATTGTGATACTATGACAGTCAGTATGATATCTGATAACGAGATGGCTATTAAATGACTAGCAGACACAGTATGTATGTGCTGAATGATGAGACCATGTGCCAGGAGGGACAGAGCTAAATGGTGGGACATTTCATCATGTTACTCAGAATGATGTGCAGTTTAAAACATTATGAATTGTTTATTTGCACAATATTCCATTTAATATTTTTGTATAGTAGTTGTCTGTGGGTAACTGAAATCATAGCTTAATTGTAGATAAGGGGAAATGGCTATACTGTGGTACTAACCAGTAGAGAGGAAAGTTGGGCAGACTTGTGAAGAGAAGAAAGAAAAAGCAGTTACATTTCACTGTTTCAACAGATTAATTTGTCATGTCTTGTTAATTTTGTAGCAGTGAGTATTAAATAATAGTAAAAATACTTCAATTTTTATTATATTTTAAAATATATATTTCTTAAATATCTTCTAAAAGAAGACAGATTTACCAGTATATCCACACTGGCATGTTTTCATAAGGAAAAGGAGAAATTTAGGGGCAAAATCCTCTAAGTGCCCATGGGAATCAATAAAGTTTGAAAAATAAAATTAAACGATCTGGTTAGTATTTTTATGAATAGGACTAAATTTTTATTAAGAACTTCTAAATACACATTACAGCTTCACTTCTGTCTTGCCATTTCTTTGCCCCTCTTTCTCACATATGAAGTTGAGCTAATGATAATACCGACTTCATTGATTCATGAGGATTAAATATAACAAATGTTGAGTTAATCAGGACAAATTAAATTTAAAAGAACAACGTTCTCTAAAGTGATTGTTTTTGTTGTGATTGCTCAAGTTCATGGTAGTGTTCCATCACTTAAAACAGTTACCTATTTAATCTTTCAATTCACAGTTTCCTCATCTGTAAAACTAGGGCTTCAAAGCAACTTTTCCTTGGAATAGTTGTGAGGAGTAATGAGATCACAAGCCAAAAAAAGAAAAAGAAAACAGTGGCTGACACATGGTCAGCCCTCCAGAGCTAATAGCAGTTATTATAACTTATACATATTAAAATTCATGATGGAAAGAGGAAAAGAAGTAGCAATCAGGGTTTGATTTATTTTACATTACTACCTGGGGTAGTAGAAAAAAAATACTATTACTGAAAATAAAATGACCTTATTACTGGATTTATTAAGAAATCTACAAGTAACAGAGGCTAAAAAGTAAGTATTATTAACAATTCTTTGTCATAAAGAAGATAGATATAGATGTGCATATGCACAGACTTGTAATGTATATTTGACACATGGCTCTAAATAATTTTGCAAAAGTTTCTGCATATGTTAAAAAAGATAATCTGGAAAGCAGAATAAACTATAAAGGATGAATTTTAAAATTACATAGAAACTTCCTATCAAGAGTTAAAAGACTTATTATATATTAGCACATTTTGTTCCAGTCTTCTTTTATAATTTTATTATTTAAAGTCATACTCTCTATAAAATATTTTAGCCCTAATTTTACTTAAAATTATATTATTAGCACATTTTGACTTTGTGAAAACTGTAGAAATATTAGCTATACAACTTCCTTTATAATACTCCAAAATTTCAAAAATCCAGGTAATAGATGTCCTTTTCACATGGCTCTTGTTCTCAGAGGTTAAGGAGCTATGTGTGTGTGGGGGGCGGGGAGAGTGGGGGCGGGGTAACTAAATAAGTGTTATTGAGCACTAAATGAGGATTTCTGTGTTGTACTAGCCCTATGGGATAAAGAAATATAGACTATTTGGAGAAAAACAGAATTTCAGCTAATACAAAGAATTAGGGTTTGGAATTTACAGTAGTGATGCTTGAAGAAAGAGAGAAAAGGAGGGGGAAAGGGTGATGTAAGGGAAGAAGAGAGAAGAACTGAAACAAGAAAATCAAAGAGCCATAAAACATTGTTTTTCAACCCCTGTGTTGTCATCCATCAGCAGTCATGGTCAGAATTTATTAAAAAAAATAAAAATGAAGAGACAAGAAAATATTAAGAGAGCATTGCACATACTACTGATATATATTACTTACAAAATTTTGTTTCAGTTATTTTATGTACTCTGTCATGATAGAAAATTTACTTCTGACTGTAGATCTTGGGAGAAAAATGTTTAAGAAGCACTCTGTTCGACTACTAAAACTTTAGTCTTTGCATAGTTACTGCTATCCATTGAAGCTATTTCTTAACTTTATAGAACTTTGAGATCAACAACAAAAAATAATTTTCCTAAGGTTATAGGACATATAAAGTCAGAGCCTGATTCCACTCTGCTGCCTTTTCCACACTGCACCAGATATTAAGTTATGACTTGTTATTTCTTCTGTCAGACTCAAAATTTGTTTCCTATCCAGTCCTTGTTCAGTTTGCTTTCAGATTATTTTCAGTTCTAGTGCAAGCCTGGTGACTAATTAGAGCCATCGATGTCTTGTTTGTTACACTGAATGGAGAAGTTGGACAAAGCCATGGTACAGAGACAGTACTAAAATCACAGTTCCTGATTCAATGCCATTTGCGCTTCTAGCCCTGTAGTGTTTTGTAATCTTGTTGTAAATATAGTTGCTGTAAAATTGTATGGTAATTATACAAAAGAACACTCTATGTGCCAACAGAATATTCTCAGATATTATGCCTTTAAGTTAAAATTTATCGAAATAAAACGAGCAGGGGTGGGGAGTGGGGAGAGAAGCACAATGCAGTTTGCATTCTTCAGAAGTCTTGCTCAATAAGTACTGAGTTTTGATCGATTGATACAGTGTCATATTTGACTAAAGAGGTGGGGAAGTTGCTTCTGTCGCTTTGTGCTGGATGGCAGCAGAATGTACTATTGATTTTATATGTTGGATGGGTTGTCAGTGTATAGTGCATTGTTGATTTTGACTTTTATAGCCAACATGTTTCCTTTAATTGGATCATTTGTAAAAGAGAGGAGGGGACCTGTTCTCTTTTGACAGTGACAGATTACAATCATTTCATGTTTGTCAATATTTGATAAACCCACTGTTACCCAACAACATGGCTGCCTTTCTGCATTTGTTCATTCTGGGTCCACTTCTCTGTTTACCCCGACATCACTTGCAACTGATCTGCCCCAATTTCCACTCACAATTCACTGCTTTATTTACTCTTACAGCAACAGACACTCGATTTTTTTCTCTTAAGTTTGCTATGGAAGTTTCTTCTGACAATAACAACCAATCTATGTCCCAACCATCTCTTTAGTCTCCAGCCCCTACTGGTCCCCTTCCCTTCAGCAACTGTTACAAACTGTCAAGTTATGCAGAGTATTACAAATATCCACCATGAATCTGTAGTTGTCATACATTTTGAGCTATTGGATCCTGAGGGTTCCTAAAGGAAAGAATAATTGATTGTTGTCGACCATATTTGCTCTCTTATATTGGGATTATTCCACGCCTGTGGACCACAGCTTCTAAGTTCACTTTGGGTGGAAAACATGATTCTTAGAACATTTCAGTTGTTCTGAGAGAGAGCTATTGTATGTAATTAAGAGGAACTGTGGGCTAGTGTTTTAATTGTGTCCTAGATGTCTGTTTGTTTGACAGTTGCTAATTTTGTCTTTTCTACTCAATAGTCCTTTTGTTTCTCCCCAGAATTGGGGAAAGAGCCTCAGTATGGATGATGTCCTTGTTCTTCCATGCAATAAAAGAGAATCTTCCCAGCTCCTGTTTTCACCTAAGTCCTTAGACTTAGACTTGGAAATGTTTTTGAAGTAAGTTTATTAGGAATAGGAATATTAATGGAAAAGGGCTACACTGAGATTAGAAAATGGGACTCATGGTCCTCTGGACCTTGGGCAAGTCATTTAACTTATCTGTATCAGAATGTATTCCCCTATAAATTATGAAGTTTATACTTAATAGCTTTGAAGATCCTTCCTACAGTTCCATTATTCTCACTTACCAGGTTTCAGTGCTCCCTGACAGAAGCTTGCAATGCAAACAATGTATTTTTCAGAAAGAGACCTCTTAAATGTAGGTAGATGATTCAGATAAGTTGAGGCATCCTAGGGTTCGCTCTCTGGACAAATGTTGGCAAACTGCCTCTAGATGTTCTCCAAGTAATGATAGATGATAATATCATTATTCTTTTTTTTCCTGCATTCTAAAAATCATGCTTTGTTGACAGGTTTTCCTATTTGTCCCAAGGATGAGTGTTTCAGAGACCAATTCATTTTAATTAGGTGTTTCTGACAGCATATAGTTAAATATAACATATTGGTTATTTGCAGGTACAAGCATTCACTGTCACCTCATTGACATGAAGAAAAGAAACCAATACAACTAGAATTGGTGAGATTCAGAGGAAGCTATTATTGGCTCTATGGAAGCAATAAATACCAAAGTGGTGACTGTAGGCATCTCTCACGTAATATTATGTACAAAGAGACATTTTCACTTATTTAGAATATTTGCAAATCTGGTTTTAAATGTTGTGTGAACTCAGGATTTGAGATACAATGTCACTATTGTCATATTTAAGATCTAAATCAACTTTATAGAAGATAGGTTGAAGTCTGAACTGTGTGGGGCAACAGACTTGAAATTGTTTTCTTTTTTTCTGATTACCTTCAACTGTGCGCTACTAAGTTTCTCTTCCCTTCCAGAGAGGTAGAGGCAGCTCCTAGAGTTAACTGGTCACTTTTTGGTAGACAAAACTCAATTCTCTCTACAAGGGGTCCTCAGGTTATGACACAGTTTCGTTCCTACAACAGTGATGTAACCTGAATTTTAGTGTAAGTCAAAACACACCCTAGCCTAAGTCACCTACTTATCTTAACACAGTTGTAAAATTATAATCTAGAACATAAAAACACAACTAAGACATAGAAAAAGAAAAAAGACATAAATATACTGTACTGCGTATTCTTCTGCCACATGCATTCAAAGTAGTTTGCCCACATAGTCCATAAGTATGATGCTGATGGCATAAACCGAAAGACTCGTGTCTCAATTTTTTGTTAGTTTTTATGGGAGTGAGTGTCATAAACTCAAAATGTTGTATGTCAAGACTACCATAACCCAAGGACCCCCTGCATTCGGAACATTAATGGTGGAAAGTGAGGCCTTCTTTCAACACCCTCTCCTTTCTTTCTCCTCCTTTTTTTCTTTTTGCATTTTTCTGAAGCTGGAAACGGGGAGAGACAGTCAGACAGACTCCCGCATGTGCCCGACCGGATCCACCCGGCACGCCCACCATGGGGTGACGCTCTGCCCACCAGGGGGCGATGCTCTGCCCATCCTGGGCGTCGCCATGTTGCGACTAGAGCCACTCTAGAGCCTGGGGCAAAGGCCACAGAGCCATCCCCAGCGCCCGGGCCATCTTTGCTCCGATGGAGCCTTGGCTGTGGGAGGGGAAGAGAGAGAGACAGAGAGGAAGGCATGGCGGAGGGGTGGAGAAGCAAATGGGAGCTTCTCCTGTGTGCCCTGGCCGGGAATCGAACCCAGGTCCTCCGCACGCTAGGCCGACGCTCTACCGCTGAGCCAACTGGCCAGGGCTCTCCTCCCTTTTTTCTATGGTGGCCTAATTCCTGGGAAATTGATGAACAACTGTCAACCTATTTCTTACTTAATTGTGAACCTATAGAGAGCTACCATGTGCTGGGCATTCAAGTTGTGGCTCAGAAGGGTGCATGTTAAGTCCTATGTGAGACATGTTCTCTGAGGTAGAAGATGTTTTCTATGGCTTAGCTGCTCATCGCTTCCTCTCAATTCCAGTTTTTGGTAATATACAAGGTATTTTACATTGGATGTCTTCTAGTATTAAAGGCACCTTTTTTGCCTGACCAGGCGGTGGTGCAGTGGATAGACTGTCAGACTGGGAGATGCAGGACCCAGGTTCGAAACCCTGAGGTCGCCAGCTTGAATGTGGACTCACCAGTTTGACTGCAGGTTTGCTAGCTTGAGTGTGGGATCATAGACATGACCCCATGGTTGCTGGCTTGAAGCCCATGGTCACTGGCTTGAGCAAGGGGTCACTTGCTCTGCTGCAGCCCCCTAGTCAAGGCACATATGAGAAAGCAATCAATGAACAACTAAAGAGACTAAGGTGTTGCAACAAAGAATTGATGCTTCTCATTTCTATTTCTTCCTGTGTCTGTCCCCATCTGTCTGTCTGTCTCTCTCTCTCTGTCTCTGTCACACACCAAAAAGGCACCTTTTGGGTGAGAAATGATATGTGCAAGTCATTTCAAGCCTACCCAAGTTTGATGGATTCAGTAGGTCCAAGAAAACTCACTCAATATGTCATTGCTACTTCAATGATATGAGTGCATGGATGCCCCCTCTTTTTGTTCATCAATTTTCTCCAATTCTTTTTTTCCTGCTAATATCAGCCCAAAGTCAGATCAGTTAGAAAGATGTCTCAGCAGATATTTAACCAAGGGATAAAAATCAGTTTTTCGGTAGACACCAACATCAACCAAAAAAATTGAATATTAAAGCACTCCTCCCCAACAGGAAAAGAAAAAAAAATTAAACAAAAAGTAAAACGTTCTCTCCCAAGTTCAAGTCTCATAGTTAAGTAAAATCTCTTGAATTCCTCATTTTTTCTTTAGATAGGCTGAAATTCTAAAAAACAGAAGTGCATTCTATAAGAACATGCATTGTATGTGAGTTACCTTAGAATGGTTTATACTTGGGACTTGTTTTCAGCTTTGTGTTTTTTTATTTTAATCTAATCTGAGTAGAAATTTTCATTCAATATCATTCTACGTACTCTGAATTTGTGCTGGATCAAGAGAATCTAAATGTATTAAAAACTTTTCTCTGTTCTTAAAATGGCCAAATCACAGTTTCATGAATAATTTGAAATTTAAACTGAAACTATTAGATAATATCAAGACAAAAACCATTATTTGCTTAGGCATCAGCAGTTTCACCCACTATCGCTTTAGTACCATCTGCAAATGTGAAGACAGTGAAAAAAGCAAGTGATATCTGAATAATATAATAATAAAAGAAGGGTTTCCCATCCACACTTTGAAGACAGCTGCCTTAGACATTGTCATAACTACATTTTGCCAAGTAAGACAAATCTAAGGATTAGCAACTCAAGCATCTAATTTTTTTAAAGTTATATTTATCACTATGTTTGGGTGGGTTAAAGAAAACTAGATCAGGTGTCATGCCAGGGAGAGAAGAGTAAGTAAGATACATCCAAAAGAAGTAGTAGAAATAGTTCTGACATTTCAGAGGGCACGGGTCCATCAGAATGTTCCCAGTATCATATATGAGAAGGCTCAGAAAGGAATGTTACAGAAAGCATGTGTCATACTCCTTTCGGCCAAGGAGAAAGCCTGTGGACAGGTATTAAGTCATGAGAGTGCAGTGCATGAGTCAATAGTCCCAGAGAGAGGGGATATTATCCCCAAGCAGGTCAGCTTCTGCACACAGGGCCACTCTGTACTTCTGTGCGCTATTCAAGCTATAAAGGACATAGCCACCAAAGCCTAGTATTTAAAACGCGAGGCAGGCAGGGAAATCTTTCCAGCCTTATTGTGCAGTGTGGTTGGCTTTATTTTCCCCCTTCCTCTTTTTTTCCCCCGCTTTTAAGGGTTTCAGTCATTTTTATTCATTTCAACAGCAGGTGTGAAATAGTAGGCTGTCATCTGCGTTTTTGTAGTGCTTCAGGCCAAAATTATAAATGGGTTGACATTAATGGCAGTCCAAAATTTAGTGCTGTATTGGTAGACGGTATTGAAAATGTTTTGATATGACAGATGAAATGCCTGCCGCGGAAACTTCAGTTAGACTTCAGCTGGCTACATCTGGCAGGGAGTTTCTATTTTCTTTTTCTTTTTTTTAATGCTTTGCTGTTGGTATCCAGTTTTTAAAGCACTTCTTCATCTTTATACTTCATTCTTCTTTCTCTCTTTTCTCTGATGTTGAATTTTTTAAATCTCTTTTTTGTTGCCTTCAACTTTTCGTATGATTAAGAGGTAATGGAAAGTAAGAATGGTCTCGTTCAACTAGAAAGAGCAGGGCTTGAATAAGATCTTGAATACCTTATCCTTTAGCACACCTCCTGCACAAGGAAATGCCCAAGGCATTCAGAGATCTTCCATAGTGCAAGCATCTGTTCTACATTACACACACACACATACACACACACACACACACACACACTAGTTAATGTAAACATCAGGAGAGCCCTGGCAGAAAGAATTCTCTAAAGTTGGTTATATAGGTTACTTTGCAGAAAAATAACAGTGTTCCCTGTCTAAATAAGTTTTTGAAATGCTAGTTAAACAAAAATGAATGAATTTCTTTTCTGAAGACTCCTCAGAGTCTTTGAGGAGTGATTTTCAATGTGTGTTTTCTTTCAGTCACTAGGGTCCCTAGGTTGTTACTTCTCTTAGGGTTTCTTAATTAATTTTACTTAGCTACAGAAAGACTTGTTCTGTTCGACCAGACAAATGTTGACCTGAACTACTTTATGGGAAAGACTACCTTCCCCATATTATTTTCCTCAAGAGCTTAGAGATGAAAATATTTCCCCCCTCCTTGTGAACTCTACACTTGTTCACACACATTTTCTCAATTGTATAAGTTGGGGCTATGGTACCAGGTTTTTTTAAAGTGCAAATTTCCTATTATTTAAGGTTTTAGAAACTTCAGTTTGAAGAGTCACAATATAGTTATTATTTCTGATAATGTAAGAAGATTGCCCATCTGATACTTAAAAATAAGAAACATCTTTGCTTTTACTTTTTGAAATGTCTCTTTAACAATTCACTCAATAGACCTGACCTGTGGTGGCTCAGTGGATAAAGCATCAACCTGTAACGCTGAGGTCACCAGTTTGAAAGCCTGGGCTTGCCCGGTCAAAGCACATATGGGAGTTAATGCTTCCTGCTACTCTACTCTACCACCCCCTACCCTTTTTCCCTCTCCCTCCTCTCTAAAATGAATAAATAAAATATTTTAAAAAATTCACTCTATGATTTATCTTTAAAATATCTGAGAATCTACCTTCTCTAAAATTGTCAACAGGAGATATCTGTTGACATGTAAAATTTCTCAATCCTTTAAATTTTTCTAAACTTTATTATATAAAGCATTTGAAAATTGTCCAATCTCAATGCTTATATCTAATATAGATAAGATAGGTAACATGGAATAGAAGAAAACTTTATTCTACAGAAGGAGAAAACATGACGTGGTTGGTTAGAAAGGAAATCCAGCTCATAGCCCCTTGGGAGAGGTCATGGGAAGAGGGTGGAAGGTAAGCTGTATGGAGATGGCAGATAGTACATCACCTGATATGGTAAAGAAGGAGGAGCTATGTTCAGGTGGTGGCAGTTTGTTTATTTTGCTGTGAAAGGAGTGAAGAACTCGTGGAGATGGAATGAAGGGATGGGCCCAGAGAATAAATAGACTTGCTCTGGCAGTGAGACAGCAGTTCAGGTAGCAGAAATAGCTGGAATAAAATAGAACCCAATGAATAAAGGTACAGGTACCTCTGGAAAACTTCAAGGTGTTCAGTTAGGGTAAAATATCATGTGTACAGGTAGAACTGGGTTGAGCTGTGGAATCTAAATCCTGAAAGCTGAGTTCTTATGTCCCGACATAAGGGAAATGGATTGCTGAAGGGATTGGACTTGATTCTGCAGGTGAGGTTAAACCAAAATGAGTGTGGTAGCAGGCAGGTCTCACATTCAGAGGCATCTTTGATTGAGCGGTTCTGAAGTGGAAGCAATAAAGAGCGAATTGATATTAATTTATTGGAGCAGGAACAGGAGATTGAAGTTCTTTGGATTTCTGTAGAACTTGATTTTGCTCATTTGTGACTAGTAGAGCTCTGTTAAATTGCATTGTATTCTCTTTTATCTTCAGTTATTTTCCTATATTTAATATATAGTTTCTATGAAATTGTAGTTTTGATATGACATATTCCTATTGGATATTTAGAAAGGCTTGCATAAATCCAAGCTATATTTTGAGGTCCATGATGTCAGAAACATCTAATATATCTCAGAATTTTCCCGGGCAGATGGTTTATGTCATATGACACAAAATATCATAAGATGAAGGTAAAATATCTAGATGAGATCTCAGTTAGGAGTGAATATTACATTTTTCATGTATACTTCTCTTGAGAGGTATATAATGTTCGCTCCACGTATTATGGAGTGAGGGAGTACAGAATTGCAAGAAGGAAGAAAATGAACTAATGTCACATTGGAAACTTTTAACTTACCTAATATTTTTATGATCAAAAGATATGCTGCAAAGATGGGCATCGTGCAGTTAACCAAGTTTCCTGTGAGTCTGAAAGTCCAGCTACTGAAGGGAGACCATAGGGCATTATCCATTTTATGAAGGAAAACATGGGAGGTAATAAAGAGAGAGAGAAGAGATTGGAAGCTGTGAGATCAGTTGAGAATTTGGGCAAAAGTTATCATCTACGTTTACTGTTGTTGAACAATTACTACTTAGTCAATGCTGATATATTATTTGGTGCTTTCTTGAACTTTTGGGGACTGGTATTTGCATGAAATTATAACAGAATGTGGGGAGTATATATATTCAGTGACTACTCAGAATGCTTTGGGAAAATATGAAAAGACCAGCTACCTTGCATCATCCTCAAGGCTTCATAGAAAATACGACATACCTAGTGAGTTTTAGAACATGACTTGAATTTTCTAGCTGCACAGGTGGAGGAGATGGTGCACTTTTGAAGATTTAATGTGGTATTGTTCTAAGAAGGGGCATGACAAGTATGGGACAGTCAAGGAATGGCTAGAAATTTAGATAGGGGCCATAGTATGACTATGTCTGCCAACATGAAGTCTTTAAATGTTTCTCTGGAAGCCACAGGATGGCTCTGGAGATTTTAACTAATATGGCACAGAAGCAAATTTTGTGAAGAATTGGAGTGGATGCACCTGACAATAGGAACACTGTTTCATATACACAACTATAAATGCAGCACCATTATTTACTAATAGAATTGCCTCTCATTTGTGACCTACTGCATGGTAAAACAATACAAAAACCACTTGGCAATAACAAAACAGATAAATCATGATGTCAGTTGTCATGGTCTATGGGTTATTAAAAGGAAACTGATGATTTTAGAGTATGTCTCTAAAATCTACTTATCAATATTCTATACATTAAATTTAATTATATTTGATTAATAATTTTTTATTAAATGTATAACTGTATGATGGGCACTGTGCTGCATACCAGCATTAAAGTGGTGAACAAGACATCACCCTTGCCACCAACCAGCTTCAATTGATTGGTGCAGCCAATTTAGCAACTAGGAAATCTTCAACCTAGTAGTCTAAGTGCTACAACAGGGTGTGTAAAGGGGACTCGGGATGAGATACATATCTCTGTTTTCTTTGCTTTTTTGTGGGGAACTAGGGCTGACAAAGTGAGATTTGCTGAAGAAAATGTTATCCTAAAGGCTAGTAATACCTATGTTAAAAATATTTTTAAAAAATACATTAGTTTGCTATGACCCCCATCACAAAATACCATAGATTGGGTGGCTTAAATAATACAAATGTATTTTCTCTCAGTTGGGAAGGCTGAAAATCCAAGACAAAGATATTCACAGGTTTTGTGTCTCCTGAGTCCTCCTTCCTTGGCTCCCAGGTAGCCACCTTCTCATTGTATCCTCACATGGGTTTTCCATATGCACTCTTGGTGGCTCCCCTTCTTATCAAGACATCACTCCTATTGTATTAGGCCATCACCTTTATGTCCTCATTTAACCTTAATTACCTCTTTAAAGGCCGTATCTTCACATATAGTACATTGGGGTTAAAGCTTCAGTATATGTATTTTACAGAAATACAATTTAGTTCATAGCAAAAGAAATCAGATATTTTTGTGTTTAATTCCCATTTTACTCAAGTTTAGTTAAGTGAGTATAGCTAAGTTGATAAACTAATGTAGGCAAAGGTACAGAGAAGTAAAAAAAAAATGTAATATATAACCTCTCCTGGCATTATTTTCTTAATAATAGAATTCTTTGCAAACTGATATTGAATGTAAGAGTTCTCAGTTTGAGGACAACCGGAGGCAGGAGGCAGTTTAAGACAATGAATGGACTTTGATGATACCCCAAATCACACCCACCACATGAGCAGTCGCCTCCACAATCTATGCAAAGGGCCTGTCCTGTAGTACTGTGCTGATCTGGCAGAAAAGAGAATTACAATGCATGGGCTTCCCCTGTTCTGTGGTGTCATGACTGCCTACATACTATCTATTCAGAGATTTGAATTGGAAAAACACATACAGACACATGTGAGCAACAGCAGCTATAGGCAAATTTTCTTTGCTTCCTTTCCAGGAGCTGGGTCATCACATGCTCACAGGAAACAGTCCTAGGCTAGAGAGCTGGATAGAAGACTGGCGGGGGTGGGTGGGTAGAAAGATCTGTGTAAGGAAAAGAGTAGAGAGGTATAACCAGAGCCCCTCCCTCACCTGTCTACAGGTGGCAGTTGTCCCCAGTCCTGGGGGCCTTAGAGGGCCAGAGCCCAGACTGCTCTTGGGAAACCTTTGAGTTCGGGGACCCTGTAGGGTGTACCGCTGATGCTCCCTCATTTGATTCAGTCACAGCATGCTCTCATCGACCTGCCAGCTGGCTTTCTGGCTTCAATTTCATTTGAATAGAATCTTTTCAATCAGGTTATAAAACCAGGTTTCATGAATTGTGGATTAATTGGGTAAACCCAAAGATGTTAGAGGTATGTCAGAGAAGTCGTTAAGGATACAAGTAGAAAAAGAAGTGATCTTCTCCATGGATTGGCACTCTCCTCCTCTGCTGATTTAAAATCTGCCTATCAGTGCAGGATCCACTTAGGACTCACCTCCATTTATGTCACTCCTTGTTCTATAGCCTCCAAGTCTGCTATGTAGCTCTTAAGCTGTGATTGTGTACAGACCTCTTTCTCTCCAGTATAAATCTTGTTTCCCAAATTCTGTGGGACAGGGGTCTTAGGTTTCCTTTGTTAGCATTCCCTCCCATTGGACATAATATTGTGCCTAACATGTCAATCCAGTCATTTATCCATGCATTTAACATGTATTTATCAGGCACCTACTATTTGCCAAGCACTCTTTTCAACTCTGCGTTTATAGAGTTGAATAAAATGCCCAAGCTTCCCACTCTCATGGAACTTAGCAGAAATACTCAACTAATTAATATATGAGAAGTTCTGTGTGATAATGTCAATGATGCCTTTCATTGAAACTAAAGTTTTCAATTTATAGTTAAGAAAGTAAGCAAAGGATAGCAACAGACTCACTTTCTGAGGTTTGCACAAATCCAATTCCTGCTTTCTTTCCTTTAGCACATGACAAAACTACAGGGCCTCCCAGGGGCAGAAAGAATCCATCACAGGGGACCTGGAGTTATATTGGAAAGAATTCCTACCAAAGAGATTTATGAGGCAGTATAGTCACTGCTCAGGGGAGGGGAGGGGAGTGCTATAGCTTAAGATGTTTAAAACCTGGCTGCAAGAGAAGCAGGAAAATGCACCACAGGGAACCATTCCCTGCCAGTTTCTGAGGGATGAAAAAATGACTTAATGGCACTTTCACTGTCTTAACTTAGGTGATTTTTTCTCTAGTAAGCAGACATCTTCTATAATTCCCTTTGTAAATAGACTCATAAGATATAGATGTGCCTTTTTCTTATGTGACTTACACAAACCACTATTGTTGTTGTTGTTGGGTTACAAGGAGTTGGAAATTCATGATTAAGTGATGAAATGAACTAGATAGGCTAAACTAAAAATCATTTCTTCACCCAAGTCCTGGGTCAAATCATGCCCAACTCCAGAGGTCACTATGGGGCTTTAGAAACTCAAAGGCTCATAGGGTAAAAAAAAAAGTAGAAGAGAGCCTGCAGGTTATCTATTTGAACCTTTGACTTTAGATGTCAGTGGGCTGGAGGTTTTCATTAAAGCATCTATGGATGGAAATATTTTGGTAGTTGGGGATAGAAGAATTATAGATATTAGAAGTTCCCTGGGCACCTGACTCCAATCTTTCCTTCTAACTTTATATTCCTAATGTGCCTTCTCAATTCTGCCAGAATGCCCTCCAGTACCTCCAGAACACAAGTCAATATCCTAAACAGTAGTTCATATTTACAGCTAAAGTGCTCTCAGCAATTCTCAGCTAGGATATCCTGAAATTCAACTCAAATTCCTCCTATTTTCAGAGAAAGAAAAAAAATAAAACCAAACAAGAAAAACAGCAAACTTTCCAAGCCAAGGAGGTCAAGACTCTTTGCTCTTTATTTTGAACTCCAATAAAATATATTGTGTGTTTCACACATCAGTGCTTAGAATGAATTGCTTTGTATTGTAGACCACCATTTTAATATGGACCTACTACGACAGTTCCCTGAGTCTCCCTGCTGCATCCAACATGGTAGTGGCTTGATAGGTACTCAGTGGATTATAGGGAGAAAGTCATTATTAATGCCAAAGAAACTAACTGGAAATACAAAGTAATCTGGGTGAGAGTACTATGTGTCAATCTATCAAATCTTCAAGGGACAGCTACATTGCCATACAATCTAAATTGTTCCAGATCATAAAAAGATAAAGCATTTCAACTCATTTTATGTACTGACCATAAACCTGATACCAAGCTTGCTTAAGAGCATGTGTGTATGCAAATACATATGCATGTACACACAAAGAATAATCATAGCTATCAATATAGCTACAAAAATGCCAAGCCAAATATTAGTAAATTAAATAAGGTACCATATATCAAAACGATGATATATTGTCCCTCTGGCTAAATAAAGTTGACTCCAGGTGTGCAAGATAGGCTCACCATAAGGAAAAAAATAAATGTCATTTATCTGTACAATAGGTCAAAGGAGAAAAAAATCATGACTGATTTAGGAGATGCTAAAGTACATCACACAATGTTCAAATTTATTTCTCTTATTAAAATAAACAGACTAATGTGAAAGAAACTTCAGAATGAGCTAGGAATATGAATAAAAACTTGTTTTCCAAACTGACTATGTATACCTTATTTGTCGACACAACTCCAGAAGCATTCACCATAAATTCTGAAACAAAACAGAGATGCCCCTAGCACTACTATTATTCAACAAGTTTCTGAAGTTCTAACTGATGAAATTGGGTAATAAAAACAAAGAGATATAAATATTGTTAAGAAAGTGACAAAATACCATTACTTACAGATTATAAGATTGTCAACTCCAGAAACTCAGTGAATCAAAATAAAAATTACTTTGAGCTAACAACAAAATACATTAAGGTTTATGGTTACAAAATGAGTAGAGAGCTCTAAACCTTTCTATGGAGCAGCAATAACCACTTAGAATATATAAAGAAAAAACAGTTCTTTTTTGCCATAGCAACCAAAATAAAAAATATGAAGAAGCAAGCAAAAATATATTAGTCAAAGATGTCCATATAACTTTATCTAGAAATATAATTACATACTACATTTATGTTTGTGTGTATTTTTATGTATGTATATGTGTGTGTAGTATGTGTATAAAAAATAAATGAAATGTATGACCTTGGATGGAAAAATAAAATACTGTGAAAATATGTATTCATTTGAACAAACTAATTTTTGTACAATTTCAATAAATTGTCCATATATTTAACTTAAAAAGCTATGTATTTCTTCCAAAATAATCAAATGATTGATTAACACATTTTGGGAAAAAATAGAAAGGCTTAATCAGGGGTTCCTGTCTTACTATATTTTACAGCTTCAAAAATTAAAATGGTATTATGGTGACACAAATGGATCAATAAAAAAGAGAAAGTTTAGAAACCAGCCATATTTTATATCAGACTTCACTATAATGATATGAAAGCCATCTCAAAATATAGGAATTCCTTTTTATTATAAATGCAGATTAAAAATGAAAAATATTGGCTTATACTTCAAATATTAGACCAAAATCAATCACCAATAACTTACACACAGACATATTTTTTAAATTTCAAATAGTAGAAGACATATTAGTGAATATTCATCTAATTTTAAGGTGCAGAAATGTTGTTTATATTACTAACATTAAGGAAGAAAATCAACTGGAAAATATTGATAGATTTTTACCAAGTAAAATTTTAAAAACTCTGTAGAGAAAAAGAACATAACTTCAAAAAGATACACATAAACTAGTATAAATATTCTCAATATGTATAACAATCAGAAGGTTAACAGTTTTTTATATAAAGCATGTTTTCTAATCAGGAGAGAAAGTCATAAAAAATGGGATATGGACATGAATAAAGAGTTCAATAAAAACAGTAAAATATGTGAAGTATATAAGAATTTACCTCAGAACGTCCAATCCTATGAATTTGTTCTAAGGGGATACGTATGCATAAAGCTGTGATCTCAGGCTCTGTAGGTTTAGGTCAGCACTGTGTTAGCTAACAAATAAAGAAAACCTGGATTCTATAGGCAAGACCCTCTTAAACAAATGATGGATAATCCTGCCATGGATTAAGAATTCTGTCTTAGGTAAAAAATTAGTGATAGGAGATTTGTTTATGACATATTTTTAAGTAAAAATTTAGATAGCAGAACATCTGTTAAAAATAAACCATTTTAGCCTGACCAGGCAGTGGCAAAGTGGATAGAGTGTCAGACTGGGATGCTGAGGACCCAGGTTCGAGACCCTGAGGTCACCAGCTTGAGCGTGGGCTCATTGGCTTGAGCAAAACTCACCAGCTTGGACCAAAGTTCGCTGGCTTGAGCAAGCGGTTACTAGGTCTGCTGAAGGCCTGCGGTCAAGGCACATATGAGAAAGCAATCAATGAACAACTAAAGTGTTGCAACAAAAAACTAATGATTGATTCTTCTCATCTCTCCCCGTTCTTGTCTGTCTGTTCCTATCTATCCCTTTCTCTGACTCTCTCTATCTCTGTAAAAAAATTAAATAAATAAAAATAAAAAAATAAACCTTTTTTTGTTGTTAAAAGTTTTATATGCTCACACATACATATATGCATAGACTTCTTAAGAATTATTAGCTATATATCTGTGGTATTACTAGAATTATAAACGTTCTTTTTCTATCTGCATTTAGCTGTTATCATTTTAAAAAACATATTACTTATACTGTATAAGATATATTTATATTTTCCTTTAGAAAAGTCATCCTGGACAGAATGTTGAAAACAAAAAATATTCTATTTTTTTTGCCAAGCTTTCTGAATCCCTTCTATAAACTACTACTCCCTTCCTCCAATTTAATTTTTTCTGAGGTTTCAAAGGCTTAGGCCAGACCCTAGGCATATACTGGCCCCTAAC
Organism: Saccopteryx bilineata; assembly: GCF_036850765.1. NCBI lineage: Eukaryota > Metazoa > Chordata > Mammalia > Chiroptera > Emballonuridae > Saccopteryx > Saccopteryx bilineata. Next base: position 30,132,925 of record NC_089500.1, on the reverse strand, counting down.
CCAAGTCCTAAATGGTCCTGCTACACATAGCCCCTATGGTATTCCTAAAAATAAGCAATCTCATTTGTACTATTGATGAAGAAGTTGATGTAACCATACAAACTAATCTTCATTTCTCTAAAAATTAGTTAGAATATTTTTTCTACTCAAAAGAGAGACAGTCCTTTCATCTTTGAATAGCTAATTATACCTGCATTAAAATTTTGGGATTCTAGACAAACTATCTACTCACATGATAGGCACAGTGCCCAGGTCCTACTATACAATTAAGAGTTCATGGTATGTTGGAGGAGGTTATTGATAGGAAGTGACCTCCTGATGCGACAGCAGGACCCAGGGAATTGGTGGCACCTCACCCTTCTCCCCTGTCCTTGGAATATATACTCCCTACCATTCCCACACTAGGTACTGTGCCAAGGACACAGCCTTGGAAGAGTAGGTATTGTTGAGACCATCTGGACTGAAAGCGACTGAGACCTATGAAGGCCTCTGTGGAAGCTGTAAGAGTCTGGCTGGCAGGAGAGGAGATCTCTCACATTTCAGTCGCCTCAGATAAGCCTAGTATGCAGGTAACCTCGTTCATTCTAACTGCCAGCCCCCAACCTGGAGCAGTCTGCCGCTCTCTCCAGTCTCTCCTGCTTTCCTGCATGGGGGCCAGTTTAAAAACCAAAATGACAGTGTTTCAATTAATATTTTTGAAATCAAAATTAAAAAGCAAATATACTAATAATGAAACATTCCATTATAAATCCAGCCTGGCCGGACCAGGCAGTGGTGCAGTAGATAGAGTGTTAGACTGGGAGGCAGAGGACCCAGGTTCGAGACTCCGAGGTTGCCAGCTTGAGCGCGGGCTCATCCGGTTTGAACAAAGCTCACCAGCTTGGACGCAAGGTCGCTGGCTTGAGCAAGGGGTTACTCGGTCTGCTGAAGGCACACGGTCAAGGCACATATGAGAAAGCAATCAATGAATGAACAACAAAAACCTGATGATTGATGCTTCTCATCTCTTTCCATTCCTGTCTGTCTGTCCCTATCTGACTCTCTCTCTATCCCTATGTAAAAATCAATCAATCAATCAACCAATCCAGCCTGGATTATGTGAGTCTTTATACCAACACAGTCATGTAATAATTTTTTAATCGAGGGAGGTGCCTATGAAGGAAAGTGCCTGACGTCCCTCACAGTCATAATGCAGTTCTTGAGTGATCATAATCGAGTAAAATGTTAAGCTTCCAGAAGACTTCAAAGCCAAAGGATGTCACTCCTTCCTGAGACTCTGTGGCTGTTCCCTTAGCAGACAGACCTGAGTAATTGACTCCTGCGTGCTTTGCACTAAAGACAGAGCCCCTACCTTGGAATGCTTCTCAGGACTCACTGTTGCAGCCAGTAACAACTTCTACTTCCACACCACAGAGGAGGGTTTTCAGTTTGCTTCCTGTAAGCCATTAGTGATGGAAATTAATTTAGCATTTCTTAAGTGGAACAAAAGGATCAGAGAATGTGACACTAATAAGGCTAAAGTTTATTTGGTGTTTGTTTTGTTCATTGTTATTGCTGTTTTAGTGATGGTTGCTTAGGGTTTTTGAGAGCTCAGAGGTAAAAATGCTGTGTTTTAAACTAAATAAATGGAGTTGAAACATCAGACAGCATGAATCCTTATCTAATAAAATACATGTGCAGTATGACTCCAAGCAAAACAACAACAACAACAAAATAAAAACAAACAAAAAATAGATTTGACTATTAAAAGCCAAATATCAGGAGATAGCTTCAAAGTTAAAAATTTGAAAGTAGGAAATGTCCAAAGGAAAAAATGATGTATATATTGTTTGGAAAAGATACAAACTTTTGTCAAAATATGCGTGTATGTGTGTGCTTCTGTTTGCATGCTGGGTCTCCATGTAAAATGTATTGCAGACTGTTGGTCACAATCACTGTTCCATTTCCAAAAGCACTATCAGGAGAGGACCCCATTCAATCTCAGACTTTTGTCCTACCCCAGAGAGGAAAAGGCTGGTGAGGGGGATGGAGAAGAGAGGAGAGAGGGGGAGATAAATGGCACATATCAGGATTTCTTCTGAGAAAAACATTTGTTTACCAAAAAAAAAAATTAATCCAATGCCATTTTTCTTGAGAATAAAACCAAAGCAGACCCTGAAATGGCACTGACATTGGTGGTCCAAGTGTCCCCTACTGCTTTCTATTAAGTCTGAAAGAAGAGGAATAAAAGCTCCACGAGAGACTTCAGGTTCATTATGTTCCCTGCAGTCTAAAAAGCAATGGTGAGTGGCGTCAAGGTCTTTAAAGAAATCTGAACAATCACAACAGCTTCCAAGTGTTTACTTTGAATGAAAGAACATGTATTTTTCTCCATGTGAAAACAACAACAACAAAGCCATCGTTCCCAAACCTGAGTGTACTGATGAGAAGTAGGAGATGAGCTGGGAAGGCCTTGACTCCTTGACTGATCCCCTCGGGAGGACTGTGTTGGTGGTGAAGCAGGTAAGCCCACACCTTCTCTACAAACACCTGCCTTGTTTCACACTAGCTCCCATGTTACCCATAAAAGCTTAGAATGTGTGAGTGTGTGTGTGTGTATGTGATTTTAATTCATGTACTTGAAATACATCTGTGAAAATCCCTTTGGAATTCTTATTCATATTTTTTAGTTTTTGTTTATAAGATAATGTGGTTTCCACATCCAGATTGTAAACATCCAGAGAGATGCAGCTAGTTAAGTCTGGCTTTCTTCAGTGAAAGGCACTGGATTGTGTGGGCTCAAGAAGGTACTATTGATGAATACATGAGAATTCCATTAAAAACCACTGTAAGAATCCATATGGACCCTAACTCCATATGTTGGTTAATTTGAATTACACTCTATCCACATCTCATTTTCCTGAATAAAATAGAGAACAATATTTGGTGATCTCTAGTCTCTTCATTCTATGAGTCTCACTCTATACCACATGGAAACATTTGCAATTCCTATATGACTGAATAGAGTATATCTATTCTAAATGCCTTTGAACTTGACTGTCCATAGCATTATTTATTGAAATGTGGTCTGTGGACAGGTTTTAACAATACCACCTGGAACACTTGTTACAAACAAGGGCAGGGATCTGCCTTTTTAACAGGAAGTCAACTGTTTTTCAACTGTCTGTCCGCAGACCGGTATGCCAGAAATGTCATGCCAGTTCGTGAAAGAGTCAACTTCCCTGATTTCGTATGAAGACTAGAGACTCAATGATCTTAGTCAAATTTGCTTATGCTCAGGGTGATTTCTGCCTTACTGATCCCAGAAATAATTCTCCTATTTTCACTGGTCCCCAAGGTAAAAAGGTTGAAAACCACTGGTCTAGAAGTTTGTTAAAGAAACTTTAAGTTTGTTAATTAATGCACTAGGACACACCATTATGGATCCCCTAGAATTAGTACTAGGTCTGGAGGAAGAATAGCAGCATGAGAAAAGGGGTGTTGGGGTTCAAAATAGCATATCTGATCTCCCTCAGGTATAGTTGTTTACTTTCAAACACTAAAAGGATGGGGGATGGGCCCATCAGGCTGGAAGTGTGTTATCCTATGTCTGGTTTAAAATTTTCTGTTATTTAGGTCAGTCCAAGGACTACATTCCTAAGTGTTTGAGAAAAATCACAGACTATGGAGTCAGACTGGTTACTTGTACATAACCTACCTAGCCTCATCTACATAATTAATACTCTAATACTGGCCTTAAAAGATTATAGTGTAGATTCTATTAAACAGTCTATGAAAAATGTCTGGCAAAGAATTGGCATTCTGGCTATCATATCTACTTACATGTACTACTGTCTTCATTTATATTTTTCATCTGGGTATATTATCAATCATAAAAATGAAAATAATGTAAATTATAGCTAATAGAGCTCTACACAGTTTTACAAATATTATCTCCTTTACCCTTCATAATGCTGAGAGAGAGAGAAAGGGAAAGGAGAGAGTTTAGTACTGTCATTTCACGGAAAAGGGAATTGGGACATAGATAGGTGACACAACTTTACAATATTATCTGAATTTACATCTCACCACTTACAATGTATTGGATTGGAAATGAACCTGAGAATTTATAAAACAAAACCGTCACTTTTTAAGATTCTTTTTAGTCCAGATGCAGGAAGTACACTTGCAACTAATAGAAAGTAATATTAGTAAGTTCCAAGAGTTATGAATCAAAAACTATAAAAGCCTGGAGAAGGAAGAGATTATTTTCAAGTACAGTAATGGGAAGATTTCAAGAAAGAGGCACCTTTTAAAGTTAGCCTTGCATATGTGGATGCAGTAGGTAGAGATATAGGAAGGTCGGTTAAAGAAAGGACACAGCCAGGATAAAATGGCAGAAATGGAAAAGCAGTGAGTATGAAGGGAGGGGAATAAATAAACCCAAAGTAGAAAATGCATGGACAACAGGTGAGAAAAAGAACAATGACTGTTATTCATTAGATACCCAACAAGCAGTTACAAAATGAAAACAAAGTTAGTTTGAAGCCACTTAAGAAAGCCTTGAATATCAGCCTGGGGTTGGAACTTCTCTGGCAGGTACTGGGCAACCATTTCTGATTTTTGATTCAGAACTGACATGCTGAGAGCACACTATAACTTTGGAAGCCATTTCACATGAGCTCAAAAAGGGAAGAGACAGGAGCCATGATAAATCAGAAAGCCAATGAAAATTATGGACAAAGGTAAGGTTCAGAAACATGATGGAACCAGTGTTCATGGCGAGTAAAGAATGAAAAGTGATGAACGATTTTCCTCACCTTTTAGCATACGACCTTATTCATACACAGAGATAAGCACACATGCACACAACACACATACACATATGCCTCCTCTGCAGCCTCAATATAAGACCATACATATTCACCCAAGAAGACAAATATATTCACCCCTTGGGCAAGAGGACCAATGCACACCATTTATTTTTCATTTGCCCATTAATTTTAATTACAGAAACGGAATGTATTATGCTACCTTTAAAACTGCGTTTCATGGATGCCTGCTGAGAGCCCTTTCAAACTGCATTTCAAACAATTCAATTCAAAAGTCTGTGTTAAAGGAGATAGGGAGGAATTGACACGGTATCATTTACATATCTGCATTTTAATATGAGTCTTTTTAATGCCTTCCCCTCTAACAAATGACATCTTTTGGATCCTTTAATAAATACCTTTGGGTTTTGTGTCCTAGGGGAGGACTCCGCTTAGCTAGAAAGACACAGACTCACTCAAAGCACCAGGCCTCACTGTCAGCTTTCTAACCTTCACCAGTGTTTGCAAAGTGTTGAGCTATTTCTGAACCAATATTTTGGTAGGTTCCGGCTGTCATCAGCTGGGAAATGTGGTGTTCGCCTTCCCTTCCCTGTTCCTGAACGCCTTGTCCTGCAGCGCAAATTTCCCCAACACAGACAGAAAATACAAAACGCGCAAGTCCTGGTAATCAGACAGAGGAAGAGCTCCATTTGCATACCCTTCATAATTCAATTTAATTTTTTTTTTTGTCAAGAGTTCTGAATGCTTTGTGTTTGCTTTAATCAGAATGTTGACATTTACACTGAAGCCAATTTCTCTTTTTCTCCTCCGTGTTTTGTTTAACCACGACAAGTGACAGCAAACTGGAAAGAACAGACTTTTTAAATTGGCTCCTTGCCCGGAATGCATCATTTCTCTTGTAGCTTTCCCCCCTTCCTATGCGTCGCGAGGGGAAATGTGAAAACATACTCTGTGAACACAAGAGTGAGGTGTTAGTGCTTTTAGATAAAGATTTGTGTTGTATTTTAAAACTCGATTGCTGTACAGTTTCAAGCTATTAGTAGCAGCCTATTACACCGTGGCTCTGGGTCCTTGGAGAGATATGCTTAGTGTATTTCAGTAATTCAAGGCAAATAGAAACAACATATGAAAATATTTAATGGCAAAAGCATTAACCGCTGAAGGCTGCAGGAAGCAATAAGCAAGCATGGCACCTGCCATTAACTCTTTCCAACAATATTTTCTCTGATTTTTCTCTGTTGTGCCCCAAATGGTGGCAAGAAGCAGTGATGTGAAAACAAACCTGAAGATATCGGCCATTCAGAACAGCCTCAGTGTAGCAAATCCCCTGCCCTCTTAGAAAGAGCAGGCTATTGTTGGGTTTCACGCTTGATGTCAAGCAGTTCTATGAGAATGTGGCTTATATTTGAATTAGAATTTGTCCATATATTTGATTCAATGGCTTAAACCAAAAATGAGTTTGCAACCACCTGGCTGAAGTAAAATGTATTCTTTCATGGAATTGATTCTTCCTTAACAAAGGGACAGCAAGCAGGAAAAGATTGGGTTTCAAATAAACCAGACACTGAAACAATAGATTCCTCTGATAGAACAGGATTTGAGGAGTCATAGGGGTACCATCCCCCCATCTTTAGGCAGAAATTCCTTCAATAACTTCTTGAAGCTATGTCTTCTTTCTATATATCAGAAATCTGAACTAAACAAATTTAAGAGAATTACCTAAAGGGAATCAGAAGAAAGATCTAATGAGAGGGTGATGTACTCTTCCTGACCTTTCTATAGCTTAACTAATGTGAAATCCCAGGTATTGATCATCAGAAAGTACAGTCAGGCAGAAAACAAGTCACTTGGACAATATCTTCACACTCTGGGTCATGATTTATTATTGTGAATTCATTTCCGGTTGCTCAAGAACAGAATTTTGTTAACTATAAAAGCACACAATAGAATAAAATATCACAAATGATTTGTGCCTTAGCAAGCTAAATGTTGTTACATGAAACTTTTTAAAAAATGATATCTGTATGTGTATGAGAATTTAGTTATGATCTAAATAGATATTTCTTGTTGGGGACCAGTCAAAATGTTTTCAAAAATAGTAAAAGTGAGCCTGACCTGTGGTGGCGCAGTGGATAAAGCGTCGACCTGGAAATGCTGAGGTCGCCGGTTCGAAACCCTGGGCTTGCCTGGTCAAGGCACATATGGGAGTTGATGCTTCCAGCTCTTCCCCCCTTCTCTGTCTCTCCTCTCTCTCTGTCTCTCCCTCTCCTCTCTAAAATGAATAAAAACAAAACAAAACAAAACAAAAATAGTAAAAGTGTAAATGTACCCAATCTATACCTGACCTGTTCTCTTGCTTTTGTACCTTAAAACTCATCATTGCTGTTAGTTGGGAATGAAAGAATGTCTATTCCTGAAAATTAAATATGAGTTTACAAACACTTCTACCATCAGAGGCCCCTGGAAGAACATAAGAGTCCTTGGTACTTCAGCAAAGAGATGAAACATTCCCTGGCATATCCAAAAGAAAAAATACATTTTGATTGAAAAAAATGAATGAGTACAATGGGAGAACATATTCGACAATACATATGATAAGGGGTTAATAACCAAAATTTATAAAAAACTTGTAAATCTCAACACCAGAAAGACAAACAATTCAATCAAAAAATGGGCACAAGAAATGAATAGACACTTCTCCAAAGAGGACATACAGATGGCCAATAGACAGATGAAAAAATGTTCAACATCACTAATCATTAGAGAAATGTAAATTAAAACCACAATGAGATATCACCTCACACCAGTCAGAATGACTGCGCATTAACAAAACAACACACTATAGGTGCTGGTGAGGATGTGGAGAAAGGGGAACCTTCCTGCACTGCTGGTGGGAATGCAGACTGGTGCAGCCACTGTGGAAAACAGTATGGAGATTCCTCAAAAAATTAGAAATGGATCTGCTCTTTGACCCAGCCATCCCACTTATAGGAATATATCCCAAGGACACCGTATTACTGACTGAAAAAAAGAAATGCACCCCCATGTTTATGGCAGCATTGTTCACAATAGTAAAGAACTGGAAACAGCCCAAGTGTCCGTCAGTGGACGAGTGGATTAAAAAGCTGTAGTACATATATACAATAGAATACTATGGGGCAATGAGGAAGAAGGA